>NC_056728.1:1265265884-1265870884 GCF_019279795.1 Protopterus annectens
GGTGAGGATTGTGAAGGCTGGTATCGCCCATCCCGCATGGCCAATACCCCTTAAAGGTGATATGTAATCCGATAGTGGTCACCCAAGTGCTCAGTATGACTGTCCAATGATCTCCATGCTCATGGATGGCACCCTGTCATGACATGGGTGCCTTGTATGACTACCTAATAGGCCTGGAGATGTCACCAACTCAGGGAGGTGAACTGCACAGCACCATCCCTTACACAGTGTCCATAATGTTGACCTCTGCCTAGGTGGTAGTTAATGGGTACAGGGTTATTCACCTAGCGGTGATGATGCTATTATCAGCTGTCAGAATGTGCACATATGTCACACACCTCATCCACAAAGCCCATTCTGTATGTTGTCCACAATACTGAGACAGCTATTGCTCCTAGGTCATGGCCATTCACATCCTTACATACACAGATGCCTCCCATTTGTCTGTGTGGTATGGGCTACAATGAGGGGGGAGTACAAAACATTAACCCTGTTTTACTGTAGCTGCCACTGGTGTGATATGCACATGTCACTTTGACACCTTTTGTAGTGTTAATTCTGTCAACAGGCCACTGGTAGAACACTCCTGTGACGTACGAAGGTACATCTAGTATACTCAGTGTAGCTGGAACACGGTATGGGTGATGATGTCCTATGACCTGTCACAGGTATGCTTTGCAGTGTGAAATCATCCGTACTGTCATCTACTTCTGTACTGCTAACATCTACGTTGATAAAGGTTCATAGACTTGCAGACCATACTCAGCAGGGTAATAGTGCAGTGCCTCCAATTATGACTGTCATCTCCACTTGTGGGTTGCAGTGGGTTGATATTATCCAACACCCTATCTGTATTGCATATTCATGCTCAGCAGTTGTTCAGAACTAGTGAGCACTTCATGAGCTATTAGTTACTATAGCACCCATTCCAACTCATTTTTTACAAGTACACTGTCTGACCTTACATTTCCAGCTTGCTTACAGTACAACAGCTGGTGTACACACGTAACTCACATATCTTGTGAGACATGTTTGAATATACAGGTATGTCCAGCTGTCACATACCAGTGCCATTGCCTGTCTATATGATGAATATGGAGAACATGTGGCGATAGAGCAGTTGTCTCATGTACACAGTCAATGCTCACCTCCCAAAATACGACACTACAGCCTATGGGAGATGCACATATGTAGCCATGCTGGGAGTAATGCTCTCACCAACCCAGACTGAACCTGACATTCATGTGGGGACGTGTAACATTTGCAGCACACCCCACTCATCACATAGTCTCACAAGTTCTCCACCACCACAGGCCACACATAGTGTGAGTACAACATTTGCAGAACCTCTCCATACTCTGTGTAGGCACCAGAGGCAGACCCATCACCAAACACAACAACAATTACTTATAGCCCACAGACTCATGTGTGCCCATCAAATACAGACAATAGGGTGTTATAACATACCTAACACACCAGTCATAGGTGACACTGTAGGCGGTCACACTGATGTCCCACTCAGCAGGCTACACAAGGCGATAGTTGCTTACATCTAGCTGTCTGGTAACTGGTTCTGCAACATAACCTATGCACCCATGCCACACCTCACCAGGTACAATTTGACTGTCATTCTCCATGTTAAGTGTGACTGCCCTGAGATGTAACTTCCCAGACTACATGTGCAGGGACATGCAATAGCTCTCCGGTCTTGTAGCCCAGAAGGTATCGACCAAGCCCTGGGGAGCATTCTGCATTCATCCAGACTAGATACCACTGTACAACAACTGACTGTTTCACTTCAACAGTTGCCTATGCTTCTGCTGTCATTCCCCAGGCATCCAGTATCTGTCCGCTTTGAATGACATGGTCAACAAAACACGATGCTTTGGCACAGATGACCTGCACTTGTCAGCCCTGGGAGTACAGATAACATGTAAGGCTCTTGCTGCTCCTATACTGCCTGTCTTGCACAGTTTCCAATAACATTCACCACCAGAATGGGAACAGGCAAACAAAACATGGGGTCATGTGACTCGATGCATGACATCATCTCTGACGCACGCAGGCAAGGCACTCCTTATAATGGACCACTTCAATATCTCTGCAGTGACTGGGACCTGGCTGTAGGCTCTGCACCTGCACTGACAGGTTATACGCAGACCACACCTTTCAGTCATGTAACCTGGACCGGAACACCCACGGCTGAGGTGTGTCCATATTTCACTATGTTGTACACACCTCCTGGCTGGTTACTTAGCACAGTGCATCAGAGGTGATCCACGTGCAACTAACTGTGGCCAGAACTGCTGTACACATTGTAACATGCTACGGATTCAACAACTACCCCACGGTTAACAGCCCTCATTTCTTGGTGTACTGGACAGTAGGGTTCAGACAGGTACTACTGATGTGCGGCTGACACTACCCCACACTTAACTGGGATAGCTACTCGTGTACCGACACATTAGGCCAATGCTGTCCAGGATTCATAACCTCCACTCAACTGGATCAACCCATACACACCACCACCAAGACCAACAATATCCTAGACATGGACATTACCAACATGTCACTGGTGTTCCACACCTGTGGTTATCCCCTCAGTAGTTTCTGAACATACGCTATTCACTCTTGTTATCCACATCCCGGCACCACATCCTTCATGGCATACACAGTACAAGATTAGTACAACGCCTACTACAGATGTCTTATGACAGCAGTAGTAAACGTCATGACACCCGTGCAGATGGACAATGCACATACAAACGCTGAAACATACCCCAGTGCACTTCATTAGCACTTACACAACTGCATGGATCATGCTATTCCAAACAGAGCCATGATGGTACCCACCAGATAGCAGACGCCACTCTGGGGGTCCAGTTCCATGGACGTAATGTACAACAAAAGGTGGAGGCTGTTGCAAAGTGAAGTACAATCCCATGGGTGGGGTAGCTCACTGGTCAGCCTCAGTAGGGCTCCGGGATCCCTTATCACATCCTCCAAACTTAGCTACGTAAACATTACTGCGACACATTCCAGGGTGTACCACAAAGCATTATGGAGGTATGTCAGTAGTCTATGGCAATACCCACATCTGCTCTGACATATGACTGTTACTCAGGAACATTACAGAACCGAGTGATGTTGGCAACATCCTGGCGGATGGGTTCAATGCTAACTTTACAACCTCTCACTCCGTACAGGGCCATAATCCATGCAGGAACATTGTGGGGTCCCTGCGGTCACAACTACACAGTTCCAATCTGCACTCTCTAAGGCCTGGAACACAGACTCCATATGACCATCCAACATCCCAGGCTGTGATTTACACAAACCTCAGAACGACATGTCTCCCCACTTGGCCACCATATTCACTAATAGCCTTGTATCAGACATTGTGGCCCCTGAATGGCGCACAGCAACAGTTATCACACTCCACACAGGTGGTGTCACAATGAACCAGAGGGACTATTGCCCTATACGCCTGACTGGACTGTTCTGCAAGGCTATGGGGCACATCATCATGGAAGTCATTCACAGAGACATTGGTGGGCTCAAGGCCTTTGATGCCACCCAGGTTGGACTTGTTAGGGCCAGACCATGGCTCCTACACCTGGTACAGTTACCAGGGTAGTTGATGACGGTAAGGGGGTCCACACAGCCTACATTTTCCTCTCATTGGCTTTCAGCACCGTTCTCCATTCTGGTATTGACAACATACACATCCACCTGCACATCGACCCGTACGTCTCAGGATGTTATGCAAAGTGGCTCACGGACAGGACCCACACAATGAGGGTAGCATACCGTAGTACCTACTGTATTTCAGTTACACTTGGCATACCACAGTCCTCAGTCATAGGGCCCCTTATGTTCGGTATATGCTTCCCTGAGGTGCAGGCTAGCACAGAGGGACTTTCCCTGACTAGGTTTCCAGACAACTGCATACAAGGCGCCATGATTGATCCACCAGCTGATACAGACTCCCTCCATAAGGGTGTCACTGTGACGGATACCCACTGTCGATAACATGGCCTCAAGCTGCATGACACTTGGTGCATGAACATCCCCTTTGGATTACACCAATCACCCACTGACTATCACATAGGTGGTAGTCCCCTACATACATGTGACATTATATGGGATCTTAGTACACACGTATGTAGCACCCACTCCTTTGATAACCATATTGCCAATGTGGCGTGGATATCCTTCTACGATGTCCACCCTTATCTGTACTGGGTTTGTAGCTGAAACAAAGGCACCCATTGTACCTCTAAACTCCTGACGTATACACACATTCAAGGGTACAACACCCCGTTTAGGGTGTACCTTACAGAACAGCAACGGCTTTACATACCACAACATTAACACACCATGAGGATTATTGAGCTCCGATGGTTGACGTATGGGGCAGAACTACGAACACCAAGACTGTACACATTTGCATACTGTCTACTCAGGGGCGACCTCAGCTGAACATACAGGGCCCATGTCCACAACAATATTCATGGATATACTCCACATAAGCGACATAAGCAAAAGCCACTGAGAGCAACATGCTCATGGATATGTGCACAAACGCAACGATGAGTGGGATATTCTTGAGGGTTACATTCCCAAACCAGACACTCACCATGCTTTGGAACATGATTCCTATGTACATCACGCAGGGACACTCAGTAGCACTGTTTGAGATACCTCACTTAGTGGATGGGAGACACATGTACGCCAGGGATCACTGCAGTGGCTGTACTGTGCAGAGGTGCAGGAAACACATGGCTCTGCTGTTCACAGACAGTACACTACCCTAGAGAGGTGCCGCCGGTGTAAATCCTGTAGTTGGGCTTACACATAGACTTGCCAGACAGCGTAGTACCTCACTATGAACCTGTGAAGCTATTACATGTCCTTTGTGCATGGTTAATTGAGTAACTCTTCCATTTCAATTAGCTATCATGCTGTTACATTGTCCCGTGACTACAAGCCATATGTATCCTGTTATTGTGTATTGTACATGCCAATAGACGATACCTTTTGTTTGCATGATATAACTGTTATGCTGTGTAGAATATCTGACATACCTACCTACAATACTGTACATTACACATATTTTATATATTATCCCATAATGCAAAGCATACTTGCACAGCTGGACCACCTTAGGCATGTTATTGTCGTTATATGCCCATACACATACCTACTGTGGCAGTTATATCAACATATACTATCCCCTGCTATGGCACGTACTTGTTGGACATACCCTACCCCTGACTGCGGGTGGTGTGGAATTGTTCTGTTTAAAGCCCTCATGTCGCATCCCTTGTGGTGTCTGTGATGTTTACCTTGTGGCCCACAGCAGGACACACAATTTCTACAAGTGTTACTATGCTCAGCAAGACATCACTACATAATACCTCTTCCCATTTTATGCATTGCGGACACTTTTAATTAATACAAAACAGGCTATACATACACTAACATACTGAGTGTTCTACATACCTTGTTAGCGTTCCGAACTTTCGTACATATCTCTCTTACACCTTTACTGTTTAAACAGTTCTATGGTATGAGCATATGGTTTGAGTGTCTGGCAAGTCATCCTTATATACGTCGATACCTGTAACGTGGTTTCCTGCCGCCAATTGATGTTCCTGAGTAGATTATTACATGCACATCAGCTGTGCAGCTACTCCATTCGCCAATTACGCGACAACAGTGGGGTATAATTGAATTCTCCACTTGGGTGTTGCCCTTTTGCCCTACCTTTGGGGAGACGGCCTGTATGTGTTTTGTTGTGTGGAATTGCAACTGCTATTTGTAGAGACACAGATATTTTGGATTCATGTCCCCCGTGGATTGTGTGTGACGGCTAGAGTATGTGGTTCTACATGTGAGTGTACCTGTCATCTCAACCGTCTGATAAGGGACTATTGCAAACAAAACCTGTAACATTGCTGTCTGTTCCATTGTACAACAGCTACGATTTCACATGGCGCATTTACAAATGTGTTTCTCACAAGGTATGTTAACGCTTCTGCAGATGTAATTGAGTGAGTGGATGTTTGTGATGTTATTACAGTCTGTATTGCTATTATTTCGTGTGTGGGAGATGTAGGTGGGTGTACATAGCATATACAGGTTTGTAGGGACTGCATTTCTACTTATTTCATATATATGTGTGGGCTCCTTCCCTAATTGAAGACCTATCAGTTAGTAGACTGAAACTATGGTTGTTACGGGCTTATACATTGGGCCGTTGTTAATTGGTTTCTATATAGTATGCAGGTGAGGTTGATACTTCCATACCTCCGGAAATACAGCGATATGTAAAGGAATGTTACTAAATGACAGCTGTGCCGTGTATTTCTGTCACAGATATTTGCACTCATTGCAGTTGTGTTGGTGACTGAACCTCTTTGGCATGGGTTGCCACCTTTTCAAATGGCCATAGTGGGACATTTGCAGGACACACATCGGTGTTTACAGGCCAACACATACCCACGGTCAGTACACAGGATAGCACATACTTTTATCCTGAATACATACTTATTCTTGTAGCACTTTAGCTACTTATCATGTTTCATGTAACATTTACGTTTTTTAGATACAGGCATAACTATTTAATGCAACTATTACATAATATATGGGACATAATTATGTCCTACAATCTCGGACATTTGCCCTTTTCAATATTTTTTGTCAGGACACAACTGCCCAGGGAGGGGCTGTCCCTCTTAAAGTGGGACAGGTGGTAACCGTATGCCTACAGCCAGCTATAACCACACCTACCATAATGATCTACCTCCAAGTTAGCACTAACAGACACATGATGCAAACACACACACACACATTACAGTCCCATGGAAACGCACACGGCACATTCAACACACACGCACACATACACAGACTATGGCAATCACAAACACAGTTGAACACAGTACCTACGTGGACCGCAACACCGGCAGCAATGACTAAATGTCCCTTAATATCGTGATAATATTACACGCGGTTCTAGTGTTCCAGTACTGTGTTCTTTCGGTCTTTCAGCCTCGTGATTACGCGTGTCGGTATGTGACACATTCCATAGTTGACAGTATCCTATTTATTTGTACCTCCATGGTTGTGTACATGTCGGTGACCTATCTACATATTTGCAGATGTAGGTGAATCTGTATATATCAACATATATCTCTCTATAACCCTTTCTATCTCTGTTATGTATATGTATGTGTGTATGTATATATATATATATATATATACATATATATATATATATATATACATATATATATATATACATATATATATATATATATACATATATATATTTATATATATATATACATATATATATATATATATATATACATATATATATATATATATATATATATATATACATATATATATATATATATATATATATATATATATATATATATATATATATATATATATATATATATATATATATATATATATATATATAGATATATATATATATATACATATATATATATATATATATATATATATATATATATATACATATATATATATATATACATATATATATATATATATATATATATATACATACATATATATATATATACATATATATACATACATATATATATATATATATATATACATATATATATATATATATACATACATATATATATACATATATATATATATATATATATATATATATATATATACATATATATATATATATATATATACACATATATATATATATATATATATACATATATATATATATATATACATATATATACATATATATATATATATATATACATATATATATATATATATATACATATATATATATATATATATATATATATATATATATATATATATATATATATATATATATATATATATATATATATATATATATATATATATATATATATATATATATATATATATATATATATATATATATATATACATATATATATATATGTACATATATATATACATCTATATATATATATATACATATATATATATATATATATATATATATATGACTGAGAGAGTGACAGGCAGAATCCACCTTTTATTGTGTACATGTCAGTGTATACTGTTACCTGGACTCCGCACGCTTGAGTTTGAACCAGTCACATTACACACCTGCCGTTGGTACATCTTGGGTAGCTTAGTGTTAGGTGATTGTGTACATGATTGTGTGTTCTACTCCTGGCATTGGTCATTTTACCCTTCAGAGCAGGCACTATTAGTACAGGGGTGAATAATGCTGGTTTCACCTGTTCTGGACATCATTGACCGTGATCTGCACGATATTCAGAGAAGCTTAGCCCTGTTTTGCGCATATCCGTATAGTCATATTTAAACTACGCTTACCAGCACTGGGCAACGCATATTCCCGCTAACATGTGCTAAACATGATCTGATGGCCTGCATTCAACATGCATTATTCGTGCCTTCGGGATTACAATTACATCCCTTGCAGGACATGGGACTGGGAACATGCACAACAGTCACTGCATTTACCACTTGGGCATCTGGGATTTGTACACGTGTTATGGCGTTTTGTATGTGGACTGTACTACGGCTGTTACTCCATACTGCGATCAAATGGGTAACTCAGTTAGTTTACATATGGGTGAGACCTATTAATGGCATGTCCAAGTGATGTTTAATAGATGTGCTCCAGCGTTTGGTATGTATGTCACAGTGAGCCACACACTATAATGTGCTACACCTTCACACAACCGTAGGTGGAGCATGCTGGGGTGACAGGTACCTGTCATGGGTACACCCCATGCTTCGCCACTACATCCATGATTACATTATATGGAGCCCCTCATTAACGCACCAGGGAATCCATGCAGAGTGTATGGGGAACAGTGATTACACACATGGATCCCGCAATTGGCTCTACTCCACTGAGCAGCAGTTGGTTACTCAATGTGGTGGTGACAGCAGACACTGTTTGCCTCGATTGATGAATGGCCTCTGACAATCGGGCGTGTACCTACTGATGTACCTAGGAACCTATACACACAGTACCAACATATGCTGATAGGTGCATGTACTGTTCAGGTGTTGACATTCCTTGTTCCAATAGCTGTTGTGTGTACAATGGTTGAGGGCTGCCTATGTAGGATTTACACAGTAGGCCACCTATACATTACAATTTACAGGTGGTCGTGTGTGTGTGCCATCCATTTTACTGTGTGTGTAGGTGGAGAGGTGTGTCAGTCCGTAGGGCTCCACACTGTCAGAGTATGTGCTATACGTTCCCTCTTTGCCAAGGCATAGGCATATTGGGCACGCCTCTGTCTGCCTACTTGGGCTGGCACAGGGTGTTCGTGGTCTGAATCCTTCTGCACCTGTGATGGCCTTGGCAATTGCGGTGGGCTGTGAGGGCCTTCACCATTTTGTCCCTGCTGCAGCTGTTTCCGCAGGATCATATTATGTAGCATAGCACATACTATGAGGATGTGGGCACACGTGCCTGGAGAGTACTGCAAGGCTCCACCAGATATGTCCAAGCAACGGAACCATGATTTCAGCATCCGGAACACACACTCTGTGATGATTCTGGTTTGTGCATGTGCCTCATTATGGCGTTCTTGCATGGGTGCGTGTGCATTTCTGATGGGAGTCATCCTCCACGGCTCTAGTGCATAGCCAGCATCCCCCACAAGGTGGCCATGTGGGATGTCCCCCCTGACAAATACCTGATATAGCTGTGAGGCATGCCAGATGTGGGAGTCATGGTAGCTTCCAGGGCTGCCAGCAGACACATCCATGATAATGCCCTGGGCATTGCACATGACCTGGCAGTTGATGGAGTGGTATCCCTTGCGGTTTATGTAGCGCCTACCATGCTCACTGGGTGGTGACTTGATATGTATGTGCGTGCAGTCGATCGCACCCAGTACCTCTGGGTAGTGTGCCACATGGTGGAAGAGACGCATATTGCTGGCCAACTTCTCCTGAGTTTGGGGGAAGTATATATGCTCATTGGCATGTGGTAACATGGCATCCAGGAACTGGTGTAGTACCCTGGATGTTGATGCCTGTGAGATCCCCATTATATCTCCAGTTGGCCTTTGAAAGGTACCTGTGGCTAGTATTTGCAAGCATACCTTCGTGTCCACTGGGATGGGTTCCCCTCTGTTATTTCTGGATCACAGGAGTGGCCAGCACAGCTCAACTATTTGCTGTAAGATGTCCCTGTCCACCCTTTAATGCTCTACTATCTCTAGATCATGTAGCCCCTGGTAGGTCACCCTTGGTCTCAACACTCTTCTCCTCCGGGGCCTGTGGTGGTTGTCAACATCATCCTCCACAACACCATCAGTCTCTAACACATGGTGATGAATCACAGCTATGGCAGCTCCCAACATGTACATTGTAAAAGTTCCCCGTATGTTTACACCTATGATGCAGTGTTTGGGAATACACAGGTGTGTGTGGGGTGCTTTCACGCTTTATACTATTGTGCTGTGAACACCGATTATGTCATTGGGTGTGTATGTATGATCGTAGCTACAGGGTATCTTATATGTTTTACGACAGGAACAACTATTGTGGTGCCTTTGGTGTTGAATTACATTTGGCTGCCGTGGATTACCTCTTGCCCTTCCCTTTACATTTCTTCACGTTTCACCTCCCATTTTCTGGCATGTATCCAGTAGCCTGCTTTCATTTGTACTTTCCTACACCTGGCTTATCTTGCGTAATGTGTTCTATGGCCGGTCTACTGCAGGTTTGCTTTGCTCTGCTATGTCCGTTCTCTTTTCTTTGCAATCCGACACCTCCCCTATCCTGTTTTGCAGGTTTCTGCGAGCAGACTTGCCAGCTGCCATCGATTGCCCACTGTGAGTTAATAGGTGTTAATTGCTCAGTTGTACTCCAATCACCCTACTGCGGCATTTCCTTATTTTCTTCCCCTGACCTTCCTGTTTGAGCTATGGTGCGCGGCGCGTGCGTCCACTTACCGGGTTTCGGGCACGTTTTCCTCCCCGTACACATGCGCTTTCGGGCACCATATGTGCTCTCAGCTAAACGATGCTATACCTACCTCCCCACCCCTGTCCTGCGGCTTTGCTTAGCAACGGCCAGGCCAGATTTGCATTATTCCAATGTGCTTACAGCTACGGTGGCACACCCCACTGCTGATGTCATGTATATCTCTAAGCAACTCCTCAGTGTTGTAGCGCTGCGCCGTATGGTACATCCTTAGTCCGGCGGGATGTTTGCGATTCACTATTACCTGCCTCATTTGCATGGCATTGACTACTAATTCCTAGTTACCGCGCCAAACATTGTCACAGACCCTTAGCAACCCTTGCAGCTTGGTTGTGGTGTACCATGCATACCATTGAGTATTATGGTGAAATCATGATTTGTATTACATTGCGATTTTATGACATTTGTATATATTTTCTTTGTGTTCCCGTTTGCGCACACATGCCCTGCGGTTGTACTTTGCGTTACTGTGGACATGACATTAAATGTTGTTTTTTAGGTGTTGTGCATCTTTTCTTATGCCATTCGCTGTATATTTAGCCATTGGCATATGTTAACTTTGTAATATATGAGTCTGGTCCGCTTTCATAGCTCCGATGTTCTGTTTGGAAAAATGTAAACCATGTTTTTTGGTTTACATTTCTGTGGGCTTACGCTATGCCTGCACCCCTTCAGGAATCGCTATGTACCTTCATTTGCATGGTGCGGCACTGCGCATGGGGTGGATTAGCATACCTAAGCCGAGGGCTGCGCAGATCTGGCGTACGCCGGTACTGCACGTTGAATTGGATTGTACCTGAATCGCTCGGCGGCCATGTTTGGCATTATACCGCCTACGCTACGCCTGTGCCTGGCGCAGGCTTCATGAATCCCGGGGTGTGTATGAATGCATGGTCCTGCAAATGTGTGCAAGGAGCTTATGGTTTGCGTTTCAAGGACAGCGAAGTTTACTGTCCATAGTAAGTCTGTTTTCATCTCAAGAGCATACTGTTTTGTTTAGCAAATGCGTTACCAGTGCTTGTGCTATAAAATGTGAAATAAAGTTTTAAATCCATTAAATCCAAATATCTGTAAACATTGTAGAAGTAAAGAGAAAACAGTATGCACACTGACAGGTTTGAACAGTATTTAAAGTAACTGGGGAGAAATAGCCAAGTAATGGGACACTAAAATGGCTGTGGGGGGATCCATTACCTTGCCTAGGGCTCCATTTGACCAAAATCCAACTCCGGATGCACACTGTTCTTTGGAGAAGCCTTCTAGCTTACAAGAAAAAGCTTATATTGACCTTCCACTCCTGATTTTTCTCCCCAGAAATGCCTGGAAAAGTTTTTGGGAAAGAGGCTTAATGAATCTTTGATTATTCCACCCAGAGAGCTATTCATTAAGGCTATTATCAAAGCAGCTTGTAGGCACCCCTTTCCCCCCAACTCAAACTCTTTGGCTTCCAGGAAAGCAGCTAGCCGTCCTCTATCTGCCCTTGCTTAAGTTGGTAGAACAGTTAATCAAGCATCTTTATACTGTCCTCTTCAAGTGAGCTTCATTCCAGAATAGGTTCCAGAAACCACAGCATTTTGCTTCCTGACATAATGTCCAAAACTTTTGACAGCTGTTATGAGAACTCCTTCATGTCTTTGTTTACGGCAGTTAGCTATTAATCTTAGCTGTACTTGTTCCAGCCACGTATGATTTTGGAAGTTTCTGGATAAGCCAAATGACCTGCTGGAGGAATGGATACAGACTTCTCTGCTTGTGTTGTGGAGTGTCTTACATACTGCTATAACACTGGCTGGTCATGCAGATAACCTAGCTAGGACAGCAGGCTCCACTGAATGCTTGCACTAAATGGAGTAGTTCAGATTGCTATTCCTGAAGGAGTTTCACAGAAACATCTTGAATGCCTTGGGGGAGGGGTGCAGTTTTATTTAGCTCAACTGGTGAGGAAGCATACACTTTCATCTTTGGAGGGCTTTTATAATTCTCCCTCCTGCTACCATTTCCATTCTTTTGTTCTACTCCACCCCAAAACAAAAACAGTTACTCCAACATAAGATGAAGGTCTATGAGTGTCACACTGTCATGCCTCTTCTAATGCTGGTGATCTTGGCTGGCCAAGTGGCAGAGATTGACATCTTCTCTGCCACAGTCATGACTTGGTCCTGGGGCTGCCAGCAGGAAAGCAATATTCTTCACCTTTGCTCCAGCTTGGCGTACCATCATAAAAGATAAGTGGGTTCTACATATGGTCATTGTTCACATTTTGGAGCCCACAGTTCTTCTACCTAAAGAACTTTCCTGAAAGATCAATCCATTTCAGCAGAGTTCTTGAGACAGGCCTGGACTAAACCTCTTTGGGGCGGCAGGGTGTAAAGGTTGTCTTAGTTTGATGGTGGTTCGGAGGAGGTTTAATACCATTTATTTATGGTCCCCAAAAGGATGAATGACTTCCATCACATTCTGAGTCTCAGTCACTTCAACCAGCACCTTTAATTAGCTTCATATGGTCAGCCTACAGGAGAGCATGTTTTTATTTCCACGAGGAGCCTGAATTATGTCATTAGAAACAGATACCTCTTGATACATAATTTGGGTTGCACTCTGGTAATTATTTCAGTTTACTATGGAGAGGAATCACTTCTAGTACAGTCCATTTCTGTTTGGGCTTTCCTTTGTGCTCAAGGTCTTCACAAGCTGTTGGCAATAGTGGCAGACTCCTTGCAGGAAAAGTTTTCTGGTATAAACACACCTGGACATCTGGCTCCTGGAAGCACTTTGTAGGAGCCCCCTGGAAGTGACACTGTTGTGAGCAGCTCTTTGAAGCAGTACTTGTGTATGACCATAAGTCCTATCTGTTTCCCAGTTCTGAGGATGACCTTGTTGAGGGAGGGGCTGGGAACTTTGTAATAGTGGTCGTTCCTGTCTTTTGGGAGGATCCCAGAAATCATGGCACACACCAGCTGGTTGAGGGCTTGGCACAGGATCCAAGCTCGGACTCTGTATCTTCTGATCTCATGGTGCCATTTGCATGCCTGTGGATGCAGCATTTCAGTGGACTGTGAGGTATTAGTGGCTTTGTAGCTACAACTTATTAATGGTCCCTCTTTTAGTGGTGTATGCTTGCCACTAGTAATGTAGTGGGTGTACCATTTCTGCCAACATTCTGATGGCCTCTCTATCTCTTGTAGCTCAATCTATAACATACTCTGATTATTTGAGGTTTTCCTCATGCTGGATGGGAAGGCAAGCTGGTTTAGGCTCCCACACAATGTAGAGAATGTGGTTCCTGATGAAGAAAGGGGCTTTCACCCCAACCACATGGAATCTTGTATTTTTTACAGCCTTAAAGTCTTTGGAAAATGTGCTTCTGGGTCACATATTTGTCAAGGAAATCATAATCCATCATATGGTAACAAAGACAAGTACAAAGGTACAAGGTCATACTCCAGGTACCCTAGACATGGGTTTATTCCTTCTGCAGTTCATTTTCCAGGGTAAGTGAATAAGCAGGCAGATGTTCTGAGGGTTACTTCATTCTTAGAGCTGTGGATCCTGAGGCTGTGTTTGTTCAGTGTCTTCTGGAAGTGGGGAACTTCAGAAATCAACTGTGTACTTTTTTTCTCTTGAGTTTGGCAGTGCATGTGTTCTTTAGCTCCATGTAGTAAGGTAGGGGGAAGATGGTGGTGAATGTGTCTCTCTGTGGCTTGAGATGTTGCTGGCATTTCATCTGATTCCATGACTTATTGCAAAGTTCAGAGAAAATACCAAAATTCATTTCTGTAACTAAATGACCAACAGAAAGAGACAGTGAGTTTCAAATTGTAAAAGAATTAGCAGTGCGACGTCCCATCACTGGACCAGTAATAAAGGAGCCTCAGTCCTCACTACTGGCACCAGTGGGGGGACTTACATTGGGAGGATGACAAGTACACACACAGTATTTCCAGATGCAACTGTCTGCCTCAAGTGCAATTTCCCTTAAGAGCACGCAGACCACAGTCTATCCAGGGCTGATTTCTACCTGTTTCTCAGATTCCTAGTAAGACTCTTAGCTAGGGTTCCAAGCGAAGTCCTCCAACACTCTCTGTCCAAGCAGTGCTTTGTGTCCCTGCCCAAGTAGCTGAAGGCTGGCACAGGTTTACTAGCTATGCTCCCTTCTGCCCAGACTGTAAGGTAGTTATCACTGCCACCAGGACCCCTTATCAGCTACTTTAAAGCCCTTGGCAAAGATTGTTTACTCTTACTGTGTAATGTTACTATTAATATAAATGGTAGTTTGACCAAGGGCAAGGCTGTTAGGAGTAGCCCACAGTGTCACCAAATAAATTATGCAAGTACTCTCAGAACTTAAATATCTCTACACAGACCAGCCACAGTGAAAGGTTTAAATATATTTAATAATAAATAAAAGAATAAGACAATTCTAGATATATATTTACAGTGACATCAGAGTTCAAAATCACAGGAAATATTTAAAACAACATTGCAGGACATTCTCAAATAAATGAAATAAAACATCTAAACTATGCTTCACTGTATTCCTGACTAAATCTAATATAATTACTATACCCTAGTAAACTTACAGAGCAAGGCAAATGTGTGGTGAATAGGTTCATAGGTTCATACTAGGCTATCTGCCCTGGGGCATTTATAAGCCTAGCCAGAGTGTGTTTGGCTTTCGCCACCCTTTGATTTGAGTTTGCTGTGCCCTTTTTAAGGTTAGTTTACTGTGCCTCTGTCTAGTAGTGACACAGAAGTAATCCCCGGGGTAAACCTACGATTTCCCATCCACTCATCAAGATTCCTCTTGAAGAGAGTCAGTGAGGTGCTCTGCCTAACATGGACTGGGATTCTATTCCAGAGTGAAGGGAGCCTCTGGGTTATGAATCTGTCCCTCCAGCATGTTCTATTTATTTCTGTGCTGAGGTTCAAGTCCCTCGAGCACGTGGTTTTGAGGGATTTAGATTTTCTGAGGTGGAGCATGTCTATTAATTCTGGGTCGGACATAGCTTTGTATGTCAGGCATAGATCGCCACAAAGTAGGCGGTATGCAGCTGAGTAGAGCTGGAGTGTTTTTAACTGGGGAGCATATGGGATCTGTTGGAGTCCCTTGATCCTCTTTGTGAGGTACTTTTGGGGTCTTTCTAGTTGCTGCAGGTGTCGGGTAAGGTACATCCCAAAAGGGGCATTGTATTCTATGATGGGCCTGATGAGGGATGAATAAAGGGGCACTATTACCTCACTTGATCTAGATGTGAATCCTTTTGTGATAAGGTGGGCTATGTAGAAGGTCTTCCTAACCACTTTGGTGATGTGGTTGTCGAAGGAGAGATTGCTATCAACTTGGGTCCCCAGGTCCCTAATTACTTCTTCCGTACTTAGTGGGTTACCACCTATGTGGTAATTTGTGGGCACTTTGTTTTTGCCAAAGGGTATGACTATACACTTTTTGGCATTTAGCTTTAGGCCATGGCTCTGGCACCAGTTATCTGTCTCTGTGAGACCTTTTTGGAGGATGTTCGTGTCATCTGGAGAGTCAGTTATGGCGCCGAGTTTGCAGTCATCTGCGAACTTTGTCAGCCATAGTCCTCCCATGTTGGCCTGTACCTCGGAAAAGTATATGCCGAACAAGAGAGGTCCCAGAACAGAGCCTTGTGGGACACCACTTGTAACCGGTTTCGAGTCTGACATGGCTCCAACAATTCTGACTCTATGGGTTCTGTCTTTGAGCCAGTTGGCAACCCATCTTGTGACATAGGGGTTTATATTTAAGCTGGATAGCTTATCTATGATGTCCGAGTGGGGTATTGTGTCAAATGCCTTTGCGAGGTCCAGATAGGCTGTGTGGACTACCTTCCCTTCATCTATGGCCTTGGTGACTGTTTCGAAAAAGTCGACCAGGTTCAAGAGGCAGGATCTGCCCTTGACAAAGCCGAATTGGGTAGGATCTAGTGTCTGTAGGTCCCCAATGTCTTTGTTTATGAGTTCCATGATGATCCTCTCCATGGCCTTGCAGATAAGGCTAGTCAGGCTTATGGGGCGATAGTTACCAGGGTCCGTTGAGGCACCACCTTTGTGGAGTGGGACCACTGTTGCTGTATGCCATTCTTTGGGTACATATCCTGTAGTGAGGTGGTCTTGTCAGGTCCAAGACAGAATGTAGAATGCAGTCTTTCACTAAGAGACTTCCCAAATTAATATCTCTGGTATTACTGGTGGGATAACTTGCAGAATGACATCATTGCTTGTCATCTGACTCCAAGTTCCCAGGCCCAAACTAGCCATTGATGGTAGCTGGTAGCATTTAGCATCTACCTGTGAAAATGCATAGACCTCAGATCTTATGCAGATGGTGGAAGTCATAAAACAATTGCATCCCTTCACATTTCAAAACTATTAATTATTTCACTTTAAAGACAACAGAGAAGCTCTGTAATATAGACATTGTGTCTGTTGCTGCACTGAAACTGAAATATAACATATTTTTATGGCCTGGCCATAAAGTAATTTAATTTCAGTTATTTTTCTGAAGTTCCCTGTATTCCAGTTTCCATTGTTAAAATATACATTTAAATAGTCACAATTATGCACATACATTTCTGTTCTTTTCCAGTAGGGTACAGTGTGGATACATTTTTAACCTCGGTACTTTATATCATCGGATGTTGTTAATTTTCATTCACTTCATCACTGATGAGATATCTGTTCCGTCCTCTGAAACAAGCCAGCCTTATATCAAGCTCGCGCCAGCCAAAAACTCTCGAGCTAAGCTTTTACCCATAGTAACCTTCTCCCTGTTACCCCAGGTCTTGTTTGCCTCATTGCTGTAAAGCCGCATTCAACCAGCTCTCAAGCTAAGTTCAACTTTTTTTTACTTTTTGACTGTCGTTTGTATTTTGAGTGTACTAGTCTCTTTCTGTCTACTTTTTACATTTTCTTGCATTTCATGATCTATCACTAACCCTTTTATCCTTTTACCTTTTGGTAGTCTTGGTACCATTGGTGGTACGGGCTTTCTCCCTACCCTTTGGGGTATTTTCTTAAATACCATCACTGGTATTTTTTTTTTTTCCTTTCTCTTTATATAAAAAAAAAAAAAAAAAAACACTCTCCTCTTTTTTTCTCTATAACCTGTAAGTGTCTGGGTGTATTGTTGTGTCTGACAAAGTTACTTCTGGGTTTAAGCAGTGTCATACTTGTAATAGGAAAATGCCTAACAGTAACTCGCATGACGATTGTGTGCATTGTTTGGGGGTGCCCATCTCTTGGTGCAGCCCCCATGTTCTGTTTGTAAAGGATTCAGTCAGTGCACTTTCGGTAAGTGTAAAAATAAGTTGATTCTGAAGGGCGTCCTAAAGACGCCCTTTTTAGAGGCTCTTTCTGCAATGGAGGGCCCCCCCCCATAAAATAAAGGAAAAGACCACACACTGTACCCCTCTTCACCCAAGATGTCTCCGGAACCTAGGTCTATCTCTATGGAACCGACCTTGATTCAGTCAACTGCTATATCGCCTTCGGTGACATTCGAAGCTTCGAAAACTGCTTCACCCTTTTCGGCACCGAGTGCCGCTTCAGCACCAAGCATACCTTTGGTAACTATTACTTCAACTCCACTTGTGACTGAGCCATCCTTGTCCTTTCCAGTATCAAGTGACCTTTTGGCACAGAGTCCGTCTACGGTACCTATTACCCCTATAATAACCCCACTGCTCTCTCTCTGCAAACTAGAGACAGCAGCGCCATTGGACATTAGTGCACGGACCCGATACTCCACGTTGGTGGACCCCTTTCTGGGACAAATATATAGCCCCTTCCTAGACTGACCAGAATCCCCAGCTGGGGAATTCACTAGATCCACCAGGAGCTTTTCAGAACTTGATGGGGTGCGCCATGTGGATCAGCTGCTGACAGCCAGGGGGATCCTCACTCTAAGACCCATCCACTTGCTGTACCTGGGACTGTCTCTGCAAGGACTCTATCATACTCTCCTCCTTTGACCTTGCTGGTTTCAAAGTCTCTAGCTGTGACATCCTTTTCGGAGCCCTCTGTTTTGGTGCCAGTAATGGACCTCACTTTGGCCTCGAAACCGTCCCTTTGGTCTTGGGTATCTTTGGAACCGAACCTTCCTCAAGTTCAGGATTGGGCTGTGGGCTTTTCGGCGCTGAGTAGGGTTCAAAGTGCATCTACAGTTCCATCCCCGCTGCCAGGGGCTCCGTCAGCACTGACCTTCTTGAGGCTCCTTCCTCTGAGGTGGGTTTAACGGAGTGGCGTGTGACCCCGGTTCCCAGGTTGTCCTTCTCTGTTCTGGGCTCCCATCCCTCTTTGGGTGGACCTGCTTTCTGGGTGATGGAGAGGGCACTTGCTTCAGGAAGCATTACTTCAGCGTCAGAACCCCTGAAATGCCTACCCCTGAGCTGCAGCTGACACAAGACACTTCCCTGGGACATCAGGCACAAGAGCCGCAGAAAACCATGTTGCAGGATGCCCCTTCTTCAGAGTTACCCTCAGAAGCCCCCACTGAGGTGCCACCATGGAAACAGTCATGCAAGAGGAAGCACGTAAACTCCCCTGAGGAGTCTGTGACAGAAGATACGGATTACAGTGAAGGGGAAGGGTCCCCATGATCACCTGCTTATGTCTCCTTCGGAGACCTCCTTGAAATGCTGAAACAGAGGGGTAACTGGAAGTCCACCAACCCTTCCTTCGAGGAGTCAGTCTTTCTACAGGCTTTCAGTGCCCGACTATCTACCTCATGGGTGAACCCACCTGCAGACGAGTTAGTTCAACTTGTGGTGCAGCGCGCTTGGAAGAATCCTGATTGTGTAGAGCTGATTCCTAGGAGACCAGACAAAATGCTATCCCCTCCTGAGGAGAGCCCACATTGGTCTAAGAGTTTACCAATTGATGCTATGGTGGTGGCAGCGGCCACAAAAAAAGAACTCGGAAGAGAGTCAGACTGTTCACCTGCCCAACAGAGTCCCAGGCAGTGGACAGATTAGGGAAGCAAGTCTTTGCTTCATTGACTTTTACTATATGGTCCTTGGAACTGTTTGGCACATTTTACCAGTCTCCAAAAAGATTTAATCTCGAACTCTCTAGAACTCTCTCAGGACAGGTGTCTGATGAGGTAAGTGACAAAGTTGCCTCACAGCTCGCAACCCTGGAATCCATCTCTAACCTGTCCATGAGGTTAATATCACATGCAACTGAAGAGGCGGCCAGAGCTGTGGGTTCAGGCATAGTAATGAGATGGCATGCCTGGATGCGCCTTTGTGATTTCTCAGACCCTTTTAAGTCTTCCTTCCTGAATGCTCCAGTTGAAGCTTCTTTCCTGTTCGGCCCTAAAGTGAAGGACACTCTAGCCAGGTGTGAAAAGGATGGCAAGACCCAGTCTGCTGTAGGTGTATGCTTCTCCACTCTGCAGTGCTCCTTTTCCAGGAACCAGAGGAGTGGAAATTTGTGGCACAAAAAGTCTCAGGGCCGTTTTTGTGATGCACGTGGCGAGTATACCCCCAGGGGCAGAGGGGATAACTCTTCCAGAAGAGGCCCCTACTGAGGTAGAGGGGGCCTGCATAACCAGGGACCCATATCAGTGCTCCTGAAGAGTGGTTCTATTGCCTTCCTCTGGAAGCAGTCTGAGGACGTTTCTCTCTGCACCACCGCTGCCTGGCAATCTATAACTTCCGACCGTTGGGTGCAGAAGATTTATAACCAGAGGTTACACTATTCCCCTCAATGTTTACCCAAAACCTCCTACACGACTTCCCGATGTTCCACCCAGTCAAAGGGAAGAAGCAGATATGGAAATAAAAAGCTTTGTCAAAAAAAGAGTTATCCAAACAGTCCCACCAGACAAATGTGGATCCAGATTCTACTCAAGGTTCTTTTTGGTGCCAAAAAAGACAGGGGACTGGAGTCCAATTTTGGATCCTGGCAATTTAAACAAATCTGACAACCAAACAAAATTCCGGATTGTCACGGTTCAGTCCATTCCTCCCATTCCTGGGAAATGATAATTGGATGTGCTCCATGGATCTCCAGGATGCATATTACCACATCAAAATGGACAAATGCTCCCAGAGACTACTTCACTTCTGGCTAGGAGCCAATCACTACCAATTTCAAATTCTGCCATTCGGACTCTGTACAGCCCTCAGTGTGTTCACAAGTGAATGTCAGTAGTCACAGCTTACTTGAGGCTGCAAGGATTCCGGGTGTTTACATATTTTGATGATTGGCACCTTACCGTCCCCACCAAGCATCAATTGGTAATAGCCTTGAAATACACCCTTTCCCTGGTGAAACTATTGGGAATTGGGAATAACAGTAAATTGGGAGAAATCCAGTCTCACTCCGACCCAGTCCACAGAGCTCATAGGAGCAGTTTTCAACACCTGAGACTTCATCTCCAGGTGATACTCTGCCAAAACAAAGCCTCAGCATGGGAAGTCCTTCAACTCCTAGGATCCATGGCAGCTGCTATACCAATAGTGCCTCTCGTAAAACTTCACATGAGAATATATCAGTTGCTTCTGTTATTGTAATGGTTCCCAAATCATCACCAACTCTGTTTCCAGGTACTAATAACCAATTGTTGCAAACAGGATCTGCTTTGATGGATGAGGCCAGAGACAGAACTTTGGAGATGCTCTTTCCACCCCTCTCATCCCAAGGCCACTGTGACCATGGATGCTTCCCTGATAGGGTGGCGGGGCATTTTCAGGGTATAACAGTCCAAGGCACATGGTCCCCAATAGAGGCCAACTTGCATATCAGTGTTCTAGAACTTAGGGCAGTGCTTTTAGCTTTGCAAGCTTTCCAATCTGTTCTTCCTTCTGGGACAACGCAGTTCAGTTAGACAACATGTCAGTAGTCTGGTATATCACCAAACAAGGAGGAACCAAGTCTTACCCCCCATGTCGAGAGGCCATGAGAATTTGGCAGTGGGCAGTAGCTTCCAACAGCTTTCTGATAGCAATGCATATCCCAGGGGATTCCAATGTGATTGCTGACAAGCTTAGCAGATGTATTCTCCTGCCTCACAAGTGGTCCCTTAACCCCAGCACAGCGGCAAAAATTTTCAGGCACTGGGGCCAGCCTTGCTGTGACCTATTCTCCTCTCTGTCAAATCACAAATGCAGCAGCTACTTCATCCTAATTCCCCCCATGGGGGAGTCCCCGAGGGAAGCACTGATCCACAATTGGCCCACTGGACTTCTGTACACCTATCCCCTCATTCCTGATTCCCCAATTTTTGAAGAAAGCACTTTGGTTGAAAAGCAAAGTGATCCTCACAGCCCCTTATTGGCCTCGACAAGTATGGTTCCCCTTCCTCCGGCCTCACTTATTATGCCGACTGTGGATTCTGGATCCTTCCCCAGACCTGATCTCTCACCCCCAAACGGTTGAGTCATCTGAACCTGACCAGTCTCAAGCTGACAGCTTGGTTTCTCCACTTCCGCTAATCGCCAGGCATGATATAACCTTTCCTCTCCAGTACGTGATAGTGTTCTGGCCTCACACAAACCGTCCACCAGAAAGCTCTGTCTAGACAAATGGAAGAGGTTCTCTATTTGGTCTAAGAGAAAACTAGCTCCATATTTGGTTACAGTTACTATAGTCTTTCACTGTTTATCAAAGTTTTTCAAAAATGGAGCTGCAGTCTCTACCATACGAGTTCATCTAGCTGCTATTTCAAACTTTCATAATGGTTTTGGAAACTCTCCCCTGATTACTCACCGGTTATGCAAAACCTTTCTAAAAGGAGTTTCTCACATTAGACCTCCAATCAAACAGCCTATTGAACCATGGAACCTCATTTTAGTCCTTCAGTCTTTAACTCAGCCCCTCTTTGAGCTTGCAGTGAAATGTGACATTAAATTCTTATCATGGAAGTCCCTTTTTCTGGTCGCCATCATGTCAGCTAGACCTATTTCAGAGCTCCACGCTCTATGCATTAATTGGCCCTATGTCATCTTTCACAGGGACAGAGTATCACTCCGGACGAACCCTACATTTCTTCCCAAAGTCATTTCGGATTTCTCCATTAATCAAACTATTGACCTTCCAGTGTTTTTCCCAAATTTTACAAAGAAAGGGGAATACTGTCTGCATTCATTTTATGTACATAGACAATTGAGATTTTACCTGGACAAGACTAAGATGATGCACAAATCAGACCAACTATTAATTTCCTTTTCTGGCCCTAAAATGGGAAATTCTCTTTCTAAAGTGACCTTATCTAAATGGCTTAGAGACTGAATACTTCTCATTTATCATCATGAGATAAAGCCTGTACCACAGAAAATTAAAGCTCACTCTGCCAGGTCGATGGCAACTTCTGTAGTCTTCCATTCTAGAACCTCCATGGAGGACATCTGTGCAGCAGCAACATGGGCTTCTCCTCATATCTTTATTACTCATTACAAACTGGATCTGGTCTCCAGAGGAAGTGTGTCCTTTGGCTCTATGGTGCTCAGGAATATCCTTCCATAAGGGCCACCCAAGGAACACAAAGTAGTTGGGGAATCTGTCCCATCAGTGATGTAGGGAATGAAGATTAACAATATCAGATAAAGAAATTATGTCTTACCATAACTTTCCATCTGTGTTGTTGATCTTCATTCATTCATTCATTAAGCCTCCCCCTTCCCCCTCCAAAGGCTCCTGAGGGATACTTTGGGTTCAAGTGCTGCGTTAGGGCACTTGCGCAGAAACTGCCTCTGTTTTACTGATAAAGGGCAAACTCGATCTGAGGTAACAGGGAGAAGGGTACTATGGGTAAAAGCTTAGCTCGAGAGTTTTTGGCTGGTGCGAGCTTGATACAAGGCCAGCTCGGTTCCAAGGATGGAACCGACATCCAATCAGTGATGAATGAATGACGATCAACAACACAGATGGAATATTATGGTAAGACAGAACTTTTTTTTCTACACACATCTGTACAAACCTAGTTTGTTATATACATGACATACAATTCTAATGCATCCGTAACACAAGCATCTTACATGAAGCATGTTGGCATTCACAAATAACACATAACCAGTTACAAAATTCCAGGCAGCTGTGCTGGCAGTATATCCCTTTTGTTAAACTTCTATATAAGTCATGTGGATATTAACAAATGACATGTAATTATTTGCAAAATTCCAGCTAGCTGGGCTGGCAGTATCTCTTTTAGTCACAGGCAGTATGAAAGATTATGCTTAAATGTGGGTGGAGCCATTTATGGCTGGCATATACAGTATTTCAGTACTATATAGGTCAGGGGATGCAGAATTAGCATATGTAACTGTTGGTAAAAACAAGCATTGCTGCTGATGTGGTACATCTCTTTACAATCCAGTTTGAAACTATGGAGAAATGTCCACTGAACCCTGTCCTCCTGTAGCAAATAGACCAGTGGTTAGCACCCATCGTTATCCTCCGCACTCACCAACTGAAGGATTGGTTTCTCTTGCAACTTCTTCTTCTTTCGGCTTTTCCCGGTTAGAGGTCACCACAGCGGAACTCTGGTCCACTAATGATTGGCAGTAGATTTTTACGGTGCCGGGGTGCCAGCCTGACGCTCAACCTTCAACGAAGGCACGCCCATTCACGCATGTCTTTCAAACACCACTCGATCACAGGGGAAGACATGCAGACTCCACACAGAAGGCGCTCCAGCCAAGAATCGGACAGGAGAACCTATTGCTGTGAGGTGACAATGCTACCGCTGCACCACCGCGGCTTCTCTTACAACTTGAACACTGCTGTAGCAATCCATGAAGAAACTTCAGGTAAAGCTTTCTACACATAAAATGCACAGAGTTGTCATGAACCGGCTTATTAAAGTCTATCACCAGAGATACTAGGGTTAAAGAAGTCATCGCCT
This sequence comes from Protopterus annectens, assembly GCF_019279795.1. NCBI lineage: Eukaryota > Metazoa > Chordata > Ceratodontiformes > Protopteridae > Protopterus > Protopterus annectens. Next base: position 1,265,290,807 of record NC_056728.1, read on the forward strand.
GACTTTTTGTACTGGAAAGAAATTTACCATGCGGAATGAAACATACTGATCTGTAATTCTGTCATACTTCAATGTTTTGATGTATTACCATATCATCTCTTACAATACAGTTCATTAAAATCTCTCCCTCATTGTCTTGAGGTTTCATCACATGCAAAAATGTATTCTGATCCATGGAAAGCTCAGTAATCGGTTCTCTGTGTTCTAATGTTTAAAGCATTCTACGAAATTGATTGCTGTAACATTAGGTTTTATTACTGCAGAAATAGTTTGACTCCTGCATTTTTTAACTATACTTAAAATAGTGCTTTTTTTTTTTTAATTTTCTTATGTTCAAGGAAGTTTTCTGTAACCACTGTGTATTAAGAAATGAAATGTTTCTGTTTCTAAACCCCATTACTTTATGTTTTTGCCTTTTGGCCCTGGTCATCAAACCTATACCAAGAGAGTCTGTGCTGGGGCAACATAACTCATTTTGTAACCTCTTCCCCAGCCCACACACCCACACTGGATTTTATAGCAACAATTGTTAATGTACTTTAGTTCCTGTGTGCAGTGTTCCATTTGCATTCCATATCGGCGTAAACAATTACCGGGCAACTTGTACCATGAGCAAGAGAATCCTGCTACAGTGGAAGCAGTTTCAATAGCACTGTAGTAAACAGCAGTAATCTTTATTAAAAAAAAATTACCTTTTTTTTTTTTTAGCAGAACTGATTGAGATTGTAGCAAAATACTGCTTCCACGACTGAAAAAAAGAGAAGGGGGGCCCACTGCTAAAATAGCAATACCAAGTGTAGGCTATTTGGAACATGTAGGGACTTTACATTTTAAGACCAGATCACATATTAGGCTTTCCTCCCTATCACTGACTAGTGCCCCTGAAAACTGGCACCCCCAGGATAAAACTCATCTTCCCAACCCTGCTCACTCTTCTGCAGGTTGTGACTTAAAAGGGTCTTCTAATCAGCCCACCTACACACTTAAATGAATGTAAAATTTAGTGTATGATACTACATTGTAAAAAAACAGAAACAATTCTAGGTCTGTGCAGACAGAATAAAGTGAGTCTGAAAATCAAAATAGACTTACAAATAGGATGGTACTGCTTGCTGCTGCTTTCTGCAACATGCAGTATAAGCTTGGGCCCTAACTGTCCTTAGTGATCCATTAGCATGTTAGTAGCTCAGTTCACACATAATCAGTAAAATAAAACATATAGCAGTCCCATAAACAAAGAGCTAAACATTTAAAAATAGAAATCTCTTCACTGTCTTCAAGTTTGGATTACTAAAATTATTGGGGTGCATACCTCTTTTTTTTAATGTTCTGTGGCACCTGGATTGGTCTGGTTCCTTTAGTCTCTCATTAACTTGATTTGAGAGACAGTAAGCAAAAATAAAAAAAAGAACCATCTTAAGTGAAAACAGATTAACAATGCATACCATCTGTTTAGTGTCAAAAGATGAATGTTTCATGAAAAAGAGATTAAATAATTAATCGGAACAGGCATGTAGGTACCTACATCCAGTCTGTATGACCTCACTGCCTGTGTTCGTACTGTGCAAGTTATCCCTGTAGTAACAGTAATGTATAAATATTCTTTTCTAAATATTAATATTTTATTATAACAGGAATGGGGAGGTCTGTAAGTAACCTTCATTATTAATGAGGGTATCGCAGTTAATGTACTGTTCAGATTGCAGTATTAAATATTATTTTTGTACACTGTTTGCCGTACTGCCTGTCAGTCAGCAGCAGCTGCCCAGCCAGTTGATCTACTCATTCTCTCATAATGTAATAATGGGGGGGCAAGTGAGGTCATTAAGGCAGCCATTGGGAGTGGTTTGAGTTTTTTTTTACTTATGGTCTTACCTCACTGTGTACTGGTCATCCCCCATTTCTGAACATTGCTGGTTCTACCACCAACCCCAAACCACAGAAAATGATTTTTCTGAGCTGCACCATGGAAATTATTCTTTACTGTCTATTCGCCAAGTGCCAACAGATTGCATCACAGCATTTCTCAAATAATTAGATTTTATTTTGCCTTTTTCTCTGTCATCGGCTTGCTTGTATGCCCCTCTTATCTACTGTCTGCCAGCCACCTCCAGGCATAAGTTTGCCCTGTTGATGTTCAACATTTAGATCAGTTTTTCAGTAGCCTAAGCTATCATGTCCTACCCCAGTGACTGCCCAGCTTTCAAAGCTTAAGGACACCTTCCACCCACTGCCAGGAGCTCAAGGGGAGTTCCAGTGAAATGAGAGAATACCATACTAGTCGGAGCATTTCTATCCTGAGGAGTGCTCCTTTTCCAGGCCCTGTGGAACTGTCTGTCAGCTTGTCATCCTTCAAGGCTGGGCAGATAAGTCCCTTGTTGGGGAAAACTTCTGTTGTATATGTTATTCTGATGAAAACTGGTGTGGGGTTTTCTGATTAAAATGTTGTTTGCCTTGATGCTTAAGGTATTTCACTTCTTTGCCAAGCTACCTGGGTCTGTCCTCACACTGAAGCAAACATCAGCTGTGCTGCGGATTAGGCACTGGAAAAGTAAGCCAAAAAAAAAAACCTTCTACCAAGTGTGCTGTAGTGACTTATACTTTTTATCATAGCTATGTTAAGGCTAGAGGTACCTTTTATTGCTAATCTTTGATTGACTCTTCCTTTCTGAACACTTCTGTCTCAATAGATTTAGGGTCAGCCTACCCCATTAAAGTGGTGGAATAACATACACTTCTTTACTGTTATACAGTTATTAGAATTGCCTCATTTCTGTACAACTCCTACATTTGTACCTACCATTTTTGAGCTCACTGCTAGACATGGGCCTTGACTGATTAATTCCCAAGACAATGGTAGATGTGTTCCGCTTTGCTCTCTTGCCACTCGCAATTCTCCAGACATTCCCCAGATCACCAATTATATTTGTTTTGATCTCCACCCCGTTACACCCCAAGACATGCCTCTTAAAAAGACACCACCATAAAACTACATAACACTATTATCTCGCTGCTATCATAGTCAGTACTACAATATTACTGGAAGTCTTAACTCAACAGTAAAATGCTCCTCTTTCCACAGCTCATCCTATTCTATGTCCTCCTCCTTTCCTGTTCACTTCCCTCCCCTCCTACAACCAATAACAAGTATCTTCGTAAAACACATACACAACCAATCATCATATCACTATTTATTACCTGTGCTTCCATAACTTTCTAACCAGCAAACCAGTACCATAACCCCCCAGTAGTCAGACCAAATCCATTCCCTAGCTCAGAACTGTCAGGATCACTCTTCTATACGATTACTAAATCTCAGAAACATTTCTCTCTCTGGTTAAACCACTGAAGACCTCTTTCAGGGTATCCTCCATAATCTTAATACGATTTAAGAGTGACATAGAACTCAACCCAAGCTGAACCAAATCCCTTTCCTCAACATCAGAACTACAGTCTTCCTACACTGACCCATGTCCTCCTCAATGCACATTGCATCCGAAACAAGCTAAACATCTTATTTCCTAGCATAACTCAGACATTCTAGTAGTCACAGAATCCTGAGTCAGACAAGACCCCCCCCCATCTTCCAACAATCTCTAACTTATTACAAGTATGCCAGTGATGCCAGATCAGGCAAACTATCAGGTGGAAGCACTCTAATTTTGTACAGAAATAACTGTAGCTCCCACTGTATTTCATTGTAGAAGTAGTAGACTGTAGTTTTCCATTACACCACAAGGTGGAACGCTTTTTCAGGGATATAAAAAAGAATTTTGAAAGTGAAAGAGTGGACTGAGATACTAGCTGAAGGAGAGAAGACTGAAAATGGTAGCTGAAGGTAAAAAATGGGCCTTGCAGCATGACTGGATTGTCTTTTCTAGTGCTTTGGGACAGGGAAGTGAAGCAGCAGATTGCGTCTGCTGCTGAAATCCTGGATGATGGTATTTTGTGGAATCAGTAGAGAAGTCTGAAACCAATAGTTCCATGCCTGCATATGATTCAGCAAGAAAAGGAGTTCCTTTGGGCCTAGTACAGAGAAGCCATAGATGATTACCAGAGTTGTGGCATGTGAGTTTTCTACTTTTCTCATCAGAGGAACCATGGTGCTTGGTCACTAGGATATTCTCAACGGAGTGGTGAGAGGCTCAGGCCGTCATTTCTTATTTCTATAAGATTGTGGACCCCCCCCCCCCAAATGCTTTGTGGATTACAAAAAACTGGGATCCATATGAGCTCCAACTTGGGCCCCGTCATACAGGCAGCAAGACTGTCAGTAATCACTGGCCAGTGAACAGGGTATGATAGTGTTTCATACTTTGGTCTGTTTAGAATTGATCAAGGGGGTTGAGGGTGTTAGTATTACTCAATGACATTGCAATGACATTGCATTTTCTCATATTTGTATTGTTGCATTATAAATCTTAATTGTTCAATGACATTGCATTTTGCTCGTGTTAGTACTGCTGCCTTCAAGAATTTTGCTGCTGAATGACATTGCATTTTCTCATAGCTGTATTGTTGTATTATAACTCATTTATTGCTTAATGACATTGCATTTTTCCCCGTGTTTGTATTGCTGCATTATAAAGCTTTACTGCTCATTGATATTGCCTTCTTTGTGCATGTTTGAATGTCAAGACCTTTTTCTGTTGAGTTCTGAGGAAGAGGGTGAATTTATATTTTCATTGCATGCATATCTCATCTTGCCTTATTGCTAACTGGGGCACTGTTGAAATAATTTGTTTGTGGTTGTGCTATTGACTTTTTTAAACTAGAGGTGTCACCTAGAATAAAATCTGTCATTCTTTCACCTTGGTGTATTGGGCCTGTAGGGGTGTCACCAGAGTCAGGTAGGAAGGACCCCATATCTACTTCAGCTACACCTGCGGGTGCACTACATTTGGGGGCTTGTCTGGGATTGCCTGACTGCCTTGGACTTCACTCTATTCCCCTGTATGTGTGGAAAGCGAATTCAGCAGAAACATGAACCCAGAAGTATCCGCTAAGTGGTACAAACAGTACAATGCTCAGTCAGAGCATTACTTAGTTCGGGTGTTGCCAGGGGGTCACATGGACTGATATGCAAATACATCAAGTCACAGGATCTTTGCCAATTGTGGGGCGTGGATTTTTGTTGGAAGCACTGTGGACCCTACCGAGCAGAGCACGTTGGCCTTATTAGAATGGAAAAGTCCTTTAGTGTATGAGCACATACCTTCGAGTGTACAAATTTCAGGTGAGAGTGCAGTCTGTGTAGTAATCCCTGAGAAGGGCACTACCTCAGCAACAGAGAAAATACATGTAGAAGGTATCCAAGTAGGTCAGAACCTTACACCAGAAGCTGCAGCTTCACTGCCCATAAATACTATAGGACCTGAAGTTTTGAATGCTTTGGGAAGTATTGTAGGAAAATGCTTAAAGCCTACACAGCCATTCACTGGGTGTGGCTACTGCAAATTGTGTTTCTTTTCTGGCAAACAACCCACACCTCAGGGAGAGGAAGATTTTGAATCCTGGATGGATCAGGCTTCACAAGCCCTAGAGGAGTGGGGTATCCCAGAATCTCAGAAGAAGCAGCAGATAGCTGAAAGTCTAAAGGGATTAGCTGCAGATACCATACACAACCTAAGGATGGGTAAGCAAGCTTGCATGGCCAAGGACTATTTAGGAGTACTGCAGGATGTGTTTGGAAGGACCGAGAGGGCTGCTGACCTACTGTAGCAGTTTGAACATTCATACCAAGAAGTTGGTGAGAAACTAACTGATTACATTAAGCGATTAGATAAAATGCTCCACCAGATCATCCTAAAGAAGGGGGTGGATCCGAAAGTAGCTGACCAAATATGGATCAGACAAATTTTACAGGGAGCTCAAGCTGTAGACCCCATTTTGTAGAAAATCAGGATGAGAAATAGGGAAGAGACTCTTAACTTATTCTCAGTTGGTTAAAGAGGTGAGGGAAGAGGAAGCCCTGTTGGAAGCCAAATTTCAGTGTTCAACAGCAACTAAAACAATGAGTGAACACCAGCAGGAGCCTATAGCCGTGCTCACTACTCAAACAGGAGTTGTGGCCCAGAGTGTCCGCAATGTAGAGGTGTCACAGTTGCAGATGCAGGCATCTTCCCTGACTGATGCCATAGCTCAAGTCACCAAGACAGTTGCAGAATTGCAGAAAGCTGTGGTAACTTTAGCTGAAGGCAGGAATACATCAGCTGGAACCTCCATGAAAGGACTCTGGGAAGAACTGAATCAGCCACTGCTCAGAGTTCCTACTGGATTTTGTTTTCACTGTGGAGATGCAGGGCATATAAAGCGACAGTGTCCTAATGCAGATAACTTGAAAAGAGTGAACGAACTATTATTGGCTAGTGCAATGCAAGGAAACTTCTAAGGGCCTCAGTGAAGGGGCCAGCTGAGGGCCCAGTTACAAAGAACTCCATAAAATCTAACATCAAGAGACAGCATCCTGGATCCCCTTTCCACACTAACCCTTGTAATAGGGAAGAGAAACTACCTACTATGCACACTTTTAGCTCATCTGAGGTGAACAACCAAATTGGAAACCATCCCAGCCAAACTCTCAGCATCTGAGACCACAAAGCATTACTAAGCAAGAGTCTTGTCCGTTAAAATGGCGAGGTCAACCTCAACCACATGCTGACTGCCATACAGCTGAACAACACCAGAAACTACCCAATGGCCTACTGGGACCGTCCCCTGTCAGATCAGTAAAAATAGGAGTGTATAGTAAAGCACTGTTGGATACTGCTACACAAATCACCATTCTGTACAGAGACTTCTACCAAAAATACTTAAAGCATTTGCCACTTGAAAAGTTAGAAGATTTGGAGATCTGGGGACTAAGTGACATGAAGTTCCCTTATGATGGTTATGTCTCTCAAGTTAGAATTTTCCATTTCAGTTGTTGGGTCAACAGAAGTTTTTGAAACACTCGCTGTTGTGTGCCCCAAGCCAAAAGGCAAGGATTCAGCATCTGTTTTAGTGGGGACAAATATTGACCTAGTCAGAAGAATGCTAATGCCTCAATTGACCTAGGAACACCCAACACTACATTCTCTCCTGAGACCAGTTTTCTGTGCCCTTCAAAGGGAAAAGGATAGTAAGAAAGAAGAAATTGATCATGTATGGACCCTGTCTGGGAAAGAGCATATAATTCATCCTGGTCAGGTCACCTGCTTTAGAGCCAAAGTGAGAATGTGTGGACAAACAGTTTCCTCTCATCTCATGATGGAAACTGATCCAGAAAGTGACTTGTCACTGGGGCTGGAACTAGTCCAAGAAATTTGGCTGCAGAGAAGTTAAAGCATCCTTATGACACTTTGCCTGTTGGGTTGAAAAATAAAGGACGTACGCCCATTGTCCTGCATTCACAAGTGCGTTTGGAGAAGTGTTTATGCTGCCACTCCCTTACCTGCTTCTGTGTTGATAAGGAATGAGAGCAGAGCCAACGAGTTGAAGCTGGAAGATATTGATATAGGAGGTGGTCGTTTGCCCCCTGAATGGCTAACCAGAGTTAAAGAGCTACTAATGAAAAAGAAAAATTGTTTTTCTACTAGTGAACTAGATGTGGGCTGTGCAAAATGGGCAGAACACCGAGTAAGAGTAAAAGAGGATCTTCCTTTCAGGGAACGTTCCAGAAGAGTATCCCCAGGAGACCTGGAGGACTTAAGAAGACATTTGGAAGAACTAAAAGCTGCAGGGATAATTCAAGAGTCAAGAAGTCCATATGCCTCTCCCATTGTCATTGTCAGGAAAAAGAATGGGTCAATTTGCATGTGTGTTGACTATCGTAGTCTGAATCAGTGAACCATTCTAGACCAGTACACAACTTCCTAGATTGAAGATGCTCTAAACAGCCTGGTGGGCAGTAAGTGGTTCAGTGTGCTAGACTTAAGGAGTGGATACTGTCAAATCCCTGTGCACCCAGAAGATGAAGAGAAGACTGCTTTCATCACCACTTTGAGATTTTTTGAGTTTGATCACTTACCTCAAGATTTATCAAATGCACCGGCAACTTTCCGGGGAATCATGGAAAGAACAGTTGGAGACTTGCATCTCCTAAAAGTCTTAGTCTACCTGGATAACACCATCGCCTTTGGGAGGACCCCAGAGGAGCACGAAAAAAGACTGATGAAGGTATTGGACAGGATTGAGAAGGAAGTCCTGAAGTTGTCATTGGACAAATGCAAGTTCTTCCAACCTTCAGTGACCTTTGTGGGACATGTAGTGTCTGCAAATGGAATATCCACAGATCCCAGCAAAGTCAAAGTTGTGACATCTTGGCCCAGACCCAGAACTATCACAGAGCTGCGATCCTTCCTAGGGTTCTGCAGTTACTATAGAAGGTTTGTGGAAGGATTTTCAAAGATAGCAAGACCCCTCAACTATTTGCTTCGAAATGATGAGAAAGCAGATGAAACAGATGAAGATATCATTGTGAAAAAGCCTAAGGGACCGAGAGGTTCTAAAAAACTCAAGAGTCATTGGTCGCTTGAGTGCGAAGAGTCGTTTGAACAGCTTAAGTATTGCCTCACACATGCCCCTCTGCTGGCATATGCTGACTCAACAAAGCCATTCACTTTACATGTGGATGCTAGCAGGGATGGCTTAGGAGGAGTTCTTTACCAGGAGTATAACAAGAAGCTGAGACCTGTGGCTTTTATCAGTTGGAGTTTATCTTCCACAGAAAAAAAATACCCTGCACACAAGTTGGAATTCCTTGCCTTAAAGTCGGCGGTAGTGGACAAGCTGCATAACTATCTCTATGGGGCTGAATTTGAAGTGTAGACTGAATCCTCTGACATACATCCAGACCACTGCAAAGCTAGATACTACTGGCCACAGACGGATGGCAGCTCTATGCAACTATAATTTCAGTTTGAAATTCCGCCCAGGACACAAAAATGGAGATGCTGATGGTCTGTCCAGAAGACCTCGGGGAGATTTACACCCTGACAATGAATGGGTGGAAATTCCAGCACCAGGGGTGAGAGCTGTGTGTCGAATTGCAACCTGCTATCAACACACTGAATGTTTTGCCCAGAAGTTGGGTCGGTCTGCAGCAAGCATACCCCAAGCTTACTGTAATCTGGTCACTTTACAGGCTTCATCGCTACCAGCTTTGAGTAACAGTGACCTCAGGAGAGAGATCAAAGAGAAGACCCCTTAGGTCAGCTGGTGGTAGCTGCTTTAGAGAAGAATCAAGTTAATATGCTTCGCTTGGATATTCATCCCCTGTCAAGACTTTTGGCCAAAGAATGGGACAGACTCCGGATACAGAATGGACTAGTGTATAGGAGATCTCCAAGTGCACTCAGCAGTGAAAAATGGCAATTGTTGCTTCCCCAGAAGTATAGAGAAGTAGTACTCTGGTCATTGCATGATGAACATGGTCATCTTGGTTATGACAGAACTATGGGTCTGGTACAAGACAGGTTCTACTGGCCATGCATGAAGCAAGATGTTGAGGATTATTGTCATACATGTCTTTGTTGCCTCATTGGGTCAAATGGAAAGTAGTGGACCCATGGGAACTGGTGTGTATAGAATTTCTGTGCATTGAACTGGATGAAGGCTGGATCAGTAATGTGCTGGTGGTGACAGACCACTATACCAGATACGTTCAGGCATTTCTGACTCTCGATCAGAAAGCTATTGGTGAAACTACTAGTTGAGAAGTTCTTTGTACACTACGGCCTGCCAAAAAGGATACACACTGATCAAGGACGTGATTTTGAGGGCAAGCTTGTCCATGAACTACTCACTCTATTGGGAGTCCAAAAAAGCCACACCACTCTGTATCATCCTTAAGGGGATCCCCAGCTGGAGCATTTCAACAGAACTCTACTAGACATGTTGGGGACACTATTTGCTGAGAAGAGTCAGTGGAGTAGACATGTAGCCACAGTGGTGCATGCTTACATCAGTACTAAAAATGATGCTACAGGATTCTTGCCTTACTTCCTAATGTTTGGAAGAGAAGCTTGTCTTCCTGTTGACGTCACCTTTGGAGTCACAGCTGATGATACACCAGTGCAATCTCATGGCAGTTATGTGGAGAGACTCAAAAAGACCCTCAGACATGCTTATGAGCTTGCTGAAAAATCAACAGGACAAAGACATCAGCGAAGCAAGGCTCACTATGACAAAAAAGTAAAGATGCATGACTGCTTAATGACATTGCATTTTCTCATATTTGTATTGTGTTATAAATCTTCATTGTTCAATGACATTGCATTTTGCTCATGTTAGTACTGCTGCCATCAAGAATTTTGCTGCTCAGTGACATTGCATTTTCTAGTAGCTGTATTGTTGTATTATTGCTTAATGACATTGCATTTTTTCCCTGTGTTTGTATTGCTGCATTATAAAGCTTTACTGCTTATTTATATTGCCTTCTTTGTGCATGTTTGAATGTCAAGACCTTCTTCTGTTGAGTTCTGGGGAAGAGGTTGAATGTATATTTTCACTGCATGCATATCTCACCTTGCCTTATTACTAACTGGGGCACTGTTGAAATAATTTGTTTGTGGTTGCGCTATTGCCTTTTAAACTAGAGGTGTCACCTAGAATAAAATCTGTCATTCTTGCCACCTTGGTGTGTGTTGGGGCCTACAGGGTTGTCACCAGAGTCAGGTAGGAAGGAACCCATATCTATTTCAGCTACACCTGCGGGTGCGCTACATAACGTAAACCCAAAAGCCATTGCCTAAGGAAACACCTCCTCAGACTCCAGTCCGAACTGGATTCTCCTATAATTTTCAACTCACAAAGGCAAACCACTGCAGATTGCTACAGTCTGTCTACCACCTTCTGCTTCCCTAAATAAATTCAAATCACTCATCATTAACATCTTTAATAACTGCCCCAAAAATAACATAATCATTCTAGGTGAATTCAGTCTTAATTATCTTGGTCCTCTTTCATCCAACATGGGTACCCTAACAGACCTAGGTCTCCTTCAGCTCATAAACAAACCAACAATACCTTACCTCAGGTCCTCCAAACACTCCACACTTGACCTGATTATTACAAACATACCAAACTCCATCATTAAGATAAACATTCTGCCACCATTACTAAGTGTCCACTGCCCAATCACCTTCACAGTCATCAGCCATCCTATAAAACTACCACGTGTATTTATAACCCTTTAGAAACCAGAGTAGCACAAGTATAGACAGGCTGAGAACCTTTCTCATGGCCCACAAATAGATCCATATACTTTTCTTACATGACCTTAACACAGCTACTGTAAGCCTAACCAACTTTCTGCTCAAACTGCAAGACAAATTCTTCCCACTTATCCACAGGATTTATAAACCCACCAAAACTGAACTGAATAACTATACACTGAACTCGAACATCTTTTAACTCTAAGGGATAAAGCATGACAAAAATGGAAACAGACCCCCACAACTGACAACCATACCTCCTTTATAGTCTGACATAATAATCTAGCCCAGAACTCCATTAGATGTCAAAAAAAGAAATCTCCAAACAAACAAAATTTCTTCTCTTATGTTCCCCCAAACACTTTTGGAAAGAGATTAACCTACTTACAGAAAGAAAAAACTCTTATACACCGTCTACAAACACCATTGTATGTCGTACAGCAAAACTGAAGTCTTCTAGAGAATCTACCGTCAGTACACTTCACACCTCCTACAAATCGTGCATTGACTTCTTTTTGTCAAAATTCCAAAGTTCAAAATGCTTTCCCTCCTTTACCTTTTACATCTGATGCCTTCTCTAGTTTCCATGGTAAAGCTAGACTTAAAGGGTGCTTATCATCAAATTCCCATTACCAAGCTGTTCAGACATTCAAGTTTTTTTTTTTTTTTTTGAGAGTCTCTAGCTTACATTATCAGTTCTTTATCTTACCCTTTGGGTTTCCCACTGCAGCAATGGCATTCACAGTATGTAGCTCCTATAATCGCTTATTGCAGACTTCAAGGCTTCAAGGCATTCACATATTGTCATATTCGGATAATTGTTTTATCTTTGCAGACTCTTTCTTCTTCTGTTAAGAGTCTTTAATAAATGTTGAGAATGTTGTGCTCAGTCTGAGTTTTCAAATCAACTTACAAAAGTCTTCTCTCATCCCTTCTCACAGAACTGTATTCCTGGGATGTCTGTTAGATTCTGGCCTAGGCCTTTCTTCCTCCAGAGAAAGTAAAGATGTTTCAACAGTTCTTCCTGAAGTTTTTCATCCAAAGCCAGGTATCTGTTAGTGAATTTTTCAGGATTTTGGTGTACATAGTAACGATGGTTCTCATGCTTGGAAGACCCTCATGAATGAAGGCTTTATCCTAGGTTCTTCCAAGTATTGACTCAGCTGTGGGGAACATCTCCAGTAGATCTGCTTGCCTAATCTCTGAACAAACCACTTAAGAATTTCTGCTCCAGTACTCCTTGCAGACAGGCTTGGAAGACAGATGCCTTCTTCTTCCCATAGGTGCGAACTTTCCATGGCCTTGCAGTCTGACAAGGCCATGGAGCGTATTATCATGGAACTTATAAACAAAGACATTGGCAACCTTCAAACACTGGGCCCCACCCAGTTTGGGTTCATGAAGGGCTGATCTTGTCTCCTGAACCTGATTGACTTCTTTGAATCAGTCTCCAAAGCCATGGACAAGGGAAAGGTGGTTCACACAGCCTATCTAGACCTTGCCAAGGCCTTTGACACCATCCCCCACTCTGGAATCATAGACAAACTTACTAAGCTGGGCATTAATCCCTACATCACCCAATGGGTAGCTAACTGGCTTACTGATAGAACCCACACTGTAAAAGTAGCAGACTCCAAATCCAGCTCCAGACAAGTGGAGTACCTCAGGGTTCAGTCCTGGGACCGCATTTGTTTGGCATCTACTTCTCTGAAGTACAAGCCAACACTAAGGGACTCTGGCTAACAAAGTTCGCAGATGACTGCAAACCGGGAGCCATTATTGAATCCCCAAATGATGTGGAAACTCTACAAAAGGGCCTTATAGAAACAGATGCTTGGTGCCAGAGTCATGGGCTCAAGCTCAATGCCAAGAAATGTATAGATCTGAAGTAGGATATTCATTTGTCTGCAACCTGTGGGTTATGGATCCGATATCGGATCCGAACCGGCATGGTTTTCCAGCTATGGATCCAAGCTCTCAGCTCCTCCCCTCACCCATAATGCCCTGCTCTACCCTCATGACCTCAGATCTCGTTTGCCGCGCTGGTGACTGGATTTGGGTTCTTTGCTCTCAGCTAAGTGCTTGTATTTTTACCTGTTAAGACAGAAAGTTTTGAATTTTTTGTGTATTTTTGTGTGAAAGATTAGGTTTCCCTCATTAATAATTGTACTTTGAGTTAAATTAAGTAATTTTTTTTCCCTCCCCTCGCTGTTCCGTAGTGTGTGTGTAGGCCTGTGTGTCTTTTAAGTTACTTTTAAGTTACTCTTAAGTTACTTTAGTAGCTTGTAGATTATGGCTGATCAGCCAAAATCTATCTTTTCTAAATGCTCCGAGTGTGGCCATAAGCTCTCACCGGCTGATGGCCACACTCGGTGTGTTAAGTGTCTCGGGGTTGAACACCTCACATCTGGCTGTTCCATATGTGCAGGGTTCAACCCCAGGGCACTGAGGGAGCGGAGGTCCAAGCTTGTCTTGGCGGGTCTTTTACCGCCAGACTCGGCTCCGGCCTCCGCTCCCTCGGGGACTACTGTGGCTACAGTTGTTCCCCTGTGGCACCCTCCTGCTCCTGGGACTCAACCTCCCGCTTCTGGAGAGGAGAGGGATGCTGCTAAAGGACGGAGGAGAAGCACCACAAGCGGCGGGCCGAGACCTCTGTTCCGGCCCCGCCAGCCAAGCGGCTTCTCCCGGCTCCGTCGGTTCGGTCTCCTCCTTCTCGGCTCCGGTCCCCTGTGTGTTTTCACGGGTCCTGAGGAGGAGGAGACCCGATCTCCGTCGAGGCTATCGAGGAGGCACTCCAGGCCTACCTCGGTAGCCTCGTCGAGATCTACCCATAGCCTTTCTGATGCTGATCTGGACCGGATGATGAGAAGGTTCATCCAGGCCCAGATGCAGATGGGTGTGCTCTTGCCTCCCCTCCGGGGAGCTCAACACCCTTTTAAGCCTATTGCTCCTTCTCCGACCCGCTATCCGGGTTCGGAGCAGCTGGAGCCGAGCAGCTTCGGGCCGGGTGGGTTGGCGCCGATAGTACTTGGTACCGGATCCGACCCTGCCCTCGAGTGCGTCGGACCCGATCTCTCGGAGCCTGGATCCGAGCCGGATCCGGGGATCAGTGCTCCTTCGGCACCGTCTGTGTCGGAGCGCACTGTCGCCGGATCCGAGTGCTTGGCGCGGCGCCGATCCACTCTTCGGATCCGAGGGGAGCCGATTGTCGGATCCTTTGGTCGAGGTCGGCTCCCTTCGGCTTTTGATGTAGTGGAGAGGGCTCTGTTGAGGGTCTCCGGACCCCGGCACTTGTTCGGCTCCGTCCCGCTCCCTCTGCACTGGGCCAGCCTTGCACCATCGGGCCCCTGGTACAGCCCGTTTCTGTGCCCCAAGTTGCTCCTAGGGGGCAACTTGCTGCTGCGAGGACTCCTCTGACAGCCCCCAGAGGAGGTCCCTCAAGCATACGTGCAAAAGGAGGCACATTGACTCCCGAGTCTCTCACAGAAGACACGGACTTGGAGGAAGGGAAGGCTCCCCACGGTCACCCCCCGAGGATGTCTCCTTTGGAGACATCATGGAAATGCTCCGTATAAGGGGGGGGGTGGTCTGCCCCCAAGTCTTCCTCGGACGAGTCCGTGTTCTTGGAGGCATTCGAAACGGGCCCGTCTACCTCTTGGGTGTCCCCCCCTGCCGACCCCCTGGTGGACCTTATTACCACCAGGGCGTGGAAGGAACCGGACACCGTGGAGCCAATTCCCAAAAGACCGGATAGGATCCTTAGTCCGCCATCCGACCGGACCCATTGGAGTAAGGGGCCTCCGGTAGATGCCATGTTGACGGCGGCCACAAAGAGGAACTGGCTCAGGAGAGTCCCTCAGTCCACCCACCGAGCAAGGAGTCTCGGATGATGGACCGCTTGGGGAAGCGGATGTTCAGTTCAGCGACCTTCTCAGTAAGGGCGCTGAACTATTTGGCACATGTTATTCGGATGCAGCGAGATCTTATTAAGGAATACGCTGCATCCCCCCCTGAGTCCATTTCGGAGGAGGACAGAGTTCTGCACTCCACCCGTATGGCCACTCTTAGGTCAGTTACAAATACTTCTATGCGGCTACTCTCCCATGCAGCGGAGGCGCTAGAGCTGCGAGGACAGGACTGGTCACTGGGCGTCAGGCCTGGCTCCGTCACTGCGATTTTTCTGAGCCCTTCAAGGCGTCTTGCAACGCCTTTGATGGTTCTGCTCTGTTTGGCAAGACCGTTCGCGACGCTGACCCAGAGCGAAAGGACGGAAGACGCTGTCTGCCGTCGGAATCCACTTCTCTGCACCCCAGAGGCCCTATTCTAGGAACCAAAAGGGTCAGAAGAAGATGTGGTTCGGAAGTCGCAGCAGTCCCAGCCTGCTCCGGACAACCAGTCCTTCCGTGGCAGAGGAGGACAGGGAGGACGCCGCCCTAGAGGCAGAGGGGCTCCCAGAAACTTCGGGTCCAGGGAACCTTTCTCTGATCGGCCGCAGCAACCCTGAGGGTTGCCCGACTGCTCTACTCTGGAGGCAGTCGGGGACGTTCGGGCACCTAGCGGCATGGGAGTCCATAACATCGGACCGCTGGGTTCTCCAAATCATATCCAGGGATATCGCATTCCTTTCCTTCACCTTCCAAAGTTGAAGTCCCTCCCAGACGTCCCACCCGGTCAACGGGAGGCCGCTTTGGCAGAAATTGGCCATCTGCTAAAGAAAGGAGCCATCCAGCCCGTTCCCCCAGACCAGATCGGATCAGGGTTCTACTCCAGATTCTTTTAGTGCCAAAAAGACGGGGAACTAAGACCAATCCTAGACCTCTCTCTTTTGAATCTGGCAGTCCCCAAAGAAAAATTCGAATGGTCACTCTGCAATCTATTCTCCCCTTCTGGGAGAAAATCACTGGATGTGCTCGATAGATCTCAAGGACGTACTACCACATCCTGATGGACAGGCGCTCAGGAGGTTTCTCCGCTTCCGGCTGGGAGCCAGTCACTACCAGTTCGGGTCCTTCCCTTTGGTCTCACCACAGCCCCCAGGGTGTTCACCAAAGTACTAGCAGTGGTAGCGGCCCACCTGAGGCTTCAGGGGTGCAGGTCTTTCCCTACCTGGACGACTGGCTTCTTACCGCCCCAACAAGGCATCTACTTCTCTTGGCGAGACTCCTTTCTCCATCTTGCTCCCTTTCTGGGCATCACAATAAATACAAAAGTCCAACCTGGCCCACACAGCTCTTAGATTTTATAGGGGCCAGGCTAGACACAAGGAGTTCTGAGCCTTCCTCACTGCGGACAGAGTTCTAAATTTGCAGCTCCAGGTGCGGGCCATTCTCCAGTCAAGTTCTGTTCCAGCGGAGTTGGTCCTGAGGGCCCTAGGGTCCATGGCTTCGCTATAGCACTTCTTCCTCTTGCCAGGCTCAATATGCATTCTACAGTGGACGCTCTTAGTTCAGTGGTCATACCTTGCTCTCCCCATGCATCATCCCATAGCGATCAGCAAGGCTTGCAAGCGGTCCCTCTTGTGGTGGCTCCACTCTCCGGATCTCCACAAAGGCCGCCCATTTTGTGCTTCTCCCCTCGCCACGGTGACCACGGACGCCTCCCGCCTCGGGTGGGGGCACTTTGGGCCGGACAGTCCAAGGCACGTGGAACGATTCAGAGACCTTACTGCATATCAATGTTCTAGAGATGAGAGCAGTGCTCTTAGCGTTGCTAGCACTTCAGGACTTTCTTCCCTTGGGAACAATTGCGATTCAATCGGACAACATGTCTGTTGTCTGGTACATCAACAAGCAAGGGGAACAAGGTCTTACCCTCTTTGTCGAGAGGCCATGAGAGTTTGGGAATGGGCAATCTCCACCAATCGCTTTCTAATAGCAACGCACATTCCGGTCGGTCCAACATCCTAGCGGACAAGCTCAGTCGCACCATTCTGACCCCTTACGAGTGGTCTCTCAATTGTCAAGTAGCGGAACGCATATTCGCACGGTGGGGAACCCCTTCATGCGATCTTTTGCTTCTCCCTCAAACACCAAGTGCGACAGTTTTTTCGCTCTAATACCTCCTCGGAGGTACCCCAAGAGACGCTCTGGTGCATGCTTGGCCACCCGGTCTTCTGTATGCCTATCCACCCTTGCCTCTGATGCTGCAAGTTCTTCAGAAAGCCTCTCGGGTGGGTTGCAGAATGATTCTCATTGCTCCATCCTGGCCTCGACAGATCTGGTTCCCCTTCCTAAGGTCTCACTCGGTGAATCCTCCTTGGATTCTAGATCCCATCCCGGATCTGATATCCCATCCATCCTGCATTCCTCCTCCGAACCTGGACAACCTGAAGCTGACCGCTTGGCTGCTCCAGTTCCACTCTTGATAAGGACTCGGTATTTCTTCGCCTGTAAAGGCTATTTTGGTGGCGGCTCATAAACCATCCACTAGAAAGGTTTACGAAGCAAATGGAAACGTTTCTCTGTGTGGGCGGGCGGCAAGGCCTGAATCCCTTCACGGTTCCTCTCCCTTTAGTGCTTGACTTTCTAACCACTCTCTTTAACGATGGTGCCAGCAGTTCCACAGTCAAAGTTCAACTGGCGGCAATTTCTCACTATCACATTGGCCATGACTCCAATCCTCTTATGTCAGCCAAATTGTGTAAAATATTTCTTAAAGGTACTTTTCTTCTCAGGCCCCCTATAAAACAAGCAGTTCCTCCTTGGGACCTTTCTTTGGTCCTACAGGCCTTGACCGCTCCTCCTTTCGAGCCAGCGGCTACGGTGGATCTCAAATTCTTGTCCTACAAGACAGCCTTTTTGGTAGCCATTACATCAGCCAAGAGAGTTTCTGAACTTCAAGCTTTATCAGCTAAACCTCCTTACTTGGTATTTCATCCGGACCGTGTCTCCCTCAGGACCAACCCGTCCTTTCTTCCTAAAATTGCTTCTGAAGCAAACATCAATCAATCTATTAACCTCCCTGTTTTCTTCCCTAGATATGAAAACAAAGGTGAATATAAGTTACATTCATTAGATGTTCACAGGCAACTTAGATTTTATCTGAACAGGACAGCTGGTCATAGGCAATCCGACCAGCTGTTTATTTCCTTTGCAAATTTCAATTTGGGCAAGCCAATCTCTAAAGTTTCTCTGTCCCGCTGGATTTCACAGTGCATTTTATTGGCTTATCAAGCTTCAGGAAGGCCCGCACCGGAGGGTGTTCATGCCCATTCAACCCGGTCAGTATCTACCTCGGCAGCCTTCAAGGCTAGGATTCCTCTAGATGATATTTGTGCAGCAGCCACGTGGGCTTCATCTCATACGTTTATTTCCCACTATAAGTTGGATCTTGCATCTAGGGTAGAGCATCCTTTGGCTCCGCGGTGCTCGAATATCCTTCCATGATGGCGCCCAAGATTCAGGTAGCTGGGGACTCTGTCCCACAGGTTGCAGACAAATGAATATCCTACTTCAGATTTAGAAGTTATGTACTCACCATAACGTTCCATCTGAGTAGGTGTATTCATTTGTCTGCAACCATCCCGCCCTCCTTTCCCCCTGGCCTTTCAGTTTCCTGCATATTCTGTGTTACCCTTTTTAGGGTATTGTTGCTTTAGCAAACTCGATCTGAGGTCATGAGGGTAGAGCAGGGCATTATGGGTGAGGGGAGGAGCTGAGAGCTTGGATCCATAGCTGGAAAACCATGCCGGTTCGGATCCGATATCGGATCCATAACCCACAGGTTGCAGACAAATGAATACACCTACTCAGATGGAACGTTATGGTGAGTACATAACTTCTAATTATCCCCTTTGGGAAAAAACATATACCCGTGAATTACCATATAGGTGGCAGTACACTAAACACCGAAAAAGTGATAAGAGACTTGTCTCACCTTCAATAACCACTTTGCCACAACAGTCAGGAAATCCTTCTATGTGGCACACCTCATCACTAAGGGCTTTTCATCCAGAAAAAAGGAGGTCATTGTCCCACTATACTCATCCCTCATTAGACCCATTATAGAATACAATGCCCCGTTTGGTATGTACCTCTCAAGACATCTGCAACAACTGGAAAGGCCGCAGAAATACCTCAATTAAAGAATCACAGGCCTAAAGCAGATGCCCTACGCTGACTGCCTTAAAAAACTCCAGCTATACTCTGTCGCATATCGTCTACTCAGAGGCGATCTCTGCTTAACATACAAGGCCATGTCAAACCCAGACCTGTTGGACATGTTGCACTTAAAGAAATCCCAATCCCGCAGAGCCACATGCTCCAGGGATCTAAACCTTGTCATCACAATAAACAAAACATGCTGGAGGGATAGGTTCCTGACCCAGAGACTCCCCAGACTCTGGAATAGATTGCCCATACATGTCAAGCAGAGTGCCTCTTTGGCCCTCTTCAAAAGGAACCTTGACGATTGGATGGGAGAAAGGAAATTCACCCCGGGGAGCACGTCAGTCACCCTGGTAGACAGGGGTCCAGGGAAGTAAATAGTGTGGGAAGAAATAGCTAGGGAATTGTTATGGCTAGGCTTGTATAGGCCCTAGGGCTGATAGCCTAGTACCAACCTATGAACCTATGCTTTTCCATTCCAGTGATATCCAGGATCCTTCTAAAGATCCAGATGGATTCTATAAAAAAAAGTGGTTGACTGGTTGTAACTCCATTTTACCCCAGCAACAGTGGTACTTCCTTCTTTTCAGTGTTGTCAAGGACAGTTACCACAGGCTTTCCCACAAACTGGATTTGGTTACATAAGACAGGGCTTGTTTGATACATCCTAACTTGAACACTTTTCAACTGTATCTGCCTGGATCATATAATTTTTTTATACTTTTAAGACACCTTTTTTATGAGGACATGCTGAAGATATTAAAGGAGGTGAAAAACCTGGTACTAGAAAATTGTGCATGTGCAAGTGGAAAAGATTTTCTAGTTGGTGCTAGTCCAAGAACCAAGACTCTCTTCAGGCCTAGCTGCTTCTGGGACTTGATTATTTGCATGAGTTACTGTCCTCTGGCCTTTTTTATTCCTCCATAAAGGTTAATGCATCTGCCATTTCTGTTTGTCTGTACCTTCCCCTCTCTATAACCATTCTGAAGTTTCAATTTTTGAAATGGATGTTGTGTATTCGTCCACATAAGAAATAGGTGGATCCTCCTTGGGATCTTAACTTTGTGCTTGAACAGTGTACTGCTTTTGCATTTGTACCAGTTTATCAGGCTGAATTGAGGCTCTTAACATGGAATATTTTTACTCATTGCTCTGTCTTCTGAGTTGCAAGCTCTTATGATGAGTCAAGCCTGCCTCACTTTTTCATAAGGATGAGGTTTCTTTGTAAACAAACCCTTCTTTTTATGCCTGAATTGGCCAGTTTACTTTGAGACATCGTGTTAATCTCCTTGTTTTCTTCACTTAATCTAGGAATGGGGAGAAAAGATTCTTCACACATTGGATATCCACAGGTAGCTTAGATTCTACCTAGACAAATTCAAGCCTTGACCAGCTGTTTGCCTCCTATGAAGGAAAGATAAAGGACAGCCAGTGTCAAAGCAGACCATTTCCAGGTGGCTGGCTTGTGTATTGTATTTCGTTATTCCCAATAATCCCACTTCCAAGCAGGCTTGGGGCCCATTCCATAAGGGCTTTGGCTTCTTCAGTGGCTTTCTGGAAAGTGGTGGACTATTTTGAGGCAGCAAATTGGTCTTCTGTACATACTTTTACAAACTGCATTCCTTTTCCAGGTCCAGTACAAGCTTGAACCACTCTTTAGGGCTCTAATCTATGGTTATCAATCCAAATAGCTTAGGTTACTGCAACAGTGATCTAAATGTTAAACAGAGTACAGCTGTATAACTAAGCTTACCATAACAGTAGATGTTTTAATAGTTGAGTGTTGCAGTAGCTCCCCTTCCCTCTAGGCCCTCTTATTTTGACTGTTTTCCATTTGTATTGCCAGGGTGTAGATATACAAATCCTTATGTATGAAGTTTACCATCAGATTTGTTTCATAGCATTTACTCTCGGGTCTCTTGTCTCCAGTTTCTAGGCAACAGTGTTCTAACTAACTTGGACTTTTTCTTTATATTGTAGCTCCCTTCAAACTCATGACAATTTAAAGGAACACTGGAAGGCTGGCCAGTCACTGGGATAGGACCTAAATGGCTTAGGCTACTGCAACAGTGATTTAGAGCATCTACGGTTATAGTAAGTTTACATGCATAACTGCACTTTCTGTAGTTCACCAGTCAAAGCACAGCATATCACCCTTTCAGGGCACACTCATTCCAGTGGGGAATTCTCTTCAGACCTCAGAATGTTCTCATTTGCAATACCCTGCATTTTCTTGAGGTCAGATTTCCTGAAGATCAGGTCAGAGCACACCAGTCCTATCTTCAGTACACACACGCACACGCACACACACATGCACACAAAAAAAAACTGCAGGGCCAAACTCCACCCACCCCTAAACCTTTGGTGGTGGGTGGGTCTATTTGGGTACACAGAAATTCTATTAAATCGAATTTTAAGAGACGACAATACTGAAAACTTTGTTTAATGAACATTCACATCACTGTAACTTTAATCCAGGAAAGGAGGCAGTTGGCCAACATAAAAAAAACACACCGAATCATGTCAAGCCCACACAGCTGAAGGGGCTTCACCCCCACAGCCCCCAATGTGGGAGACTGTGCCCCCTCTCAACTAAATATACCAACTCTAAGATCCCCATGATAGTGGGGAAAAGGGCAAATTTTCCCATCTTGGCCAACTACCTTCTTTCCCAGGTTAAATTGATGTGAACGTGCATTAAATTAAGTTTTCGGTATTGTTGTCTCAGTTAAGAAAAATTCGATTTAATGGAATTTCGGTCTGCTCGAGTAAGACTTGTATATATGATCTCTCACAGCTGTAGAGAAAAGAGAAGCCCATACAGCTGATGAGGCAGTGAACTGTTTTAGGGAACATTGACCAAGAAAGTTCAGCATCAAGGAGATGAACCTTAAACATTGTTCACTTTATCCTACACAAGGTCAAGTATACTCTCATAACAGATTTGGTGATTTTCTGCTGAAGCAGGGTGTACAAAGTTTTCCTGTGGGTGCATGTGTCCAGATGCACAGCAGCTCTTCTCATAGAAGCATTCTGCTGTCTTTGCACTAAGATTCAGAACAAACCACCTTTTCCCCACCATGTGGCACTTGTGTAGTAAGGCTTTGCCGCAGCCCTGATTCCATAGTAGGTGAACCAGTATCACTTACCAACTTCCACTGAGTACCTATCTTGTCATTTGAACCCAAGTCATTTGTTATGCATTCAGGGCTTTATCCCTGTACACCTTGGAGCTTGACTGTTCAGCGTTATTCAGTGGAAGAAGCACCATTTTTGTAATTGCATAACACTTCTTGGACTCTAGTAATAAGGTCAAAACAAATGCTAACAGATGTTGTCCTTCAGTAGACATTTTTATTTTCAAATTTCAGTTAAACATTGCAGTCATATTTTACATAGCAAACTGCAAATGGTATATTGACAGATTTAAGCTTATAAATATAGCTTCATAGGTTTGTGATAATTTATGTTTCTGTTGTTGATGCTTGTCCCATACTGTACTACAGCCTCTCAAGTGCTTTATGGTAATGCCTTGCCATGTTAAACACAAATATAGTGACTTAAAATATATTGTGATCTGAAGTAGTTAACTTTATTTGATCAGCAACCTGTGGGTATCGGATCCGATTCGGATCAGAGCCAGCAGCTTTCCTAGCTAAAAGATCCGAGCTCCAAGCTCCTCACCCTACCCATAATGCCCTGCCATCTCTCTCTAACCCTCAGATCTCATTTGCCGTGGCTTCTGTAAGCTTCTCAGAATGAGCTCCGAGTGTGGTACTGTGAGTTTAGCACTAAAAAAATTTAATTTTCTGCCAAACTTTCTCTGTCTTTGTGTGTGTGAACTTCCTCTTAACTTTCTTAGCCTTTCTGGGTAGTTTTAAACTTTTTTGGTTGTTAAATTTATTCTCCTCCCCCCTCTGCGTGTGGGAAGGTGTGTGAGTGTGGGCCTGTTTTCTTTTCTATAATGGCTGAAGGCCATAAAGCTATTTTCTCTAAATGTACCGAGTGTGGCCATAAGCTGTCACCAGCGGATGGCCACACTCGTGCGATCTGCCTGGGGGTTGATCACCTCTCCTCGGGCTGCACTATTTGTGCAGCCTTCAACCCCAGGGCTTTGAAGGATAGGAGGATGAAGCTTATTCTTGCGGGCCTTTTACTCCCAGACTCTGCTTTCTCCTCCTCCTCCTCCTCTGTGGTGCCAGCCACGGCTGCGGCTGCCCCACCTGCCGCTTCCGATCCCCTGACCCAGGACTCAACCTTCCTTGTTGACCCAGGAGGAAAGGGACAGCAAAAAGGACAAAAAGGATAGGGAGAGAGAGAAAGAAGAGGCAGTCAGATTCGACCCCTTCGGCACCGCCATCCAAACAGCTTGCCTCTCCCCTTAAGGTCTCCGGGCCTTCACCCTCTCGGCTCCATTCTCCATGTTTCTCCCCAGAGCCAGAGGAGGAGACCCGGTCACCTTCGAGGTCATCTAGGCGGCCTTCCCGGCTGGCCTCGGTGGCCTCATCTAGATCTATGAGAAGTTTATCGGACGCAGACATGGATCAGATGATGCATAGATTTCTCCAGGCCCAGCTGCAGATGGGAGTGCTCTTGCCCCCCCCCCCCTCTGGGGGGAGCTCGACACCTTTTTTCGCCCCCATTGCTCCTTCTCCGACCCGCTATCGGGGTTCGGAGCTGTCTGATCCGACTAGCTTCAGAGCCGGGGTGGGGTCGGCACCGACAGCGTTTCCTACTTCAGCGCCAACTTTACCCTCAAGTCTGTCGGATCCGTTTTTGGATCTGAGCTCTCGGGGCTGTGAGCTGAGCATTGGATCTGGAGGGGTTACCGGGCCTTTGGCTCCATTAAGGTCAGGGCACACTACCCTTTCAGATCTGATCGGGTCACCTTCGGCGCCGGTCCGCACGATGGATCTGAGGGAACTGCTTTCGGATCCGAGGGAAAGCAGTTCTCCCTCGGCATTAAACATCGTGGAGAGGGTCCTTTTGAGGGATTCGAGGCCCAGGCTCTTGCTATGGATCCACCCATCATTCCCAGTCAGACGGGCCTGTCTTCCATCATCCGGCCCCAGGGACAGCCTGCGCTTATGTCCCAGATTGTTCCCGTAGAGGAACAGGACATTGTTGGTGCCTCTTCTGACAGACCCCCCGAGGAGGTCCCTCACAAACGAAAGTGCAAGAGGAGGCACTTGGACTCACCTGAGTCCCTCACCGAGGACACGGACTTAGACGAAGGGGAAGGTTCCCCAAGGTCACCCCCCCGAAGACGTCTCCTTTGGAGACATTATGGAAATGTTACGCATTAGAGGGGGTGGTCTGCCCAAAAACCTTCCTCGGATGAGTCTGTGTTTCTGGAGGCGTTTGACGCAGGCCCATCTACCTCTTGGGTGTCCCCTCCCACGACCCCCTGGTAGACCTCATAACTACCAGGGCATGGAAGGAGCCGGACACTGTCGAGCCAATATCCAAGAGACTGGACAGGATCCTCAGCCCTCCCACGGACAGGACAGTTTGGAGCAAGGGTGTCCTAGTGGATGCTATGGTGGTGGCGGCTGCCACTAAAAAGGAATTAGCACAGGAGAGTTCCTCGATGCATCCTCCAGACAAGGAGTCTCGGATGATGGACTGCCTTGGAAAGTGGATGTTCTCTTCAGCGACCTTCTCTGTAAGGTCACTGAACATGTGATTTGGCTCCAGTGGGACCTGATTGAAGAGTACGCTATGTCAACCCCAAAGTTCATGTCGGCTGAGGACAAGCGGACCTTCTCGGCTCGAATGGCCGCTCTCAAATCAATTACCAACACATCTATGTGGTTTCTCTCCCATGCTACGGAGGGAGCGACTAGAGCTAGCGGAACAGGCGTCATCTTACGTAGACAGGGCTGGCTCCGTCTCTGCGATTTTGTGGAGCCCTTCATGAATGCCCCTTTTGATGGTTCTACGCTCTTCGGCAAAACCATCCGTGATACGCTTCTCCAGAGCGAGAAAGACGGGAAGAAGTTGTCTGCCGTCGGGATCCGCTTCTCGGCTCCTCAGAGGTCCTACTCCATGAACCAAAGAGGACAAAAGAAGATGTGGTTCCAGAAAGCTCAACAATCCCGTTTCGCTCCGGATCGCTCATCCTTCACAGGCAGAGGAGGACAGGGTGGACGCTGGCCCAGAGGCAGAGGGGGCCGAAGAATTTTGGGTCGAGAGAACCTTTTTCGGATTGACCCACGCAGCAGCCCTGAGGGGTTGCCCGACTGCTCCTCTCTGGAGGCAGTCGGGGGGGAACTTCTCGGAACACCTAGCAAATTGGGAGTCCATTATGACAGATTGCTGGGTGCTCTGAATCATATCCAGAGGCTATTCAATCCCTTTCCTAACTTATCCTCCCCAGTCAAGAGGACTCCCCGATGTTCCACCCAATCAGAGGGAGGCAGCAGCATCAGAAATTCGAGGGCTGCTAAGAAAAAGAGCCATCCAGCGCATCCCCCGTGAGCAATCAGGATGAGGCTCTTACTCCAGGTTCTTTTTGGTGCCAAAAAAGACGGGGGACTTACGACCCATTCTCGACCTGTCCACACTGAACCTGTCAGTTGCCAAAGAAAAGTTCTGGATAGTCATTATTCAATACATTCTCCCACTTTTGCAGGAGAACGACTGGATGTGCTCGATAGACCTCAAGGATGCATACTACCACATTCTTATGGACAGACGATCCAGAAGGTTCCTCCGCTTTCTGCTGGGAGCCAGCCATTATCAGTTCAGGGTCCTACCCTTCCGTCTCACCACAGCCCCTAGGGTGTTCACCAAGGTCAAGGCAGTTGTAGGGGCCCACCTGAGGCTTCAGGGAATACAGGTCTTTCCATACCTGGACGACTGGCTCCTAACCGCCCCCACCAGGCATCAACTCTGCTCAGGCAGGGACTATTTCTTGCATCTAGCCCGTCATCTAGGGATCAAGATCAACCACAAGAAATCCTCCCTTCAACCTACTCAAATTTTGGAATTCATAGGGGCCATGATACATACTACACAATCCAGAGTCTTTCTGACAGTGGACAGACTTCGCAGTCTAAGCCTTCACATTCTAGATCTTTTACAATCATCAGCCCCCCCCCCCCCCCCCAGCGGAACTAGTCCTGAGGGCCCTGGTATCCATGGCAGTGACCATCAATCTATCACCTTTCACTCGTCTGAAGATGAGAGTCCTTCAATGGACATTGCAAGTTCAATGGTCCATTCTGTTTCACCCCATGTCTACACCTATTCCCCTCAGCAGGATTTGCAGGGAGTCGCTTCTTTGGTGGCTCCACTCCAGAGATCTTCGAGAAGGCCGCCTCTTTGTCATACCCCCTCCCCAAGTCACGGTGACCACGGACGCATCTCTCCTCGGGTGGGGGACGTTGCATGGACAGATCCGTCCAAGGCACGTGGACTATCACAGAGACCTCACTGCATATCAATGTCCTGGAGATGAGGGCGCTATTTTAGATCACAATCCGGATCTGATCTCTCATCCATTAGGATTGAAGACCCCCGACCTGGACCACCTCAAGCTCCCAGCTTGGTTGATTAGTTCCCTTAATGGCTAGGACTCTCGGTATATCTTCCTCAGTTAAGGCCATCCTGGTAGCCGCCCATAAACCGTCTACCAGGAAAATCTACAAGAGTAAATGGAAACGTTTCTGTGTCTGGGCAGAGCACAGGAACTTGGACCCCTTCACGGCTCCTGTCCCAGCAGTTCTAGACTTTCTTTCCCATACTTTTTGTCAAGGAGCTAGTGCTTCTACTATTAACGTTCAGTTGGCAGCTATTTCCCACTACCACGTTGGAAACAGTTCAGGCCCCCTAGCATCCTCCAAGATTTGCAAAACATTCATGAAAGGAACCTTTTTGTTAAGACCCCCTATTAAAGATGCAGTGCCTCCATGGGATCTTACCCTAGTTCTTCAAGCTCTGATTGGGAATCCTTTCGAACCCGTGGATTCAGTCGACTTAAAATATGTATCTTGGAAGATGGTCTTCCTAATTGCCATTACTTCTGCTAGGAGGATATCGGAGCTTCACGCTGTTTGCAGTAAGCCTCCATACATCATCTTTCATAAAGACAGGGTTTCCCTCAGGACTAATCCTCCTTTTCTGCCCAAAGTGGCTTCAAAAGCCAATATCAACCAGCCCATCAATCTACCTGTCTTCTTTCCTAATTTCCAAAACAGAGGAGAATACAGACTTCATTGTCTGGATGTTCACAGACAGTTACGTTTTTACTTAAACAGAACAGCAGATCTTCAAAAATCTAATCAACTTTTTGTTTCCTTTGCTAAATCCTGTCTGCGGAAACCAGTCACTAAAGTAACCTTAGCTAGATGGATTTCCCAATGCATCCTCCTCGCATACCAAAGTTCTGGTCGTCCTGAGCCCCTGAGAGTGCGAGCCCATTCTACCCGATCTATGGCTACTTCTGCTGCTTTCTGGTCAAGGTTGTCTTTGGATGACATTTGCTCAGCAGCTACTTGGGCTTCCTCTTATACCTTTATTACACACTATAAATTGGATTTAATATCCAGAGGATGTGCATCTTTTGGCTCCGCAGTGCTCCGGAATATCCTTCCATAAGGGCCTCCCAAGTTGTTGGTAGCTGGGGACTCTGTCCCACAGGTTGCTGATCAAATGAAGTTAACTACTTCAGATAAAGAAGTTATGTACTCACCATAACGTTCCATCTGAGTAGGTAACTTCATTTGTCTGCAACCGACCCTCCCTCCATCTCCCAGTCCCTTAGTTCCTTATCAAAGGATCAGGATATGTCTTTTGCAGTTGACATCAGGTGGAATGTATTGTAATCCCTTCCTGTGTCCCTTTTTTGGCAAACTCAATCTGAGGGTTAGAGGGAGATGGCAGGGCATTATGGGTAGGGGAGAGGAGCTTGGAGCTTGGATCTTTTAGCTAGGAAAGCTGCCGGCTCGTATCCGAATCGGATCCGATACCCACAGATGCAGACAAATGAAGTTACCTACTCAGATGGAACGTTATGGTGAGTACATAACTTCTTTTTTTTTTGGACTACCATGCATTAGTGCTGTTGAAAACTACAGAATGAATGCTTTTCACCATTCACATCTTGCACTTCTGTGGCACTGTTAACTATGAAATAACTGGGTTCCTATTATGTTGTCGAAACTATAAAACTTCGAACACTACAGGATTGAACTTGTATGTTCAAAGTTTTATAATTTCAAACAAGGTAAAAAAAATAAAACAACAAAAAGAAACTAACTCTTGTAAGCAGGGGGGCAAGCCCTGCTGCACCCCCACCCCCCCCGCTCTTTAAATATACCAACCAAAATCACACTACAGTGCGGTAAAGGGAAACTTTCCTTTCCGGACTGTATTGCGATCTTGGAGTTGGTATATTTAAAGAGCAGGGGGTGTGGGGGGTGCAGGGGGGCGTGCCCCCTTGCTTACAAGAGTTAATTTCTTTTTTTTTCTTTTTTACTTAATCAAAGTTCTAAAACTTCAAACATAAGGTTTCAACCTTATGGTGCTCGAAGTTTCAGAACTTCAATAATGTAATAGGAACCCGAAATAACTAGGGGCCTTTGGTCAGTAAAATGGTCATGGATGTTGAGCCACTCACAAATATTTCAAAAGGCAGATTGTGAGGATGAACCAGATGTAAACTTACTAGTTTTGGGTCTTTTGACCTTTAATGCCCCTTGAGATACAAGTGGCCAAAATAGTTATTCCATAAAGTCAGTGGAGAAAAAATATCTACACTGTTTGCTGTTAGTTGCCTTTCTTTGTAATGTTAATCTGATTCTTGCAAAATGTTTACTTGTTACCCTATCTAACCTGCACCATACAGTAATTTACATGCTGACTGGGAGTGAGAAAAATGCATAACCTGTTACAGTCCTTATTTTTGCCTTTTAAAGATTTGCCTTTTTAGCAGCAAATCAGCTGTTAAACAGAGACCTGTAAGTGGTATCCTGTGAAGCTGACATAAGGAAAGTTAGCAATAATGATCCTGAAGATGGTTGGTTTGTTTGTGTGTTTATTTATTTCAATAGTGAGCTTGTCTGTAGACACCCTTTTAGCCATACCCCTGGTCAGGGGCATGACAGATGCAAAATCACTGCATAAACTAAAACAGGTGTCCTTCCATTTCACTGTTGTAGTATTCATTACAATAGGGATCCCCTACCAATTGCAGCCCGACGTCCAGCCAGTATACCAAAGCCTTTAGGTTGCTTTAAGGTACACAGTATGTCACATGCATGTTCCTCTTGTAGTGTAAGGCATAAAGGTGACAGCTGGACTTATTGTCCTCAGACCGTCTTTGCCGCCAGTCCGAGCGCCATCTCTTGATCGTCGGTCTGAACTCCTGCTCCAGTTGCTCTTTTACCAAGCTGCTTCAGATAAGTGCCCTATTGGGGTATTTTATCTTATATTTGTTCCTTAGTTGTTGTTGCTTGTGGGGTTTCATGTCATCCAAGAAGGGTAAATGCCAGTGTGGGAGACAGATTCCCCACAAAGACCATCAGGAGCAGTGCTTGTTTTGTCTCGGTGCTTCCCACAACCATACTTCCTTTTCAGTTTGTCAGGCCTTTGTTCCTAAGACTCTCCATAGTCAACTTTCTTCTTTAGCCTTGTATTTGGAAAACCAGCTTGTTATTTTAGCAAAAGACACAGTGCAAGGAACTTCCCACTCAGAGAGTCAGTCATCTGTGAGGAAGGCCAAGGAGTCTAGGTCAGATTCTTCTGCTGTGCTGACTCTGCTGGATGTCTCTCCCAAGGAAAGTGAAAGCCCAGAGGATCATCCAGCTCCACCATTGGATTCTTTCACCGTGACAGATTCAGAGGCTGGCATAGATCTAACCTTATGCACATCCCTGGAGGCCTTGCAGACATCCACTTCAGATATTCGGGGGGAACCGCAGCTGATTATTTCTGAGGGGCCTAGAGGTATTCCTCAGATTCTGGTTAGAGAGGAAGTCCCTACTACAATTATTGAATGCCATCCAGTGTTGGAGCCTTCTAAAATTTATAAAGCATATGTTCCTTTATCCAGCTTCTAAGGACCTACAAAGTGAATGGCAGAATTTTACTCAGAGTTTGTTTAATGCTCTCACAGCTTTGAAACCTTCTCATGGAGTTTCGGTTCCAGTTCCCCCTTGGTCTTCTACTCCCCTTAAAAGACCCAGGGAACAGGATTACTTTGAGAAGGAGGTGGATTCAGATGAGGAATACCTTGCTTATTCATCTCAGATTCCCTCTCCTTTAGACTATGGGTCTGAAGAAGAGGAGTCTACAAGTCCTGATGCTCCTGTCAAGGAAATTTATTTTGTGAACACAGTCTCTAGTATGATGGAGTTCTTTAAATGGGATTGTGCCCAGGTTTCTGAGGTACAGAAGAGGTATTATGAGCTCCTGCAAATGGACTGTCCTAGACCTTCTGTTGTTCCTCCTGTTTTGGGTGCATTATTGGATGCCTTTTCTACTGCATCTAAGGCTCCTGATTCCCACCCCCCTGCCTCCAGTAGGATGCCTGATGAATTTAAATTTCTATATAGGTCCTCCTGTTGATCCTTCTTTTGGTGTCTGTGGTATCTGATAAGCCATCCGAGTTGCTATTTTCTACTAAGTTACTTCCTTCTGATAAAGACAGCAGGACTGTGGAAAGGCTTGGTAAGAAGGTTTTTACCTCTGCTACCTTAGCTTTTAAAGCTCTCCATTATCAGACACATATGTCCAGATATATTTTGCCTCTTCTTTCCCAGTCTTGGGTAATTTCTGATCTCATGGACTCTGAAGGGAAGACTTCTGCTCTTTCCCTGTTAGGGACTTCTTCCCAGGTGGTTCACCATTCCATTAAATGCAGTTATGATGCAGCATATGCTTCTTCTAGGGCTGCTGCCTTTGGTTCTGTGATGAGGAGGTATTTTTGGCTTCGGCTTCAACCTTTGCCTGATGATATTAAGGCTAAGTTGATGGATGCTCCTCTGGACAACA
Organism: Protopterus annectens; assembly: GCF_019279795.1. Classification (NCBI taxonomy): domain Eukaryota; kingdom Metazoa; phylum Chordata; order Ceratodontiformes; family Protopteridae; genus Protopterus; species Protopterus annectens. The sequence goes on from NC_056728.1 coordinate 1,265,322,104, forward strand.
AACACTTGTTTGGTGAAGCTAATGTTGATTTGTTTGTCCCTTCAAGATAAGGGCAAAGCCTTACAGGAACAGAAACATGTTTTTGTTTCTCCTGTGCCTACATTTCTGAGAAATTACCCAAATATGCCAGCTTTTTTGTAGACAGTCTCTCCCTTCCCCCACGGGTAAGAATGGTGAGAAATGGGCTCTTCCTGCAAAAGCTACCCAGACTTCTGTACCACAGAAATCTCCTTTTCCTGATAAACCAGGTGGTGGTCTGACTGTCCTGTTCTTCAGTTGCATTTATTTATTTGACTTTATTGACTGGGATAGTCCAACTGAGCTTGCACCCTTTTTTAGCAGAGGCCCGGGGAGGAAAGCTGCACAGTAGAAGCAGGAAACTTTGGAAAAAGAAAACTGTCAGAAATCCGTGGGTCTGGCTACAAAGAGTGAGCACAGGTAAATGTAACTGATATATGCAAGGAAGATTGTTTTAAGAAGGAAATGTTAAATGTTTAACATGGGGAGCTAGCCAAAATAGTAAAATATGTATAGAAGTGGTAAGATTAGAATGGAAACGGAAATAATACACTGCAGATTGCTTTAAGATAAAGGAAGCAGTCTTTGGCAAAGGATAATTGATTGGAGAGTAGTGAGCTAGGATCGGATTAAAAATGAAAAATGGGGGGGGGGGTAAATGAAAGGACAGAGGGGAGATTGTAGTAGTAGTAGTAGAAAGGGTAAAGAGGAGTAATAATGAGCCAGAGAAGTGGAGTTAAGAGCAGACTAGGGAAGAAGTAGAGGAAGAGAATGAGTGAGTTCGTTTGAGGTTGACGCCAGATAGGATAGTACAGTTGAATGCGGAAACGGTGGCTTAAGGGTAGGTTATTTAGCCAGGAAAACATAAAACGTAATCAGGAATAAACTACAAGTCTTAGAATCATTTCAAAAACATGTTACAGATAACACAGTACATGTATCTAAAAAGAGAACCTACAGTATGCTAGCACAGAATAGTACACTTTATATATAATTGTGCAAAAATAGCCTTTTAATAATAAGGGATCCTCGCTTTCAGCTTAGTGTCTCCACTAATTTTAAGTAAACTTCAATTTGAAAGAAGAGTTGTTAAGTATTTTCCCTCTACAATAGTACTACCTTCGTGAAAAGATAGGCGGATAATGTACAAGAATAGACTTAAAATTCAATAATAAGACTCCACAAATAATAAACACTCTGGAAGAGCTTGGCATACTGGTTAATTTATTTATTTATTTAAATTTGTTGACCTGGAGTGTACAACTGGACGTAGGTCCATTTTCAGCTGAGGCCCTGGGAGAAAAGCCCCACAGTAAAATAAACAGACAGTAGTTACATTGGATTACATAGCAATTAACAATTTAACATAGTAATTACTTACAACATATTTACAGATGAAGAACATAGTACATCAGTAGACAACTAGAATCTTTATCTGTGAAGTACATAACAGACATTAACAAATGTTACAATGAGAAGTTCCTGCTGTATAATAAGTACTAGGCTTATGAGCATCTGAGCTTGCTATAATCAAGGTAGTTAGTGGAGTGGAGAGAAAAGTAGTGGTTGGATGGGGTGGATGATATTAGAGTGGGAGTTGCAAGGGCATAGCCAGCATGTTTTAGGTGCGCTTTTAGTAAAGTTTTGAAGTGGGTGCATGATGGTACAGAGGTAATTGTGGGTGGGAGTGAGTTCCATAATTTGGCTATGGTGCAAGAGAATAGTGCTTCACCAGCAGAGTTATTGGCTTTAGTGATCTGCAAGTGATTTTTGTTGCTGGATCTTAGTGGTCTGGTGGTGCGATAGGGTTGGAGTAGATTCTGGAGGGATGGGACATTTAGTGGATGGTTTACTAGTTTGTGGGTGAGTGAGAGTTGATACCACTGAAGGAGGTGAGGGAGTTCAAGCCATCCCAGTTCAGCAAGTGAGAGACAGTGGTGACTATGGTAGGATGCCCCTGTGGCGAATTTGGCAATTTTATTGTAGCAGGTCTCTCGCTTGTTTAGATCACATTGCCCTTAGGTTGGTATATATTGGAGAGGCATAAAGTAGGGTGGAGATAAGGTGGGAATTTGCTATTGAAATCTTTGCTGCTTTGGTGAGAAATTGCTTATTTCTGTATAACGCTCCTAGTTTTTTGTGGACTTTTTTATGGTCATGGATATGTGATTGTCAAATTTTAGTTTGTCTATTTCCACTCCTAGCAATTTGGTGTGTTCGGTTGGGTATATAGTGGTGCTGTCTTTTGCTGTGATGTTAAAGTGAGAGTTGTTTTGAGTATGTTTGGTGGGTTGGAAGATGAGTAGTTTAGTTTTGTTTGGGTTGAGTATTAATTGGGCATTGGATAACCATGTTTCAACAGAGGAAAAGGCTTCCTGTGTGACTTTTTGCAGTTTGGGTAGGGACTGGGCTGAGCAGATGATGGTCGAGTCATCTGCGTATTGTGTGAGTGTGCCATGTTTGGTGGCAGAGGCTAGATTATTGGTGTAAACAGAGAAGAGTAGGGGTCCAAGGATGAATCCTTGGGGAACCCCTATGGAGACAGGTAGTTGGGGAGATATGTCATTCTGCCATACAGCGGATTGTTGGCGGTCAGACAGGTAACTCTGAAACCAGTTGGTGACTGATTGTGAGAAGGATAGGTTATTGAGGACAAAGATAAGTTGTTTGTGTGGGACCATGTCAAATGCTTTAGATAGGTCTAGGAAAGTAGCAGAGGAGAAATAGCCATTGTTTTTATGCTGAAGGATAGTGTTAATAAAGGAGAGTAAGGCAGTGGTGGTGCTATGGTTTGGTCGGAAACCATGCTGAGTACTGGAAAGGAGGTTGTTAGTAAGTAGGTAGTCTGAGACCTGAGACCTGAGAGTGTATGCATCTCTCTAGTATTTTGGAGAGTGGAGAGAGAATAGCTATGGGGCGGTAATTGGTTAGTTCTGCGGAGGGTCCGCCTTTGTGGAGGGGCATTATATGTGATACTTTCCACAGTGTGGGAACGTAACTTTCTGACAGAGATCGGTTAATCAAGATGGATACTGGGTAGGCCAGAGCATCAGCTGCGATTTGTAGGTATTCACTTGGGAGTTTGTCTGCTGCTAATTTGGTGGGTTTAAGTTTAGTTAAGAGTTTTTTTTATGTTGGAGGTAGGTACAGGAGAAAAAGAGAAGGCAGTGGGGAAATTACTAGCTGAAGGTGTGGGTTGGGGAGGAGGGGGGTTGCGTTGTTTAGCTAGTGATAGTATGGTTTGGGTGAAGTGTGTGTTGAATGAGGTAGCAATATTTTCTGAGGAGTGAGGGATGTTAGGAGGAGGGGTACTGACTTTACCTGGGTGGAGGATGGAGTTTATGGAGAACCAGAAAGAATTTTTTTGGGGCTGTGTTGTGAGGAGTCTAGGGCAGACTGGTAGTATTGGAATTTGTCCTGTTTTATTAGCTTTTTAACTCTATTGCATAGTTCTAGGAATTTCAGTCTAGCTGAGGGGGTTTTGGTTTTGTGCCAGTGCTCCCAGGCTTTATCCCTGTTTTTTATTTCTGACTTGGTGATTTTCTGTAGCCATGGGGAGGGTTGTGCTTTGGTTCTGGAAATTCTTATGGGGGCATGGTAATTAAGGATGTTCAGGAAGGTAGTATTAAAAAATTCAACTTCGTCATCTAGACTGAGGTACTTTAGAGGATGCCAGTTACAATCTTTGATGGATGAGATGAATGAGTGGGTTAAAGTTTAGTTTTTTACGTATTTGACGGTAGATGACAGGTTTAGCTTGGTATAGGTATTTTTTGAGTAGGAATGTTGGGGAGTGATCACTGAGGCTATCTGATAAGCAGCCTGTTATATATGACTGGGGGCTCTTACTGACTAGTATCCAATCCAGGGTAGTGTGCTTGCTGGAGTTTTTATTTATCCTGGTTGGTGACTGGACTAGTTGGGTGAAGCCATGAAGGTGTACATGATGGGTTGGATTGTTGACAGAACAGGATTGCCAGTCAATATTGAAATCACCTAAGATGATAGTTTCTTGGGGGAGATGGTGGGTAGACCAGCTGAGGAGGTTTTCTAGTGGAGGGATGTTTTGGCCAGGTGGGAAGTAGCATCTAATTATGTTGATGGTTTTGTTTTGGTTAATTTTGAGGTTGGCATATATTATTTCTTCATTGCCTATTTGTGGAGCTGATGATTTTAAGATCTGGATGTTTAGATGCTGTTTAAATATTATAGCTACACCACCTCCTTTTTTGTTTAGCTGGTCTACTCTTAGTATTAGGGAGTATTTGCTCACTGGTAATGTGAGGTTTTAGCCAGGTTTCTGTCAGGATGAGTATATCTGGGGAGTACAAGTCTATGGTGGTATGGAGTTCATGGACTTTGTTGGATATACTTCTAATATTTAGGCTTAGTAGAAGGAAGTCACTTGGGTTTCTATAGGCTGTAATATGGGAGGAGAAGTGGTTTCTAGTCTGATTATGAGGATTGGGGTTGGAGATTGTAGGGCCAGGGTTGGGGTGGGTGTCTCCACTTAGGGCTAGTTTTGATATGCATGAGATTATTAGTTTTCTCAGTTTTTGAATGTGTTTGTTTATAAGGGAAACTTTATAATTGTGCTCTGTGGGTAATAGGTATGGTGGGAGGATTACTATGTTAAGTTGTAGGGATGCTTTATGTTTGAGTAATGTAGTTGGTAGTATATGTGGGGGGTGCATAGGGATGGTTCTTGAGCTGGTGGGAGGGGAGATGAGTGTGGGTGAGACATGAGTGGTGGTGTGAGTAGTAGTACAGTGGTAGTGGTTGAGTGGGGGAATGATGGAGCTTTGGTAGGATGTAAGATATGCAAGGAGAGTGCATGCAGTGAGCATAGGAAAAGTATGCTTGTAACATGTTAGTTGAGGAGGTGTGATAGTAAAGGGAAGATGGAGGAGGTAGTGTTGGGTTAGCGCTGTGGTTGGCTATTGGAAGTATGGGAGGGGTTTGAGTGCAATAAAGGTGGGACCACTGGGGGTGGGAGGGAATAGGGGGCAGGGTGGGGAGCGAAGCGGGTAGAGACCCTGTCAGTTGCTCGTATGAGGGGGCTGGAAACAATCACAAAGCAAAGACAAGTATGTGTTGAGAAACAATCAATTGACCAAGGACTGCTCTGAAACTGTAAGTCATTTCTTAATTTCTCAGGTGGAAAAACAGGATAACCTTGTATCAGTAGGTTACTGTGGTCATAGTTTAAATTAACACACAGTATTGATCAGTTATGGATACTATTTGCTAACAGAAGGGAATAATAGAAAGTGGAAGATTTGTGTGTGTGTGTGTGTGGTGGTGGTGGGGGGCTGCTTACAAGCCAAAGCAGAGTGCTCTCCAGGGGAAAATTAATATTGGCTCAAACAGGTAGACACATACTCAAAGTTAATGGTAGCTGTATGCAGAGAGTTCAGACCCGGACTGCGCTTTTCCTACAAGAATGTTAAAGGTGGTACCGCAGTTGAATTACTTAAGAGTGGTGTTAGGTTCAAAGTTAACTGTAGCTGTTTTTTAGCTGTTACCTTACAGACATAAGGTGCAGGCTTTGATTCTCACATGCGGTAATTGACAAGGCTTAAATTGGCCCACAAGGGCAATTAACCTAATACTAGTCTATGAAGCTATGAACATCAAGGTAAAAGTTGAGTGATTCAGTGTTCAATCACAAAAATTGCACTGCGAGCAAAAATAGCCTTCAAGATACTGAAAGCTCCATACTGTAAGCTAAAAGAATGCTAAAAACTATTCCAGTAGCAGACTAAGAAAATGATCATTTATCACAATAGAGTTTTAACGATTCTGTATGGTGTCTCTAATATGTTACCCAAAGTGTCTGTAAATGCAGTTCAGGTAAGCAACAGACCTCTAAGCTAATAACAGTCTTCCCACTGGCCAAAAGAAATAATTGAGGATTTGAGCAGGGAATGTATGGAGGGTGTGTTAGAGATGTGGGGAAAAACAGCTATAGAGGAATATAACATAGTCAAGACACAAAAACTATGCAGAGAAACAAAGTATTCCCTTAAAATACACAGGACATCTAAGCATATTGCATTGGTCCAAGAATATTACTTACTAGGCGGGCACACTATCTCTCGGAAATGCAGGGCTTGGGCTCAAGCTTGGACAAGAGATCTGGATGCAGTAAAGAAGGTGCCTGTGCATTCAGGGACGTTAAATAACTTCAGATGAGCATAGATTGAGGGGGTGGACTTAGTAAGATAAGGAAGCAAATTAGAGGTTGGGATGAAAAGGGGAGAGCAGGCTGAGCCACGAGAAGCAGGAAACTTTGGAAAAAAAAAAAAGGCAGAAATCCATGAGACAGGCTACAAAGAGTAAGCACAGGTAAATGCAAAGATGACTGTTTTAAGAAGGAAACATTAAATGTTTATTATGGGGATCTAGCCAAGATAGTGAAATATGTATTCGTATGTATAGAAGTGATGACATTGGAATGGAAACTGAAATAAGTTGCAGATTATTTTGAGACAAAGGAAGCATTCTATTGGCAATGGATAATTAATTAAAGAACAGTGAACAGTGATTGGATTAAAAACTTGGTGGGGGGGCTGTTGAGAGCAGTGTGCCCACTACAACCTATACTTCAAGCATTTATTTGAGAAACCAGACAAGTTAAAGATATAATAATTTTAAGAAAACATACAGTGAGCTTAGCTACTGGGAACTCCACAAGATTTCCTTTCAATAGTAGGTGGCAAGTATTCCAAACCAGGTCTTATGCAGGTGGAGGTGAGAGAGCACACGTTCTTCAGTTGGGATAAAATGACTTTCAGTAGCTAATGGGCACTCCACAAGCATCTCTTTCAATTGCTTATCCTTCAGTTGGGGTAATAAGCAGGCACACTATCTCTCGGAGGTGCAGGGATTGGGCTGCACCTGGGACAAGAGATGTTGGATGCAGTAAAGATGGCACCTTTTTCTTTGTCTTTCCCTTTCTCTTCCTATTTGGTTAAAGATTACTCAGGATTCCTGAGTTCTCTCCATTTGTCTGCCTAGGGTCTCAGCCTTTCTTTCAGGGGTGCTTTGGGATCTTTTGACTTGGGGAACTATTCAGGAAGTTCCAGTTTCCCGTTGGGGAAATGGCTTTACTCCAGAATGTTTTTGATGCCCAAGAAAGAGGATACTTAGAGACCTGTTCTGGACCGCTTCTCATCTAAACACCTTTCTGAAGATGCCCGCTTTTTGGATGTTGTCTCTTCAGACTCTGTCCCTTTTACTGATTAGGCTTATCTGGTGTCGTTGGTCCTCAAGTATGCTTATCTTCTTATCCCTATTCATCCTGTTTTCAGGAAATTTTTGCATTTCTCTGTTGCTTCCTAGCTTTTTCAGTTCTGTGCTTTGCCCTTTGGCCTTTGTAAGTACTCCAAGGGTATTTACCAAATGCCTTGCTCCTGTGATTGCTTTTTGCAGGCTGACTGGGATCCAAGTCTTTTCCTACTTGGACGACCTCCTGTTTAAAGCATCCTCTCCAAGGATTTTGTTGAAAAATCTCCATTTTGCCATTTCCCTTCTGCAGAGCCTGGGGTACACTATACATTTCAGAAAGACCTGACTCCGCCTCAGGATCATATCTTTCTAGGGTGCAGGATCCAGGCTGTTCTGTGCTTCTTCCTTGTCTCAAGCAGGAACTTCAGTGGTAGATTCAGCTATTGACTCTCAGTCCAGGGCTTCCTCATCACCCACCTCTGCCCTTTTAGGAGCTGTTCACAGACACTTCAGATGTGAGATGGGGAGCAGCTTTCGGCTCCCTAAAGGCGCAGGGAGTCTGGTTGCCTCATTAACAGAAAGACCATATCAACATCAGAGATGAGGGCTATTCTGCTGGCTCTTCAAGTCTTTCATCCTCTGTTCTTCCCAGGTCCTGTCAAGGTGTTTTACAGACAGTACCACAGTGATGTAGGAAATATACCCCGGGGATCACTTTTGTGTGTCTGCTGGACAGTGGTACAGGAAAATAACTTTCTTGGGTGGCGTAAGCTATGGTACCTTGCTGGCTAGACTTATGTAGGCCCTTGGGCTGATAGTCTAGTACCTACCTATGAACCTATGTGATATGTCAACAAACAGGGGGGAACAAGGTCTGATCTTCTTTGCTGGTTGGCAGTCTTAGTATGGGAACTAGCTAGCAAGTATCAATTGACTCTTCAGGCAGTTTACATACCACCAGGTCAAAACATTGTGGCAGATGCTCTGATCAGATCCTTAACTCAATCCCATAAATGGATGCTTCACAGGGGTGTGTTTCTGGACATTGTCCACCAATGGGGTACTCCTCAAGTGGATCTTTTTGCCTCCCCTCTGTACAGACCGCTTCCTCTGTTTTTTTCCCCAGAGTCGCAGGTCCTCTGGTTTGGAAGGTGGACTCCCTCATTTTTTTTTTTTTTTGGAAGGAGATGTCTATTTCTTTATGCCTTACCTCCCCTTTCCCTCATTCCAAAAGTCCTGTTAAAAATACAACAGGATGCTCCCAAAATCTTGCTGGTAACTCCCTTTTGGCTGATAGAGCATTGGTTCCCTCTTCTCCTACATTTAGCCAAGGATAAACAACACAAGTTACCTCACAAGGTGGACTTGGTCACACTAGACAACTGACACTGTGAGTGATAGGCTTATGATTTCACATGGACGCCTTTTTTCTGAGGACATGTTTTAGGGTTCAACAGGAGGCCAAGAAACCCGCTACTACTAGGAAATTCTACTTATCCAAATGGAGGAGGTTCTCTAGTCTGTGTCTTTCCATAACTTGGATGTACTTTGTGAATGTTCCTTTAGTTCTGTCTTACCTGTATGAACTGCTCAATGCTGGGTTGACTTATTCTTCTGTTAAGGCCCACTTATCAGCTATCTCTGATTGTCTGCCTTTATCACCTTTAGCTTTTAAATTTGAAGCAAAATAATTCCTTAAAGGCGTCCTTCATATTAGGCCTCCCAGGAAGCCTGTTCCTCTCAGGGATCTTAATTTTGTTTTAGAAAAATTGACCCAGGCTCCTTTTGAGCCTGCAGCTTCAGCTTTCTTGCAACATTGCTTTTGGAAGACCGTACTTTTGTTGACCCTTGCTTCCGTCAGATGAGTGTCTGAGCTTCAAGCCCTTATGGCTTGTCCTCCTTTTTAGTGTTTCATAAAGATAGGGTATCCCTTCTTACTAATCTTTCTTTTATGCCCAAAGTGGTGAATGAGTTGTCCCTTAATCAGCTTATTCCTTTGCCCACTTTTTTCCCCCTTCTCCGCAATCTGCCAGTGAGAGGGTGCTGCACACATTGGATGTGCATAGGCAACTCAGATTTTATTTGGATAAGACTAAGACTTTTCATAAATCTGATTAGCATTGTTTCCTTTCATCCTAGGTCTTTAGGATTAGTCATGTCCAAGCAAACTATTTCTTCTTGGATTTCTGAAGCCATTTCTTTTTGTTATTCCTTTCATGTTAAGAGTCTTGCTTCTACTGTTAAGGCTCATTCTGCTAGAGCTGTGGCTTCTCCTGGTGCTTCATTCAAGGGTTTGAATACTAAGTCTATTCTTGAGGCAGCTACCTGGACTTCTCTGCATACATTTAACAGACACTACAAGTTGGATGGAATTTCCAAGGCTACAGCTGGTTTTGTTAGGGCCATCCTTCATGGCTTCCTAGAGAGCTCCCTCTCTCCTTCCTGAGCTTTGGCACCCTCCCTCTTGTAATGAATACTGCAGCAGTGAAATGGAAGGACATAGTACAGTTGTGTAAAATCTTACAGCAATGGTAAATGTCTTTCTCTTAACCGTTGCAGTATTCAGTACCTCCATCCACTCCCTGGTCTGTTTCTCTTCTGGATGTGCTGATTACCTCTGTTTTCCTTGGACTGGAGTTCCTACAGGGTCTCTCAGTTCTGAGGATGGTACATCCGGACGTCACCTTTATGCCCTGTGCTACACAAGGAGCATACATGTGACATACGGCTTACCTTAAAGCAATCTAAAGGCTTTGGTATACTGGTTGGATGTTGGGCCACCCTTGGCATGGGATCCCTACTATAATGAACACTTCAACAGTTAAGAGAAGGACATCTACCATTATGATAAGATTTTACACAACTGTACTTTCTTAAACTCACATAGAAGATGAGTAGTACAACAAATCTTGTACACTTCAAAAGAAGTTGTATTTAATAATATATAGTGAAACCCTAGTTATTGTATACAGATTTCACAGTGGTTACAGATAGCTATTGCCAGACAAAACAATGCAGTAAGAATAGCTTATATCCAACTTCATTATTATACGGGCACTGTGACATCAATGGTTGTCTTAAATTTTTGAGTTTGGAACTGCTTTTGCACTGGCCAAGGGAAAAGGGAGACCGAAGAAAATGTAAATGGCAACATCTGATGGCCAGTGTTTCTTCCCAGGCTTCCGCTGAAAATGGGTTATGTCCCAGTCGGACTTTCCTGGTAAACAAATATTAATTGCAAAAGAAAAGCAATGCTGTTCTATTGCTGTCTGTGTGGTCTCTGTAAAGTATACTTTTGAACGGAATGAGGTCATGTATATGGTATGTAATCTGGTGTCTGTGTGTATTCGTATATCAAATGGGTAAACCCACTGGACAAAAATGCCGTTTTCAGGGCTGACCTGGAAGAATCAACTGGTCAAGTGATCTACTCAAAGTCATGCAGTAGGAAGCAAATCATGTGCCGTTGACTACAGGAAGCAATTTATTAACCGTCAGAGCATTACTCGTCTGCACTAATTGCTAGATACCCCTCAGCTAGACTTGCTCAACTTCCTTAGTTTTATATTTGAATTGATTTGAATTGTGTGCTGACATATGACATGTGAAAATGTGCAACTTGGCTAACTTAAGATAACTAATAAGCAGGACATAAGGGGGCAAGAAATGCTGGAGTGAATAATATTTAAGCTGAAATGTGCATGTATGGTTCCTAGAATGAATAAAGAACAGAGACTGTAATTAGGAAATTGCATTAGGAGGTTAGAGGTTATTCTAAGCCAGGGTTGGATTGTTCAGGGGTGACAGAGTAATACAAGGACAAGAAGGCAAATTTTAAGTATAGAGTGAACTTTGATATTTTAGCATTACACGTAGTAAGATGTTAAAGTAATTAGATTTTTACTTAAGAGAAAGTGTTGTGATACAATTCTCTGACTTACAGATAACAATACAGTGATACTTCCTGCAAACTGTTGATTGGGAAACATTTAATAGAAGATTGATTTTAAATTGTAATGTAAGAAACACTTGTTAATTTAAAAAATAAGATAGTCTTAAAATAGTGAGCATTAGTAAGCTTTTCCACTTTTCTTGGATGTCAGTTTTGTCTTAAGTGAACAAAATAGTTGTATGAATTAAAAATACGTTTTAATTCTAACTTAACTTTTCTTTTCTCCCCATTTCCTAGGAGTGTATTATCCTTTGACATAAGCATGACTTCAACAATTTTGGAACGTATCAGCACCCTGTCTCTCAGTACTCAACAGCTGAGTCGCCTTCCTAAGCTACTGGAGGAAGGCTTCCCAAAGATGCCATGTACTGTCAAGGAGTGTGATGTGCCTCAACTTTTCCGGGAGCCATACATCTACTCTGGTTACAGGCCTATAGAACAGGAATGGCGCTACTACTTTCTAAGTATTTTCCAGCAGCATAATGAAGCCCTCAATGTATGGACTCACCTACTGGCTGCTGTAACTGTGCTTCTGCAGGTCCAGGCAATCGTTGAAGAGCGAATGCTTTCCCTGGATGCATATTCCTTGCCCTTCTACATCTTCATATTGGCATGTCTCATGTACCTCATCTTCAGTGTTCTGGCTCATCTTCTGCAGTCGAAGTCTGAGCTTGCTCATTATTCTTTCTACTTCCTGGATTATGTTGGTGTCAGTGCTTACCAGTATGGCAGTGCCTTGGCTCACTATTTCTACAGTACGGAGCAGACTTGGTATAACAAAATTCGCCTCTTTTTCCTTCCAGGAGCAGCAGTCTTTGGTTGGCTTTCGTGTAGCGGCTGTTGCTATGCCAAATACAGGTATCAGAGACCTTACCCAGTTATGAGAAAGCTGTGCCAGGTTATCCCTGCTGGACTGGCTTACATTTTGGACATCAGTCCTATTGTTCATCGTATAGTTGTATGCCTCCAGACTGGCTGTACGGATGAGGCTGTGTGCTACCATATTTTTCAAATAATCTTCTTTTTAATTGCAGCTTATTTCTTCTCCTGCCCAGTGCCAGAAAAGTTCTTCCCTGGCTGTTGTGATATTGTAGGACATGGACATCAGATTTTTCACATCTTCCTAGCATTTTGTACCTTTTCCCAACTACAGGCCACCTATCTGGACTACAAAAACAGAAAGGCAGTATTTTATGAGCAGCACAACCCAGCAGAGAGCTATGTTGCTTCGTGTTCTTTCTTTGGACTTTTATTATGCAGTGGAATCACTGCAAACTACCTTCTAAAGAAAATGAGGAACAAACTTGACAAAAAGATGATTGAACCTTTTTTAGAGGTGCATGTAAAGAAGAGTAATAGCTATGCAATCCAGTACCCACTGGACTAACTTATTTATAACCTTAGTCTATTTAATACTAGGTTTAGGGACTGAAGTTAACTATTCTGAGGATTAGTTATAAGCTGCCTGGACCCTGCTGGTCTGTGGTCCAGTAGGGATTCATCCTTTCTGCAAGAAATGGTTTATGATCTGGTATTCCTAAAAGGAACCAGAGATGACCTATTAGTGTATTTTTTAATTCTCCTTCGTATTTGCAGAACTGAATCATAAGATCACATTTTGGCAATGAGACAGATAAAATGGAATTTTTTTCCGCTCAAAATCCCAAAGTGTGTTTGAGGCAGTGTGTTATTTTTGTAGTGTTCTAGTGCTGTGTCCTTTCCCTCTTGGCTTCAGGTGGCCTTTTGAAAGTAGCTTTGGCAATACTCTTAATACCGAAGGTTTACTGATGTCAATTATTTTCTTCTGAGAAGTGTGTGTGTATTGGTGCTGTTAACACGAGTCTGTTACTGTGCATCAGTTCAACTCTGTTTTCTTTGAGTTGACATTTGCCTTCAGCCCGAAGTTGGACATCACGTATCCACTGATTATTGACAGTCTATTAACAAATCCTTATCTGTTCCCAGTTGTATTACATAATAGCCAGTATGTAACTGGTAACACATTGGCAGTGCTTGTCTGTGCTGCACTTGATGTTACTACAGTTTAGGACACACACACACCAGGTTCATTAGTACTTAATAGCTGTAAATCTGTGGCTGTATAAGCCATTACATTTTAAGGATAATTACACTGGTTTAATATGCATTTGTGTATAATGTGCATAATATGCAGTGGCAGACATATACGCACATGTACACACAGAATGATGCATCATGTGCATAATTTGCCTTTGGAACACAAAAACTGAGCAGCTTGTGGGTGCTAATAATACCGCAAGCATTCTTCTTTTATCAAGTGCCCAGTTTCTTTGGCATCTCTTTTTTGCTTCTTTAGTTGTGTATTCTTCTTCTTTTGGCTTTTCCCGGTTAGGGTTCACCACAGCAGATCACCTGCCCGCTCTTGACTGGCAGTGGAGTTTTACGGTTGTGCATTGTTCTGCTGTACAATTATTTCAAACTTACTCAAGCAAGCCCACTCAGAGTCTTTATGCACTTTGGCCTAGTATGAGGTTAGTGGTGAGGTCATATGTGTGTAAGCCACAGTTTTTTCTTTTTTTTTTTTAATCAGATTAAAGGGTTTTTAAGAGTTCGTTGCTTATTAGCACCGAGCACATGATAGAACAATATAAATGTTCGATTTCTAGAGTTTACATTTTTTTTCACAGTAACAGATTATAGTGTAAAAATGTGGACAAAATTAAGTGAGCTGTCAATAGTAGTAGTAGTACCAGTACCATAAGATACATTCCAAGAGGCTAACAGCAGCTCAGTGTGGCAAGACAGTAGCTTAGAATAGCATAAACTGGATAATTTCCAAGTAAAAAAACTGGCCTTTAACAAAGATGACCTCCTTAGTCATGACTCAAATTCAGTAAATGTGCCTTGCATATATCTAGCTTAATTGTTAATTTTTTGTTGATAAATAGAAGTGCCTTTTTTCATTATTTTTATTAATTTTAGGGGTTATAATGGCCTCAAGGACCTTGAAGTAGAGAAGAATTATACACTTCTTACCCAGTGGCAAAGTGCCTTCCACTAATTCCTGTCTCTGTACTGTTTGCTAATAAGACATGTTCATGTTTGTAATTTTGACAGGATTGCTAAGTCATGGAAACAGACACGTTATCATTGTTTTGCCCAACTTATGGCCTTGTGTAATTATTGTTGTGCCCACTAAAGCAGGCTGGCATCTGCGAGTACATTTATTTTTTGTGGAGAGATGATTCATCCATCTAATGTCATTTTTGCTGGATGCTGTATGCAGTTAATGTGATTTGTTTGACTTCTTAGAGAAGTTTGTTTTTACAGTAAAAAGCTTCTGCTAAGTTCGGGAAATGTAGGCTACTGAGTCTGGTAAATGGTAGTGTTCCTGTATTGTTATGGCAACTGAAAGAGTGATGGTTGTAATTTTTAGCTGTTAAAGATTGTGTGTTTCTCAAATTTGCTTCCTCTTTAGTTCCATTTTATATTTAAAATTTACTGTCTGCAAGAATCAGAAGGCAAATGTAGCATGACAATATTACACTATTTACCTGTGAGCATACCTCTCAACTGCTATGATTTAGGCATAACTGTATGATATGTGGCCCCAGCTTTCACCTTGCAACTCCTAAACTTACTGATTTTCCTCATAAAGATAGACCTGTTCAAGGGGTATGTTCATTAGTAAATAAATGAAATAAATTTGTACAACGATTCCTTATCAGTAACTATATAGAGTGTACTATCTAAAGACCTTGTATATAAAAAAAAAGAAAACAAAGCTCCCGTTTTGGGCCCTCTGCTGTGATTTTTAAATGCCAGTGCTATGACTTTTAATGTTCAGAGGTGGAGAGGTGTGATAGGAGTCACAGAACATACAAGGCAATCAAGTCTTGTGACACATACGCCTTGCCGGTACCCACTCTTGGACTGTATCTCCTTTTTCAAAAATGGTTATGCCAGTCTAGCCAGTGGTGATTTGTGAATATCTCTCCAGTTGTATAGTTCAAATCTGAAGGAAGATAATGCAGCATAGTACTTGATTTACAAATCAGTAAAAGTAGGGTTGCCAGCTTTCTTTGTGGCTAAAACCGGATTAAGTTCACGCCCCTCACATCACCATAACTCCACCCATTCCCACCCCCTGTCCCATCCATGATCCACCCATTTTGTGACATCACCATTGCATCAGCTGATGGGGAACGCCCTCTTTTTCTGTTCCGGATGCCTGCTTTCAGCCAATTTCTCCCCAGTTGCCATAAATACTGTTCAAAACTCTCACTGTGCATACTGTCTTCTGCTGTACTACAGTGATTACAGATATTTGGATTTATTTTAAAACATTTGTTTCAAATTTTATAGCACAAACCACTGATACAATTACATAAGAAAATAAGTTTAGCTGAATCCCAACAACATGAATGACACCATTCTGGGTAGTACACAGACAGCATTGATGGACTCATTTCTTTCAGATGACAGTAACTACTTCTATAAGGAAGCTAAGACTCAGTTTTGTTATACCTCCTTTTGTTTGTACCATTGCAAAGACTACTTCAACAGTTTGCGGTTTTAAGACTGTCTGCTTTCTTCCAACAACTGTATTGATTTCTAAAGTATGTCTACTAATTTAGGCTCAGAAGGAAACAAGGTCAAGCTCAGCATTTCTTGCATTCCAATCAACAGAAGTTATTAACAACTTCTGTAAGTATGTCAAACAGACCTGTGTTATTTCAAAGAATGTTAAAGCAGATATTTGAAAACACAAGCATTAGCACAGTAAAACGTTCTCAACTTAGTTGACAAGTGGAGAACAATCACTATGTCAAGTGCAGTAATTTATTTATTTCATATTATTCAGGTGCTTAATAAATGTACCATTTGGTGCCAAATAGTCCAAGATAAATAAAATTGGCCAAGTAGTATTTAAAAGAAAAAAATAACTTGGGTGGGAATAAGTTAGATACGGTGGTTATTTTTATAACACAAGTATTACAACCAACTTGAAGTATAAATTGTTAATTTTAATGTTACTGTTATATTATTGCCATGGATGTATTTTAAAACACCAAATTAAGATTCTTAAGGCACAAAAAAATGAAAAAAAAGTTAGCTATGGTAACACTATATTACTAAAAAGACACATCATGCTCTTCTAAATATAAGAATACATGACTGAACTGCATGTTGTTTAAAATGCTGAACACTAAGGGTGACGCTTTCCTATGGTTACAGCACATTCAAATGTATGAATAGCTCCCCAAAAAGTCCTGGTATGTGCTTCAGATACTGACTTCGTCTGAAGTGCAGACTTGTGATAAGCAAGTACAATAAGGGCTTCAGTCATTAAACAATGGCAAGCAACTGAATTATTCTCAAACATACACGCAATAAAAAATCGTGTTAGTGATTACTTCAAGCAAGCAACTCAAAACTTTAAGTCAAGACGTGGAAGCAACTTGGTTTCTTCCAATTCTACATGCATTAATGATGTAGAATCATGTCATTTAAAACTAGATCAAAGGCCAGATCAATATAATGCCATATTTAAAACGACAAATTGCCGGGATTTAACAAAACAACCAAGCCCTGAAATACAGGCTGCTCCCTAACACGTGAAGTGTTTTACATAGAGTAGACCAGTAACTTAAATAAAGCATTTAAAACAAAAGACACGGAAATCAGTAAACACATACCAATATAAATACGCCCTCTGCAACTGTGCCCTTCTTAACTTCTTATATGATTAGCTTTTTATTAAATCACAAACAGAAACTAGAAGCTCGGGGAATCATATGATCGGTTCGATCACGTGTTTACACTCCGGAGTCACAGCAAAAGGTAATGGGATCCCTACCTGTATTAGTAAATGATTTAAAAAGGATGGTTGTTGTATCCTCTATTTTTTTTTCTTTCGTCACACACAAATTTGAAGGATGCTTACTTACATTACACACTTTTTTTCAAGACATGATTTTCCAGCAAATAATACAGCTACATTATCATTAGCCATTTTTCCATACACACTAAATTGCTGCAAACAGTAGTGTGCGTCTAAAGTCGCTACATACTGGCTTTTATCGCAGTTGGCTTTACAAAAAATAAGCTGTTAGTCTAAAAAAATAGTTTTACCTTTATGGAGAAAGCAAGAGCCATTAATCCCAGGCAGAAGATGTTCATGTAGACAGTACTGAAAATGGACCAAATCTGGTACCTCACGGATACACATCAGCGTTGTGGACATGAATGATAACAAATCTGCCTCCTTGAGCTCAATTCCGACAGGCTGGTAGCCCTGAGGGACGTGATGTCATCATCGCGCATGTGATGACATCAGCGTCAGTGCCGCAAAATTAAAAAATTTAAAGACAAAACCAAAAACCCGGACTTCACATGTCCAGTTTTGAATGGAATTTGTAACCAGACAATTTGTTAGAAAACCGGACAGCTGGCAACCCTAAGTAAAAGTGATTCCTGTGTTCCAAACTCCATCTGCAATCCTTGGAGGTGTAGCAGACATTTGTTAATGTAAGATTATCAGTCCTTGCTTATTTTGACATCTAAAATGTGTGTTTTTTGTTGTAAAAGAAGCCATGTGTCAAACAATTTATAAAATACAGCTGCTGCAGAGGTCTGGATGAAAGCTGTGAGTAGTAGTGCAAGAAAGAGAAAGTGACAGGGAGTGATGGGAGCAGAAAACGTTTTAAGCCTGTTTAGAATGTATTCATTTCATTTCAGAAGGAGGATCAGAGGGGGATAAATGCAGTCTAGACTAGTGATGAGCAAGCCAGAAGTGGCCTGTGTTGAGTACTAGCTAAGCTCACCCTGTACGAGGAGTTGAGAGACGGCCCGGTTCTAGCAAAGTTGGTCATGTTTAAAGTAAGCAGTTTTGTCAAATCAGTTAGTGCACTGTTACAAAAGTGCATTTTTTACTGTAATGTAGTAAATAGGTCTTGTGTGCTGGCTTGTACACTCAAGTGAAAAAATCTTAGCTTGCTTGCAGGTAGCCTAGAAAAAGTCTGAAAGAACTGTGAAACAAGTGGTGTTTGTCTTGGTACATGAACAGATTAGGAAAGAGCAGCTGGTGAAGATATGTTGACACATGATCAGGTCGTAGGCATGTATGAGGGATGGTGTAAACACATTTGGGCTTTCAAGGAGTGAACCTGAATGAAAGAAAAGCTACAGCAACACCGAGAAGCTAATGTGGGCATTTTAATGGTTGGGCAGAGCAACTTTTAAATGTAAATACCACATGGGCACTCTAAACAGTGGCAGTATGAAGCATGGACTAGGAGTCCATTCTGAGCATGTGCAGTTTGTCAGAAAGACAATTCATCACACGTCTGCATTTTATCATTGACGCTTCATTCATAAAGCAATCTCCCCTTTTTTTGAAAAGGCAACTAAAAATATTGCGTCTGAAAAGTGTTTACTTTGTTTTAAAAAATTATCTAAAAATTGCTTGCTTTAATTTTTTTTAATAAACAGGTCTCTTAATTAATTACCCAAGGGTTTTGAATGTTTCAGAAGTCTGAGTACTTGAGCTAAAAGCTATTACATTTGAATTTCTGACTGTGGTTAAATTGCTTGGCTATGAATTTTCTTGGGTGACATATGCTGCAGTAAATTATAATCAAGGATGTGTTTGAGAGGGGATTGTGTTATGCAGACTCACAAGTTCCTTGTTTTACAGTATACACTTTTAATATAGTACAACTTAAAAGGCATGTAGTGTATGGAGCGAGGCAATTACTCTCCCATATCCAGAAATGGCCCCCAAGGGCTATTAAGATAATGTCTCACACAAATGAGTGCCAACCAGCAAATCACAGAGTCAGAGCTCTAAATACAGTTTTGTTTCTGCCTTCTTTGTCTCCACTCAATCCATAACTTTCTTAAAAAATTGCCATGTGCATTGCTGTCCATTTGACAGTTGTCACTAATTGCTTTACTAGCTATGAATGCTAGAAGAACACTTTGCATTTTTTTCCATTTTCCTCTTGCCTGTAGTACTGCCTGTAGTACATGAAGAAATAAATCTCCATGCACTACGAAGAATTGTGATTAGGTCGCGTATTATGTGCTCTTGACACGAGTGCTAAGGTTCACCTTGAGAGCAAAGCCTTGGCATCTCTGGCCCAAATATACAATAGACCAGTTATGATTGCTGACCCACTCCTAATCCTCTCTGTTGGGAGTAGTCTTTTATTTGGGACACCTCAGAGAGCTGTTACAAGATGTCATTGGCATGGAGGGAGTTCTTCACAGGTAACATACAAAAGTAAACTTCCACTGTATTTGGAAATGCGTGCAATTAGATAATACTGTAGTGGCACCTCACTAAAATGACAGTTTTGAAAGATATGATGTTACCAGAGTTCATACTGGTTGCCAGGCTTTTGACTGTTGCCACATCTACGTATGTTCGGTATACTTTGACTTTTTTGTGGATTTGTGAAATTCTTAAACTGTTGTAACCATTTCTTAAAGCAGTAGAAAATGAAGGAGCCGAGCTCAGCATACCTCTCAACTGTACAGGTTTTCACTTAATATCCAGATTTTTGCCTCTCATTTTTGGTCTGTTCTTCATAAAAACTGTGTTTTTTGACAAATCACTGGAATGATCTAAGGATTAAAGTCACTAAATAATGACATGCATTTTAGTTACAGAGTTCATATCCTTCAGAAAATGCATGCTAATACAAATCCTGTTATTCTAGCAACTTTGTAAGTTTATATGAGCAGTATTTAAAATGTGTTCCTGTGGGCCTTTGTCCCCCTATTGTGTCATGCTTTGTTCAGATTTCTTGCACTAAGAAGTTGAGAGGTATGAAGGAGGTCAGACCTAAATTTAGGAGTGTGTGTGTGTGTGATTGCTGGTTATGGAGAGACTTAAGTACACTTCATCTGTTGTTTTTAGACACACGTTAAGTGTCTCAGCTACATAAGAAGTAGGTAAATAATCCAGCAGCTTATATCCTGAAATGTAATATCTGTTATGTAGTGGAAGTTTAAAACTTTTATTTACTTTTGAGTTGACATATCTCAGCTGTAATTTATTGTGGTATTTACCAGTGTTGTCATGTGTTATTATAAACTAATAAAGTTGTGGGGTTTCACAAGGTTATTGCACACCAGTTATTGAATGGTAGGGTAGTAGACTTGCTAGTCTCATCTCATCCTTCATAAAACAGCTTAAGCTTGAGCACAGACATATGTAATGTATACACACACACACAATACACACCTTGTGCAGGGATCATGAAGAAGAGCAATATTTAGGTATTGATGTCTTTCTGCCTCATTGAATGTAAAAGATCTTTGAGACTCCTTACAAAAGATGTTATTAATTTTATATACTTTTTCTTATAGTGCTTATATAGTTCTAATAAAATGTAAAATGTTGTATTGCACTGTTTTACTTTAACAGACTGTAGCGTTTTCTTTACTGCACATATTGATCTGTGCCTCTGTTTGCATTCAAACCTAATTGGCATTGTTCTAACTAAGCAGTTTACAGTCATTATTCTGTATACAGATTGTGATACGTCATAAACTCTTAAGTTTCATGCCTTTTCATATGAAATACATGAAGTTTTCTGCAGTAAAAGTGGAAAATGGATGTGTGTGTATGGCATTGCTAATTTTAAGTAAGGGATCATTTGAAAATGTTTCATTAAATGTGAAGATAAAAAAACACTGTTGGCTGCTTCCTTTTTACACATGCTGTTGATTCTTCAATTCATTCTGTACTGTTTTCTTCAGTATACATTAAATCTGAAGTAGGATTGTTCATTTGTCAGCAACCTGTGGGTTATGGATCCGATATCAGATCCGAGCCGGCAACTTGTTTCGAGCTAATGGATCCGAGCTCCTAGCTCCTCCCTTCACCCATAATCCCCTGCTAACCCTCCATGACCCCAGATGTAGTTTGCCACGCTTGTGATGGCTGGATCCTTTTCTTGAGCTCCGCAGATAAGTGAAAAAAGTTAACTTTTTTCTAGCATTTTTCATCAGGAATTTCTGTTTTAGTTTAAATTAATACTCGTAAAGTGTGTCTGAGTTAGGTTCCCTATTTTTTAATTAATACCCTCCCTACGCTGGTCGCTAGTGTGTGAGTGTTTGTTGAGTGTCTTTTGGGGCCTGTGTGTGTGTGTAGTTGATTTTTTTCTTTTCCTTCTTAGTTAAAAAAAAAAAAAAAAAAAAAAAAGGGAATGGCTGAGGCCCCAAAAGCCATATTTTCTAAATGTACCGAGTGTGGCCATAAGCTCTCCCCAGCTGATGGCCACACTCGGTGCGTTCGGTGCCTTGGGGTTGAACACCACACCTCGGGCTGTACTATCTGTGCAGTGTTCAACCCCAGGGCACTGAAAGAACGGAGGTCGAAGCTGGTCGTGGCAGGACTTCTACCCCCGGATTCAGCTTCGGCCTCCGCTACCTCTGCTACTCCCGTGGCTCCATCACAGCCTGTGGTGGTTGCCACTCCTGCCCCTCTGCCTCCGACTGGGACTCAAACTCCCGCTAAAGTGTCAGAGGACAAGGAGGCCAGGAGGGAGAAACAGAGGGAGAAACACCACAAGCGGCGGGCCGAGACCTCCGTTTCGGCTCCGCCAGCTAAGTGGGCTTCTCCCTCCATTACTTCTAGGTCTCCTCCTCCTCGGCTCCAATCCCCTTCTTTCTCCACGGGGCCCGAGGAGGAGGAGACCCGATCTCCGTCGAGGTCATCGAGGCGGCATTCCAGGCCTGCCTCGGTGGCCTCTTCGAGATCCACTTTCAGCTTATCAGATGCAGACTTGGATCGGATGATGCGAAGGTTCATCCAGGCCCAGCTGCAGATGGGAGTGCTCTTAACTCCCCCCCCTCAGGGGGGGAGCTCGACACCTTTTTTCCACCCAATTGCTCCTTCTCTGACCCACTACCCGGGTTCGGAGTGCTTGGAACCGAGCAGCCTTGGAGCCGGGGGTGGGTCGGCGCCGACAGTACTTGGTACTTCGGATCCGACCCTACCCTCGAGTCTGTCGGATCTGACCTCTTGGAGCTGTGGTCCGAGCTTCAAATCTGGGGGATTCAGTGTGCCTTCGGCTCCGTCCAGGTTGGAGCACACTGGTCCCTCGGATCCGACGGTCTCGGTGCCGGCTCCGATCCCTTCATCAGATCCGAGTGGGAGCCGACTTTCGGATCCATTGGAGAGTGGCTCTCCCTCAGCATTTGATGTTGTGGAGAGGGCTCTGTTGAGAGCATCTGGACCCCCAGTCCTTGCATCAACTCCTCCCTGCACTCCCTCTCTGCTGGGCCAGGCTTCCATCACCCGGCCAAAGGGACAGCCTGCTTCGATGTCACAGACAGTTCCATTGGAACAAAATGTTGCTGGCGAGGCCTCCTCGGACAGTCCCCACGAGGAAGCTCCCCGCAAGCATAAGTGCAAAAGGAGGCACGTGGACTCCCCTGAGTCCTTAACCGAGGACACAGACTTGGAGGAAGGGGAAGGCTCCCCAAGATCACCCCCTGAGGATGTCTCCTTTGGAGACATCATGGAGATGCTGAGAATCAGAGGTGGGTGGTCTGCCCCCAAGTCTTCCTCTGACGAGTCCGTGTTTCTGGAGGCATTCGAGGCAGGCCCTTCTACCTCCTGGGTGTCCCCTCCAGCTGATCCCCTGGTGGACCTTATTACCACCAGGGCATGGAAGGATCCGGACACCGTGGAGCCAATACCGAAGCGACCGGATAGGATTCTTAGCCCCCCCTCAGACCGGTCACATTGTTGTAAGGCCCCCCCTGTAGATGCCATATTGACGGCGGCAGCCACAAAGAGGGAAATGGCTCAGGAGAGTCCCTCAGTCCATCCACCGAGCAAAGAGTCCCGTTTGATGGATCGCTTAGGGAAGCGAGTCTTTAGTTCAGCAACCTTCTCAGTAAGGTCTCTGAACTATATGGCACATGTCATCAGGATGCAGCGGGATCTTATCAAAGAATACGCTGCATCCCCCCCTGAGTCCATGTCGGAGGAGGATAAACAATTGTACTCCACCCGAATGGCTACTCAGAGATCTATTTCAAACACCTCTATGCGGCTAAATAAATAAACCAAGCCGGAATCCCCCTCGAAACAGCAGCTTTAATGGAGAACTCAAATACAACAAATAGTAACTCAATACAGACTTAGCGCTTTCTCCCAGTAACGGGCATCATCAGAGTCACTGCTGTTTCGAGGGGGATTCTGGCTTGGTTTATTTATTTAACCACTGTGTGTTTCGTTCGTTGGATTCACTGATACCTCTATGCGGCTGTTATCCCACGCCACAGAGGGAGCCGCTAGGGCCAGCGGAGCAGGCCTAGTCATGAGATGTCAGGCCTGGCTCCGTCATTGCGACTTTACGGAGCCCTTTAAAGCATCCTTCGCGAACGTCCCCTTTGATGGTTCTGCCCTTTTTGGCAAAACAGTTCGCGAGACGCTTGTCCAGAGTGAGAAGGACGGGAAGACGTTGTCTGCTGTCGGAGTCCGCTTCTCTGCTCCCCAGCGGTCCTTTTCAAGGAACCAAAAGGGTCAGAAGAAGATGTGGTTCCGGAAATCACAACACTCCCAACCAGCTGCGGACAACCAGTCCTACCGTGGCAGAGGTGGACAGGGAGGACGTCGCCCCAGGGGCAAAGGGGCTCCGAGAAATTTTGGGTCCAGAGAACCTTTCTCTGAGCGGCCCGCTCAGCAGCCCTGAGGGGTTGCCCGGCTGCTCCACTCTGGAGGCAGTCGGGGCGCGTTTTTCGAAACATCTAGCGGCATGGGAGTCCATCACAACAGACCGCTGGGTGCTTCGCATCATATCCAGAGGGTACAAAATACCAATTCTCCATGTCCCCCAATCCAAGAACCTCCCCGATGTACCACCCGATCACAGGGAGGCGCAGCAGAAATACAGCAGCTGCTAAGAAAAAGAGCCATCCAGCCCGTCCCCCAAGACCAGCTTGGATTAGGGTTCTACTCCAGGTTCTTATTGGTGCCAAAAAAGACGGGGGATCTGAGAACCATCCTAGACCTTTCCCGCTTGAACCTGTCAGTAACCAAGGAAAAATTCCGAATGGTCACTCTTCAGTCTATCCTCCCCCTTTTGAGGGAGAATGATTGGATGTGCTCTATAGACCTCAAGGATACGTATTACCACATCTTAATGGACAAACGATCCAGGAGGTTCCTAAGCTTCCGGCTGGGAGCCAGTCACTACCAGTTCAGGGTCCTTCCCTTTGGCCTCACCACAGCCCCCAGGGTGTTCACCAAAGTGTTAGCAGTGATTGCGGCCCACCTGAGACTCCAGGGAATTCAGGTCTTCCCGTACCTGGACGACTGGCTCCTGACCGCACCAACAAGGCATCTACTTTGCTCGGCCAGAGACTTCTTTCTCCACCTAGGTCCCACAACTAGGCATTACTATCAATGTCGGCAAATCTCTACTGGCTCCAACACAGATCATAGAATTCATAGGTGCCAGAATAAACACCAGAGATTTGCGAGCCTTCCTAACTGCCGAGAGAATCAGAAATCTACAACTTTATGTGTGGGCTATCCTTCATTCAGAGGCTTCACCAGCGGAATTGATCCTGAGGACACTAGGCTCCATGGCAGCAGCGATTACACTCCTTCCATGCGCTCGTTTGAACATGCAAGTCCTGCAATGGACTCTGTTAGTGCAATGGTCCTTCCTATCCCTTCCTCTCCACCATCCCATTGCTATCAGCAAGGCTTGCAGAAGGGCGCTACTATGGTGGCTCCAAGCATCGAACTTCCATACGGGCCGTCCCTTCTGCACCTCTCCCCCTATCGCCACTGTGACCACGGACACTTCCCGCCTCGGGTGGGGGGGCATTACTCAGGCAGGACAGTCCAAGGCACATGGAACAAGGCACAGAGACCTCCCTGCAAATCAACGTTCTGGAGATGAGAGTGGTGCTGTTGGCGTTGCAAGCACTTCAGAGCTTCCTCCCCGCAGGAACAATTGCAATTCACTTGGACAACATGTCAGTGGTCTGGTATATCAACAAACAGGGGGGAACCAGATCTTATCCTCTTTGCTGCAAAGTCATGAGAGTGTGGGAATGGGTGATCTCCACCAACCGCTTTCTGATTGCAACGCACATTCCGGGGAGGACCAACATCCTAGCGGACAAGCTCAGCCGCACCCTTCTTACCCCTTACGAGTGGTCTCAATCCTCTAGTAGTGAAGCAGATATTCGCAACATGGGGGCAACCCTGCTGCGATCTTTTTGCATCTCCATCAAACGCCAAATGCGACAATTTCTTCGCTCTAATCCCCCCACCAGGGGAATCTCCAAGAGACGCTCTGGTGCATGCTTGGCCACCCGGTCTACTCTATGCCTATCCTTCTCTTCCAATGATGATACAACTCTTACAGAAAGCCTCGCAGTTGGGGAGCAAGATGATTCTCATTGCCCCATTCTGGCCTCGACAAATTTGGTTCCATTACCTGTGGTCTCACCTTGTGAATCACCCTTGGATTCTAGATCCCATTCCGGATCTCATCTCCCATCCATTGGACTTGCCAACTCCAAACCTGGACAATCTGAAACTGACAGCTTGGTTGCTCCAGTTCCAGTCCTAGTTAGGACTCCCGGTATCTCTTCACCAGTCAAAGCCATCCTCGTGGCAGCACATAAGCCCTCCACCAGGAAAGTGTATCACAGCAAATGGAAACTTTTTTCCATCTGGGTGGAGCGCCACGATCTAGATCCCTTTACGGCTCCTCTTCCCTCCATTTTAGATTTCCTAACTGAACTCTTTCAAGAAGGCGCTAGTTGTTCAACTGTCAAAGTGCAATTGGCAGCCATTTCTCATTATCATGTGGGACATGATACAGGACCCTTGATGTCAGCCAAATTGTGTAAAACCTTTCTCAAGGGTACCTTTTTACTTATACCTCCTGTAAAAGAAGCCGTACCCCCATGGGATCTTACTTTAGTTCTTCAAGCCTTGACTGCTCCACCCTTTGAACCCGCTGCTTCAGTGGATCTCAAATTCTTGTCATGGAAAACAGCATTCCTTGTAGCCATTACTTCAGCGAAAAGAGTGTCGGAACTTCAGGCTCTTTCTGTAAAGCCTCCATACCTGATTTTTCACCCTGATAGAGTGTACCACAGGATCAATCCCTCCTTTCTTCCCAAGATAGCATCAGAAACCAACATAAACCAATCCATAAATTTACCGGTTTTCTTCCCTAAATATCAAAATAAGGGTGAATACAAGCTGCACTAATTGGATGTTCATAGGCAGCTTCGTTTTTATACTCATAGGATGGCTGGCCATAGACAATCCGACCAGCTGTTCGTTTCCTTTGCCAAATTTAACTTGGGGAAAGCTATCTCTAAAGTATCTTTATCTCGCTGGATTTCCCAATGTATCCTACTAGCTCATCAAGCCTCGGGTAGACCCGCACCAGAAGGAGTTCGTGCTCATTCCACTCGCTCCATTTCTACTTCTGCGGCTTTCAAGTCTAGAGTTCCTTTGGATGATATTTGTTCTGCAGCCACTTGGGCTTCATCTCATACCTTTATCTACCACTACAAGCTAGACCTGCTTTCTAGAGGGAGAGCATCCTTTGGCTCTCATGGTGCCGTAATATCCTTCCATGATGGCCACCCAGGGTGCAGGTAGCTGGGGACTCTGTCCCACAGGTTGTTGACAAATGAACAATCCTACTTCAGATTTAGAAGTTATGTACTCACCATAACGTTCCATCTGAGTAGGTAGTTCATTTGTCTGCAACCACCCCCCCCCCTCCTTCCCCCTGACCTTCTTTGGATCTATTAGTTTTTAGATATCCTTTGTTGGATATATATGGAGAGGCAAACTCGATCTGAGGTCATGGAGGGTTAGCAGGGGATTATGGGTGAAGGGAGGAGCTAGGAGCTTGGATCCATTAGCTTGAAACAAGTTGCCGGCTCGGATCCGATATCGGATCCGTAACCCACAGGTTGCAAATAAATGAACTACCTACTCAGATGGAACGTTATGGTGAGTACATAACTTCTAATTCACAGTGGGCCAGGATTATGCACAGAGATGCATTAACTGTGGTGGTGCTGCGGTAGCGTTGTCGCCTCACAGTAAGACGCTGACCGGTTCGACTCTCAGCTAGAGCGTTTTCTGCATGGAGACATGCATGAATGGGCATACCTTCGTTGAAGGTTGTGCATGAGGGCTGCCAACTCAGCATGTAAAAATCAACTACTAATCATTAGCGGACCGTAGTTCTGCTGTGGTGACCCCTAACCGGGAAAAGCCGAAAGACACAACAACACAGGTTTGTCTATATACAGTGGATATAAAAAGTTTACACACCCCTGTTAAAATGCCAGATTTTTGTGATATAAAAAAATGAGACCACAATAAGTCATTTCAGAACTATTTCCACCTTTAATGTGGCCTATAACCTGTGCAATTCAATTGAAAAACAAATCTGTTAGGGAAAAAATATTAAAAAAAATAAAAAAACCGTACAATACACTGACTGCATAAGTGTGCACACCCTTAAACTAATACTTTGCTGTGTGTGCACACCCTTAAACTAATACTTTGTTGAAGCACCTTTTGATTTAATTACAGCATTTAGTCTTCTTGGGTAGGAGTCTATCAGCATGGCACATCTTAACTTGGCAATATTTGCCCCACTCTTCTTGCAAAAGCACTCCAAATCTGTCAGATTGCGAGGGCATCTCTTGTGCACAGCCCTCTTCAGGTAACCCCAAAGATTTTCTATTGGATTTAGGTCTGGGCTCTGGCTGGGCCATTCCAAAACTTTAAATTTCTTCTGGTGAAGCCATTCTTTTGTTGATTTGGATGTATGCTTGGGGTCACTGTCATGTTGAAAGGTGAAATTCCTCTTCAGGTGTCTGCTAGAAAGCTAAAGATTAAGGTTTTGGGCCAAAAGTGACTCTTGTTTGGACCTGTTCATAACTCCTGCCACCTTGACTAAAGCCCCAGTTCCAGCCAAAGAAAAGCAACCCCAAAACATGATACTGCCACCACCATGCTTCACCGTGAGGATGGTGTTCTTCTGGTGATGCGAAGTGTTGTTTTTGCACCAAATGTACCTTTGGAATTGTGGCCAAAATGTTCAACCTTGGTCTCGTCAGACCATAACACATTTTCCCACATGTTTTTATAGACTTGATGTATTGTTTTGCAAATTTTAGCCAGGCCTGGGATGTTTTTTCTGTGTATGAAAAGGCTTCCGTCTTGCAACCCTACCCCATAGTCCAGACATATGGAGAATATGGGAGATTGTCACATGTAGTACACAACCGGTGCTTGCCAGAAATTTCTGCAGTTCCTTCAGTGTTGCTGTAGGTTTCTTGGCAGCCTCCCTGACCAGTTTTTGTCTAGTCTTTTCATCAATTTTGGAGGGACATCTAGTTCTTTGCAACAACACTGTTGTCCCATATTTTCTCCACTTTTTGATGACTGTCTTCACCGTGTTCCATGGTATATCCAATGCTATAGAATTTTTTTTGTATCCTTCTCCTGACTGATACCTTTCAGCAATGAGATCCCTTTTGTGCTTTGTAAGCTCTCTGCGAACCATGGCTTTTACTGTAGCAGGCAACCGAGTAAATGTCAGGAAAATCCTACTAGGACAGCTGAACTTTATTTGGAGTTAATCAGAGTCTTTTTAATTGATGACAGGTGTGTACCCAAGAAGACAATGCTGTAATTAAATCAAAAGTTGCTTCAACAAAGTATTAGTTTAAGGGTGTGCACACCTATGCAACCACTGTATTGTACGTTTTTTAGTTTTTATATTTTTTTCCCCTAACAGATTTGCTTTTCAATTGACTTGTACATGTTATAGGTCACATTAAAGGTGGGAAAAGTTTTGAAATTATTTATTGTAATCTTATTTTATATCACAAAAACCTGGCATTTTAACAGGGGCGTGTAAACTTTTTATATCCACTGTACGTGCCCGAGTAGTTTGAACTGAAATGGACTAATGAGTTAAGTGGTCCAGTTATGGTGCACACGATTCACTCCATCTAGATATTTATTTCAAAGTTCTTTTTCTGACTCAGGAAGGAAAATGTCATGCTATAAAAAGCATAATATGGAATGTACATAATGTAAGATAAAATTCTGGTAAAAGGAATGCCATAAAATGACATCTGAAGGAATAGAATATATTGCAGTGCTGAGTTATCGTGAAATAAAATCAAGGTAATGAAAATCAAAACTTTATTAAAACCTGCAGTGCAGTCAGACTGCACTCCTTCATGTGTGGAGCTTACCCCTCCCCCCATTCACACACACACTCACACACACACTGATGTATAGTAACGCTAAGCCTGTATTACATTTTAAAACAAAGTAAAACTGTTTTGCATTAATGCAGTGACCATTTAACCATGCATAGTATATTCAAATTCAGATGGTATGGAAGTACAGGGGATTGCTCACTTCCTATTGCATATTTCTACTGTTTCGTATCAGAACAGTACAGTATATTATGTGAAATTTAATTGTGACAGGACATTCTTTTTTCATAATGTGTTGTATGTTAAGTATTGTACAATAATAATTGGAAATGTATCTTGTTTCATTTAAGTTCTGTACATAAGTAAAATGACACAATATATTTATATTAATTTAAATGTCTTTACTAAATCGGTCTGTTTTGATGAATAGAATTAGACCTTGAAGATCTACAGTGAGGCTTTCTTCTGATGTTTAGCAGCATTAAGCTTGTCTAATTCTTTGCCATTGCAATACATCGTAAAAGCATTCCAAACTGTAAAAATGGGATAAAGAAATAATAAGGGGATTTGAGACATATTTGTAGAGAATAATAACAACTTTTAAATAAGTGTGCAATTGCAGCTGAAGTCAGTGTTAAAAGTGAAATGGCATCACATGAGAACAATTCAGCATTGCATTATAATCACTAGAGCTGCAAATATGTAATGAGTTAACCTATCTATATCTACTAGCAGTGTGACAACTGAGGGCAACTTTCCTGATGTGCTGTTAGGCTGGACCATGAATGCCTAGTGATCCAAGACTGAAAGAAATTTGAGAAGACCTTTAATGTGCTTAATCATGACACTGACTACACAATTTTAGTACCATAATTAAGCTACATTGAGGAAAGTGCTTTTGTTTGGCTTATTTTTCAAGTGCTATCAGCTTGACTGGAACAAGGTAGCCCACATAACTGATGCTACTGAAGTGGTTAAACACTTCAGGACAATCTGTGATGTCAGTGTGAGTTAACACGTAATCCAGCTGAAGGTGCTAAAACCTGAACCAGAAGAGGGTGGAGTGTTACTATTAGATGCAGTTTTGTGGACTGCATAGAATTAGCAGAAACATAAACTGCGATAATTTCAGGAAGGTCAGATTGGAAAGAGCTGTGATGGCATTCAGTGAAGTATCTGCCACAATACAGACAGAGCTTACTAGCTGAAAGTAATAGCATATAGTTAAAAGCTAATATCATGAATCAAAACAAGCCAGCAGAAGAGAGTTCCACGCAGAAGGAAGTACATAGACACAACCCTTTAATAGGTTTATCAAGCAGGATTTCAGGTGGTAAGTGAAACTAACTGTTCTGGATGAGACCCATGTATACCATTGTAGGAAGGATCAAAGACCATCACAACTACATTGTGTAGAAAGGGGATTGTCACTGCAACCCTAGAGCCCCCATAAGCCCTGCTGCTTGCATTTTAATAACTCCACTGTCACTCCTGCTCAGAGATGTTTGTGCTAATTTAGTAGTAGTAGAGTTGGACATTAATCACACTGAGCAGAGATCCCCATATGGAGATGCAGCTTTGCCTTAAAACTGTAAGTAAAATAGTTTTAGATTAGATGTTCATCGTGTTTCACTGTTGCAGTCATAACTGTAGGGTGCTCCTGCCGGCAGGCAGCCCGAGGTCAGCCAGAATCCCAAAGTCTGGGTCCGGCGTCGGCTGTACAAGCCAGTACCCTGACGTCAGTACACTCTGGTACATAGCCCTCAGCCGACGCCATCTTCTCCAGTCTTTCTTGCCGTGCGGTGGAAAGCAGCTCGCAAGTCGTTGGTTGGTGATTTTCGAACAGCGTTTTTGGTTGTTGTCTGTCCGAAGTTCTTACTTCTCTTCTCAAAGCTAAGTACCCCGTTGGGGAATCTTTTTCTTGTTCCTCTGATGTCAGAAAAAGTTAATAATTGTATTACGTGTGGGAAACAAATACCTCATAAAGATTTCCACTCTTACTGTTTACCTTGATTAGGCCCTGACCACGACGTTTCTTGTTGTCGGTTCTGTGCCAGGTTTAATTCTCGTACTATCAAACGCAGATACGACTGGGCTCTGAATTACTTTGGCAGACGCTTCAATTATAGAATGTCGTCGGATGCTACCGGAATTCAAAAGAAGTGCAAAGACAAGGACAGGCCTCCGAGGTCCAAACAGGACTCGTTGCAGCTGGAGCCAGCGTCCGGTTCGGCTGTCGTCAGTGAGGCGCTTTTGCAGCCCCTGTCGTCCGCCACTTCTGAACCGATGGCCGATACGGACTCCCATGGGGAGCCATCAAGGCCTTCTATTTTATCTGCTGCAGGACCTTTGGACATCACTCCCTCGGATGGGTCCGGAACCGCTGTGCAGGTACCAGCTTCTGAGGGGGTATTCAGGCCTACTCACATCACTATTTCAAAGGCAAAGACAAAGACTCCTGTTAAGTCCAAAGCTCCTGCTCATGCAACTTCTGAATCTACTCCCCGGACACAGAAGCAATTGTTAAGGATGGCTGAAGATTTGCTTACTATGATTAGGGGTTCTCACCACCCTCCTGAGAAAAGGCCTCGACAGGATGTTCCTATGGATTCCTCTGACCAGGCTTCTATATCTTCTGTCTCTTCCTCTGATCAGGAATATTCTTTTCCTCCTTATGAGGATTCGGATGCTGAGGACTCCTTGCCCTCTGCCTCTCCGCCTGAAGATTTTTCTTTTGGGGAAACCTTACATGAGATGAGGGAACATTTTCATTGGGAAGGTCAGGATTATTCTGCTTCCAAGAAGAGGCTTAGAGAATTCCTTCTTCTTCCTCAACATAGGCCTTTGGCTATCCCTCCTGTTCTTGACATTGTGGATGATGCTTTTTCCGAGGCTAATTTGAATCCTGACTCCATGCCTCCTGCTCCCTCTAAGCCTGATAGGTTTTATAGGGTTCCTGAGTCTCATTTGTTCTTGTTTAAGAATCCTTCTGAAGATCCTGAAACTATATCTCAGGGCTCTAAGGCTGCTAAAGTTGCTGCTTCTAAGAATCCTATTCCCTCTGAGAAGGATTCTCGTGCCTTAGACAGGTGGGGTAAAAAGGTATATACTTCTGCTACCCTCTCTGTTAGGGCTTTAAATTGCCAGTTTCATATGTTTAAGTATCAGCAATTTCTTTTGTCTGTTTTAAAGCAAAAGCTTGCCTCCCTTCCTGCATGTGCAGAAGATAAGGAACTACAGGATGTGTTGCATGCAACTGAACAACTGAACAAACATAGCTTGCATTGTGGTTTTGATGCTTGGGATGCTTCTTGCAGGGCCGCAGCCTCTGGTACTGTTATCAGAAGACATGCTTGGCTGCGTGAGCAAAGTTTACCTGAACAGGTTAAAGCTAAATTATTAGATGTCCCTGTTCAGCATGATGTTCTTTTTGGATCTAAGGCTGAGGAGGTTATTAAAAAGATGGAAGAAAAGGCAAAATCTATGCAAACTGTGAAAGATTTCTTGCAAGTTCAGCCTCCTAGATTTTCCAGGAATTGGCCCTCCAAAAATTGGTCCTTTCCTTCGTCTGACAGGCCTCAAAGGGGAAGATATAGACGCTCCAGAGGTCGTGGCCAAGCTCAGGCCTCCTACAGATCGAGACAATGGACTGCTTCTTCACCTAGAAGGGGAGAAGACAGATCCCAATCTCAAAGGAAGCAAACTCAATGACTCTCTCGGTTGGGCTACAGGACCTTCTTACCTGGATGCCCCTCTCGGAGGAAAACTTTCTCTTTTTTACCGAAATTGGACTCATGTTACCCAGGACAAATGGGTATTGGACGTGATTTTAAAAGGCTACAAATTCCACTTTCATACCTTGCCAAGGGCTTTCGGTTGGCCAGATCTGCCAAGACATCAATGGTCAGAGGCCTTAAATCAAGTGGATGCTCTTCTGGCCATGAGAGCCATAGAGCCTGTTCCACTCTCAGAGATGGGAAAAGGTTTTTATTCAAGACTGTTTCTGGTTCCAAGAAAGCAAAGCTCATGGAGACCTATTCTGGACCTTTCTGTGTTGAACACCTTTTTGGAAATTTCAAAATTCAAGATGCTTACTCTGCAGCAGCTGATTCCAGTGCTCTCTCAGGACGCCTGGATGGTGACATTGGATCTAAAGGAAGCTTATTTACACATTCCCATCAGGCAGGAACGCAGGAAATTCTTCAGGTTCAAGGCAGGTTTGAAACACTTTCAATTCTCTGTACTGCCCTTTGGTTTATCTACTGTGCCCAGAGTCTTTACCAAGTGCCTGG
This sequence comes from Protopterus annectens, assembly GCF_019279795.1. Lineage (NCBI taxonomy): Eukaryota > Metazoa > Chordata > Ceratodontiformes > Protopteridae > Protopterus > Protopterus annectens. Next base: position 1,265,355,836 of record NC_056728.1, read on the forward strand.
CACCAGTAGTGGCTTATTGCAGACTCCAGGGGATTCAGATTTACCCCTATTTGGACGATTGCCTTATTCAGGCAGACAGCAAGGATCTTTTACTTCAACATCTGGATTTTGTTCAACGTCTTCTCCTCCTACTGGGATTTTCAGTGAACACAGAAAAGTCACATTTGATCCCTTCTCAACAAATGGTATTTCTGGGAGCCCTCTTAAATACAACCTTACAAAGGGCCTTCCTCACTACAGAAAAACAAATACAGCTGGCTTCAATTTTCAAGACTTTGGCAACTCTACCTCAGCTCACTGCAAGGAAATTCCTGCAGGCACTGGGCTACATGGCTTCCTGCATTCTGTTGATTCCAAATGCAAGGCTTCATATGAGAAAGCTTCAATGGTATCTGAAAAGTGTATGGTCGCAGCATTATCACGATCTGGATACTCTGATTCCTCTGATCCCCTGCCTCCAGAAGGAGTTCCTTTGGTGGTCCAGGGTGTGTGCGTTAAACGAAGGAAAGCCTTTCCGTCTTCCTCAACCTTCTCAAATCATAACCACGGACGCCTCGGATTATGCTTGGGGAGCACATTTTCTAGGCAATTGCCAGCAGGGAACCTGGACAAAGGATCATCTTCACTGGCACATCAATCTGAAGGAAATGTTTGCAGTTCAAAATGCTCTTCTAGCCTTCAAGAACCTTTTGCATCCAGGACTTCTTTTGATTTGCACAGACAACACCACAGTCATGTGGTACATAAACAAGCAGGGGGGTTCTCATTCGTACCCCCTTTGCAGACTAGCTATGGTTTTATGGGACACAGCTCTAAATCTGAATCTACATCTCCAGGCCCAATTCATACCAGGAGAACAGAATCTCTTAGCAGACAGCCTGAGCAGGAACATTTTAGATCCTCACGAATGGATGCTAGACACCAACTTATTCAACAAGATTACTGCAGTTTGGGGACGCCCCCAGATAGATCTGTTTGCATCCCATCTCAATCATCAGCTGCCTCTCTTTTGCACCAGGTCATTCCACAAATCAGCTTGGAAAGTGGATGCCCTGTCCTTCAGCTGGAGAAACCTTTCGGGATATGCCTTCCCTCCTCTTCCTCTTCTTCCTCGGATTTTACTAAAGATGAAACAGGACAAGCCCAAGTTCCTCATTTTGATTGCTCCAAATTGGCCTCGACAGTTTTGGTATCCAACTTTAAAGCACCTGTTCTTGGAACCTCCTTGGATTCTCCCTCTGCACCCTTCTCTTCTGTCCCAGCATCAGGGTCAGTTGCTACATTCCAGTCTCAAGACCCTTTGTCTGGCAGCTTGGCTCTTCAAAGGAACTTGATCTCTTCTAGTCTTCCCAAACAAGTTTTGGATGTTCTTTTGGAAGCTAGACGACCTAGCACTAGGAAATCCTATGCCTCTAAATGGAAGAGATTTTGCATTTGGATGCAGGACCGAGGCTTGGACCCTCTGGTTCCTGATCTCTCTTCTATTTTGCTTTACCTTTCGGATCTTTTGTCTAATGGACTTTCCTTTTCTTCCATTAAGATTCATGCTTCTGCTATTTCTGCTCATTTCAATACTGATCCCCCTGTTTTTTCTCATCCTTTGGTGAGACAATTCTTGAGGGGGACTAAGAATTTAAGGCCTCCCAGAACCCCTCCTGTTCCTGCTTGGGATCTTAATTATGTTTTAGAAAAACTTACTTTGCCTCCTTTTGAGCCTGCTGCATCTTCAGATATTAAGTTTTTATCTTGGAAGACAGTTCTTTTGTTAGCTTTGACTTCTGCCAGAAGGGTCTCAGAGTTGCAAGCTCTCATGGCTGTGGAACCATACCTTATTTTCCACCAGGACAGAGTATCCTTGAGGACAAATCCTACTTTCATGCCTAAGGTGATTTCGAAAGTGGCTTTCAATCAAACAATTCACCTTCCTACCTTCTTTCCTAATCCTCAGAATAAAGGGGAAAGGATTTTGCATTCCTTGGACGTGCACAGACAGTTACGATTTTATTTGGACAAGACTAAAGAGTTCAGAAAATCTAACCAATTGTTTGTTTCTTTTGCCTCCAGTTCTCTTGGAAAGGCTATTTCCAAACAAACTATTTCCAAATGGATTTCTTATGGAATAAGATTTTGTTACACTCATCATGGGAAACAATTACCAGGTACTGTGAGAAGTCATTCTACTAGAGCAGCTGCTACTTCTACAGCGTTTCTCAGGGGAGTTCCTACCAAGGATATCTTGGAAGCTGCCACTTAAGTTCTGTGCATACTTTTTCCAAGCACTAAAATCTCCCTTTGTATTCCAAGACCAGGGCAGGCTTTGCCTCTGCTGTTTTGCAGGGTCTTCTTGCTGCCCTTTCTTCTGTCTAAACCTCCCCCTTTTTCACTGCTTTGGGATTCCACCCTACAGTTATGACTGCAACAGTGAAACACGATGAACATAGTACAGTTGTGTACACCTACCATAAATGTAGATGTTCGAGTGTCTTCACTGTTGCAGTCGGTGTTTCCCTCCCTCCTATCCCCTCTTCTTCTCTTTTTTGTGGTGTATTTGTGTTTCCTAGTGGGATTCATTTATGATTTATTAGGGATTTCTGACATCTAGGGCAAGAAAGGCTGGAGAAGATGGCGTCGGCTGAGGGCTATGTACCAGGGCGTACTGACGTCAGGGTACTGGCTTGTACAGCCAACGCCGGACCCAGACTTTGGGATTCTGGCCGACCTCGGGCTGCCTGCCGGCAGGAGCACCCTACAGTTATGACTGCAACAGTGAAGACACTCGAACATCTACATTTATGGTAGGTGTACACAACTGTACTTTCCTGTGGTAATCAGTTGGAATGCCAGGATAGAGTAGTTAAAATAATTGACTCCAGTAAGGCCATTATTGAGATATTAACTCAAACGAGTATGGAGATTACTTTTTTGCTTCCTGCCTTCTTGTATTTGGAATTCTGTGCCAAATTTTAGTTGGTGACTGATTTACATTCAAGGATTGGAACACTAACTAGAGTGAGTGAGCCTATTTTCAAATGAGGGTCCATAGTATACTAATAAAAACATTTGTGCACTTCAGAGAAATTTGGTTGCAAATCTTTTGGGATAGAGTTTATAGAAGTTTGACAATGAAAGAAAGTATTTCAATGTCTTAAAATTATTTGACCTTTTTTTTTTAACTTTGTAAACTGAAAACATTTAGCTAGCAGATGTGCATTATTTAGCATCAAATTATGAAAAGGCATAGGTCTGAAATTCTGATTTCATGAACATAACATAATAGCAGTCTTTTCCATAATGAAATTGTTAGACAAAAGGAGTCACAAAATTCAGGAACAAAAAGACACAAGGGGGGAAAAAGTACAGTTGTAACTTGTAATACAGAGTGAGGGAGAAGTTGGACTTTAACCTCACAAACAACTGCCCTAAAATATGTAAACAGTAATTCTTATTTCATAGTTTCATAGTTTGGTACTAGGCTATCTGCCCTGGGGCATTTATAAGCCTAGCCATAGTGATGTGGCTTTTGCCACCAATGTAATGGTACAAAAGTGTACAGAATAGATTTAGAATACTGTGCCTCTGTCTAGTAGTGACACAGTGAAGACCCCCTTACATAATAGAATTAGTTTACTGTGCCTCTGTCTAGTAGTGACACAGAGATGACCCCTGGGGTAAACCTACGATCTCCCATCCACTAGTCAAGATTTCTCTTGAAGAGAGTCAGTGAGGGGCTCTTCCTAACATAAACTGGGATTCTGTTCCAGAGTATGGGAAGCCTCTGAGTTATGAATCTGTCCCTCCAGCATGTCCTATTCATATTTGTGCTGAAGTTCAAATCTTTAGCTGTCGTGGTTCTGATGGATTTATATTTTTTGAGGTGGAGCATGTCCATCAATTCCTGATTGGACATGGCCTTGTACGCCAGGCACAGATCACCTCTGAGTAGGCGGTATGCTACTGAATAGAGTTGGAATTTCTTTAGTCTGGCAGCATATGACATATGTTGGAAACCCTTGATCCTTTTGGTGAGGTACTTTTGGGGTCTCTCTAGCTGTTGCAAGTGCCGAGTGAGGTGCATACCAAATGGGGCATTGTACTCAATCATGGGCCTGATAAGGGAGGAGTACAGGGGCACAATGACCTCCTTTGATCTGGATGTGAATCCCTTCATGATAAGGTGGGCAAGGTAGAAAGTCTTTCTAACCACTTTGGCAACGTGGGTGTCAAATGAGAGGTCACTATCGATTTGGGTCCCCAGGTCTCTGATTACTTTTTCTGTACTCAGTGGGTTACCGCCTATGTGATAATTTGTGGGCACTTTGTTTTTCCCAAAGGGGATGACTATACATTTTTTGGCATTTAGTTTAAGGCCATGACTCCGGCACCATTTGTCCGTTTCAGTGAGGCCTTTCTGTAGGATGTATGTGTCAGCTGGTGTATCGACTATGGCGCCTAGTTTGCAGTCATCTGCAAACTTTGTCAGCCACAACCCACCCATGTTTGCTTTCACATCTGAGAAATAAATGCCGAACAAGAGGGGTCCCAGGACAGAGTCCTGTGGGACACCACTTGTCACTGGCTTTGAGTCTGACATGGCTCCAGCGATTTTGACTTATGGGTTCTATCCTTTAGCCAGTTTTTCACCCATCTTGTGACATATGGATTTACATTTAAGCTGTTGAGCTTGTCTATGATGCCAGAGTGGGGTATTGTGTCGAAAGCTTTAGCCAAGTCCAGGTAGGCTGTATGGACTGCTTTGCCCTCATCAATGGCTCTAGTGACTGTTTCAAAAAAGTCAACCAGGTTTAAAAGGCAGGATCTGCCTTTTATAAATCCAAACTGGGTGGGATCAATTGTTTGTAAGTCTCCAATGTCTCTGTTTATTAGTTCCATAATGATTCTTTCCATAGCTTTGCAGACCAGGCTGGTTAAGCTTATGGGGCGGTAGTTACCAGGGTCAGTAGAGGTGCCTCCTTTGTGGAGTGGGACTACTGTTGCTGTATGCCAGTTTTCAGGTACATATCCTGTAGTAAGGCTAAGGTTAAATAGCATTTTTATGTGCTGGTTTAGCTCCTCTTGGAGTTCTCGTAGCACGCAACCCGGGATACCGTCGGGTCCCATTGATGCTGTGTTTTTAGCTTTGCTGAGGGCGGTTCTCACCTGGACATCTGAGATGACAGGGTGGTTACATTCAGCTGGGATGAGTATTTCTTCTTTTGGGGGTGAGGGAGGGGAGAAATTTGCACTGAACCTGTCTGCCAGAATGTTGGCAATATCTGTGGGTTCTGTGTATTTTTTGTCATTGTGGACTAACTCTGAACATATCTGAGGGTTTCCACCCAGGTTTCTAACATAGCTGAAGAAGGCCTTGTGGTTATCTTTAGTGTCTATAGCGATTTTTGTCTCAAAGTTGGCCTTGGATGTTTTTATGAGAGAATGTAGCTTTCTACTAGTGCTGATCAGAGATGCCTTCTCTTTATGGGATTTTGCTCTGACATGCAGTAGATTCCTTCTTTTGTTATACAATTTGTTTATGGCTGGAGTCCACCAGACAGGACACCTGCCCTTGGTGGAGAGGGTCTTGGTTTTATTTGGGATTGCATGATCCATGCATTCTTGGAGATGTCCGTAGAAAGCATTTGTGAAGGATTCTGCATTGTGGGGTGTGGTTTCCACTGTCCCAGTGGGCTTAAAGGATACCATCTCAGTTTTAAGAAGTGTAAAGTCGGCTTTTGAGAAGTTTTTCACTGTAGTCTTTTGTGTTGGAGGTGGAGGTGGGATATGTATATCCAGGGTGATTAGTTTGTGGTCAGACCTCACTAGTGAAGGGTATACTTCCGGTGTGGAGCACTTTGTCCCCATGTTTGTGATGATCAGGTCTAGTATATTATCTCCCCTTGTGGGAGAGGTGACTAGCTGTTCAATTGCATTTGAATTTATGAATTCCAGGAACCTTTGGGCTAGGGTGTTTGGGCTAGAATAATGCACCCAGTCTATGTTAGGGTAGTTGAAGTCTCCCAATATGATGGTGTTTGGTGAGACATTCATATCCTCCAATGTCTTCAGGAAGGCTGAGTGGGGTTCCTGAGACTGGGAGGGTGGTCTGTAACATGCTACCAGTTGTATAGCAGTTTTGCCTACGGTTAGTTGCACCTGGATGGTCTCTGATGCTCCATGTGTTGCCACTAACCTGGAGATGTGGGTGTCCTTGATGAATATGGACACTCCCCCTCCCTTTTTGGTTTGGCTCGAGTTTTGTGGCCGAAACGCATGATACGAGGTATAGCCTGGTAGCGCTGGGGTGCTCTCAGGAGCCTTGAACCAGGTTTCAGTTACTGCACAGACATCAATGTCCTCCATACTGAGGAGTGCTTCGAGAGCCTGCATCTTGAGATTTAGACTTCTGGCATTGAGCAGCGTTACCCTTAATTTTTTTCCATTTTTGTTTTCTAAGGAGGTGGGTTTGTTTTTTTAGCCTTGCCTAAAAAAGGCACTATGGGGGAGGCAAGAGCCTTAGCCAATATCCGGAAGCCCAGTGGTGACAGATGCAAGCCGTCCCTTGCGAAGCAGCGTGGCTTGTACAGCATGTCATTCCAAGCAGACAGACATTGGATCTCCCTAGAATGACACCAGTATTTGAGCCAATTATTAAAGCTGGTCATCTTGTCTTTGTATTGTGGCATCATTCTTGGTGAGGGCAAGATGCTGCTCAGGGTCAAGGTCATACCAGCCTGGGCTACATAATCAGAGAGCTCCTCTATGTCTCTTTTCATGTAGTCCAGGGAGGTATGTTTCAGGTCATTCATGCCGGCATGGACAATGACGGAGTCATATTTGTACTTGCTTTGGAGTGACCTGAGTGCGTGTGTTATGTGTCGGATCCTAGCTCCTGATAAGCAGCTCACCCGTTACCCTCTCCTTGTTCAGCCTGGTAAGCGGAACGTCAGTGTGTCTGACTATAGAGTCACCTATTACTAGTGTATCAGGCATGGTGTTTGGCCTTAAGGGCTGTGATTGTTTGACACACTGATTTGTTGAAGTATGTGATGCATGTGTTATGTTTTGAGGTGGTGGATTTTTGGGTGTCTGCCTTGGAAGCCTCTGTTGTTTTGGTAAGTTTTTTGTTAGAGCCTCCGAGTATGTCTTTGTGTTTTTATGTGTTTGGTTTGCAGATGTGGTAGGTCTATGTGGGACTGGGTTTGGTGTGTGTGTGGAAACCTTCTCCTCCTGTCTGGTCTTGCCAGTCCTGAGTTGAGAGAGTTCAGCCTCCAGTTTGGCTATATAGTTGCATCTCTCACATGTATTTGTGTTTGTTGGGAGGAGGAGAGGGTTGTCTGTGTACATGAGACAATTGTAGCATTGTCTCAAGATTCCCAGATTAACCAGCTGAACCGGAGAGGATGCCAGCAATCTACCACTCGACATGCTAAAAATTTTAAGGGAGTGCTGTGCCTTTAAGGGAAGTGGGTACTCACAGGGAAGGTAAGTGGATGTAGTGCTTACTTTAGTTTGCGAGTGCTTACTTAGAAGAGAGATTTTGAGAACAAGTGCTAGGCTTATAGTAAAGCGATTACACTAGATTATTATAAGAGTAGAGCTTTCTTAAGGGAAAATTTGAAGAGCAGACTTGGCGGAGCCAGAAAAGTTTAACCGGCGCTGCGCTATGCGCACAACCGCGCAAAAACGCTCAGAGGCGGATTTTAAACAGGGAACTTCAAAAGAGCTAGAAATGGTCCAAAACAACCAATTACTACAAGCTGTTGTGCTGAGGTCACTCCTTCAGGGACAGATAAGCTGTTCAAGGCTCCCCACTCCCACTGGTGAGCAAAGAAACTTCCTTCTATCCAAGTAAGGCAATGGACACCACAGCCCAGAATACAGCAAAGCCTGTATACTGGTCTAAACTAGTCGAGGAGAGGCGGGAAAACAAGGATTTTTTTTGTTTTTGAGATAGAAAGCACACAGAGAAGCAGAAAACAGTAATAAATCAGTTACACAGGCTAGCACACTTTAGTGGGCAGCCTCAACAGTTAAATTAACAAACAAACAAACAACTTTCGACCAATTTTCGACTAAATGAAACTTTAAGTGCAAATAATATATAATGCAACAAACAGTTAAAAAAACAGTTTAAGCTTGTTCAAGGTAAGCAAGAGAAGGTATTTCAGGCAAAAAACAGCAAAAAATACTTAAATCTGGAAAGTAATCGCTTTTCTCAGTTCTCTGCTGCTAGGACCACTCTGCAGGACCACGAGGAGCTGTTGCTGAGCAGTATAGCCAGAAAAAAATGCTCAGAGGCGGATTTTAAACAGGGAACTTCAAAAGAGCTAGAAGTGGTCCAAAACAACCAATTACTACAAGCTCTTGTGCTGAGGTCACTCCTTCAGGGACAGATAGGCTGTTCAAGGCTCCCCACTCCCACTGGTGAGCAAAGAAACTTCCTTCTATCCAAGTAAGGCAATGGACACCACAGGAACTACACCACAGCCCAGAATACAGCAAAGCCTGTATACTGGTCTAAACTAGTCGAGGAGAGGTGGGAAAACAAGGATTTTTTTTGTTTTTGAGATAGAAAGCACACGGAGAAGCAGAAAACAGTAATAAATCAGTTACACAGGCTAGCACACTTTAGTGGGCAGCCTCAACAGTTAAATTAACAAACAAACAACTTTCGACCAATTTTCGACTAAATGAAACTTTAAGTGCAAATAATATATAATGCAACAAACAGTTAAAAAAACAGTTTAAGCTTGTTCAAGGTAAGCAAGAGAAGGTATTTCAGGCAAAACACTGATAATCTGATTTTAAATATAATGTTTAAACAGATGAAGTATATTTAGTTTCACATTAACTGGAAGATGACAGTTCTGTGACAAGTGATTTCTCACAGTTGCTTTGCCCTCTGTTGTGGTATTCTGTAAGGAAAGCAATAGCAGATGTATAATTTTTATCATTTTACAACAACAAGAAAGTGGACCCAGAAATGCAGTCTGACAGCATACTTTTGTTATAAAACATTCCTGGCATGGTCTGGTTTTGGTTGATGACACGTATTTAAAATGTCAAGTTAATTTTGGAAAATGTTACACATATATTGCAGTTTCTTCCCTAAGACAGAAAAAAATGCCAAATGTTCCATAGAGTTGAACTTGCTGTTGGAAAAGTCTAGGTTTGAAAAATATACTGCCTTGGATAGAAGGCATGTAGACATGAACTTTTAACATGTGGCATTTGCAGGAATCTGTAGATGAGTCTGTGCTCTCTACTGTTGCCTTAATAGTAAAGCCTTTCTACTTTTATAAGTTTATCTAGCTGTGAGCATGGACTTGATTTATGCAAAAACATTAGTTAAATGTACTCTGATATTATAGAGTTTTGTTTAAATGGGTTTATTCTTTAGTACTAATCATTTTCAAAAAAGCTGTCTCAAATTATTGTTGTGGCTCATATGTAAAGGGTTTTCATTTTCGAGGTATGACACTGAAACAGTTGCCTATAAAACAACACTGAGTTTTGATCCTAGCTTCAAAATTAAATGAGCTGATGCATCTTGAATTTCAGTGGAATAAAATCATTTTTATTGTAACTTTATACCACAGCATTTCAAAAGTATGCCGTTCTGACGTTTGTACAAAAGTATGTGGACTTTCTTGGCCTTGTTATACCACTACCATAAATATTTGTTTTTATAACTTTTATTTGTCCTGAAGAGAATCAATGACTACACTTCTATTTGTTTTGCAAATATCTTTTGTCCATTCCCAGTGAACTCACAAGTGTAGGACTGAACACTTTGATCACTTTGCCAGGCCCAGTGCAGGCATCTCATGACAAAGTACCACCTGTGGTGTGCTTTGCCTTGAATGCTGAGGCTGTTACCTGACTGTCAATGCCTACTTGTCATTCAGTCCTTGCCTACACATCAGGTGTGCTGGGGCAATTCCTTGCTACAGCTGTACGTGTGATAATGTTTTAATTTCCTTCAGTGTTCTGGAAAGATTACTGGTACCTGAATCTGAGAAAACAAGGTTGACAAAACCAGTCCTTCCTGTTGCTCATCTCCTAATGACACCTACTTTTGGGAGTCATTTGGACTCATGTCCACGGTAGGCTGGCTTGTCTTCTGCCCAGCAATTGACCTGAATCAGAAGCCATGTCATTCCACCCTGTCTCAATTGTAATTTTTTTTTGTTGTTTTAGCCATGAGGCGCATCTGCTTCTAATAAGGTGGTAACCCTCTCCAAACCTGTAGAGTTGCATGGCATCCATACTAAACATGCCACAGCAAATTCCTGTGGCGTCTTTGTGGTCCAGTGTAGCCTGCAGAGACCACAGCACGTTGTTTACCTTCACAGTACATAAGGAGTCCAAGGCTTGAACATGGTGTCTTTAACCACTGGAGTGATTAATGTAAGAAGGAAACGTACTGTGCATTTGTTTAACAAGGGAGTTGTGTTGGTCTTTCCTTTTACAGTACTAAAATCATTTTCATTTTTATTTCCTTTCTAAACTTCTACTAAGTGACATAAGAAACAATACATTTTTCTGTGTGGCTGTTATCTGAACAAAAATAAATCCGAACTGGCTGCATCTTAAAATGTGAATTAATCTTTGGCTTGAGCTACTCGTGTACCGCCTTATTGTTCCTAGGCAAAGTATGTTGAGTGAGAACTGCTCATCTGATGTGCTGAATTACCTTTCAGTTTGTCAACTGAGTAGAATTTACTTGGGTCATAGTGAAACAGTTTTGAGTTGAGTGGTCTCCTAGTTGTACACTTAAAAATGATGTGCATACATAGTTAAGAGTGCTTAAAAAGAGGGAAACTGAGAGAGATGTAGGAATGGGATGACATGAAAGTAACAGGATAGGCTCCACATGAAGAGTGGAAAAGATGGCTGATGTTTTTTTAAATTTCAACAAGTGAGCAGCGCTTTGGCTCAAGAAGCACTGAAGTGGCAGATGATCTGGTGTATGCATGAAAATGAGAAAATACAGAGGAGACAGGGAGACCCAGAACGTTACCTAATTGGCTAGTAAACCAAGAAAAGGTGGGGGATTCAAAAGGAAGAAGCATGATAACTCTTGGAAATGGTAGTTGGGAAAAGAGCAGATTTCATAGGCATGTCAGTGGGTTAAAGACAAGGAGTGTACTATAGATTAAGTTGAGGGAAAAGATGAGGGAGGTGCAGCCATAAAGGAGTGGACAAGGAGAAAAACCCTAAGGTGATGGACCAGGTATAGATAGTGATAAGTGATAAAAAGGGAGGCAAAACTGAAGGTGAACATTCGGCAAAAAAAAAAAAAATGAAGAAATCGGGAGGCAGTGGTTAGGGAGGGATAGTGTATGAAAAGGACAAGATCAGTGGAATGGACTTTTAGAAAGAGTACAGGAAAGGTGAGAAAGGGGTCAAGTATGTAACTGTCAACAAAGCAACTAGTACATTCAGTCAAAGGCTTTGGGTAGTGAAGCTGATGGGGGGAGTTTGCAGATAGAGGAAGAGCAGGGGCTGATGGGGGAAGTTTGCAGAAGAACTGGGGCAAATGTAAGAATGTGGAGGAGGAGAGTGCCAGTGCAGGGAGAAATGAGTTTTGTTGAGTGGAGATTTAGTCATCAAGGGGATTAAAGGTCAGAGACCAAATTGTAGTGAAATCAGTCTTAGAGCTCAGACTTGGCAAGACATGAGTGGAGGTGATAAGTGGTCAATGGAATGGAATCTTGGCATAAGTCAACTGTCAGAGTAACTTGCTAGAGGTAGCAGCAAGCGGACTAGGGAAATGTCCAAGATATATAGGACAGAGCACTGGAGTTGGTATTCTCAAAAGTGCTACTTCTGCCAGTAACCAGTATAGTGATAAAGGATAATCAGTTTAATGACTGCTTGTGGCAGGGAATAAGGGAGAAATATTAGGGTCTAGCTGGGGTTTGGAGAGATACCGACGGACAGGCCACGTCTGTGCCAGAGATAGGTTCCATCTTAACCAGAGGGGGAAGCGATGGTCAGTGATCGGAAAAGTACATGTCTGATCTTAGCTCTAAACTGTGATGGTATGGCACAGATGCTGTAGAAAGAAGGACTCGCCCTATGGTAGAGGACCAACCATAGTAGCTTGGAGCATGGCTGAGTAGCACTACTGTGCTGTGCAAGGAATCTTAATTTAGAAGATTGGGGCTGCTGGTAGTAATGCAGGAGGGGAGGAGGGATATAGCTTCTGTTCTAGAAAGATAAGCTAACATCAACAAGTGAGGATGAGGCATTGTGATGCCCGGATATTAATTGATGGGAGCGACAGAATGTGGGTGAATTAAGTCGAAGTAGCATTTGACATCAAGAAAGGCATCAAATGAGAGGCCATAGAGGAAGAAAAGCAACAGATATAAAGGAAGCAAGGAAGACTGACACAATCATAATCTACAGTAATTGTCCTAGAAATTAAGGTGGGGGTGCTGGTGGACTGAGTCTATCAGCCCCCAGATACATCAGGAGAGAAAGATTAGAAGCTGGAGAAGAGGCATAGAAGGAATATGTTTTCTAGTCATGGGAGATCAGAATCTTTCAGATGCAGACTGTGAAATTTGAAACTACAAGTACTGAAGGAGCATGAGTTTACCATAGTCATGAATCAGGAGAAATTTGTAGTAATTCTTGGCTAAGGTTGACCAGCCTTAATTAAAAAAAATTCCACCTTCGAACTAAAAAAAAAATTTTTTTCACTCTTTTTTTCCTGACTTATTTCAACACATCAAAATCACTCAAGTGCTTTATTTGTAATTTTAGCCTGTTTTCCACAACATGGCTACCAATGGGGCTTGATGTGTCAACGTGAACTTGTACTCTCTCAACCCTTTCTCTTCCATGTAATACTTTGTATGACTCATGCCAGACATAAGAAGTAACTTTGAATTCCCATGCCATTGACATATAATGGGATTTGAGAGGGTCACTGTTATTTTCTTTAGTTTCTGTAAAGAGCTGCTGCTTTTCTGTCTCTAATCACCCTCATTTATGTTTGGATCAGACTTTGTTTTACACTACACTTAGAAGTTATCCAGCTACAGCCAAAAAAGTAAATAAACTGTAGGTCTTTGTGCAGTGTTTTCTTTTGTAGTTCAAGAGGAATTGAGTTCCCTCCCCCCACACTACTGCAGAGGTGTTAAAACTGTTACTGCACTGAGAGACCCTTGCAGAATCAATTCCTCAGACTACAAAAGAAAAAAACAAAGGCCTGAAATTTAGTTACTTTTCTGGCTGTAGCTGGATAACTTCTAAGTATAATGTAAAACCAGATCTGAGCCAAACATAAATGAGGGTGATGAGACCATAAAGAAGCAGTCTTTTTACAGCAGGTAAAGAAAATAACAGTGACCCTCCCAAATCCCATTATATGTCAATGGCATGGGAATAGGGTTACCACCTGTCCCACTTTGCAAGGGACAGTCCCTCTTTGGGCAGTTGTGTTCTGACAAAAAATTGTAAAATTAGCAAATGTCCTGACGTTTTAGGACAAAATTATTTCCTATATTTTATGTAATAGTTGCATAAAACAGTTATTCTGTATCTAAAATAACCTAAATGTTATAAGAAACAGAATAAGCAACTAAAATGCTACAATAATAAGCTTTTATTTAGGCAAAAAAGTTAAGTTCTAACCTTTGTACTGATCATGGGTATGTGTCGGCCTGTAAAATCTGATGTTTGTACCAAAAATGTCCCACTTTGGCCATTTGAAAAGGTGGCAACCCTACATGGGAATTCAAAGTTACTCCTTATGTCTGGCATGAGCCATACAAAGTATTATGGGAAAGAGAAAGGGTTGAGGCAGAACAAGATCACGATGCTACATCAAGCCCCATTGATAAGCCATGTTGTGGAAAACGGGCTAAAATTACAAATAAAGCATTTAGAGTGATTTTTGAGGTGTTAAAATGGGTTAGAAAACAGAGTGAAAAAAATAAATTTTCTTTTAGTTCTAGGGTGGAGTTTTCCTTTAAAAATCAGTGCTTATTTAAAATTTTTTTACTGAATGAGAAAATCTGACTTGTAATGGTAGGTTATTTCTTAGCCTTGCCACTCTTACCTTGAAAGAATATCCTAGATGTTAGTATTGACCAGTGCCAGTGGTATAATAGGTAGCACACTTGCCTTTGGTGCTGAAAGTCCAGAAAACTGGTAATTCTATTCCCATTCCAGCTGATTGGAGTGCTGAGAGTGCAGTGCAGTATCAGGGGGTGCTGCACTCCTGAGTGTCTAAGATTATGTTTCACTTAAATGTATTTTGTTAGACTTAAATATAATATTCTGTTTGCATAAGCCCATAAATGCAGCCATATTAAAGCAGATGTATATCATTTTATATGCAGATTCAATAGAAAGGAATGTTTCACTGACTCGGTCACAAATACTGATAAGAATAAAATGTGATAACAGAATGTGCAGTACATTAAGTACAAACAGGCTTGGGAACCAAGGTTAAAGAGGCATGTAGAAATTTACAGGGTTTTGTTATTAGGAGATACAAGACACAGCAAGGTAGTTATTAAGCAGAAAGTCATTGCAGTGCAGTCTTCAGACGTTTGGTACAGACACTTGAGAGTGAGGGCATAATCAGGTCAAATATCCAGCATTCCAGAATATTAATTATATTCAGAAGAAAATAAATAATTCTGAGTATGAGTACAGACGCTACATGCATTATAATTCAGTCTGTTTCAGTTTATCAACACTGTTATTGGTGACAGTAAGATCTGATTCAGATATTCTCTACCTCCACTGTACATAAAACATTCTTAACCACACTACAGTGTATGCAGACTTTTATTTTGAAAGGTGAAAGAAGATTTGGCATATAAAGGAGACTGGCACCTGTTCAGCACAGTTCTGGGTAGTTAAAAGATGGACATTCATTCCAGTTAGTTCCAGTTCATTTCAGTATTCCACAGTCCATTCAATCATTACAGTGTCATCTATCAGATGGATGTTACAAGACTACATTTGCATGAGTTGGTGGTAGTTTGGGTAGATGTGAAAGATCGCATGTCAAAGATTAGGTGAAGTTCATCTGCACCCTGACCAAATTTCCCCTGGAAGTACAAGTACCACCTCTGGTCTCTCCTGAAAAGAGGAAACTTGCCTAGTGGTGGTACTAACTTGGTTGACCAAGTATAAATTAATAAAGAAATAAATTATATATTTCCAAGCTCCATTTTCCCTCTCACACCTGTATGTATTGCATGATTCACCATCCGAAGATGAAATGATCTTGAAATGAAATCTCTATGCTTCATATTACACACATCGTCTATACTGTAATTGTTTTGGAGCAAAACATTTTTTTGTTTGTATATATACATTTGGATTTTTGAGCTCCATAGCAGCTGAAGAGTATTAAACACTAACCAGTGTTTCTATATGGCCCAGAAACCTGGGCAAGGAAGGCAGTGCGGCTGAGGAAGCTTGAGATAATGGGAGATGAAGTGCCTAAGATGGGGCAGTGGGATGCATATTTCAAGTGAAAGAAATGAGGACATTAGAGCAGAAGCCAGAATAGCTCCAGTTGCAGAGAAGGTCAGAGAACAGATTATAATGATTTGGTCATGTGCAAGAAAGCAGAAGACGATTTGGAAGAAACAAGAAGGCAAGAGAACATGAGCACTTCTATCAAAGATCTATGGATGGTGTGATAAACAATCTAGTCTAGCATGACTGTTGAAGAAGGTAGGAGAATGTCTGTGAATCGAGATGTGGCAAAAGTTACTACAACACTGACTTCATGTTGAAATAAAAAAAAAAAAAGGATGATGATAGTGATGATCTCCTTAGCCTGATAGGTTCATAGGTAGGTACTAGGCTAGCTGCCCAAAGGCATTTATAAGCCTAGCCGGAATGTGTTGGCTTTCGCCGCCCCCTTAGATTAGTTCCCTGTGCCTCTGTCCAGCAGAGCCACTGAAGTGATCCCTGGGGTAAACTTCCTGTTTCCCATCCACTCGTCAAGGTTTCTCTTGAAGAGTTTTAGTGAGGAGCTCTGCCTAATGTAGATTGGAATCTTGTTTCAGAGCATGGGCAGTCTCTGGGACAGTAATCTATCCCTCCAGCATGTCCTATTTATTGTTGTGGTGAGGTTTAGATCCCTAGAGCGTGTGGCTTGAGGGGATATGGTTTTCTTTAGGTGGAGCATGTCCATCTATTCTGGGTTGGACATGGCCTTGTATGTCAGGCAGAGATCACCTCTGAGAAGGCAGTATGCAACTGAGTAGAGCTGGAGTTTTCTTCAGTCGAGCTGCATAATAGGACATATGTTTGAGGCCAGTGATCCTGTTGGTGAGGTACTTCTGTGGTCTTTCCAGCTGTTGCAGGTGTCTTGTAAGTTACATACCAAATGGGGTGTTGTACTCTATGATGGGTCTGATGAGTGATGCGTAGAGGGGCACAATAACCTCTCTTGATCTGGATGAAAACCTTTTTGTGATTAGGTGGCCACATAGAAGGATTTTCTAACCACTTTGGCAATGTAATTATCAAAGGAGAGATTACTATCTACTTGGGTCCCCAGATCCCTTATTTTGTCCTCCGTATTTAGGGGGCTACCACCTATGTGGTAATTTGTGGGTACTTTGTTTTTTCCAAAGGCGATGACTTTGCACTTTTTGGCATTTAGCTTGAGGCCATGGTTTTGACACCAGGTATCTGTCTCAGTGAGACCCTTTTGGAGGATGTCTGTGTCAGCCAGAGAGTCAATTATAGCCCCTAGTTTGCAGTCGTCTGCGAACTTGGTCAGCCATAGTCCTCCTGTGCTTGTCTATACCTCTGAGAAGTATATGCAGAACAGGAGGGGTCCTTGGACTGAGCCCTGGGGGAATGCCACTTGTAACTGATTTAGAGTCAGACCTAGCTCCCGCAACTCTTACCATGTGGGTTCTGTCCATGAGCCAGTTGGCAACCCATCTCGTGATGTAGGGGTTTATGTTCAGGCTGGTGAGCTTGTCTATAATACCAGAATGGGGAATGGTGTCAAAGGCCTTTGCAAGGTCTAGGTAGGCTGTGTGGCCACCTTTCCCTCATCTATAGCCTTGGTAACTGTCTCAGAGAAGTCCACCAGGTTTAGGAGGCATGATCTGCCTTTAACAAAGCCGAACTGGGTAGGGTCCAGTATTTAGAGGTTCCCAATGTCTCTGTTAATGAGATCCATGATGATGCACTCCATAGACTTGCAGACCAAGCTAGTCAGGCTTATGGGGTGATAGTTCCCGGGGTCTGTTGTGGCTCCACCTTTGTGGAGCTGACTAACCGTTGATGTGTGCCACTCTATAGGCAAGTAGCCAGTGGAGAGGCTGAATTTGAACAGTGTATTTAGGTGAGGGGTTAGTTCATCTTTGAGCTCATGTAGGACGCAGCCTGGGACACCATCCAGTTCCATTGATGCTGTGTTTTTGGCTTTGAAGAGGGCTGTTTAACCTGAGTGTCTGTGATTTCAGGGGCACTACATTCTTCTGGTATGGTTATGGGCCCTTATGGGGGTGAGAGGGAGGTGAAGTTTGCACTGAACCTGTCTGCCAGGATGTTGGCAATATCAGTCAGTTCAGTGTATTTTGTGCCATTCTGCACTAACTCCGAGCAGATCTGGGAATTGCCACTTAGATTCTTGACATAGCTAAAGAATGCCTTGTGGTTATCTTTGGAGTCCTTGGCAATTTTTCTTTCGAAGCTAGCCTTGGATGATTTTATGAGGGATCATAGTTTCTTGCTGATACTGATCAAGGATGTCTTCTTCTTTTCTGTACTAGTTTCCTCCTTCTGTTGTATAGCTTGTTTATGGCAGAGGTCCACCAGACTGGTTTCCTTTTCTTGGAGGAGTGAGCCTTTTTTTTTTTTTTTTTTTGGGATAGCACGATCCATGCATTCTTGTAGATGCCCGTAGAATGCATTAGTAAAAGATTTTGCAGCTTGGGCAGCATTATCCTTTAGCATGGGGGATTTGAAACTTTCCACCTTGGTCTTAAGTAATGTGAAGTTTGCTTTTGAAAAGTTTTTCACTTTGGTTTCTTTGACTGGGGGTGGGGGCAGAATGGGGATATCCAGAGTTGATTAGTTTATAGTCAGATCTAACCAGCGAGGTGTTGACCTCCGGTGTGGAACACCGGTTGCCCATGTTGGTGATGACCAGGTCCAATATGTTGTCACCTCTGGTGGGGTGTTGACCAGTTGATCCAAGGCATTTGAATTTATATATTCTAGGAAATGTTGGGCAAGGGAGTTAGTACTGGAGTAGTTCTCCCAGTTAATGTTTGGGTAATTGAAATCACCCAATATCAGGGTGTTTGGTAGAACCTTCATGTTTCCCAGTGTTTCCAGAAATGCGGAATGGGGGTCCTGGGACATGGTGGGTGATCTGCAGCAAGCTACAATTTGAATTGCAGTCCTGCCCATTGTTAGTTGCACGTGGCTGATCACTGAAGCATCGTGCTGTGCCACTAACCTGGAGGTGTGGGTATCCTTGATGAATATGGATACACCCCCACCTTTTGTATTTCGGTCCGGGTTTTGTGGCCAAAATGTATGGTATGAATTGTAGCCTGGTAGTGTTGGGGTGCTCTCTGGAGCCTTAAACCAGGTTTCTTTTACTGCACCTATATCAATTTTCTCCATACTGAGGAGTGTCTCGAGTGCATGCATTTTGAGGTTTAGACTTCTGGCATTGAGTAGCATTACCCTCAGTGTTTTGCTACTTGTGCTATTTACGGCGGTGGGTTTGTCTTTTGAACCTTGCCTATAAAAGGCACTATGGGGGTGGCAAGAGCCTTGGCCAGTATTCGAAAGCCTAAAGGTGACCAGTGCAAGCCATCTCTAGCGAAGCAGCGTGGCTTGTCGAGCATGTCATCCCAGGCTGGCTGACACTGGATCCCCTTTGAATGACACCAGAAGCTTAGCCAGTTGTTGAAATTGATCATTTTTTTTCTTTATACCATGGTATCATTCTTGGTGAGGATAGGATGCTACTCAGGGTCAGGGTCATACCGACCTGGGCTATGTGATCAGAGAGCTCTTCCATGTCTCTTTTCATGTAGTCCAGGGAGGTACGGCTCGGGTCATTAACACAAACATGGACAGTGACAGAGTCGTATTTGTATTTGTTCTGGAGTGACCTGAGTGCTTGTGTTGTGTGGCGGATCCTGGCACCCGACAGGCAGCTAACAGTAACCCTCTCCTTGTTCAGTCTAGTGAGTGGGACGTCAGTGTGCCTGACTGTAGAGTCACCTATTACTAGTGTGTTGGGTATGTTATTTTGCCTTAAGGGCTGTGATTGCATGGCACACTGGTTTTGGGAAGTATGTGTTTCATGGTTTGTGTTGGGGGTAGAGGTTGCTTGGATGTCTTCTTTGGAGGTCTCTGTTGCTTTTGCAGATTTTTATTTAGAGCCTCTGAGTATGTTTTTGTGTATTTGCGTTTTTTTACCGGTGCTGGTTTCATAGTTCGATGTGAGACTGGTTGGTGTGATGCAAGTAATTCCCTTCTCCTCTTGACTGTCTGGTCCAGTCTTGGGTTGAGAGATCTTAGCCTCCAGTTTGGTTGTATAATTGCATCTCTCTCATGTATTAGTGTTTGGTGGTAGGAAGAGAGGGTTGTCCGTGTACATGAAGACACTGCTCATCTGTGCATGACTTGCAATTGGTATTCTGCATTTTGTTCTGAGTTCGAAGAACCTATTTTTTATTTTTCAACTATCTGTGTTCTAGGTTTAGTAACAGTTATGGACATATTTCAGTCTACTTCTCAGACACTATGGTGCCACTTGTAAACTTATTTTTAACCTCATTCTTGGACTCTGCTGGGAATGTAATTGTTTCTGATCTGTCTTACTGAGCAATTCTCTATTTTATTTTGTACAGTTCTACATTAACATGTTTATTTCTGTGAATTATATTTCATTACTAGGACAGTTTACTTTATAGTGATTTTAGGGTAATAACTAGTTTGTGCTGAGTATGGCAGTAAGCTCTATTATCCATTAAGCTTTTTGTGTTTAGTTGGGTAATGATGGTTACTAGATGATGTATAGATTACTTTGTCACAATTTTAAATGACAAATATTTCCAATACTGCATCTTATGCAGTGTTCTGACCTTTGTGTCTTCTATAATAACAATTGGATTGCTTCCCTTCTCTTCTTTTCCTCTATCTTCGACATTTGTTTCCACTCCTAAAATAATACATGCATAGTTATTTCACAACACGCTCTTTCATTAATCCACCTCCCTATTTTTTTTTACAGGCACTTGCTCTAGTTTTACCTGTCGACTGCACAGTGGGACTCCCTGGCTGGTGCTGAGCCCACCATCACCACCACCTTTTACATTACAAGCAATTCAACATTTAACTGAAAGGAAGTAAAAGTACTTTGTGACCAGTCTGGAGCAAGACTCCCAAGGCATGTGTTCTGTTCACATTTATTACTGAAACACTATTCCATATGATAAAATATGTCAGTAAAGAATTAAACCTTCCTTACCCCTCAGCTTGGCAGAGTGCAGTTTAATATTTCATTCTCCTTACCCAGGAAAGCAGGCTGCATTTACTCAAGTGCTGGTGAGGGGACTCTGTCTCAGCTTGTTTAAATAGAAGCTCACTTTGCACAATTGTTTCTATTGTAATCTTGATGGTAAACACCTATATCTTTAACAAATAATGGGACTCTTAGTTTTTCTCCTTCTAGAACATATTGGCTTGTGCAATAAATATATCTATGTCAAATTTATTATTGTATAATATTCTGCCATTTCCACTCTTACAGTTGACATGGACCTCCTTAACCTGTTTGGGTTTAACCTTGAGTGGTTCCAATCATGAAATAGAATATAAACCATGTCAAAATGCTTTCAGGACTGCAAATCTCTCATTGCATTTGTCTAAGTTTCCAACTATAATCATTATGGTGTTGTACACAAATTCTTATCACTAATCTATTACTGGACCTGTTGACACTGTATCATTAGGACAGATTTGTTTGAAACTATTTAAAGAAACTATTATGCCCATGAATTCCAGTTTGCGTTGCACTATCTTATTAAATCAAAGGAGGACTAGCACATCCTAATCTGGGGCTTGCTGCTGGGGCATTGGTTTTAAAGGCCATGTTTTATGTATTAAATTTTAACTCCCCATATGAAAAAGACTTGATGTTTCAAAATATCTTAAGGTGAGAATACAGTGGCAATATATACATGTCTTTCCTCTATCCTAGCATGTATACTTCAGATAAGTTCTTGGAAATGCTGGTGCTCATCAGCCATGGATAGCATTTGGACCTAGAGGAAACGCAGAGCCCATCTACACATTGCTTTCTTTCATTTACTTTCATAGGTTCATAGGTTCATACTAGGCTATCTGCCCTAGGGCATTTATAAGCCTAGCCAGAGTTGTGTGGCTTTCACCACCCCTTAGGTTGAAGAATACTATACCCATTAGTTTGCAGTGCCTCTGTCCAGCAGTGATACAGAGATGATCCCCGGGGTAAACCTACGATCTCCCATCCACTGGTCAAGATTCCTCTTGAACAGAGCCAGCGAGGTGCTCTGTCTCACATGGACCGGGATTCTGTTCCACAGCATAGGGAGTCTCTGGGTGATGAATCTGTCCCTCCAGCACGTCCTATTTATATCCATGTTGAGGTTTAAGTCTCTTGCTCTTGTGGCTCTGGTGGATTTGGATTTTTTGAGGTGGAGCATGTCCATTAATTCCGGGTTGGACATGGCCTTGTATGTCAGGCACAGGTCACCTCTGAGCAGACGGTATGCGACTGAATAGAGCTGGAGTTTCTTCAGTCGGGCAGCATATGGCATATTTTTGAGCCCCTTTATCCTTTTGGTGAGGAACTTTTGGGGTATTTCCAATTGCTGCAGGTTGGGGCATTGTACTCAATCATTGGTCTGATAAGTGAAGAGTACAGGGGAACAATGACCTCCCTTGATCTGGATGTGAATCCCTTCATAATCAGGTGGGCAATGTAGAAGGTCCTCCTAACCACTTTGGCAATGTGAGTGTCAAAAGAAAGGTTACTGTCAACTTGGGTCCCCAGGTCCCTGATAACCTCTTCTGTGCGTAATGGATTGCCACCTATGTGGTAACTTGGGGTTACCTTGCTTTTACCAAAGGGTATGACTATACATTTTTTGGCATTTAGCTTAAGGCCATGGCTCTGGCACCAGTTATCCGTTTCTATGAGACCTCTCTGAAGGATATCTGTGTCTGATGGATTTTCAACTATGGCACCCAGTTTGCAGTCATCTGCAAACTTTGTCAGCCACAATCCTCCTATGTTTGCCTGCACTTCTGAAAAGTAGATGCCGAACAAGAGGGGGCCCAGGACTGAGCCCTGTGGGACACCGCTTGTGACCGGCTTGGAGTCTGACATGCACCAGCAACTCTAACCCTGTGGGTTCTGTCCTTGAGCCAGTTTGCAACCCATCTTGTGACATATGGGTTTACATTTAAGCTGGTGAGCTTTTCTATGATACCCGAGTGGGGTATTGTGTCGAAAGCTTTTGCAAGGTCAAGGTAGGCTGTGTGAACTGCCTTACCCTCATCATTGGCCTTGGTGACTGTTTCAAAAAAGTCGACCAAGTTCAAGAGGCATGATCTGCCCTTGACAAAGCCGAATTGGGTAGGATCCAGTGTCTGTAGGTCCCCTATGTCTTTATTTATGAGTTCCATTATGATCCTCTCCATAGCTTTGCAGACCAGGCTTGTTAAGCTTATGGGGCGGTAATTACCAGGGTCCGTAGAAGCACCGCCTTTGTGGAGTGGGACCACAGTTGCCGTACGCCACTCTTTGGGTATGTATCCTGTGGTAAGGCTAAGATTAAACAGCAGCCTTATGTGTGGGTTTAGTTCCTCATTGAGTTCATGTAGCACACAGCCGGGGACACCATCCGGTCCCATTGATGCTGTGTTTTAGCTTTAGAGAGAGCAGCTCTCACCTGGGCATTTGAGATGATTGGGAGGCTACACTCTGCTGGGATAGATATTTCTCCTTTTGGGGAGAAATTTGCACTGAACCTGTCTGCCAGTATGTTTGCAATGTCTGTGGGTTCAGTGATTTTTGTATCATTTTGGACTAATTCTGAGCATATCTGGGAGTTTCCACCCAGGTTTCTAACATAGCTAAAGAAGGCCTTATGATTGTCTTTTGAGTCCTTGGTGATTTTTCTCTCAAAGTTGGCCTTGGATGATTTTATGAGTGATCGTAGTTTTTTACTAGTATTGATCAGAGATGTCTTCCCTTTTAGGGATTTTGCTCTATCTTGTAGAAGCTTTCTTCTCTTGTAAAGTTTGTTTATGGCTGGGGTCCACCAGATCGGGCGCTTGCCTTTGGTGGAAAGGGTCTTGATTTTATTTGGGATTGCTTGATCCATGCAATCCTGGAGGTGCTCTTAGAAAGCATTTGTAAGGGATTCAGCAGCGTGGGTTGTGGTTTCCAATGGCTCAGGGGCCTTGAAGGATACCACACCAGTCTTAAGAAGTGTGAAGTTGGCTTTTGAGAAGTTCTTCACTGTGGTCTTTTTTGTTGGGGGTGGGGGCGGGATGTGGATCTCCAGTGAGATTAGTTTATGGTCTGATCTCACCAATGAGGGATATACTTCGGTGTGGAGCATTTTGTCCCCATGTTTGTGATGATCAGGTCTAGTATATTTTCACCTCTTGTGGGAATGGTGACAAGTTGTTCCATAGCATCTGAGTTTATGAACTCCAGGAACCTTTGGGCTAGGGTATTGGGGCTTGAGTAATGTTCCCAGTCTATGTTTGGGTAGTTGAAGTCACCCAATATGATGGTGTTTGGAGAGACATTTATACTCTCCAGTGTCTTCAGGAAGGCTGTGTGGGGTTCCTGAGTTTGAGAGGGTGGCCTGTAACATGCTACAAGCTGTAGAGCAGTTTTGCCTATGGTTAATTGCACCTGAATGGTCTCTGATGCTTCGTGAGTTCCCACCAGCCTGGAGGTGTGGGTATCCTTGATGAATATGGATACACCCCCTCCTTTTGTGGTACGGTCTGGGTTTTGGGGCCGGAACGCATGATACGAGGTAAAACCTGATAGTGCCAGGGTGCTCTCAGGAGCCTTGAACCAGGTTTCAGTCACAGCACAGACATCGATGTTCTCCATACTGAGGAGGGCTTCAAGGGCGTGCATCTTGAGATTTAGACTATTGGCATTGAGCAGTATTACCCTTAGTTTTTTTCCATTATTGTTTTCTATGGCGGTGGGTTTAGAATTTGAGCCTTGTCTAAAAAAGGCACTATGGGGGTGGCAAGAGCCTTTGCCAATATCCGGAAACCCAGGGGTGACAGGTGCAAGCCATCCCTTGCGAAGCAGTGTGGCTTGTCAAGCATGTCATTCCAGGCAGACAGACATTGGATCCCCTTAGAATGACACCAGAAATTAAGCCAATTGTTAAAACTGATCATTTTGTCTCTGTATTGTGGCATCATTCTTGGTGAAGGTAGGATACTGCTCAGGGTCAGGGTCATACCAGCCTGGGCTACATAATCTGAGAGCTCCTCTATGTCTCTTTTCATGTAGTCCAGGGAGGTACGTCTCAGGTCATTCACACCGGCATGGATAATGACTGAGTCATACTTGTACTTGCTGTGGAGTGACCTGAGTGCTTGTGTTATGTGGCGGATTCTAGCGCCCGACAGGCAGCTTACTGTGACCCTCTCCTTGTTCAGTCTGGTGAGTGGGATGTCAGTGTGTCTGACTATGGAGTCACCTATGACAAGTGTGTCTGGCATTGTGTTTGGCCTTAAGGGCTGTGACTGATTTGCACACTGACTTTGTGATCTATGTGTTGCTTGTGTTATGTCATGAGGTGGCAGTTGTTTGGGTGTCTGCTTTGGAGGCCTCTGCTGTTTTGGTAGATTTTTTATCAGTGCCTCCGAGTATGTCTTTGTGTGTTTATGTGTTTGATTTGTAGTTGTGATAGTTCTATGTGAGACTGGGTTTATGGTGTGTGTGGTTACCTTCTCCTCCTGTCTGGTTTTGCCAGTCCAGAGTTGAGAGAGCTCAGCCTCCAGTTTGGCTATATAGTTGCATCTCTCACATGTATTTGTGTTTTGTGGGAGGAGGAGAGGGTTGTCTGTGTACATGAGGCAATTGTAACATTGCCTCAATATTCCCAGATTCACCAGCTGAGCAGGAGAGGACGCTAGCAACTGACCCTTTGACATGCTAGAAGAAATGAAAAAGTTTACTGTGTAACTGAGTCAGAAAGGACCTATAGGGAAGTGGGTACTCGAGGGGGTTTTAAGCTAGTGAAGTACTTTGTATAATATAGAAGTGCTTTACCTGACTAAAAATGCTTTAGGAACAAGTGCTGAGCTTTACAGATAGAGAATAGACTGTTTAGATTACAAGTAGAGCAGTTCTAAGGGAAAAAATGAAGAGCAGACTTTACGGAGCCAGAAATAGTTTAACCTTGTTTAACCGGCGCTGCCTGATGGTGCTCTAGTGGCAACTCCGCGCTAAATGCAGAAAAGGCAATAAGTCAGTAGTACAGGCTAGCACACTTTAGTGGGCAGCCAAACAATTAAATTAAACAGCAAACAAACACTTTTCGACTTGAATTAGACTAATTTCGACTACAATGTACTTTTAAGTGCAGATAATAAAAAATGCAGTAAATAACTATGAAAACAGTTAAAGCTTGCTCTAGGTAAGCAGTAGAAAGTAAAACAAATATAAAAAACAGCACGATACTTAATCAGGAAAGCAGTCGCTTTTTTTCAGGTCTGTAGCCAGGAAGACTCAACAGGACCACGTGGAGCTGTGTCTGAGCAATATGGCTTCAAAAAAATGCCAGAGGCAGATTGTAACCAGGGAACTTCAAAAGAGCTAGAAATGGTCCAAAATGACCAATTACTACAGCTTCTTGTGCTGAGGTCACTTCCCTCAAGGACAGGTAGGCTATTCAAGGCTCCCCACTCCCACTGGTGAGCTAAGAAACTTCCTTCTATCCAAGTAAGGCAATGGACAACACAGGAACTACAACACAGCCCAGGATACAGCAAGGCCTGTAAACTGGTCTAACTAGTTTAGGAGAGGCAAGAAAACAAGGAATATTTTTTTGTTTTTTTTGTTTTTAAATAGAAACACACAGAAATGCAGAAAATGCAATAAGTCAGCAGTACAGGCTAGCACACTTTAGTGGGCAGCCAAACAATTAAATTAAACAGCAAACAAACACTTTTCGACTTGAATTAGACTAATTTCAACTTAAATCTTAAATTTGACATTATCTGAAGCAGTAGTTGGGACAAACATATCCAATATTTAGGGAACGAATTATCTCCACACTAAATGACACACTAAGCCTCTACTACACAAGTTTCAAAAAAACACATGAAATAACATCCTTAAGGTATCCAGTTTGTTTCCTCTTGTTTCTTATTGACAAATATTTTTTGAAGATGTTACATATGGCATTTTATATACATGGGAGGCCTTTTTGAATGTTTTCTGAGTCCTCTACAATATGCTGGATATGCAGTATGGAAGTGGTGTGCTTGTGCCAGCATTCCAAATGAATGTACCCTTGGCTTTGTTAGGTCTACCTGAAAGAGAAGGCAGGATTCTTCCCTTAGTGAAACATTGGTATGATAGGTTGCATGTATCAGATTTGAGAAAATCATTTAATCCATCTGCAAGACATAGAGGCTATTCAGATTGGCTTCTGACTATAAATGCTACAGATAAACTCTTCATTGTGTAACAAGTTTCCATATGACATTTTCGCCAGTAAAATTAAGTTTTATGCCCATGAAATTCAGTTTTCTTAATAAAGAATCAATGATTTAAACTATCAACTGACCTCCCTTCCTTCCTAGCACTTTTCTTATGCTTTCCCCTTTTCCCAACCCCTCCCCACCGTCAACTATATTTTTATTTTTAAACTTAGAAAGTTGATGGTATATTGCATTTATCTTTAGAAGTCTTCTAAGAGGAGGACTTTCTCTGTAAAAGAAGAAATAAGGCTGGCAGGTGTTAGAACTACCCGATAGGTGAAAAGTATCAGACTGCAAAAGACCTTCCCTGTATCCCATAATAAACTGTGCACACAATGCCGAACCTCTTCAGATCTTCATTGATGCACTTCAACTCATTGTATTAGAATGGCCATAGCCTGTCGCTTTTTCTTTCAAAAGCTGTTCATGTTTATGTTGAGCAAACAAACATTTGTCCTGTCATTCTTTTGTAGTTATTTTCTAAATTTTGAAGAGCTTTTCTTTTACTTGTTTTCTTTCTTTTTTGGGGGGCCTGGACCCACTTATTGGTGCTCTGCACTGCAAATAAATAAAATAGTATTTTTCTGATTCTCAAGTTACTTCTCTTTTTCCCATTCACTGATTGAATGATTGACTGATTGATTGATTGATTTTATTGGTTTTATTTATTTACAGTGGACTGTTCTTTTTAAAAGTGTGCCTTGGGGAAAAATCCAACCCCTGTACAGATACATAATCTATCTTTTTCTTAATCTAGTAGCTAACCCCCCAAAAGTGCATAATCTGTAAACCGTTTGCAAATTCCTCAAAGTGGAAGCAAGAAAACGTTCAGGCAAGCTCCTTTGAGCCAAGTAGTAGTTGAGCCTTATATTTTCTTGGCCTAAAAGCCTTAATAAGTGTTTGTTTCTAACCTTTTGAAAAATCAAAAGGACTTCAATACATTCCAATTAATACGGTTAAACCTAAATTTATGGATGACCTACGCAAAAAGCTGTAAGCTAAAAGAAATTCTTTAAAGTTGTTAAATATGCATATTTTATTTTCATTCAAATTTTCACAAAACATTTCAAATGTATCTGATGTTGGTACTATCAGCGCAGGGAAGGCTTCCTTTGTTTTGCACTCACAATCCACATAGCCTAGAGTTAATCCCTATTCCTGTTATGAAATTGGACTATGGCATGCCAACAGTGGTCCTGCTGAGACCACATAGGAAACTCTCTGGTGTCCATTTCCCTACTTGATCTGTTGGAGATAGGAAGTCCATGGCTGTTTTTCTTCAAAATCTAGAATGCAAAGTCTTTCCTTTTTAATCTCCAGAGAT
Organism: Protopterus annectens; assembly: GCF_019279795.1. Classification (NCBI taxonomy): domain Eukaryota; kingdom Metazoa; phylum Chordata; order Ceratodontiformes; family Protopteridae; genus Protopterus; species Protopterus annectens. Next base: position 1,265,383,929 of record NC_056728.1, read on the forward strand.
TATTGTGCCTGTTTTTTTTTTTTTTTTTTTTTTTTTTTTATATAAAGATGCCGGCCTCAATCCCTTTGAAATGCCTTTTTTATGGTGAAGCTGATGACCATGCCTTTGGCCGCAAAATTAATGTCTGCTTTGTATGCATCAGGATTTCAGCCATCAGATGTCCACTCAGTATTCCTGATGATGCCATCACTGCTGGCTTCAGTGGTATTCTCAGTATCATTGTTGTGTATTGCCCCATCAGAACTTGGGCTGCCAAGCATGTTTTTCTTGACTTTTGGACTCTTCCCTTCTGAAGGTTCCGAAGAAGGTCCTGGATTCACTTCCAGGGTGACCCTTATCTGATGATGAGAAGGATGCACACTTTAACATCATCCTCACAAGCGACACCAGGGTTGGGGAATTCCTTGAAATGATGCATTGGAGGAGGGTTCATGTCCTTCCCACACAGGAGGCTGTAAAAATCAATTCAGTTTACCCCTGCAGTCCTTGGCGGGGACTCTCCACTGGTGGACATCCTATGAGTGAATTTTGACTATTGCCAATACAGTGTGTATCTGACATACACTTTCCTCAGGAGTTCCATGAAGGAATATTGACTAGAGATACTTCTATTTAGACGGTGCAACTTGAAAAGCCCTGATACTGTGATCCCTGTCCCTAAAAAGGGGCAGTGTGTGGAATCACTGTTCAGAAACACCCAAGCCAGGCACCCTGATTTCTGCAGCTACCCTCAGGAAAGCTGCAGTTCCTCAGAGTTCTGCCATACATTTGTGAGACAAGGACAGCAAAGCATGTTTATACATCCTTTTATTTAAGACACTGGAATAACTCTTGTATATTAAGGATTTGTAATGGGCATCAGCAGTGAAAAGCACTAGACTATTAGTTGTCACCTGACTGGCTAAAGACAACATGCGGTCCTAATTGTCAACTGTTTCAACTGTGCTGAGCATGTTAATGCACACTGTTTATAATGTCATCAAAGTTTGACAGAGCTGTGAGATCCAGCACTGCTCTGTGCCATCACTTGTTGCTCAAATCACATGATTTTGCCGAGGCACCAATGAGTTCTATGAATTTCCATTTCAAGGGCCAGGTAAATGTTTTTTGATTTCAGAATAACAGGAGTAGGGATTGTGAGTGCAAAATAAGAGAAGCCTTTCCTATGCTGATAGTAACATCATCAAATACATTTGAAATGTTTTTGTGTAAGTTTCAGATGCCTGAAGTCTCCTTTTCTTGGACACAGAGGAACTAATGCTAAATTTAGTTTGAGTGCAGCACACAGCCAATGAAACAGCAAGAAACCTTAACTGTCAGAGCAACTTCCAGAAAGGTCATGGGCTCAGAGGAAAAAGGTCTAGTTAATCACTCCCCTTGGTAATCTTTGAGTAGCCACAGCCCACCAATGGGTGGTAAACAGCAGCAGGCCTGAGGCTTAGGCTGTCGGATGTAGTTAGGGCATATCTGTTCTACCACCTACTTGCATATAGAACTGTTAGGGCAAATGAGTGGATATGCACAGCAGTATCCAAAAAATACAAGATTTCCTTACCCACATGTCCTCCCTGACAAAAATACTTCTGCTGCCGGATGCCCTACCCAATAAAAAACATGCCACAAGAAGGGAACCCTTTTATATCCCCCAAGAGTAATTGAGGAAGACTAATTTGACCTCCTCAAATGGGTCAGGATATTTGTCCACATTATTTTAGTGCCAAAAAAACAAAAAAAACTCTGACCACCACTAGCCCCCCAAAAAAAAAAAAAAGATATATAAACTTGGTCAAGGTACAGTCATTCCTTCTTTGCTTATCCAAAGAAAGTAGGTGTGCTCTTTGGACTTTCAAGGCATATTGCTCCACATCAGTATTACCAATGAACTAAACAGGTTTCTTTACTTTTGGATGTGGTCCAGTTGTTATTTTGACTATTCCACATGGGTTTACCTCAACATCAAAGGTTCAGATGATTGTCCACTGTAGTAGCCTGTAAGGGGCTGCAGGGAGTTAGATGCCCCTTCAATTCAGGATGTGTTTTCTGCACAAGAGATTGTGATCTGTGCAGTCTATTCTTTGGGTATTGCATTCAACCTCAAGAAGTCGCAACGGAGTCCCTTCCAGCTGCTCATCTTCAACAGTTGTAGTTTGATTTCACAAGCATGTTGACCATGTTTACCAAAGGACAAGGCATGGTCCCTACATACCAATGATTCTGTGTTTCTGAATTCTAAGGAGGTGTCCATCAATTTGTGTTTCAAAACCATGGGTGTCATAAAAGCAGCAAAAGCATAAAAGTCAGCAGCAGTTCTAGTGTTGCCTAATGAATTTCATATTGGGTGTTACAATAGACAATACAAGTTCAGTTGTCTCATTATTTAAGACTACATGGCCCACCACATTCTGATCTCAAAAGTCTGTAATTCAAAAGGGGTTGAGGATGGGTGGATGCAGATTACCAACTTAAACTCAAGGGAATCACTTTATCTTACTCAGTTGATCAGCAGTGGTATCTATGGATGTGTCCACTTTTGAAGTGGGGCTGGGCAATAAAACTGGCAGATGTTTAAGGTGTCTTTAAAGAACTGTACATGAACGTCTTACTAATCCTCTAAGTCTTCCAGGATGGTCTTCTAAAAGGTGTAACTGCAACCTACTCTGACAAAATGACTCTGGCCAGGTCCATTGACAAATTGGGGAGGGGTAACCATTCATATCTGTTATGCCACGAAGTCTTGAGAGTATGGGAGAGGGCAGTATTGTCAGACTACTTTCTGGGACCCAATCATATTCTAAGTGAGGCCAACTCACTAGTTGGTGATGCCTCACAAGTGGTCCTGTAGCCCCTTGGTAACTCAGAACTGTTTGGCAAACTTTGCTGTAACCCTTTTGCTTCTATACTATCTAAAACTGCATCCTCTACTTCTACTTTATCCCTCCACTGAGGGACATGTCCCAGAGATGATGTGATTGAGAAGTAACCTCCTGGACTCATTTATAGTTTTCCTCTGCTAATAAGGTTTGTGCAAAAAGCCAAACACCACAAGTCCATGGTCATTATCCATAGAGCTCCATATTTGTGTTGATATATTTTCCCATTCATCTGCCTCAGTTTCTGGAGAATCCCCTTCCATTGTGCTCATTCAGGATTCTGTTGACCACTTTAACCTAGTCCCATGTGGGCATGCACTCTCCAGTTAACAGTGTGGCTTCCCCAATTCCAGTAGTTGCTAACAATCTTTCACTTCTAAGGTAGTTCGGATAATTTATTCCTCACAGGAATCTAATTAAAAACTTATAAGGACAAGTGGACTTGATTTTCTATATTGGACACAGACAGGACAGAACTTTTTCTCAGGGTTTATTCCATCCATACTGATTTTCTTTGCAGATTTTCAGTTCTGGATGAAGTTATTCACCAAAATTAATTTTGCTGACAAATCAGTTATTTTATGAGTAACATATCTCTTTCATCCTTGGCCATATTGAAGAATTACAGAGCCCTTTTCACCTTGCTGAAATCAACCCTGAGAGACCTGGTACTACCTTGGGACTTAAAAGTGTTTGAGAAGCAAGCCTTACTTGCTGTGTTAGTGCATACTTGAAGTACCTTTATTGGAAGATGCTTTTCCTGTTAGCTGCCACTTGTGTCAGGTGCTTTTCTGAGTTTAGGAATTCATTCTGCATACATGAGGTTTTATGGAGACGGGGACACTGTCTGCACTAACCCTTCCTTCATATCAAAAGTGTCTATCAAGTCTAACCTAAACCAATACATTCATCTTCCTGTAGTACTGCATTTATAGAGCATATATTTCTCTTTGACTGGACACACACCATTAACTGAGGATGTGAAATTGTTTGATCTCACCGTTTGTTCTTACACACGGGTTCGGAGCCGATCACATCACCAGCTCCGCATCTTCGAGAAAGCTTGAGGCACAGTTCTATCCCATGATCCTCCTGTGCTAACCCTCAGGTCTAGTTTGCCGCTAGCAACAGATCGCATCGTGAGAGGCTCAGGCCAGTATTTTTTCATACTATTATACTATCCTTTTTTTTGAAGTTTGTAGTTTTAAAAGTAGTTTAAAAAGTAGATTAGAAGTGTAGAGTGTGATTAGTTTATTAGAGAGTGTGTTTTCATATAGCTAAAGTAGTTTAAATAGTTTAGTGTTTTACTTCAGTTAAGGCCTTGTTATTCTGTCAGGACTGACCAGTAGGGTTTAAATTGTTATTTTTTCTGCCTTAACTTATTCTTCCCTTTATATATATATATATATATATATATATATATATATATATATAGATAAGTATTATTCCTATATTTAGAGTGTTATAGTGTGATATTATATATACATATATATATATATATATATATATATATATATATATATATATATATATATATATATATATATATATATATATATGTAGTGTGTTAGTATTTTGTTTACTATATATCTTAGAGTGCTAGTATGTCTGAAAAAGCTAAGTCAGGCTTTAAAAGGTGTCAGTGTGGACAAAAGATGTCCATAACTGATAACCATTCTTCCTGCGTCTACTGTCTTGGCCCTCTCCACTTGCAGGAAGACTGTTCCATCTGTCATTCCTTCAGTGGGAGGGTCATGCTAGAAAGGTGCAGGAAGTTGGTGGACAGAGGGTTATTAAAACCCGACTTTCAGGAGGCCCTGGATAAAACTGAACAAGTGTCCAAGTCTTCGAAGGGGTCCAAGTTTTCAAGAGTGTCGGAGCCTAAGTCCTCGGCTCCGAGCACCTCTTTTCAGATTCGAACGCCGGCTCCAAAGACCTCAGGGTCGGGCGTCGAATGTTTGTCTCTGATCGAGACTCAGGTATTGGAGCTGGTGTTGGAGGTACCACCGCCTTCAGTCCTTCGCTCGGTGACTGCTTCGGCCCCTTCGACCCGTTCTTCGAGGCCGCTTTCCAACTCTGACATGGACCGAGTGGTACAGAAGCTAATGGAGAACTCATCTCTGTCCAAACTAATTGAGGTTTCGTCCCAACTGGTTTCGAAACTCGAGGCTCTTCCCGCCCCCGTGACAAATCCTTCTCCAAGACCCGTCGAGTTGTCAGAGCCAGGAATCGAAGAGCTGATGATTGTAGAGCCCTTGATGCCGAAGCCTCCAGTAGTGCTATCGGCGCCGTTAACCTCGACACCTTCGGAACCAGCCGGGGGGGTCTCAGAGCTGACGATCTTTCCCAGGTTCCGGAGCGGACAGTCAAACCGAACTTTCGGTTCCGACTCTCCCCCTTGGGGCCTCGGCTCAGATCAGCTCGGATCCGTCCTCAGGGTCGGAGCCCGTGGTCCCGGTTCTGGGGAAACTACCGGCTTCTTCGGAACCGATGGGGTCCTCGGTCCGGGGCACCAGTGTCTTCGACATCATGAGGAAGGTCTTGTCTAAACAGACACATACGTCATCGGCATCTTCTTCTCCTCCCCAAAAGGGTCCACGTTCTGCTTCTGTACCTTCGGTTCCTACCAAGCATCGAGACCCAATGCCTCAGCCAGCCCCAGAGGGCACGCCTGGTTCCTCGGATGTCTCCCCAGAAGCCCCCTCTGAGGATGTACCGAGGAAAAGATTGTGCAAGAGGAGGCACATTGATTCCCCACAGGAATCTCTAACATCTGATACCGATTTGGATGAAGCAGAAGGGTCCCCCCCCTGAAGATGTCTCTTTTGCTGACATTTTGGAAATCTTGAAACAGAGGGGAGACTGGCAGACCCTTGCCCCTTCTGTAGACGAATCGGTGTTGCTGAAGGCATTTGGGGCTCAACCTTCTACCTCCTGGGTGACCCCTCCCTTTGATGAGCTCATGGACCTGATAGCGCGAAGGGCGTGGCAGACACCTGATACAGTGGAACCGGTCCCCCGCAGACCCAACAAATATATCACGGCCCCTCAAGACAAAAGCTTTCTGACTAAAGGAGTGCCAGTGGATACTATGGTGGTGGCGGCAGCCACTAAGAAGGAAATGTCTGAATCATCTTCCTCTGTTCATCCTCCTAATAAGGATTCTAGGACGATGGACAGGTATGGGAAGCGCGTGTTTAGTTCTGCGACTTTTTCCATGCGATCGCTGAACTACCTTATGCATTTCACGCGTCTACAGAGATCACCTCAAGGAACTGGGAGATAGTCTCCAGGGCAATACAGATGCTGCTGTCTCCGAGAAAGTGACAGCGCACCTTAACACCCTCAATTCCATAGTTAACTCATCCATGAGGCTCATTTCTTATGCAGCCGAAGGTTCGAGTAGGGCGGCAGCCTCAGCAATTGCTCTGAGGAGACAATCCTGGCTGTGCCTATGCTTCTTTGCGGAAGCCTTCAAGTCTTCCTTTGCTAATGCCCCTTTTGATGGTGCCTCACTGTTTGGTCCCAAAGTAAAGGAGACTCTCACTAGGTGCGAGCAAGAAGGGAAGACCCTGTCTGCCGTAGGGGTCCATTTTTCCGCCCCATCTAGACCATACCCCAAAGGGCAAAGAGGCGGAAAAATGTGGTTCCGAAAGACTCAGGGATCCTTTCAGCCCACACAGAGTGATGCCCCCTCCAGAGGCAGAGGAGGGGGAAGAAATGGAAGACGCCGCCCACGTGGCAGAGGGGATCCGCAGAATCAGGGCGACAGAGATACGTTCTCTGGGAGGCCCTTTCAGCACTCCTGAGTGCATGCCCGGCTGTCCTACTCTGGAGGCAGTCGGGGGTCGTTTGGCTTTATACCCAGTGGCCTGGCTAAATCTTACATCGGATTCCTGGGTAAAAAGCATAGTTACCAGAGGCTACAATATTCCATTTATAAAAATTCCACCTGCCCCCAAAAAGCTCCCAGATGTTCCACCCAGTCTGCAAGACCAGGCAGCCATAGAAATAAAAAGGCTGCTCGAAAACAGAGTCATCCAACCAGTCCCAACGGACCAGATAGGATCCGGAACTTACTCAAAGTTCTTTTTAGTTCCAAAGAAAACAGGGGACTGGAGGCCAATTTTGGACCTCAGCAGACTCAACACTTTCGTGAAAAAGGAAAAGTTCCGGATGGTCACGCTACAGTCGATCCTTCCTTTCCTACAGGACGGCGACTGGATGTGATCTATAGATCTCAAAGACACGTACTACCATATCAAGATGGCCAGAGCATCTAGAGATCACCTGCGCTTCCGGCTGGGAGCCAGTCACTTTCAGTTTCGTGCTCTGCCCTTTGGCCTCACCTCAGCCCCCAGGGTGTTCACCAAATGCATGGCAGTAGTAGCGTCCCACTTGAGACAAATGGGATTCCGAGTGTTTCCTTACCTAGACGACTGGCTCCTGTCCGCCACCACCGAGTATCGTCTTGTGCAAGCCAGGGATTTACACCATCAACTTTTGCTCCTCTCTGGGCATAACAGCCAATTTTGGAAAATCTGTCTTATCGCCCTCACAGCGTATCTCATTTATAGGGGCAGAGTTAAACACTTCCCTGGCTCGAATCAATCTCCCCCCACTAAGAGTATCAGCCCTCAGAAATCAAATTTCTGTCCTTCAGAGCAGGAGAGTCCCTGCACAGCAAATCTTGAGAGTGCTAGGAATGATGGCAGCCGCTCTTATCGTAGTCCCCCTAGGCAGGATGCATATGAGGATTCTTCAATGGATGCTATACACTCAGTAGTCTTACCGACAGCTTCCACTATCTCACGAGATCTTAATCACGAACTCCTGCAAACGGGATCTCCTATGGTGGATGCACAGTCAGGACCTAACAGCAGGCCAACCGTTTGTGTTGCCCAGTCCTGTAGCTATTTTAACCACGGACGCTTCCCTGATAGGGTGGGGGGACTTTTTCAGGGAAGAACAGTCCAAGGTCAATGGTCCAACTTGGGAGTACAACCTGCACATCAATGTCCTAGAGCTGAGGGCAGTGTTTCTAGCGTAGCAACACTTTCACAAGTCCTTACCTCTGGGAACAGTGACAGTTCAGACAGACAACATGTCAGTAGTCTGGTACATAAACAAACAGGGAGGAACCAGGTCTTATCTATTGTGTAGAGAGGCCCTCCAGATTTGGCAATGGGCTGTGTCTACCAGACGCTTTCTGATGGCAACGCACATCCCGGGGACATCCAACGTCATTGCGGACAGGTTGAGCAGAGCCATCCTGTTGCCCTACGAGTGGTCCCTCAAATCTCAAGTAGCGGAAAAGATTTTCCGCAGATGGGGCCAGCCTTGCTGTGACCTATTTGCATCCCCATTGAATTCCAAATGCAGAAGCTACTTTGCCCTACTACCCCCTCCGGGGGGTGCCCCCAGGGACGCACTGATACACGATTGGCCCCCGGGTCTCCCTTACGCTTTTCCCCCTGTCCCGCTAATTCCCAAATTCCTGCAGAAAGCCAAACGTCTGGAAAGGACCATAATTCTGATAGCCCCATTCTGGCCTCGACAAATCTGGTTCCCCTTTCTTCAAACTCATCAGGTGGAGGAACCATGGATTCTGGACCCAGTGCCAGATCTGTTAACGCACTCATCGAGAGTTCCTCACACATCTCTCAAGTCCCTCAGACTGACAGCTTGGCTGCTCCGCTTCCCATCTTAGCCAGGTCAGATTTACTGTCCCCTGCAGTAGAACACATAATTGCATCTTCCCACAAGCCATCCACAAGGAAGCTATACAACAGCAAATGGAAACATTTTGCGTACTGGGCCTTGCAGCAGGGTATAGATCTGTCAGGGGCTCTAGTACACAAGATATTAGAATTTCTTTCGACACTTTTTCATGAAGGAGCATCGACTTCCACGATAAGGGTACAACTTGCGGCTATATCTAATTTTCATGTTGGTCAGGGAGATAGTTCTCTCATGTTCCACAGACTTTGCAAAGCCTTTATGAAAGGTACCTTTCACCTCCGTCCCCCCTTTCATAATCCAGTTGCCCCATGGAATCTTAACCTGATGTTATCACAGCTCATGTTGCCCCCATTCGAACCAGCCGCCACAACCCTTCTTAAATTTTTGTCGTGGAAGACACTTTTTCTGGTTGCCATCACTTCTGCCCGGAGGGTTTCAGAGTTCCAAGCGTTGTTTGTCCGGCCCCCATATATGATTTTTCATCCAGATAGGGTAAAATTTGCGGACCAATCCATCCTTCCTTCCAAAGATTTGTTTGGTCCAGAATATTAATCAATCGATTGAACTACCCACCTTCTTCAAAAATCACTCCAATACATTGGAATACATGCTGCACAAATTGGACGTCCACAGGCAGCTGAGATTTTACTTAGGACGAAGGAATACAGAAAGTCAGACCAACTATTTGTATCATATGCTGACCAAAGGAAGGGAAAGGCAGTAACAAAAGTTACTTTATCCAAATGGCTCTCAGACTGAATAAATTTTGTATATTCAGAATCAAAGCAACAACTCCCCTTTAACCCCAAGGCTCATTCTACGAGGGTGATTGCTACTTCTTTAGCCCATGCCGCTTGCTACTTCTTTAGCTCATGCCGCTCGCTTGCCATTAGATACCATTTGTGCGGCGGCAACTTGGGCGAAACCACATACATTTATCGCTCACTACAAATTAGATAAAAACTCCAGAGACAGGGCGATGTTTGGTTCCACTGTTCTCAGGAATGTTCTCCCGTGAGCCACCCAGGCTAAAGGAGCTAGGGATGCTACCCATGTGTAAGAACAAATGGCGAGATCGAACAATTTCACATAAAGAAGTTATATTCTTACCATAACGTTCCATGTGAATTGTTCATCTCGCCTTTGTTCTTACATTCCCGCCCTCCATCCCCCGTCCTGCGTTCTGGAAGAACGGGTACGACTGCATTTGAGTTCAGTCTTCTCTAGATATTGTTATTCTTGAGCTTCCTAGTGTACATCAGGGATGGCATCTTTTCTCTTCTATTGATGACAGAGTATCAAACACTGTGGTTGTGTTTTTCTATGCGCTTAGGGCGCAGTAACTAGTGGGATTCTTCTGGTGTTAGCAAACTAGATCTGAGGGTTAGCACAGGAGGATCATGGGATAGAACTGTGCCTCGACCTTTCTCGAAGATGCAGAGCTGGTGATGTGGCCGACTTGGAGCCGAGGATCAGCTCCGAACCCGTGTGTAAGAACAAAGGCGAGATGAACAATTCACATGGAACATTATGGTAAGAACATAACTTCTTTTTTTTGTTGAGTAGACAAAGTTTGTTGGTAATGATATCTGGGTTTTTGTTGCTTTCTCCCATTGAAAGATTGGAGAAAAAGTTTCCAAGGTCACTTCAGCCAGGTGGCTTTCTGGCTGCATCCACTTTTGTTACAGCAAGTGCAGTAAGCCTCTTCCTATTGTTCAACAAGCTTGGTCTACCAGAACCATACCTCCCAACCGTCCCGAATTTCTCGGTTTTTACCGAGTTTTGGGGTTAGAATAAAGGGGTGCCACGATTCCCGAGTGGCACCCTTAATTTCCGACTTTTTTCTTTTATTTCTTTATTTGCCGTTTTTTTAGAGTGACGTCATCGCGCTGGAGGTGTGCGCAGTGACGTCACTGCACGCCAGTCATGTGAGCAGGCTGCCAGCCTGTCGGGTTTCAGAAGTACTAGCATTGCACAAGCACAACACAACAGAGTAAACAGACTGAGGAATGGGATTATAAAAGTAAAAGCTGCTGTGCCTGTGAACAGCCCTCCCCGGCCCTCCCCTTACCCTTGCCTTGATTATGAATATAATATAATCACATCGCTCAAGTTACATCAACACAACAGAGTAAACAGACTGGATTATAAAAGTAAAAGCTGCTGTGCTGCCTGTGATGTGAACAGCCCTCCCCGGCCCTCCCGCTCCCCTTACCCTTGCCTTGATTAATGAATATAATATGATCACATCGCTGCCAAAATCAAGTTTCGCTATATTATAACCACAGCACAGCTGAACTAAACTGTTACAGACACAGTTGATTAATGAATGTAATAATCACATCGCTCGCTGCCAAAATCAAGTTTCGCTAATATATTACGGTTTACCAGCTGAACTAAACTGTTACAGTCAGACTGTAACAGTTTAGTTCAGCTGGTAAATTTGGTAATCTATAGTAGCGAAACTTGATTTTGGCAGCGATGTGATTATTGCATTCATTAATCAAGGGTAAGGGCAGTTACGCTTTCTACAATGTTTTTCTAGGCGCTCGAGTCGCACTCGCTAGCCTGCTAGCAGCATTTGCTGCTAGGCTAGCGAGTAGCGACTCGAGCGGCTATATTTTATCAAGTCTCTTGCTTTTAGTAACCTTCTTCTTTAGTACATTAATCACATTCACATCACAACAAATCACATACTCACATCACACACAACACAACACACAGTAACACCGTCCTAACGTCCTTCACATTTTCACAATCAAGTTAACCATACAAAAACTAACTATTACTAACTATATATGAGTGAGTGTCCGGCGCAGCGCCCGCCCCATGCCACCATTGCTCAGCCAGCCTGCCCATGAAATGATGCCATTGCCAGGAGTCATAGTCTCACACACACACACACACACACACACACACACACACACACACACACACACACAGTGTCACTCACTCACACAGACACAGTCCAAGTTCCCAACCCAAAGAAGCCCAAAAACCCAATGTCCAAAACTCCAAACCAAAACCAATCCAATACATAGACAGCCTAAACAGCCAGGGAGGGAGGGAGCGGGAGGGAGGGACACTGTCACTGACACTCACGGCCACGGGACTCACTTGGACAGGAGAGGAGTGGATGGACTAGTCACTCTGGACTTCAAAAATTACTTGCAAAATCAGCAGTTTCCAGTTTGCAAAATAAATAAAAATCCTGCAAATTGCAGAAACTAACAAGCAGTCTGTGACTGTGTGTGAGTAATGTCGTCTCGGTGCTGTACTCCGTCCTGTGACTCCTGTACAATAAACATGCTGCCCGTGAATAGTAACGGTCAGGGGGGGAGGCAATGGCATTAGGCAATGGATGTGCGTGCCTGCAGCGTGCAGCCTGCCTGGTCTGGTGCTGCTGGGCAGGTTACACATTTACAAAGGTAAATAAACTTGTCTTGCACAAGCACAACAGAACACAGCACTCCACTGACTGACTGATCAATTTACTGATAAATCTGACTCTTGTTAGTTAAATTAAACGCGGCGGTACCTGTCTTCTTCTTGCTTGAGTGAAGAAGAGGAATCTGCTCTGGAGGGAGACAAGACAACAACAACAAGTAGTCACGACTCATTCACGAGCCCCACGTACACTACACACTTGCTGCTAAAATGTAAATAAAGAAGTCAAAAATGTAATTTACGACTTTGTTTACATTTTAGCAGCAGCAGCAGACCACCAGCCCCAGCCCCAGCAGCAGTGCACGTGCTGATCATGCCTCTGTAGCCCTATAAAGAGGCAGAAAGAAGCGGTCTCTGACAATGACAAGACTACAAATACAGAAGAACAACACGCCGGATCACGGAAGCTAACTGACTAACTGAACTGAAGAAAAGAGAACGAAGCCTGGCTGGGGCTGGCTAGAGAATTTGATTGATTGAACAAGCGCACCACTCACCAGTGAGACTTCGAAGTTTGACAGTCCACTCCAGCAGCACTAGAGATTTCAAGCAGGTGCGCGGGTCAATGCAGTAACAGTTTTTAGGGCAGGCTAGCTCTAGCAGTCTAGCAGAATCTGAGAACTTAGAGAGTCGTGTTTTTTTTTTTTATTTTATTTAAATAATTATTTTTTTTGTTTGTTTGCTTAACTTGGCTTAATTACAATAGTCAATAGTCAACAGCAGCAAACAAACTGTCTGCAGGCTGCAGCATATATATTAGTAGTATTTTACTAATATGGCATTTTTGGCTATTGAAGTTGTGTTAGTGTGGACTGGTGGTGGGTGAGGGAGGGTAAGTTAATTATCTGGATTCCTGGTGGTCTTACTCTTCCTGGTTGGTTTACTGTAGGATTCCATCCTGGTGTCTGTGACAGTGGGACCCGGTCCTCCAAGTCAGAAACTGAGTCGGTCAGTCGGAGTGTCAGTGGAGAGAGTCTTATAGTCATCATCATCATCATCATCATTCAACATCTTTCTTTCTTCATCTCTCATCAAGTCATCATCATCATCATCATCATCATCATGAAAAAGTTTATTACTTCTGCTGCAGCTGCTGCTTCTTCCCCTGGCTTCTCCAGCAACAGCAGGTAAGGAAAAAAAGATAACTAAAATATTGTTGTAGTGTGTGTATGTGTGTGTGTGTTTTTTTTTTTGAGTAGTTTTTTTCAGTCATAATAACAACTAAACTAACTCAGTGAAGTATGAAGTTAGTAGTAGAGTAGACTTAGTCTAGTCTGTGTGTCAGTCTGATATGTTTGATATGTTTGTTTTATACCTCAGAGATTTAGGAACTGAATGAGATTGAATTTGAAGTTATGTTATGTTACATATCTCTTCAGTTCAGAGAATTGCTGTTGTGTTGGAGTCTGGAGAGACAGTGCAAAGTAAACTAAAGTAGATGTGATGATGATGATGATTAGTCGGATGACAGTGACACAGATGGAGTGGGACTGTGGGAGCTTGAATGAAGTAGGGGGGAACTTGGAAGGGATATAGTTGCAGCCTGCAGCAGAGAGCAGCAGCGCACTGATGGGTTGGGTTGGGTTATGGTACCCCTAAGGCAATGTCAAGTCAACCTTTCAGTGCAAGAAATATGGACAAAGCCAGAAAAATGGGATGATGGGAGTCACAGGACAAAGAAGGGCAAAAATAAGTAGTACATAATTTAAATATTGCTCCTATAAACTTAGAAAGTTAGTAGAATAACAGGATTTACATTATTATATGTTTTTCTGAAGGATATAAAGTCTGAAACTGCAATGTCTGTGATTGTTTAGTATTATTTATTGACTGAATAAATACTGACTTTCAATCTTCAGTAATTCTGCCAGAAAACCACAAATTTTATGAGGAACAGAGTGAGACCAAAAATATCAGTAAAAAGTCTGGACATTCTGTGAAAATCTGTATAGAGGTATGAATCAATGAACTGAACTTAGGAGTCAGGACAGGAGAGGGACTAGGGGAGATGGATATATTGTGCTGACTGGCTGTAGTTGTAGATGTATTGTTTTTGTTTACACACATGATGTAACCGCTGGAAGTGGATATGATTATGAAGCTGCTGCCTAAACAAAACAAGTTTCATTGTTTCGTCTGACTGTCGTTCGTATGATTATCTGACCAGACAATGTGCTACTGCTTAGAAACCGAACTAAGCATGATGTGACTGTCCATGGTTTGGTTTTTGAATGCATGTTATATAGGCTTTTCTGTAATATGTGCTGCAAGCTGGATTATAAATTCCTTCTTGTTTATTTAATCATTTATTTGTGTATTTGTTTAGATGTCTCCTGCATAGCTACAGTATAAGACAGTAAAACATGAATGAATGAGTTATATACAGGCAATTACATTACATACAATTCAAGGCAATGGTAATATCAGGGGAAAAAACATTTATTGCACCTAAAAAGGAGCAGCAGATATAAACCAAACCAGCTAGCCTATCCTTCCACCTCATGACATGAACCTATTTACTTTGTCTTTTATGTGTTGCTTACAGTTCTTTATTTGAGCATAGCCAGGCCATAGACTATTCATCATCATAGTTCATAGTCTCACAGACACATACACACACACCTAATCCTATCCACACCTATGCATTGATTTATTGCTTTGTATTTTCTGGCTGGTTGGTGTTATGTATCTGAAGCTTCATATAATCAGGGGGAGATGGTCATGAGTCAAAGAATTATATTTTTAACAGATTTGCTGAACCATTAATTCTGTCTTTTGTAATTGGAGAGCTCCTTACTTACTATTTAAGTGTTTTGCGTTTAGATTTAAGATTAGATCATGTTTATTATGTATATTATCATATCATGTTATGCTAGACTTGCATTGAGATTTAATGTTGATTGTCGAAGGCTCGAAGCGATTTTAAAAAGGTGCACATGCACTCTGTTATTCTGGAGTTTTTTATGCATTTATTGCTGCTGGTTGCTATGGTAATGTCATTGATGATGTGCTAAAGCTGTTTTTCTTTGATTTTATTATGCCTATTCTACTGTAAGGGAAATGAATATTTAAGATGTGATTTGCTTGAAGAAATCTTTCAAGTGCCCCCCGGCCCCCCCTGTGCCTGACAATGAGATAAAAGCATGAACAATAACAAGTCTTGTTCATTTTTATTCATAGTGGAGCTGGAGGTGGGTGTGGGTGTGCTTACTTTATTTTGCTTACTCATGTAGCAGCCATTGTGGGCAGTATGTAGAACAGACTGTAGTCTCCTGAAACCATAAAACACAACATGTTTACTGTGTTAAGAAAAAATAGGATTTATAAATCAGCAGATCACAACAAAGCAGGACAAGTAAGTGTGTGCAGTGTGCACTGTACTGTGCAGTGTGTGTGGTATACAATATGATATGCTGCTGCTGCATATGCATTTGTCTTGCAAGTTGCCAGACAGTGTCATTTTGTAAATGAGAATGGGAATGGGATTATTACACGATTGCAGTAATATAGTACAGTACTACAGTTATATATATGGAAAGTGGCAAAGTGTACATCACTTTTTCTGCAGACATGCTTCATGTAAACGAGCAGTTTGTTTGCCAAGAAACACTCTTGTGTCCTAATAAACAGAATATTGATTCTTGTTTGTGGAGTGGAATGGATAAGTGCATAGTGGTCCCTCTCCTCCTGGTCCATCGTGTAGTAGTGTCACCAGGCCTCCCTTTTGTCACTGTTACCTCTTCTGCTGCGTAAGGGTGTTTTGTAGCTGCTGTGCTGACTGAGCCTGTGAATAATTTTGATAAAATGCAATATGAGATGTGACATGTATTTGCATTTTGAGACAGAAATGAGGACGGGAGTCGGGACAAAGACCTGCCATTAATTCATGGATGAATGCATCCTATTCCTGTGGGATTTAAATATTTTTATTGTTTTTATTATTTCACAGAAAACATAATGGTATTAAGGATTTTTTACTCTAGTCTATGCAAACCTAAATAACATTAGTTGTGTAATGTTCTCCTAAGTAAAATATTACAGACTTGGACATTTGCTGTATTTATAAAAAAAAAATTATAATGCAGGCAGGTCAAGTATTAATAATACCTGTCATGAAGGGCACCACCAGATCCCATATAGGCCTGGCAAGCCACTGAAGCCAGCATATGGGAGCAAACTGGGAAGAGGCTTTTTTACAGATGTGTTCTTCAACTTTGCCAACACAAGCCTCTTGGGGAACATGTGTTATATATTATACACATTTGTGCATGTTTGCTACAGATCTGAAAAGCAGCAGTCAGTCAGTCAGACATTCACTAGCTACTTTCTGTGTTCTGTTTTGCTAACTGGGTAGGTTGTCCTGAATGTGTGCTGCTGCTGCTGCTGCAGTTGGCTGTGTAGTCTATAATATGTATTCAGAAATGAATGCACATAATTCACAGTTTCGGGTTAATTTTGGATTCTCTGTGCACAATGTTGAGTAACTGTGTTCTGCTTTTTACAAAGTACTTACACTAACACTTTCACATGGGCCAGTTTCTGCGGTGTGTACAGAGTCTCTGTACTGTAGATATAACACATAGTTAAAGTAGAACAGCTGGTGAATGGTGATGATGAATATGGTACATCATGTTTGCTGTGTTTGTATGCATATCTGTGCTTCTGTGTAAGCCTAAGTCAGGTTTCTGTGTAATTGTGTCCCACACTTCCACCACCATGACATATTGCTTTTATAAGCTTGGAACGTTGCTAGAATGACAGGTTTTGTATTAGCACTGCAGCAACAGCATGCATTTTCCGAATGATATGAAGTCTGTAACTCAAATGAATGTGATTATTTAGTGACTCCAATCCAACCATTACTCATTTGCCAGCAAAAACCACACATTTTATGAGGGTCAAAAACCAAGGAGCAAAACATATGGCAAAAAATCTGCACATTCTGTGAAAATCTGTACAGTTGAGACTCGAGGTATAGATGGCATGCCCAAAGCATCATTTTTCTTAATCACCCTACCTCCAGTCCCACGCCAGCTGAGCTGACTCACCTAAACTGTTTCATGTTTGTTTGCCTTACACTGACTGATTGCTGCATGATGGCATGTTTGGATTTTACAGGACTTCACAAGTAGTTCTGATGCAGCTGCACCTGTAGCCCAACTTGGCTCAAGAAGCAAAAAGACCCCCAGAACCAGTGTGACCCCCATTAAGGAGTCCAAGGGTCAACTTGGGCATGCAGAGATGGCTGAAGGTGAAAAAGGTAAGACCTGTTCTCTTCTCACTGTTCTCAGTAATATCCAAGCCTTCTTCTAATACCTCAAACCTCTCGAGTTGTAGCTAGCCTAGCTAGCTGGCATGGCATATCCTTTCCTTTTATCATGAACAGTTAGTTACATTCTAATACTTCTATTAAAAATATTCCTCTATTCCCTTTACTCATAAAACAGTAATAGTATTAATTCATAATTTTTTTTCTTGTTTTGCAATTGTTAAAATTGTATTGCCATGATTGTTTAGTTACACAGCTATGTTTATTGACCTATAATGTAAATATTTCTATTTCTTTAAATGGTTAATGTTTATGGAATGTGGAGCTTTTCTCCTGGCAGTCCTCGGCTACGCTGAAAATGGATGATTTGATTTCCAGCTTAGTCACTCGGACAATCTATCCCGGTCAGTAAATGTAAAATAAATAAAAATATCTCTGTGTTATATAATGTGGTTTACTTTCAGCGTAATTTCTGTCATACTTGGGGAGGTTAAGTAGTTTTTCTTTTTCATTTTACAAGTAGGTCAGGTGGTGACTCAGGTCCAAGAAAAAAGAATGTCGTCTTCATTTCAAGCTGTACCAATAGCAGTACCATCCACAAGCAGTGCAAGTGAGGAGGACCCAGTAATCATCACCACCCATGAGCAACCAGAAGCAGAGACACCTAAAGATGGAAAAGGTATTGGGCATTCTCTCAGTCTCTCTCTGTCATATTTCTTTACTAGTAGTAGTAGTAGTAAAATATGTGAGATAATCAATGTCTTCATCTTCATGCTTACTTACAGGAGTTTTTTGTGCTTATTTAACAGGTCATGTTGATAAAAAAAGAAGACTGTCTTCATTCCAAGCAGCTTGGAAGATGTCATTTGATTGGCTAAGTGAGAGCAAGGTTGGGCAAGGGTATGCATTCTGCAAAGTGTGTCACTGCAACATTAGTATTGGCCATGGAGGACGCCATGATCTGCACAGGCACATGGAGACAGAGAAGCACAAGATAAATGCAAAGCAGGCATCTGGAAGGAAAGTGACAGATATGCTTGCCACCCAAGCCCGACAGGCAAGTATAGCTCAAAAAGTAATAAGCGCTGAAGTGGAATTCATTTTCACACTTGCAGAGCACAACCTGCCCTTTAGTGCTGCAGATCATCTGCTGAAACACATGAAAAAACACTACGGTGATCATGAAGTGTTGAAGAAGGTGAGCTGTGAGGCGACTAAGTCTACATGCATTACACGTGATGTCCTGGGTCCAAAATATCAGGAAGATGCAGCAGCAGTTTGTTGGAAGCAGCCTTATTGCATTTATTTAGATCAGAGCACTGATATGGGGGATAATAAACTCCTTGTGATTCTAGTTGGATTTTTTGACCAAGCAAAGGGTAGAAATGTTGTTCGGTTCTTAGACATGCCCAACTGTGTTGTAGGTACAGGTGAAGCAATATTCAACTGCCTTATGGAAACTCTTCACAGATTCAGCATTCCAGTAAATAATATGGCTGCATACTCCTCAGATAATGCTGCAGTCATGGTTGGTAAATACAATTCTGTACCGTCACGATTAAAGACTGTCAATCCTGATCTCTTCAGTATGGGTTGCCTGTGCCATATTGCAGACCTTTGCATCAAATCAGGTTTGAAAGCAATGAAATCACATGTAGAAGAGTTAATATCCGACATTTATAATCACTTTTCACATAGTGCACAGAGGCAACAGAAGCTAAACGAATTTGCATTGTTTGTTGACATTGAGCCACTTGTACTTATCCGACATACCCCCACTCGTTGGCTGAGTCTTCACAAAGTTATAAAGCGAATACTGGACCTGTGGCCTGCACTTTTATCATACTTCCAATCGTTTGAGCCCCGGTCACACAGAATAGACCTGATAACAGAATGGCTGAATAGTCATCAGGTAAAACTGATATTCCTTTTCCTGAAGTATGCTATGGAGTCTCTCCTTAACTTCAATGTGCAATTGCAGGCCAGAAGTAGTCAACTTTTAACTCTGTACGTTGATATCACACATCTTCTTCAGGTGTATGCAACCAGGTTATTTAAGCCACATGCTGCTGTACAATTTCTAGATAATATCAGTACTACCAGCAATTCTTTTTTTGAGGATGATAACAATATTTTGCAGCAGCAACGCCTTCATGTTGGATCTGATGTTGAAAAATATCTGCATGACAATAGTGATGACATATTTGGTACTGTAAGTGAGCACTCCTTCTATAAACAAGTAAAAGCATTTTATGTTGCAGTCCTCCTGAAAATGAAAAAACATTTGCCTGTTGGTGATGCCATACTGAAAAATATTGCCAGTGTATTGGACCCTTCTATGAAATTAGATCTTGACATTGAAGTTATCACGGACATTGCAACTCGTGTAGGACTTTGCAAGTCATGGGAAGAGCGTTCTCAACTTAAGACTGAGCTTGGCATATACCAAGTTGTTAACATCAAGCTGCCACAGCAACAGCACAGCCAGAAATCTGAAACAGATAAATGTTTCCTCAGGTACTGGTCAACAGTCCTACAAAGCCCTGAAGCAAAACGAATATCTCTTTTTAAGCACCTCATTTTAACACTGCTTTGTTTGCCACATTCGAACATTGAACCTGAGCGAGCATTCAGCATGGTGCGGAAAGTTAAAACAGAGCTGAGGCAGTCATTACATGCTAAAACACTTAACTCATTGCAAGCAATCAAAATGAATGAGGACAGTGACTGTTTTTCTGTGGATGTCCCACCACACATTCTACAAGCAGCAAAAAGGGCAACTCTAGCATACAATAGAGAACATGCCCTCCAGACCCAGCACCAGGCGGCAGCACAACAAACAGACCCAGAAGGGCAACAGCCAGGCTCTGAGACCATCAGTGCAGAAGGTGAAGAAGAGCAAGAGGAAGTAAATTAATCCATCATGTTGTAAGATTGTGTGAGTGAGTCACATTACTCACATTATAGTCTCTCACTGTCTCATCACAGATCATGGATTGCTTCCAAGCTTCCTCCTTCTGCTCTGTGACATGTGACTTGACTTGACTTGAGTATTTTAAAAAGAAAATGATTGGTTATTTTGGTTGCTATTTTTATTTCATTTTAAGTCTGGACTCTGGTTAATTTATTTTTAATGTGGTGGTTGCTATTTATTTCATTTTAAGTATGTGCCTGTGACTGTGTGTGGGGTTATTTATTTGGTTGCTATTTTTATTTAATTTTAAGTGTGTGTTATTTTATTTATGTTGAATTTGGTTGCTATTAACTTGCTATTTTTATTTCATTTTAAGTCTGTGATGACTGTGTGGGTGCCTGGGGGTTATTTATTTTGAATTGATTTTGGTTGCTTGCTGCTACTATTTGTATTTCATTTTAAGTCTGTGTGTGTGAGCTGCTGGACTGTCTGTGACCGAGAACTTTGTATTTACTTAGCTTAGTTAACATCACTTGTCATTCAATTGTCATTTTGTATTTATTTAAGTTGTATTGTATACACAACACAAGTTGATCTTTCTTATTCCTAATCCTATTTCATTTTGATTTATTAAAATTTTACACACCACACCAACACCACACACCCACCAGACAGTGCCACCACAGCACAGCACCACTATTTGTTGTTAGAATTTGTTTGTTTTAATGGTGTGTGTGTGTAGTTAGAAGTTAGAACTTAGTAGTACTGTACCACTAGTACCAGTAGTACTACTAGCAGTGCTGCTAAGTAAGTAGTAGTAGTCTAGAGTAGACTAGTTAGTTAGTACTATATAGTACAAGACAGAGTAAATTTTATTTTTATTTATATAAAGAGAACTTGTTTAGTTTAGGTTTTATTTTATACATGATGTCATGTCATTGTGATTGGCATTATTTGTTCTTGTTCTTGTTCAGTGTTATTTTTCTAAAAAGAATGTTGTATTTTAGTTTTGCAAATTTGTACAAGTTCAAAAATTAATATAATAAAATACTATTTCTCTTATTTTGTGTTTCATGATCATATTTTGTTTGTCCGTTCTTCACTTTGCATGTAAATGTGTGTATCCCAGAATCCCACAGGAGTGGGCGGGGCTGCATAATAATGTATGCAAATTTTATGTTAATTAGCGTACAGATTTGTACCTATTTTTCATGGGTCTTGTCCAGATTTTTGATGTTTCCAGGTTGAGAGGTATGACCAGAACACTTGCTACATTAGTAGCCTTTTTTCATGAATGTAGTTCATGGTTAAATTTATGCAGCAGCTTCTTTTATTATAGTAGCTCCTTTGCAGGGCACTGTAAAGTGGATGCAGTATCCAGGTCCCGATCTTTCTTTGGAGACACCATTATAAGAGAGATCACTAAGAGGCTTAGCTTGGTGCTGCTTCGTCCTGCTGTTATGTAGGATAAAATTCCTCTTACCAGAAATAAGTACTGTGTACCATAATAATAGATATAAAAGAGCTAGTCCATTCTCTGTAGTATAACCTCTCAATTTCTCCTCCATTTGTTGTAATAGGTTTTGAGCATTAGCCTTCTATGTACAGGTGCTTTGCATTTTTTGACTCAGATCTGAAGAGGCTTGGCACTGTGGTGCATTGTGGAATACGGGATGGTCTTAAGTTTTACATGCTGAGTAGTTGGGTCTATATCAGAACGATGAAAGATTAAATCCGTGAACACTAAATCATCGACACATAAATGTCGATCTACGAAAAGTGTAAAGGATGGAAACGCCGAAAGACACAATGCCGAACGGATTTCCCTGGCCAGCAGGGTCATTGTGGGGATGAAGAAATATATCCTTTTCCCCAATGTAGTGCAGTCTCGGAGTTGGTATATATAAGTAGGGGGTGCATGGGGGCTTGCCCCCCAAAAAATATTTATAAAAGCGTTTTACGTTGTGTTTGTTTACTTTGGTTTTACTTACCTGTATGGCACTGTTGCTTCAGGGAATCTGTTTGGTGTTGTGGCTTTCGGCGTTTCCATCCTTCGCTCTTTTCATAGTGACGTTTATGTGTCGATGTTATAGCATTTGCGACTTTCAGCTTTTGTGCTTGTAATATAGATCCGCATAGTCCTATCCCCCTCCAGCTTTAGTCCTGCTGTTAAGGATGATGGACATCCTCTGCCATATCTGTCTTCAGAGTAAGTATGTAACTTTCATTTCTGTAATTTTATTTTTGTACTTTTCTTGGTATCAGTTGGTACTGATAATCACTGTATTAATCGGTGCAGTGATGGCGCAGTTTCTGTAACCAGTCATAATAATGAGTTAGGCTTTTGTAACTTGTAATTATCGTAAAAATGCTTTTTTTTTCCATTGTCCTTGACATTTAAGATATTAAATGTACTTGTGGCGGGTATAAGCACGTAAAGGTGGACTTTCATGTACTTTCTCAGTTTGTATTTCTATTGTTATAACATTTTAATATAAAAAATGCAATGTCCAGATTGTATCCCACAGAGAGACTGTTAATTCTTCTTCAAAATAAGGTTCTCTTCCTACTTTTTCTTCATTCTTAGGGGAACAGAAGGCTTTTGCCTCATCCAAGACTTCAGTGAACCCATCATGTTTTGGCTGTTGGCTTTTGGGAAAGGGTCATGCTTGTACTGTAACTCAGTGTCTGAATGGTGTTGGTAGATATTACAATTGCTTTTTGCTACATCGCTTTCTGGATTCCACACAGGAGAGTCCTTCATTTCACTCTAGATGTCGTCACTTTCAGTAGATCATGTCTACTTTCTGGTATCTCTTCTGAATGAAAGGAATAATTGATATGCTAGTCATTATAGCAGAGCAGGTCCATCCTCCATAATGCACCCCCTCACATCTGTTGTAGTAGGTTTTCAGCATTAGTTTTCTATCTACTGGTGCTTTGCATAGTTCATCTCCGATCTAGAAATCAGGAGAAGAATTTTACTGAATTATTTCTCTTATCTGGACAACTGGCTTCTAGTTTTCCTGTTAACAGATCTCCAGTACTGGCCCTTGCTTGGGTCCTTCCTTGGCTACAGTCCATCGATGGTCACCATAAATGGGAGAAGTCCCCTCTGGTCTCATCTCAGAAAGTTGTATTTATCGAGGCAGAGTTGTATATCCTTCAGTGTTGATCACTCCTGTCTACAAAGAGGAGGTGGAAAGTCAAAACCTTGGAAGGCTAAGTGAGGTTGCAGTACAGTCTTCAAGCCTGGACTGTACTGATCCTTTTTACCATCATGGCAGCCATAATCTTAATAGCTTATTTACATACCTGAGGATACATGTTTTGCATAGTGGATGGTGAGATGCCAATCGCTGCAATGTTCTCATGCCCTTATTGATATATTTTTGTTCTTAGACCCCCTATCACTCCATTTTACACTTGTGGACAGTTCCTAGCAATCTCAAAATTGTAAGCAGTTGCAGTACATAACACAGACATTTTGCTAACGGGTTTGAAGTTGCACAGGTATCTCCCTTGCAGTGGGAAAATTCAGTGTTTCTTACTCTCAAAACCCTGAAAGGGGAGATGAGACCAGCAACCGTCTCTCTGAGGTAAGGCAACCAGGTCTTAGTATGCTATATGGAAAAAAAAAGTGAATGGCACATTTTGGGCCTCTCTTGCAGAAGAGATGCAGTTTTTATATGGGCCACACACCAGGGCATTACTCTTAATCCTGTTCACATCCTGGGGAAAAATGAATGTAATGGCAGTATTCCTCTATCAGACCTCTAGTCCACTTCTGGAGTGCAACTTAATATAATCTTGTCATGTTAGAGTCTCATGCAACTGAGTCATCCTGGAGAGCAACCTGTGTGACACTTAATGGAATTTAGCCCTTTCTCAGTTTTGCTTAGTTCAGGAGCTCAATGAGAAATTAATGCCAGACATCCTCTCCACTGGTAAGGAAGATAAATCTAGTCCTCTGATTCTCCATCTCTTATCAAAAATTCAAATAACCCAAGCTGAAACTTGTTACTGTTTTACTTTAGCTGAGAAGAGTGGAATTTGAGGTTGCCAGAACCCTGACAGTGCTAGAAAGTATCCTAACCCCAAGGTAGTTTTTACTGGGACAAGTGATTGTACCTCAAAGCATAGCTGCAGTTTCAAATACTCTCCCATGTGACCTTTTGGTAGTGTTCTCAGAGATGATTTTTGCTCCCAAGACTCATTCATCTCAACAAACATTTTCTACTAGATGGAAGAGGTTTGTAATTTTTGGTGGAAATGTATCCCATCCTGCTGCAGTCCTCTAACTTGTCTATGATCCTTACTTCTCTCCGGCTCCTTTTCTAGGTTTATTGGATGATACTAGGCTATTGGCCCCAAGGCCCTTATAAGCCTAGCCAAGAATTTCACTCATGTTCCCACTAAGTCAGCACCTGCTTCCCCTGTCCAGCAGGGACACAGGTGGGATCCCAGGGGTGTATTTTGTTTCCCATCCAGTTGTCCAGGTTCTTCTTAAAGAGGGCTAGAGAAGTACTCTGCTTAACATGGAGAGAGTGTCTATTCCACAGATGGGGGGGGGGGGGTTCTGGGACACAAATCTATTCCGCCAACAAGTTCTATTAATGTCACAGACCAGGTTAAGGCCTTGTGTGTGGGATGCCTGAGTGGATTTTGACTTAAGGATATGCAACAACTCCATCAACGCTGGATCTTGTATGCCAGACACAGGTCACCTCTAAGCAATCTATATGAGACTGAGTAGTGGGACAGGGCTTTTAGCCTATCTGCTTAGGACAGGTGTTTGAGACCCTGGATTTTCCTAGTCAGGAACTTTTGTGGTCTCTCCATCTGCCGCATGTGCTTGGCAGGGTATATGCCGAAGGGGACATTGTACTCGATAATGGGTTGGATAAAAGAGGAGTACAGGGATGTTATGACCTCCTTGTTCCTGGATGAAATACCTTTACTTATGAGGTGGGCCATGTAGAAAGTCTTCCATACAACAGAGGCAACATGGTTGTCAAAAGTCAGGTTGCTATCAACCTGGGTGCCCAAGTCCCTCACAACTGCTTTTGTGCTTAGTATAATGTTATCAATGTGATAATTAGTGGGGATGCCATTTTCCCCAAAGGAGAAAATTATGCATTTCTTGGCATTCTGACTGAGGCCATGACCCTGGCACCAGTCAGTAGTTTGGGTAAGGCCCTTTTGGAGGATGTTCACATCACTAGGGGAATTTAAGACAGCTCCCAGCTTGTAGTCATCTGTAAACTTGTTCAGCCACAGATCACTGGTTTTGGCTTGCACCTCAGAAAAGTATATCCTAAACAGTAGAGACCTCAAGACTGATCCTTGTGGAACACCGCTCATTTGGGAGAGTTTGTTTATTATACCCGAGTGGGGAATAGTGTCAAAGGCTTTGGCTAGGTCAAGGTAGGGCGTGTGCACCGTCTTCCCCTTGTCCATGGCTTTGGTGACTGTTTCAAAGAAGTTGACCAAGTTTAATAGGCATGATCTCCCTTTGACAAAACCAAACTGTGTGGGGTCAAGCATTTGGAGGTTGCCAATGTCCTTGTTTATATGGTCCATGATAATGCATACCAAGGCCTTGCAGATCAGGCTAGTTAGGCTGATGGACCTATAATTGCCTGGGTCAGTGGACGCTCCACCTTTGTGTAGAGGGATGACAGTGGCTGTCCTCCAGTCTGCTGGGATGAAGCCAGTGCTCAGGCTTTGGTTGAATAGGGTGCCTAATGGAGCTGAGAGCTCATGCCTGAGTTCATGTAGGATGCAGCCAGGGATGTTGTCAGGTCCCATGGAGACTGTATGTTTTGCCTTTGAGAGGGCATTAAAGACCTGTGCTTCCTGGTGATGAGGTGAAGGGGCAGGTGCTAGGGATGTCCTGGTTTCCTGATGGGGGGACATGGGGTGAAGTTTTCACTGAACTTGTTTGCCAGCAAGTTGGCTATGTCTACTGCATTTGTGTATGTGGTGTTCTTGACCACCAGTTCAGAGCAGAATTGGGAGATGCCTTTCAGATTGCAGATGTATGCGAAGAAGGCCTTGTGACTGTCCTTAGTGGATGGGACCAATCTGAACTTGAAGTTATCCTGACAGGATTTCACCAGTGACCTTATTTGCATGTTTAGTCAAAGGAGAGATTGCTTCAACTTGGCACCTGCTCCTTGTCCTGGACAGCAAATTTTCCCTTTTATTATAGAGTTTGTTTATTGTTGCTGACAACCAGACAGGTTTACTCCTCCTTGAGGAAGATGATTTGATGTAGGCTTGGACATTAGCACTAGTTTCAACTGAATGGATGGTGGCTGTAAAACTGCTTATACCTGCTCTCAGGAGATTGTAGTCAGCTTTGGAAAATTTTTTTTTTACTCTGACTTGGATATCAGCTATTCCATGTTCATGGGGCACATATCTGGTAACTCTGTAAGGCAGGATTGTGGTCCAGCATCAGCTGGCTAAGCAGCTTATTGGTGGGGGGGGTCTGTGTCTTACTTTTAAAGAAATATTTTCCACCTCCTTGCAACTTGAATGTTGAAATCAAAAGGATCTTTCATCCTCCATGAGTATCTTGGTACCCCTGAGGATTAAAACACACAATCGTCTGAACATGTCATCAGAACTGACCCCGGATTAGTGGTCCAGTCTTTTTTTTTTTTTTTTTTTTACATGCATGGACTCTAGGAGAGACAGAAAGTAGTTTGTACCTTAGCTGCCCACTACAATGAGAGGGACTTGTGACTGCTAATTAAAGTTGAAATCCTATAACTCAGAAAATTGACTCTAGCAGCACAAGAGCAGCTAAGTATTTTACAGGGGGACAAGCCCCCCTCTGCATTTCCACATGGAAGTTGGCATACTCCCAAATCTATAGCTGTATATACACTAAATCTCAGATTCCTTAGCTGGGTTTGGGGGAAAAAACTTAATTATACTAAAAGTTTTGTAGTCTCAGAAGCAGTACAACCACAAAGTGGGGTTAAGCATCCAATGGGGTACACTAATTCAGCAAGCAGAAATAGTTTCATCTCCTTTTCTCTGGGTAAGGAGGATTTAAGGACTTTGTAAGCTAAGTGGCCTGATACCATGATTAGGTGATCAGACAACCAGTTACTTTTTGGAAACTCTTGCTGTCAAGCACCAGTCGATGAAGGCTGTTTCTGTTTGCTGTGTTTGTGCTTGCTTCAACGTCTCCTTTCTGGACATCTGTGCCATGCACAATAAGTCACTGCCTGAAGCTTTCAGCAATCATTATTGCTTAGACCTTGATTCCAGGATAAGCCTTTCTGTGGTTCACCAGGAACTGACCTTCAAATTTCTTACTTTTTTCATACCTCCACCTCCTGCAAGCAAGTACTGTTTGAAAACAGAAGCACAAATCAGTGACAGTATGAAAAAAAATGTTTTTTTACATAGATACAACAGATGTATGGAATAGTGTTCCACAGAACTATGAAGAAAATTCAGAGTACATGTGGCAGATATAAAGCAGTTTTAGAGTGGAGTTAGGTGAAATAAGCTATTGGCTAGCTTGGAGCTGCAGTCATACCTCTCAACTGCTATGATGTAGGCATAGCCCTTTGATTTTGGCCATTATATTTAGCCTTGATCTACTTAGATTTACAATGTTCCTCATAAATACAGACCTGTTTATGGGAACATAGTTTATTAAATTAAGCCAATACAGAGATTCAGTATATATGTGTGCGCGCGCCTGTATGGTGTGAATGTATGAAAAATACTGAGAAGACTCTATGCAATAGATTATTCATTATGCACCAAAAATCAGTATTTGATTACACTGATGTCAGTCTAACAGAACACTGTAGTTTGTGATACTCATTTGTATATGAATACTTGCAGGTGTGGTCTGATCCTCACCCTTTATTAATGGCATTCTTCATCTGTCCCTCTCCACCCTACTACTTGAATTTTATTCTGTTTTTCTTGGCAGTGCAGACTGGTGTGGCATAGCTTAGCAGAAATCTGTTTACATTCTTGGGCTATTTCAACATGCTGTACTGCCCTGCCTTGTCATTTTTTCAGTAGTAAATCACTCGTGCAGTCTGCTGGGCTGTCTGAGATTCTCTTATTGAGACTATGATTTAGTTTCTTTGTTTAAATGGTTACTGTGTAGTTTTTGTTCTCTGCAAATCAGATGTTCATGTCATTTGTAAAAATCTCATCACTGAAAAAAACAAACATCTGAGAGCTTGATCTTTACAAGCAGACCATCAGGAAAAACAAAATCCAAAGTAAAACAAAAAAAAAGCTCTTTCATATAACAAAACAGAGAGGTATGTGAGTTCAGTAAATAGTGTACCAACTTTAGATTAAAATCTTAATCAAGTTAAACTCTCATAATATATTTGTCTTAAACAGGAAGGTAAAATGATCCAGAAGTGCCATTTTCAATCATGAACTTAGACAATAACCTCAAAACGTGCCACAAGGAATACATTTTTGAGTTGAGAGGAAATATGTTTATCAGAATAAGTACAGACATTTATTCCAGCTTTCAATACCGTGTGGGTTTATTAATTGGTTTCAGTATGTATTAAGTGAGGCTATCCTATAGCAGTTTTGCACTCCCTACGGAGTTAGGGGAATATGACCATTTATTTTGTATTCCGCAGTGGCACAAAGAGAAAATGGTTTGCAGTAAACTACATCAATTCATATGCTTAATAGTATGACCAAGCTCGGTAAGGGGCTAATGAAGACCATACCCCTCAACCCCTAAGTGCCAGAAATCTGGACAAAGGCACAGAACCAGGGACAGATTTTAAATACTGCTCATATAAACTTAGAAAGTTGAAAGCATAACATGTTTTGCTTTGGTATGCATTTTCTGAAAGATATGAAGCCAGAAACTCAAATGTATGTCATTATATAGTGACTTCAGTCCTCAATCGATTTGCCAGAAAACCACAAATTTTAAGAGGAACAGACAAAACACGAGGCAAAAACACTGACATTCCGCAGAAGTCTAGACAGTTGAGAGGTATGCCATTAGGAAAAGCAGCAGTGTTTGAACAGTAATACTCCCAGTGATGAAAGTGAACAAAAATCCATAGAGTTCCTATTGTTATTTTAAAATAAAAGCAGAATTCCAGCATGTCATTCATTATAGTGGTATTTAAAATAACAGTCTTAAGGAACTTATTGAAAGTTTCTGAAGTTGCAACCTTAAATTAAATACTCATGTCACAAATTTTACATTTTCTTGTAAATACATTAGTATCTAACAAACTGGCATGCCTTGATTCAGTTATTATTCCAAGTCAAGCATTTTGCTATTTTTCACATTCGATTGTGTGTTGTGTCACATCTCCTGCATGTCTTAATTTAATTTACTCATTTAACTGGGTAAGTTACGTGATCTACCTTAGACTTTTATTTTCAGACATAACCCCCAGGTTACAAGGTCAAGGGTAAATACAATATACATGGAAAATTTATTGTAGACAGCCAGCAGCCATGTTTTTTTTAGGTATGGGAGGGAACTGGAATACCCAAAGAAAACCTATGTAGGCATAGAGAGTTCATGCAAACTCCACCCAAGCAGTGATCAGCTGTCAGAAACAAAAACAAGACCATGGGGATCTAAGGCACTGAGTACTTTGGATGCTTCCAAATAACTCCAGGGATGCTACAACCAGACCTTTAGATAATTGCCAATATCAGTAAGCTCATGGGGGATGCAATCTACACCATAGATTCCAATGTACTTATTTTAGAATTTAGCATAGGTCCAAATAGCATAGTTGGGCCTTTTATCACTGACTTCCAAACATTGTGGTGTTAACCAAGCCTGTGCTTTGTCGGTATTTTACAGACAGACAATGAGGGAAAGGAAGGATATAACCTATGAAATGTTACCAAGTCACCTGCATAAAGAGGAATAAAAATATCAGAGATGTTCTTGTCATGCAATTTATAAAAATGCTTAAAAGCAGGGGCCCAATCACAGAGTCTTTAACACTATTGCTGATAGACAATTTCAAGTTTATCTCAGATATACAGAATCTGTTTCTCAGATGGCCCCAAAATTTATCCCTAACTGCTTCAGTTTTAGACGGATCAGTTTTATGGTCATCTGAGCCAGAAGACTGTCAGATTATCCATAGTGCCCCAGTGACTGAGCATTTTCAATGATCCATACTATAATTATCTGATATGTGCAAAATGGGAAAAAGGGTTTGAGGATGATGGATGGATTTGCCAGAGAACAGTGATCATACTGTATCTTGGCTGAAAAGCATGTAACTGTATACTCAGCAGCACCTGCCCTACTTCCCATTTATAAGTTGGCTTTTGACTGCCTCTTCATACATATTAGCCAGGAAGGAAAGTAGATGTTATATTTGGCTTATAACTCAGTAGCTGCATTGGGTCACCACTTTTATGAATAAGAACAGCAGTCATACTTTTCATCACTTTTGTAGTATTACCATTCAAAAGTGAAGGAGTAAAATGTATGTCGGGGAGCTCAGATTTCTGCCCTAAATTAGACTGTTAAATGGACTCTAGATACGAAATGGACTTCATGCTGTTAACTTTCATCAAAATTAGTAATGTATCACTGGCACTTAGTATCTGAAAACATTAATTTTAACTTGATTTTACACAATATGATACTTGGGCATTTACAGCAGAAAGGTCATCTGCAGGAAGAACATCTCCCAATGCACCAGGCAGAGGGGAGGGAGACAGATAAGTCCATGGAGGACCCTGCAGGAGGGTATGAAATATGTCAGAGGCCTGCACAGTATGCCATGGCACTTGCAAAGAAGCAGTGGCTAGCGCACAGCTTCAGCCCATAGTACAGCATATACACTACAGTAAAATGGGTAAATGCAAACCCAGCAACAGACTCTGCTTACCAATGCATAGTCTGGCCACACTGTGCATCATACATAAGCAACAAACACTGAAGTACAGAAGACAAGGCACAATTGTCATAATTTGCATGGGGGGGGGGGGGGAGTACAAGTGTGCAATGCTTTCCACAGTGATATGTTCTAAGTGTTGTAGGAAGTGAAAAGTTATTTCTGCACTGTGTGTAAGACATGGAGCTAACTGGAATTACTGAGCACTGTATGTGATAGGCCACTGACACTGGTGTGAGTGCGAGGCAATGGGAGCTGTAGTATTGTGTGTGTGTGTGTATACTGGGATACTGCCTGAACAGTAGTTGCAGCACTGCTCCATGATCAAGAAGTTTCTTGTGCAATGCCACTGTCCTGGCTAGATGGAGGTGGGCTGTGTGACCGTAAGTGTTATCCATTACCAGATATGGCACTGCCACAATAGCCATAACCCATAATGCCCTTTCCTGCCTATAGTCTCCTTCATACCTGATGTTGCTTTGGAAGTGCTGGCACCTTGTGACTGTGACCATGAGCTTGACTGTCCACATCCATGATGGCTGTCATTAGTAGAGACAGATGCGGATCAGCTGCCTGGACCCCACCTGATAAAGGCATGTAATAATGGGAGGAGATATCCTGTTCAATTATACAAATGATTCTATCAAAAAATGTCACACATATGGGCCATGTACTTGAAGTCATCCCACACATCCTGCATTATCCATATCAACTCTACAATGGCTGTGATGGTACTAGCCTGTGTCTCCAGTTTGGGTGATACCTTTCAAAGTGTGCCAGTACACACAACCCTGTTGTCACTTTACTCACCTTAGGGAACTTGTCACATCACGCCCTATGATGCTTATATAAGATACTGGTGCCTGGGCCATAAGGAGTGACTCACTGCTCTGACTGTGAATGTCCACACTAACCATATCCTCTATATGAAGTGTGTGCGTTTCTTGGGTGTCTGAAGGTCGGAGGTTAGGGGATATTGTCTGCACATTCCGTGTGTCTAACACAGATATTGTACTTCCTGACCATGTCAGCTATTCACCACAATCAGAGTCCAGAAATTCTTCAACATTGGGCAGCCAAAGTTCCATAGTGGTGGTGGTGCCAGACAGAGAATCATTTGTGAACACAACAAAGCACAAAGCCCAGGATTTGTATAACTGATCACCTCTACCTTACTTGCAGTGCACATTTAATACTACAGTGCTAACAAGCAATACTGGATAATACCTTTCCTCATGCAAGTGCCTGTGGAGGGTGTACTCCTGATGTCCCTGTGGAACCCAAAGCACACAAAATCATGAGATGTGCATCGATAAAGGCAGTAGTTATAAATAGTCATGGTGTAAAACAGGTATAGCGATACCCACCTGGGCCATCTCCTAGGGATATTCATTGAGGCATGTTGCAGATGGCTCTGAGGTTCAACATCACCGTGGGAATGTGAAAAGCTTGTTCTCCCTCTGACAGAGGCCAGAAACTCCACTTGTCTCCTTTAAAGGTATCTCAATTGATAGCCCCCTACCATTGGTCTACCTTCACATGTAAGGCAGAAAGCCAAATTTTTCAGCACCTCTGGTCCCTATATCTGATGTGCGGTCCCTATATCTGATGTGCTAGTACTTGTAGTTCTGGCCACTGACAACATTGATGTCAGCCACAAGATCCTATCAAGCTTGTTCATGGCAGAGCCAGTTGGCAGACTCCAGCCAGAAGTGCCACTGATGAGGAGATGGAGGGTCTGGAGTAACACTTCATTCTCTACATCTGAGAACTTGTTTTTCCTCGTCTTCCCATATTCATAAACCTTACTCTTACCCTCATTGGACACATTACTGCATATAAAAAATTCACAATGGAGTATGACAATGTGGACTGCTTGTTTATCTACTCAATGTGCAATGTACTACTCTGTCTGTACACCCCACTGGGAGTAATAATATACACAGAAGTACACTTTATAGCCTTCAAACACAGGCACACAGTCCAAAGGATACAGATAACCACTCTGACAGTCCCACCCCCCCCTTTCACATCACAGTACTTTGTGCACAGTCTGGCACATGCCCTTCCATAGGGACATCACAGAGTAATAGCTGCTGTGGTCACCTTTAACACACAAACAGCCACCAACATATGGGATGGCACTGTACTACTATATTGTGAGTGTGGCAGTCCTATGTTAGTGTCATATACAGTAATATGTGCCCTACAATAAGCTGTACACAGATATAGCTGTGGTCTGTCCCATTACAACACATTTCTGGCCCATCACCTGTCTCAGATATATTTCTTAATTGGTTTTGTGTACGTGCCTCCCATTAACCTTGATAGCCCTTATCTATACCCTTCTCAACATGTCTATCAACTCTCCAGATTTTCTCAGACTGTCCAGACATTTGCCTTATATTTTTGGATTATTCCTCATACAATTTGCAGTTTTCTGGTGAACCATTGAAGACTGAAGTTGCTAAACAATTACAGAAATTTGAGTTTCAGACTTCATATCCCTCAGAAAATACATGCTAATGGAAAACCTTTATTCTATCAACTTTCTAAGTTTATAGGAACACTATTTAAAATCTGTCCCTAATTTTAGGCCTTTGCTCCCCTCTGTCCAACACTCTTGTACTAAGAGGATGACTGGTAACTTCTTGGCGTTTCATTAGCTACTCTTCCCTTATTAAAACCATTAACAGCTACTGCATATTTCGCAAAGTATGTACATCTCTGCAGCCCCTGGAGTTTATATCACAATGATATAGGTCTCTGAGCATGATTATTATACAAATGAGGGCCCATCTCATGAGCATCTCTATAATCACTCAATCTGCATTTCATGCCCATGAGCAAACCCTTTGCGGAATGTTCTACACAGCATTGTGCATCCTCCAAAGCACCTGTGAGGAACATTCTCAGCTTCACCCCATTGTATATGGGGTTGCCAAAAAGCACTATCATTGTAGTAACACAAATGCAGTATAAATACACAATGGTTGCTGTATTTCACACCTCTATCCCTGTGTTGTACTAGTTCAAAAATGTCAAGTTCCATCTTGAACCCTGCCACATATCATGCTACTGAGTTCTATGTTGTGTGACAGTTCTCAGAATGGGAAATGACTGTGACCATGAGATGCAAGCTGTTATTCACTGGTATGAGACCTGGAGAATTACTATGGCTTCAGAAGGCACTAGTACTTGTAGGGGCACCCTGGTGGTACTCAGAAGACTAAAATCATTCTTCATTTCCCTCAGATGCCATCAGAACTATTTGCTTGAAGACTCTTAGTACTTCCAATACAAGGTAGGTGCCTAGCATTGTCTCAGTAGCATGGCTACTGAGGTCACTAGACACTAGCATCCCCAAACTGACGAGCAGTGCCAGCACCACTACAGTGACCCAAAGAAGTGCCATACAGACGTCCTTTGATTATGTAGGTGTTTTTCTTCTATCAGCATGAAACAGTACATTACAGAATGGGGGTGGGTTGCATATCAGTTGCTGTTCTGTGAGTAAGACATCTGTGGACCCCAGTCTGACTGAGTTTGAGGTAGCCACATATGATGACTGGGATAACTTATTGTGCACAGGGAAGCGCACATATGCATACATGTAGTTACAACATTGTATGAACTTTTACTTAGAGCACACACATCCACTTGTACAGTAACAGGCTCTGCAAACATTGACATTAGTATTACTGCCACAGTGGCTCAACAGGTAGCACTCTTGCCTTTCATGGCTTACAAGAAAAAGATTATGGGTTCTATTCCCACAGCAGATGTTTTCCTTCCATCTATATGAAATACAGTGTATTACATCAAGGGGGGGGGGGGTATCAATGGCTGCTCTATGCCTAAGACTCATTTAGGAGGGGGGGCCTCAATGGCTGCTCTGTGCCTAAGACTCGTGGGGGGTCATCAATGGCTGCTCTGTGCCTAAGACTCGTGTGGAGGGGGGCATCAATGGCTGCTCTGTGCCCAAGACTCGTGGGATCCTTTAGCTGTATATAACAGACAGATAACTTCTACAGTAAGTAGAGGAATAGATATACGTAGATATCTACACATGCAGGCACATCACTGTATCACATTGCACTTTCAGCCCAGACATTCAGTGGGCAGTCACTGATAGTACATTTAATACAGTTGCTCATACACCTTAGTGAAAGTTGTTAAACAAATGTGGTTACATCTGTTTCCATATATAGTAGACCCCTGTTATTGTCACTGATGTTTTCCCCCCTTGAGAGTAATGCAGTTATAGCTGAGGCAACTGCATGTAGTAATGTATTTAATATTATGCTTTCATCCCCCCACCCTCTTTGTCACTATCCTTTATATATATATATCACATTTATTTTTGTCCAATAATGTTCAAAGCAACACCTGCGGCCCCACCACAGACCACCATCCTCCATTGTCCAGTACCACCTCTCCCATCACATAATCAGGATGCCAAGGCCACCTCATAAGACAGTCTTGGGAGGGAGGAAGAGGCAAATAGGCCCTCATGCCCTACCACTGGTGGGGCTTCATCGTGGTTTCTGTTGGTGGCTGTTCCAAGGGTGAGGAGTTTTTTTATAAGAAATAACCAGATAGCAGAGGTGATAGGGGAGCTAATGGATCAGCACCTTGAGTTATAGGATCATAAGTACTTACTAGGCTATTGATCCACGAGGATCTTCAGGAGTCTAGTCCCGCATTCCTATGAAGTTTTAAGACCTTGTAATTTAAGTATAAATAACCCATAGTCAGGTGGAACATTTACATTTAACCCCTGTCCATAAGGGGCAAGAGTTGTAAACCAGGAAATAGAGTAAGGAAAGTACTTTGTTTTATATGGAGCGGAAGACTTCAGAAGAGGTGATGTTCTCTAAGATACATATCTGTCCCTTCAACATGTTCTATTTATGCTGCAGAAGAGATTAAGATCTGTTAGACAGGTGTTTGTTCCACCATTTGGCTTGCAGATGTTCATCAGATCAGAGAGGATAGAGAGTCTTGAGGCGCTGTACCTGAGACAGAAATCAACTCTGAGTAGCTGTATGATAATGAGAAAACTAACCATTGCTGTGAATCAAATCACAAACCTAATCTCAAAATTAACATTCTACCATTTCACCACAAAGTACCCGCCCACACGTGTCACCTGTTAAGCCTCTTTTTGTGACTTGCAGAATCACATCCCTGACGGTCACTGTGCTCAAGATATTGGTCTGATCTCTCACTGGGTCTGACATGAGCAGAAAGATGTTACTGGTTATAACCACTCTGTCTCCCATCATGGTGTTATCCTCCATTTTTGTGTCTATTACCTTCCTTGTTTGTTGACCAGTCCTCCCATTACTGTTGGCTTTCATCTGGTTGTCTGATGTCACCTCAGCCCTTTAAGGCTTCTAGCTGCCTTTTCTATCTTACTGCTTCTGCACACGTGATTGTGCTGGGCTAAATCAAGGTGCAAACAAGCAGCAAGTTCATAAACATTTCTCTTTGTATACCATGGCTGCCACTGAAGGATATAAGGTCTCACTGCTGGCCCTGCTCTAGCTACAAGCAGGATGTTTTATTACAAGCTGTGTTCATGCTACTATTTAGACAATGTTAATCTTTAGACCCAACCACATTTGGCTTTCACAAGGGAGGTCCTGCCTGCTCAATCTGGTGGGCTTTAAGAAGGTCACCAAGGCCATGGATGAGGGTAGGTCAGTGCATACCACCCACCTTGACCTGGCCAAGGCATTTGACCCCATACCTCACTCAGGTATTATAGATAAACTTGGGCATAAACCCGTATGTCACCAGGTGGATAGCCAAATGGCTCATAGGTAGGACGTGCATCACTAGAGTGGTAGAATCCATATCCAACAAGAGGCCCGTCACCAGTGGGAGTACCACAGGGCTTGGTGCTTGGCCCCCTCCTGTTTGAGATATACTTCTCAGATGTTAAGGCAAATGTAGATGGCCTTTTGATTACCAAGTTTGCCGATACTACTAGCTGGGGGACAATCAGCTCCCTAAGTGATGTTGATATCCTACAGAAAGGACTGATGCAGACTAATGATTGGTGTCAGAGCCATGGCTCAAAGTAAATGTGAAGAAGTGCATAATACCCTCTGGAAAATCAAATACCCCTGCAAATTACAGCATTGGTAGCACCCCCTAAGAGTGGACCCAGTGGCAAGAGATCTGGGTACTCATAAATAATGATCTGAATTTTGACCACCACGGTGTTGAGGAAATCCTTCTATGTCGCTCAGCTTATAAGTAAGAGCATAGTATCCAAATTTAAGGATGTCATGGTATCATTGTATTTGGCCCTCATCAGATCAATAATTAAGTACAGTGCACCCTTTGGCATGTACCTACCCATGCACAGTTAGAGCATCCTTAGAGGTTTCTCACCAAAAAACTACAGGGTATAACCAACATGTCATATGTGGACCAATTAAAAACCCTATCACTGTATTCAGTTTCCTACCGATTACTGAGGGTTGATCTATGCCTGGCCTAAAAGGCAGTATCTGACCTAACCCTGATGAAAATGTTGCACATTCATAAAACCAACTGCACAAGAGTTACCCACTCCAATGATCTAAACCTAATTTCTGACATGAATAGATCATGCTGGAGAGACAAATGTGTTCCCCATAGATTGCTCTTCCTCTGGAATAAGCTTCTTATTCACATAAAGCAGAGCCCTTCCCTGACCATCTTCAAGCACAATTTGGACCAGTGGATGGGAAATTGCAAATTAATTCCTGGGGTGGTGCCCATGCCCCTCATGGACAGAGTCAGTATGTAAAAATTGTCAACACCCCCTAAGAGTTGCCCTTGTTATCTTTCCACCAGGGATAGAAAACTGGGTAAAACTGGCTAGGCTTGTAAGAGGTCTTGAGTTGTCAGTCTAGTAACCTCCTAGGAACCTACTCCAGTGTGCTCCCACTCCCTTAGTATGTGAGTAACTCCCCGTCAGTCTTGTCTGTCTTCTATGTTTGTTCCCCTTATGTGCGTCCCTCTTTTTTATAATTATCCTATACGCCAATTTCTCCCCTTTAAGTTGGTCAAAAAGTAGATGACACCATACTGTACTGGCCCCTTAAGGCTACTAGCTGCCTTTTCCATCTTACTGCTTTTGTACACATGAACTTGCTGGGCTGCATCAAGGTACGAACAAGCACCAAGTTCATAAATATTTCTCTTTGCATACCATGACTGCCACTGACAGATACAAGCCTTCACTTCAGGTCCTGCTTTAGCTATTAGCAGGATGTTTAATTAGAAGCTGTGTTCATGCTACTATTTAGCAATGTTGATCTTTTAATAAGCTTTGGGCTGCATTACACCTGATAGGTCAACAGTGGCCATCTCAGCATGACCATGACCACCACATTTCTGAATCCTAGAGTTTATCTTTCAAGTGCACTTTTACATATTTGTCACAATATCCATTTAGTTACACATTTATGCCATGAAGGTCTTGTAGCAGTATTACCCTCGCTGTAATCAAATTCATACGTTATCTCAGTTATATCTTCTGCAGTTGGTGGTCAGTCTCTGTTTACATTTCTATTATAGCCTTTTTTTAACCATCATCAACATAAACAGCATAGTCTTGTCATTGCCATTCAACATCAAATATCTGTCATGTCTTAGTAACCTTAATTAACTTTGTAAATTCTACACTTCTCTATTATACTTCCCTTAGTAAGTGATTTCAGAAATCAGAAATAACTTTGTCATTCAACCCATACACAAGTGTACGGATGAATGAA
Source organism: Protopterus annectens (assembly GCF_019279795.1). NCBI lineage: Eukaryota > Metazoa > Chordata > Ceratodontiformes > Protopteridae > Protopterus > Protopterus annectens. Next base: position 1,265,422,850 of record NC_056728.1, read on the forward strand.
ATTTTATTCCTCCAAGCTCAAAACATAAACAAAGAAACACAAAAATACATAAAAAACAGTAGCACGCCAACTGAAGACACAGAAGCATTCAGCCGCCGTATCTCTCCCTCCAGCACCAGCAATAGCCAAAATCCCAGTCCAGACATTTCGAAATCACTGAAGGTACAGAAGTTTCAACCACCGAATCTCCCACTCTAGCACCAGCAGCAAATCAAGCTCCAGTCCTGACCCACCTACACCAAAAAATGCACAACTGCTGTCCAGACCCAAATGGCCACAACCAAACGATCCTTCCTTCCTTCCTCAGTCTTCACCATCCACACCGTTACTGTCACCATCTTGAACTCCAAAATTATCAGCAGTATCCCAAAATACATTCCGATTCATTCAAATTCAGTGAGAACAGTCCAGTCACCAAATCACTCATGCTGGCAGACAAGGTTTCAGCCTGCATCCAGCCCTGACTCACCACCGAATGCCCAACTTCCATGCATTCCAGTCCGAGGAGCAAAAACTTACATTGAGCACTGCACAACATGAACATCACGGACATGATAGCTGCAGACACCAGTACACTTGACCAGACAAAATGGATCAGCCAATTAACAGAACCAAAAGAAAACAAAAAGAAAGTAAAAGTATAAAATGGGAGCCAGAGAGGCCACTGCCACATGAGGTGCCGCCATCTTCATACACCACCCTTCAGTCCAGTCCACCACTTCTTTGATTTGTATCTTCCTTAAAATTATTCAGAATAGACCATGCCCAGAATATATGTTCCCACTATCTCCATACACCTTCACCACATCTCCAGAAATGAGGGCTAGTATTTGGAAACATACATCTCAATCTCTGTGGAGCATAAATATAAACATTTCCAAACAAAAGCCCTAAACCTCCTTTATTTAGAGATTTAATATAATAAAAATCAAATAGTTTTCCAAGTCACTTCATCTACATCAGTATTTAAGAATTCACTTTATATCTCTTCTCATCTACAGTAAGAGGGGCAACAGTAGTATGCCCCATTTTTTTGTCCAGTTTTCCCAATCACCATTGTCTTCCCTCTGTGTCTGATGTCTTCTACTCTACTGTGTCCCCCAGCCTCAGTCAGCTTAGTGCCTATTAACTCCATCAAACACATTTACCTTGTAATACTAATCGTTCTTTCATAATATATATATATTTTTTTTATTTTGCCTCTGTTTACCAGCAAAGTCCGACTGGGTTTAGCTAACCCCTTTTTCAGCAGAGGTCTGGGAATAAAAGCTTGTCAGATGTTTTACAAAATTTATCAAGATTACAAAATGAATGGCAGTGTACAAACTATGCAGATAAGAGTACATGAACATTTAAGCAGTGTATGTATATTTATAAAGCATATCACAATAAATATATATATAAATAAATATGGCATCATCTATTTTATTTACAAGGTGACATTATGAGTCTAAGTCAGTTGTAGTGTAGATTTCCATTTGGTAGTGTAACGCAGAGAAAAATCACATGTAAACCATGCATCATTGTTAAAAAAGAGATAAAAGTCTTCTTAAAGGCATTATTTTGGTAGTTAATATTTAGAACTCCAGTCTTTAGAGAAAAAGAACAAGATAGGAGGAATTATGGTTTTGTTTGATATATCCAAGAGATATTCATTGAAAAAGAGAGAGAAACTAGAGTGGAGGAACAGAAATGGGTAGTACAGTAAGGAAACTTGATTTATTAAAGATATAGAGTGCCTTGTTAATGAGATTATGACTGTAAAATCTTGACAAGTACATTAGTGGGATGGAGGGTGGCAAGTAAGTGATACATATTAGGGAGGGTAATAGTAGGAGTGTAAGCAGAAAGGAGGTGGAGAAGGTGTGGATGTGGAACAGGTAGCAGTAGGGGTGAAGGTAGAAGAGCAAGTAGGAGGAATTTGTAGGAACACAGATGAGTGGTGGTATTAGAGTTGTGGGGGTGGATGGGAGCAGTGAGCGGAGTTTAGGAAGAGCTATGCAAGAGTGAGTGACACAGGAAGAGGAGAACATCTGGGATTGGGAGTAGGTTAGATAAGTTGTAGGCTATGTACACAGAAACTAATGCTGAGACCAGACTGTAGTAAACAATGAATAGACGTTACAGAGCTAGCCTATGGGAATGCAGGAGCAGCTCTATTTGTCCATCAGATGAGGTTTTAATTGTTTTTTGAAAGAGTTTAGCTCTTGGATTGATTTCAGTGTTAATGGGATGTGGTTCCAGGCTTTGGCACAATTATCTGAGTAGAGGAAGTCTCTTGCACTATTGTACACTTTGGTGATAGTGAGAAGCAGTTTATCTCTAGAACATAAAGCCCTGTTTGAGGAGTATGGTTGAATGGTGTTAAGAATGGGCAGTGTTTGGGCTTATGGTAAATACTATGTACTGTTTTGAGTTGGGTGTGTTTTAAGTATCGTGAAAGTTGTTAGTTTTTTGAGAACCAGACAGTGGTGTCCTCTGAAGTGCAGGCTGGTGGCAAATTTTGCTAACTTAATTTAACATTACACCAGTTTGCTTAAAAGTGTAACTAGAAGGTTAGTAAAAATGGGTACAGCATATAGGAGAGATGCTAGTACGTTTTCTAGCTGTGTCAGTCAGGTATGCTTTAAATCTCTACAGGGATTCATGTTTTTTTTAATACAGCTTGTGATATGTGGAGGCCTAGTTTTAGCTGCTTCTCTATGATGATACCCAGTACTGTTTTGCCTGAGTTACCCATTCAGTACTAGTATTGTGGGCAGATGAAAGATGCCTTTTATGACAGCTGTCTGGGAGTAAAAAGTATTAGATTGTTTTTGGGGGTTTAGTAGGAGTCATGATTTAATTAACCATGACTCAGCAGAGGAGAATAGTTTCCTGTGTGAGGTCTTGTAGTTTTGCTGTAGTTTTAGCAGTGCAGACCAATGTGGAATCCTTTACACATTGGACTATAGCAGCATACCTCTCAACCTCCTAGCACAAAAAAATCTGCACAAGTCCCAAAATAGGGACAAATTTGAAATATTGCTCTCATAAACTAAGAAGGTTGCTAGAATAAAAGATGTTTTATTAACATGCATTTTCTGAAGGATATGAAGTCTGAAACCAAGTGTCAGTTATTTAGTGAATTCATTTCTTACTGATTTGTCACAAAAATCCAGCAAACCACAGATTTTATGAGGAACAGATAAAAAAGATGAGGCAAAAAGCTGGACATTCTGTGACAATCTGGACAACTGAGAGTTTGTATAGTAGCATGTTTGGTGTTTGCTGTATGGTGGTCACTAATGAACAGGCTAAAAAGTATAGGGTCTAGAACTGATTGTTGTAGAATACCTAAGTTTATGGGGAGGACAGAGGAGATGTCAGTTTGACATTTTAAGGCTTGTGTTCTGTTTGATAGAAATCTATGAAACCACTGTAGGCAGGATTTAGCTAGGCCTGTGGAGTAGAGATTTTGAAGTTTCAGATGGGACACTATCAAAAGCTTTGAATATGACTAAAAGGTGCTGAAACTAGATTACATTCATATCTTTCTGTATTTATGGTTGCAGTGAAGTTCGGTAGAGCTGTAGTAGTGCTATGATGAGGTCTACAACAGTGTTACGCTCATATTCCATTCTTAATACATTAGACAGACCATATTTCTCCTGAATCTGTAACCAAGATACCCAACTTGTATCTAACATAGCTCCAAGATCACTGACATCTTCCTCTCTTTTTCCAAAGTTTTAGACCCCCTTCTCTTTTTGGATCAGCTTTACTATCTCTGCTGGTGACTAATAAATTTAGCTGGTTGTTATACTCCAGCCTAGCTAAAATAGTATACAGTGTAACCTGCTGTAACACATAAGGATTATCTACATGTTTACTATAATACAGCCACATTGACAACCTGTCAGATCAGAATTTGCCTTCATCAAACTCACTATTTTTTTTATTTTACTTCATAAAAACAAAAAGTCAGCAAATACATTATCAGTTGTACATATTTATAATATATGTAGGAAGCTGGACCATTAAGACCACCTATTTCTCTCAAAAGTGTATTTTCCCAAAATATCAGAAAATTAACAATATACTAAATAAAAGTTATACTTTTCACAGCATTCAAAAACTGGTTTATCAGTAGGAAATGCTTGAAATGCACAAGACAATAAGGGAATGTCAAAGAATGCAATGTGTACACCCTCTGATTCATCTCTAGTTTGATCATTTTCAATCTGTGAAAAGCTCCTTTTACATTTTCTTTAATTTAGCATATGTTTTACTAATGGATTCTTCTGGTGTATTTCCTAGCCAAATTCCTTGATATTTAATACGTGCTGACTGCCATAAATAAGTATTTTTATATTGTATTACATGTGTATATACATAGATTATTAGCCTTGTTTTTGTTTTATTACCTTTTGTTGCTTCACAGCAAGGGGTTCTCCCATTCGATTCTCGGCTGGAGTGCGGGGAGTGCCTTCTGTGTGGAGTCTGCATGTCCTCCCTGCGGTTGGGTGACATTCAAAAGACATGCGTAAATGGTTGTGCCTTCGTTGAAGGTTGGACGTCAAGCTGGCACCTCGGCGTTCATGAAAATCTGCCAATCATTAGCGGACCGGAGTTCCGGTGTGGCGACCCCTAACCGGAAAAAGCCAAAAGACAAACAACAACCTTTATAACCTGAAATTATACCAAATAGGTCCAATGTAGTAAGGAGACACTCTACATCATACTCTGGCCTAGTTAAATACATCAATGCATTGTATGCAAATAATGAAATCTTTACCTTTTTTCGACCTGCCATGTGCCCCAACACGTCTTAAGCACTTTATTGCCACTTTTAATGGTTCAAAATACAAAGCATACAAAACTGGTGACAGAGTGCATTCCTGCCTTGTTCTTCTTGATAACTTAAAATGCAATGACAAACTTAGGTACTTTAGTACAGGAATTATAAGTAGCTATAATTACATCAACAGTTTCCTTGTGAACATGAACTCTAAAAGTAACCATATCAAATAATGTCAGTTAATTCTCAGTCTCTTTTTCAGCTTTCAGACTCAGCACAGATGGAGAAAGAGAAGTTAATAGTAGTTATCTTCATTAACAAGTCTAGCTTCAAAATGTCAACAAAATTCTGGTTACCCCTTACAAATCCAGTTTTATTGTTCTCTGTTAATTGTTGGACATCTAATCTGCTTGCTAAAAATGTCATACATAACTTAAAATCATGACTTAATTAGAAATAGTTCTGAGTGAAAATAACAGAATAGGGTCTTTGTCTCCCTTTGGTACAAGTCCCGTTGCATCAACCAGTCGGATAATTAGTAACCAGAAATTACCTCACATAGTGCTTCCCTTCAGTAATAAAATGACCGATCAAGAAAACCAGTCTGAATTTGTAAAGTAAATGTACAAAAACATATAAAAAACTGCGCAATAAATAGTAACAGGTTAGGTGCTTTCATCCTTTAATGTCAGGATTCTCGCTACAGACCACTTGTAATAAAATTTCATAGAACATAAACATCGCAAAAGTATTAAAATATTAAAACTCCAAATAGTGAAAGTTTAACAAACATGTTGTACATTTTTGTATGTTTACTTGTATATAATAAATTCAGATTGGTTTTATTGGTCGGTCATCATTTTATTACCAAAGGGGAACATTACGTGAGCTAATTTCTGGTTACTAGACTTTTCATCTTGCTTCACAGGCACAAGCTACTGATCTGGATTCTTAGTCGAATAATATTGTCTAATATTCTGCTGGATTATAACAAAAATACTTATCATTCAATCACTGCTGAATAAGTTTGTATTTTTATTGAACCATTGTTTTCTATCTTATTTTCAGCCTTTTGACTTTCCCCAGAGTCATGTCACCTTCATAGGGTTTATTTTGTAACTCCATTAATTGACTTTATTAGTTCTTATATTATTCGGTCATATTTTTTATACATTATCAGTATAATTATTAACCTCCTTTTTCACTTTTCACTTGATATCCCCTTAGTTGCTTGAAATCTTGATACAGTGCTGAAAATTACAACTGTAATTGAATTAATCCAATGGCAGAGCATTTCAATATAGAAGTGTGAAAGAGTAATCTTATTAGTCTTATAGATTGATACATGCTTTATAAACACTCAACCAAGAATGCCCTTTTGCACACATACACATTGGGAAGGATCTCCTTAACAATGAAAAACTAAAAGACTGGCAAACATGTGTAATTCAATATAACTGAATACAGCCATTATATCAACATCTGTGGGACCATATTAAAGCTTTATAATCAGGCCAGAAGACCATTACCAGTCATCTCTGCTTTTCTAGGTAACATTAATATTCAAAATATTTTAATTAAAGTAGCAAGAAGCGTGCTTACCTTGGTTATGTAAGTTAACCTGATATCAAACATGAGTGTATCCCTTCACAGATACCATAATAACTATTTATGTTTGACTCAAAATGCACTGCTTTTAGCTGTCTTATTCAACATGGTTCTTCATCCAATTCACTTCACCATGCAGTGGTAGTGCTTTCTGCTGCTGAGTCACATGAGTTTTAAAAACAGGTAATGCCTCTTGACTTACAGATTTCCAAAGTAATCAACTTCCTTTTAAAGTTCTTACATTCTCAGTAACAACATTGTCTTTCAGAGCAGATGTGGGTTCTTGATCACTTTACATCAACTTATATTTTTGTAGAGCAACAAAGGCCTACTTGTCAATACACTTGCTACCTGTCGAACATCTCCGATATAAAAATGTAGGAACATAATTTGGGACATCTCTGAGTTACATATAAAGTACTGATTTTATTTCCTTGCCTGGACATGTAACGTTAATATAAAAGCATGACAATTTTTGCACTTGCTGTTCACTTCTGATACACCTCAGTCTCCATGAAATCATTGTGCCATTATAATATGAATAAATATATTTGTATAGCTTTCTGTTTAGTGCAATTTGTTCTGTAAGACTACTAGTGTTCTTTAATATGGTACACTAACTTAACTGCAGGGTGGTGCAGAGGTGCAATAGTTAGAGTTGTGTCACAGCAAAAGGTTTCCTGGTTTGATTCTTGGCTGGGGGCCTTCTGTGTGGAGTCTGCATTTCCTCTTGCATCTACATGGGTTTCTTCCAGGTGCTGTGGTTTCCTTCCACATTCCACATTCCAAAGACATGCATTAGGTGGACTGGACACTCTTAATTGGCCCTAGGTGTCAGTGTGTGGTACGACTATGTATGTCACCCTCTGGTCTCAAGGAGGGTTGAACACTGGGCTACCAACCTGACCATGTAAAACTGTAACCGCTATAGAAACAACTGAGTGTGTGAGCGAGTGTATGTTACGACTACATATGTCACCCTTCAGTCCCAAGGAGGGTTGGGTGCCTGACTAGCAACCAGACCCTGTAAAAAAAAGCTTTTCCATCTCTTTCAACCTTCTGATTTAAAAGCTTGTGTTTGCACTTGTTTCCTGCCTTTCCTGTTACTAGTCTAGTCCAGGTACAGATCTGCTGTATCTCTGCTCTTTGTAAGCTTCTGAGCCCACCAAGCCTTTTTGTGTTTTAGGGAAGCCTTCTAGCTTATCAGTGGGAGTGGTAAGCACTAGGTAGCCTATCTACCACAAGAGGAGTGGCTCCTGGCCCAGAACTTGTACCTTATTGGCCATTTGAGCAGTTTTTTTCCCCATCTCTTTCAACTTTCTGGTTTAAAAGCCACATTTATGCTTGTTTCCTACCTTTCCTGTAACTAGTCTAGTTCAGATACAGACGTGCTGTATCCGGGACTGTTGGTAAGCGTCTGAGCCCCTCAAGACTTTCTGTGTTGGAGGGAAGCCTTCTAGCTCATCAGTGGGAGTGGTAAGCACTAGGTAGCCTATCTTCCACGGGAAGAGTGGGTTTTGGCTCATAAATTGTAGTTTATTGGCCATTTAGGCAGTTTTCCATCTCTTTCAACTTGCTGGCTTAAAAGCCTGTGTTTGCGCTTGTTCCCCACTTTTCCTGTAACTAGTATAGTCCAGGTACACATTTGCTGTATCCAGGACTGTTTGTAAGCTTCTGACCCCCCCCCCCAAGCCTTTCTGTGTTGGAAGGAAGCCTTCTAGCTTATCACTGGGAGTGGTCAGCATTAGGTAGCCTATCTACCACAAGAGGAGTGGTTCCTGGCCCAGAAATTGTAGCTATTGGCTGTTTGGGCAGTTTTTCCATCGCTCTCAACTTTCTGGTTTTAAAGCCCGTGTTTGCGCTTGATCCCCACCTTTCCCGTAATTAGCCTAGTCCAGGTACAGGTTTGCTGTATCCAGGACTGTTTGTACGCTTCTGAGCCCCCCACGCCTTTGTGTTGGAGTGGAGCCTTCTAGCTTATCAGTGGGATTGGTAAGTACTAGGTAGCCTGTCTACCACAAGAGGAGTGGTTCTTGGCCCAGGAATTGTAGTTTATTGATCATTTGGGAAGCTGACCATCTCTTTTAACTTTCTGGTTTAAAAGACCACATCTGCACTTGTTTCCCATCTTTCCTGTAACTAACCTACTGGAAAATACTAGAAAGCCTTAAACTAATACAAGCCTTCTAGATTAAAAGAGAGACTTTGGAGTGATTAAGTGTCAGTTTTCTGTATTTTCTTGCTGTACTAAACGTTGATTTTCCAGCGTTTATTGTGATTTAAAAGCTTGTTTTTTTCACATATTGTTCTTATTTGACTGCCTGCACATTTAAAAAGACATTTTTTGTTTAAATAATTTGTTTAACTGTTGTAGGCTACACACTAAAGTGCGATAGTCTTTTCTGATTGCTTGTAGTCGTTTAAAGTTGTTTTAAGTGTACGTTTTACTGTTTTTGCCTTATCTTTTCAAAAAAAAAAACAAAAAACAAAAAACAAAAACATTCCTTGTTTCCCGCCTTTCTAAGCTAGTATATTCCAGTTTTCAGGCTAGTGCTGAATTCAGGGCTGTGTTACAAGTTTCTGAGTTGCCCATACCTTACTTGATAGAGGGAAGTGTCTCTGTTCACCTAGGAGAGAGGGGAACTTTGAGCAGCCATCTGTCCCTGGTGGAGTGGTTCCAGCCCAGAAGTTAGTTTAAAAATTACGTTTGCATGGTTTTGCGCACCGGGCAGCACTGGTTATCTAGGTTTAAATTATTCCCAGCTCCACTAAGTCTCCTCTTCAGTTTTTCCCTTGCAACTAGTCTAACTCTCAACCTAAGCACTCAAAAAGCACCCTACAGTCCAGCACTTGATCAGACCAAATAGCAAGCACTAATATACCCCAACACGTCATTGCCCAACAGGGCAAGGCTCTTTATCCACCCCTCACCAACCAAGCAACTAAACAGCTCACCCTACTATTCAGGCATGACCAAAGGGGAACTTCAGGTGTACTCTCCAGTCCACCTGGTGAACCTGGGTATCCCGAGGCAATGTTACAACTGCCTCATGTACACAGACATCCCTCTCCTTCTACCACAAAACACTAACATATGCGAGAGATGCAATTATACAGCCAAACTGGAGGCTAAGCTCTCTCCACCCAAGACTGGAACAGACAGTCATGAGGAGAAGGTTAACACTTGCACCACACCTCCAGCCTCACATAGACCTACTAAACGAACACTGGCAAAAAATACACACAAATACACTAAGTCATACTTGGAAGCTCTAAATAAAAACCTGCAAAAGCATCAGAGAGCTCCAAAGCAGACACCCAAAAAACCTGCACCTCCCATTACAAACCAGACAATACATAAAACACAAAGTCAATGTGCCACACAATCACAGCCCTTTAAGGTGAAATAACATACCTAACACACTAGTAATAGGTGACTCTATAGTCAGGCACAGTGACGTCCCACTCACTAGGCTGGACAAGGAGAAGGTTACCATTAGCTGCCTGTCGGGATCCAGAATCCGCTACATAACGCAAGCACTCAGGTCACTCCAGAACAAGTACAAATAGGACTCTGTCATTGTTCATGTTGGTGTGAATACACTGAGATGTACCTCCCTGGACTACATGAAAAGAGAAAAGGAAGAGCTCAATGATCATGTAGCCCAGGCAGGTATGGCCCTGACCCTGAGTAGCATCCTGCCCTCACCAAGAATGATACCTCAGTATAAAGAAAAAAATGATCAATTTCAACAACTGGCTAAGCTTCCTGTGTCATTCAAAGGGGATCCAGTTTCTGTCAGCCTGGGATGACATGCTCGACAAGCCGCATTGCTTCGTAAGAGACGGCTTGCACCTGTCACCCCTAGGCTTTGAATACTGGCCAAGGCTCTTGCTGCCCCGATAGTGCCTTTTTTAGACAAGTGTCAAAAGTCAAACCAACCTCCATAAACAGCACAAATAAAAAAATGAGGGTTATGCTACTCAACGCCAGGAGTTTAAATCTCAAAATGCACGAGTTTGAAGCACTCCTCAGTATGGAAAACGTTGACATCTGTGCAGTAACTGAAACCTGGTTCAAGACTCCAGAGAGCACTCCAGTACTACTGGGCTACAACACATATCACACATTTCGGCCACAGAAACCCAGACCAAAACACAAAAGGAGGGAGTGTAATCATATTCATCAAGGATTCCTACACCTCCAGGTTAGTGGTGCAGCATGATACCTCTGAGATCATCCATGTGCAACTAACATCGAGCAAATCTGCAATGCAAATTGTGGCCTGCTACAGATCACCCTCCATGACCTAGGACCACCACTCTGCCTTTCTGGAGACACTGGAAAACATGAAAGTCCTACCGAACACCCTGATATTGGGCGATTTCAATTACCCTACCATTTACTGGGAAAACTACTTGAGTACAAACTCCCAGACTCAGCACTTCCCGGAATTTATCAACTCAAATGCCCTGGATCAGCTGGTAAACTCCCCTACCAGAGGTGAAAATATATTAGACCTGGTCATCACCAACATGGGCGACAAGTGTTCCGCACCGGAGGTCAACCTGTCACTGGTTAGGTCAGACCATAAACTAATCACTTTGGATGTCCACACCCCACCACCACCCCCAACCCAGGAAACCACAGTGAAAAACTTTTCTAAAGCAAACTTCACCTTACTTAAGACAGAGGTGGTAAGTTTCACAGTCCCCACGCTAAAGAATAACCCTGCCCAAGATGCAGAATCCTTTACAAATGCACTCTATGAGCACCTACAAGGATGCATGGATCGTGCCATCTCTAGCAAAACCAGGACTCACTCTCCTAAGAAAAGGAAACCAGTTTGGTGGACCCTTGCAATAAACAGGCTATACAACAGAAGGAGGAAACTAGTTCAGAAAAAAAGTAAATCCCAAGAAGGAAAGACATCCCTGATCAGTATCAGTAAGAAGCTAAGGTCCCTCATGAAATCATCCAAGGCTAACTTCAAAAGAAAATAGCCAAGGATTCGAAAGATAACCACAAAGCCTTCTTTAGCTATGTCAAGAATCTAAGTGGCATCTCACAGATATGCTCTGCGCTAGTGCAAAATAGCACAAAATATACTGAACCTACTGATATTGCCAACATCCTGGCAGATAGACTCAGTACAAACTTCACCCCCCCTCACCTCCAAAAGGGCCCACAACAATACCAGAAAAGTGTAATGTCCTGGAAATTACAGACGCACAGGTGAAAACAGCCCTTTCAAAAGCCAAAAACACAGCATCAATGAGGCCAGATGGTGTCCCAGGATTCGGTCTTGCACAAACTACAGAACGAACTAACCCCCCACCTAAACACGCTGTTCAACCTCAGCCTCTCCACAGGCTATGTGCTCATAGAATGGTGCACAGCAATGGTTATTCTTTTCCACAAAGGAGGGGCCCTAACCGACCCTGGTAACTATCTCCCCATAAGCCTGACTAGCCTGGTCTGCAAGGCTATGGAGCGCATCATCATGGAACTCATTAACAAAGACATTGGGATCCTCCAAACACTTGACCCAACCCAGTTCAGCTTTGTTAAGGGCAGATCATGCCTACTAAACCTGGTTGACTTTGAGACAGTCACCAAGGCCATAGACGAGAGAAAGGTGGTTCACATTGCCTACCTTGACCTAGCCAAGGTGTTCGACACCATTCCTCATTCGGGTATTATAGAAAAACTCACAAGCCTGAACATAAACCCCTACGTCACAAGATGGGTTGCCTACTGGCTTACAGATAGAACTCACAGGGTAAGAATAGCAGGCCTCAGGTCCGACTCTAAATCAGTCACAAGTGGTGTCCCACAAAGCTGTTGGTCCTGGGACCCCTACTGTTCGGCATATACTTCTCAGAAGTACAGGCAAACACAGGAGGACGATGGCTAACCAAGTTCGCCGATGACTGCAAACTGGGAGCCATAATTGACTCTCCGGCTGACATGTACATCCTCCAAAATGGCCTTACTGAGATGGACACCTGGTATCAAAGTCATGGCCTCAAGCTAAATGCCAAAAAATGCATAGTCATCTCGTTTGGGAAAAACAAAACACCCACAAATTACCACATAGGTAGCAGCCCCCTTAATACAGAAGAGGTAATAAGAGATCTGGGGACCCAGGTAGATAGTAATCTCTCCTTTGACAATCATATTGCCAAAGTAGTTAAGAAATCCTTTTATGTGGCCCATCTAATTACTAAAGGGTTTGCATCTAGAAATAGAGGATATAGTGCCCCTCTACTCATCACTCATCAGACCCATCATAGAGTAAAATGCCCCATTTGGGATGTACCTCACAAGACACTTCCAACAGCTGGAAAGACCACAAAAGTACCTCACCAAGAGGATTACTGGCCTCAAACATATGTCTTATGCAGCCCAACTGAAAAAAACTCCAGCTGTACTCAGTGGCATATCGCTTACTCAGAGGTGATCTCTGCCTGACTTACAAAGCCTTATCCGACTCAGAATTGATGGACATGCTCCAAATTAAGAAATCCAAGTCACTGCGAGCCACGCACTCTAGTGAGCTAAACCTCACCACAACAATAAATAGAACATGCTGGAGGGATAGATTCCTGTCACAGAGACTTCCCATGCTTTGTAACAAAATTCCTAACTACATTAGGCAGAGCCCTTCACTAACACTCTTCAAGAGAAACCTTGACGAGTGGATGGGTAACAGAAAATACACCCCTGGGATCACTTCATTGGTTCTGCTTGACAGAGGCTCAGTTAATTAATCAATGGGGCGGCGGAAGCCGACACACTCTGGCTAGGCTTATAAATGACCTCGGGCAGATAGCCTAGTACCTACCTATGAACCTAAACTGTAACCATTCTAGAAACAACTGAGTGTGTGTGTGAGTGTGTGTTACAACTACATATGTCATCCTCTGGTCTCAAGGAGGGTTGGGGACTGGGCTAGCAACATGACCCCATAAAAGCGTAACTGCTACAGAAATGAGTGACTGGAGAGTGCTTGTTGCCTGGTGTGCTGAATAGCACAAATGGAACTGAGAGAGAGAGAACGTAACTGCAGGGGAAGCTAAACACAAGTGCACCATGTTGTCACTGCAGTGACACACAAATGTAACATTTACCACAGTGAATGTTTGCTAACAGGTATTGTAACAGCATATTTTCAGCTGAGGGTTGGGATACTTGAGGTACGGACCTATGAGCCATGTTATGAAGTTGAGCAGGATTCTGTTCCCTTGATAAATTCAGTTGTAAGAATTAAAGGTTTGTCTTTTTATATTATGCAACTGCTTATTGTTTGCAGTCTTTTCAAGTCATTGTTTTGCATACAGATGTCAGTGTTGCTGGGTATGCATTCTTCAGTTGTTTTCTGCATGTCTGACCAGCAGATTTATTTAGTTACAAAAGGCTGATTTATTTCCTGTCTCTCTATTTTTACTTTTTATCTTTTTTGTATATTTGTATACTTGGGATCAATAGTTCAGAATAACGGTGAGTGTGGAAGAGAGGTGAAGAAGAGAGTACAGGCAGGATGGAGTGGGTGGAGAAGAATGTCGGGAGTGATTTGTGACAGACGAGTACCAGTAAGAGTGAAAGGGAAGGTGTACAAGAGGTTAGTGAGACCAGCTATGTTATATGGGTTGGAGACAGTGGCACTGACAAAAAGGCAGGAGTTTGAGCTGGATGTGGCTGTGTTAAAAATATTAAGATTTGCACTGGGTGTGACGAGGGTGGACAGGATTAGGAATAAGTATATTAGAGGGTCAGCCCAGGTTGGAAGGTTTGGAGACAAAGCCAGAGAGGCAAGATTACATTGGTTTGGACATGTGCTGAGGAGGGATGCTGAGTATATTGGGAAAAAGATGCTAAGGATGAAGCTACCAGGTAATAGGAAAAAAGGAAGGCCTAAGATAAGGTTTATGGATGTGGTGAGAGAGGACATGCAGGTGATTGGTGTGACAGAGCAAGATGCAGAGGACAGGAAGAAATGGAAACAGATGATCCGCTGTGGCGACCCCTAACAGGAACAAACTAAATTCACAGCACGAACCAGTAGATAAAATTGGCAGTTCAATAACAATCCAACGGACCAAGCATGTAATCCAGCAAGAAGTTTAATCCAATGTAAGCGCTTTCGGCCATGTCACCAGCCTTCTTCAGACATAAAACACACTGAAATAAAAGCATATATATATATATATATATATATATATATATATATATATATATATGTGTGTGTATATACACACACACACCCAAACTTGCCTTAATTGAATAATAGCAACCAATTAATTAAATAAAACAAATAAAACAATGAGTTGTAGACTATTAACTATTTCAACTGCTATTATTACCTAACCACAAGGTAAAACACATACAAACCACATATTAAAAACTCAGTAACCAGTTAATAATAAATTTATATATCGTAACATGGATTCTATCTATTATAAGCTTTTAATTTTAAAACACTGCTAAGCGATATTGAATCATTGAGTCCTGGAAACTCCGTTGCATTTAGAAAAACCTGCCACCAGTATTCTTTTGATTCCGGTATTATTTTCCATGGACCATTCCTAGGAGATGGAATAATCTGCTCCAATACTATGAATTTAAATGAATGTGTGGAATTATGCATTAGATGCCTATATAATGCATTATTATGTGAGCTCTTCCTAATTACGTATAAATGCTCATATATTCGCTGACGCAATTATGCATTAGTAAATGCAACGGAGTTTCCAGGACTCAATGATTCAATATCGCTTAGCAGTGTTTTAAAATTAAAAGCTTATAATAGATAGAATCCATGGTATTTAATGTATATAAAATTTGTTACGATATATAAATTTATTATGAACTGGTTATTGAGTTTTTAATATGTGGTTTGTATGTGTTTTACCTTGTGGTTAGGTAATAATAGCAGTTGAAATAGTTAATAGTCAACAGCTCATTGTTTTATTTGTTTAATTAATTGGTTGCTATTATTCATTTAAGGCAAGTTTGGGTGTATATATATATATATATATATATATATCTATATATATATATCTATATATATGCTTTTATTTCAGTGTGTTTTATGTCTGAAGAAGGCTGGTGACACGGCCGAAAGCGCTTACATTGGATTAAACTTCTTGCTGGATTACATGCTTGGTCCGTTGGATTGTTATTGAACTGCCAACCCTAACAGGAACAGCCGAAAGAAGATGATGATGATGTATGTTTTTGTGGATCATGGTTTGGGTGAGCAGTTATTTTCTTTTGCGGTTACTTCTGTCTGACACGTTCAGCTCACATCTCAGAAGATATTCTCCCATATAGCTGGGGTGGGTGTGAATATGGACTCTCTGCATGACCTTAGTACAGGACTGAGTGTAGTATGAAGTTATATATTTCCCAGTCAGTCTGTGCTCCCATCCTCACCTATGTTCATGATCTCTAGGTAGTGACTGAAAGGATGAGATCACAGACAGATGTTGTAGAAGTTAGGGCCTTTGCAGGGCAACTGGGCTCAATCTTTATGACAGAACAAGGAGTCTGGCAATCCTGGGAGATTAGGAGTGCATTCAGTGTTCCTAAAGATTGAGATTAGTGTATATCCATTGTCCCAAAGAATTGTGATGATTCACCTTAGCAGGTATTGGGCAATGCATGAGAATGCCACATAGATGCCTCCTACAAGAGGTTCACTAGGTAGGGCCCCGCTGACAGGGGGCACTGGGGCAGACATAAAATATGTGAGAGGGAGTATACATCTCAGCTTGCCAGGGAATACTTAGAAATCCCACCAGATGAGCTGGGTTGGGAGGGTGGCCTAACGGTTAAGCTGTTTGCCTTACAAACACAAGGTGCAGGGTTTGAGTCTCACAAGGGATAATTGGCTAGGCTTACAATGGCTCGCAAGGGCACTTAGCCTAGTACTAACCTGTGAATCCTGTGGATAATGTTAGCACTGTGCCTCTCATAGCTTCTGGCTTGAAGCTTAGAAATCGGGAGGAAGACTGAGCATATGTACACACACGCACTCAAACTTACATATCTGTATAGCTGTTCTATGTGTACAGGTATGTATAAATTTAAATATGTATATATATATATATATATATTAAATAATCCAGAAGCCAAAGAACAGACCAAGGTTAAGAAAAGCACATTTGTTCCTATGTATTTATAGATATATATATAGATATATATATATATATATATATATATATATATATATATATATATATATACACACATACACCCGAGGGGATTTATAAGCCTAGCCAGAGTGCATCAGCTTTCGCTGCCCCACTGATTAATTAACTGAGGCTCTGTCAATTAGAGCCAATGAAGTGATCCCAGGGCTGTATTTCCTGTTACCCATCCACTCGTCAAGGTTTCTTTTGAAGAGTGTTAGTGAGGGGCTCTGCCTAATGTAGTTAAGAATTTTGTTCCAAAGCATGGGGGGGTCTCTGTGACAGGAATCTATCCCTCCATCATGTTCTATTTATTGTTGTGGCAAGGTTTAGCTCACTAGAGCGAGTGGCTCGCAGTGACTTGGATTTCTTTAGGTGGAGCATGTCCATCAATTCTGAGTTGGACATGGCTTTGTAAGTCAGGCAGAGATCACCTCTGAGTAGGCGACATGCCACTGAGTACAGCCGAAGTTTTTCCAGTCGGGCTGCATAGAACATATGTTTGAGGCCAGTAATCCTCTTGGGGAGGTACTTTTGTGGTCTTTCCAGCTGTTGGAAGTGTCTTGTGAGGTACATCCCAAATGGGGCATTGTACTCTATGATGGGTCTGGTGAGTGTCGAGTAGAGGGGCACTATAACCTCTTTATTTCTAGATGCAAACCCTTTAGTAATTAGACGGGCTACATAGAAGGATTTCCTAACTACTTTGGCAATATGATTGTCAAAGGAGAGATTACTATCTACCTGGTTCCCCAGATCTCTTATTACCTCTTCTGTATTAAGGTGGCTGCCACCTATGTGGTAATTCATGGGTGTTCTGTTTTTCCCAAATTGGATGAATATGCATTTGTTGGCATTTTGCTTGACACCATGACTTTGACAACAGGTGTCCATCTCAGTAAGGCCCTTTTGGAGAATGTCCGTGTCAGCCGGAGAGTCAATTATGACTCCCAGTTTGCAGTCATAGGCAAACTTGGTTAGCCATAGTCCTCCTGTGTTTGCCTGTACTTCTGAGAAGTATATGCCGAACAGTAGGGGTCCCAGGACTGAGCCTTGTGGGGCACCATTTGTGACTGGTTTAGAGTCAGACCTGGAGCCTGCTATTCTTACTGTGTGAGTTCTGTCTGTGAGCCAGTTGGCAACCCATCTCGTGATGTAGGGGTTTATGTTCAGGCTGGTGAGTTTTTCTATAATTCTAGAGTAGGGAATGGTGTCAAAAGCCTTGGTGAGGTCAAGGTAGGCTGTGTGAACCACCTTCCCCTCATTTATGGCCTTGGTGACTGTCTCGAAGAAGTCAACCAGGTTTAGTAGGCATGATCTGCCCTTAACAAAGCCGAACTGGGTCGGGTCATGTGTTTGGAAGTTTCCAATGTCTTTGTTAATAAGTTCCATGATGATGCGCTCCATAGTCTTGCAGAAGAGGCTAGTCAGGCTTATGGGGTGATAGTTACCAGGGTCAGTTGTGGCCCCTCCTTTGTGGAGCGGAATAACCGTTGCTGTGCGCCATTCTATGGGCATGTAGCCTGTGGAGAGGCTGAGGTTGAACAGTGTGTTTAGGTGGGGGATTAGTTTGTTCTGTAGCTCATGCAAGATGCATCCTGGGACACCATCTGGCCCCATTGACGCTGTGCTTTTGGCTTTTGAAAGGGCTGTTTTCACTTGTGTGTCTGTGATTTCCAGGACACCACACTTTTCTGGTATTGTTGTGGACTCTTTTGGGGGTGAGAGGAGGGTGAAGTTTGCACTGAATCTATCTGCCAGGATGTTGGCAATATCAGTAGGTTCAGTATATTTTGTGCTATTTTGCAGTAGCTCAGAGCATATCTGTGAGTTGCCACTTAGATTCTTGACATAGCTAAAGAAGGCTTTGTGGTTATCTTTTGAATCCTTGGCTATTTTTCTTTCGAAGTTAGCCTTGGATGATTTTATGAGGGACCTTAGTTTCTTACTGATACTGATCAGGGATGTCTTTCCTTCTTGGGATTTGCTTTTTTTCTGAACTAGTTTCTTCCTTCTATTGTATAGCCTGTTTACGGCAGGTGTCCACCAGGCTGGTTTCCTTCTCTTAAGGGAGTGAGTCTTGGTTTTGCTAGGGATGGCACAATCCATGCATCCTTGTAGGTGCTCATAGAGTGCATTTGTAAAGGTTCCTGCATCTTGGACACTGTTATCCTTTAGTGTGGGGGCTGTGAAACTTACCACTTCTGTCTTAAGTAAGGTGATGTTTGCTATAGAAAAGTTTTTCACTGTAGTTTCCTTGGTTGGGGGTGGTGGTGTGCTGTGGACATCCAGAGTGATTAGTTTATGGTCTAATCTTACCAGTGACAGGTTGACCTCCAGTGTGGAACACCTGTTGCCCATGTTGGTGATGACCAGGTCCAATATGTTTTCACCTCTGGTAGGGGAGTTTACCAGCTGATCCAGTGAATTTGAGTTGATAAATTCCGGGAAGTGCTGGACCTGGGAGTTTGTACTTGAGTAATTTTCCCAGTCAACGGTAGGATGATTGAAATCGCCCAATATCAGGTTGTTCAGTAGGGCCTTCATGTTTTCCAGTGTTTCCAGAAAGGCAGAGTGGTGGTCCTAGGTTATGCAGGATGATCTGTGGCAGGCCACAATTTGCATTGCAGATTTGCCCAATGTTAGTTGCACATGGATGATCGCAGAGGTATCATGCTGTGCCACCAACCAGGAGGTGTAGGTATCCTTGATGAATATGGACATACCCCCTCCTTTTGTGTTTTGGTCCATGTTCTGTGGCCGAAATGTGTGGTATGAGTTGTAGCCTGGTAGTGCTGGGGAGCTCTGTGGAGCCTTGAACCAGGTTTCAGTTACTTCACAGATGTCGACGTTCTCCATTCTGAGGAGTGCTTTGAGCGAGTGCATTTTGAGATTTAAACTCCTGGCATTGAGTAGCATAACCCTCATTTCTTTATTTGTGCTGTTTACAGAGGTGGGTTTGACTTTTGAGCCTTGCCTAAAAAAGGCACTATTGGTGCAGCAAGAGCCTTGGCCAGTATTCGAAACCCTAGGGGTGACAGGTGCAAGCCATCTCTTGTGAAGCAACGAGACTTGTCGAGCATGTCATCCCAGGCTGACAGACACTGGATCCCCTTTGAATGACACCAGAAGCTTAGCCAATTGTTGAAATTGATCATTTCTTTCTTTATACTGCGGTATCATTCTTGGTGAGGGCAGGATGCTACTCAGGGTTAGGGTCATACCTGTCTGGGCTGCATGATCAGCGAGCTCTTCCATGTCTCTTTTCATGTAGTCCAGGGAGGTACGTCTCAGGTCATTCACACCAACATGAACAATGACAGAGTCATATCTGTACTTTTTTTGGAGTGACCTGAGTGCTTGTGTTATGTGGCGGATTCTGGTTCCCGACAGGCAGCTAACAGTAACTTTCTCCTTGTCCTGCCTAGTGAGTGGGACGTCAGTGTGCCTGACTACAGAGTCACCTATTACTAGTGTGTTAGGTATGTTATTTCGCCTTAGGGGCTGTGATTGTGTGGCACACTGGTTTTGTGTTTTATGTGTTGTCTGGTTTGTGACGGGAGGTGCAGGATTTTGGGTGTCTGCTTTGGAGGTCTCTGATGCTTTTGCAGGTTTTTATTTAGAGCCTCTAAGTATGATTTTGTGAATTTATGTGTATTTTTTGCAAGTGCTGGTTTAGTATGTCTGTGTGATGCTGGAGGTGTGGTTCAAGTGTTAACCGTCTCCTCATGACTGCCTGTTCCAGTCTTGGGTGGAGAGAGCTTAGCCTCCAATTTAGCTATATAATTGCACTTCTCGCATATGTTAATGTTTTGTGGTAGGAGGAGAGGGTTGTATGTGTACATGAGGCAGTTGTAACATTGCCTCAGGATACCCAGGTTCACCAGCTGGACTGGAGAGTATACCTGAAATTGCCCTTTGGTCATGCCTGAATAGTAGGGTGAGCTGCTTAGTTGCTTGGTTGGTGAAGGGTGAATAATGAGCCTTGCCCTGTTAGGCAAGTGTCGAGGTATATTAGTGCTTGCTATTAGGTCTGAGCAAGTGCTGGACTGTAGAATGCTTTTTAAGTGCTTAGGTTGAGAGTTAGACTACTTTCAAAGGGAAAAACTGAAGAGGAGACTTGGTGGAGCCTAGAATAATTTAGCCCTAGCTAACCAATGCTGCCTGGACGAGCAAAACCGTGTGAACGCTGTTTTTACAGCAGGAAAATGAAAGAGCTAGAAATTAGCCCAAAATGACCTATAAACTACTAACTTCTGGGCTGGAACCACTCCTCCAGGGACAGATGGCTGCTCAAAGCTCCCTCTCTCACAGGTGAATAGAAAAATCTTCTTCTATCCAAGTAAGGTATGGGCAACTCAGAAATTTGTAACACAGCTCTGAATTCAGCACTAGCCTGAAAAAATACAGTTGTGTACTCTTACCATAAATGTAGATGTTCGAGTATGTTCACTGTTGCAGTCATCACTGTAGGGTTCTTCCTGCCAGCAGCAGCCCTCGATCGGCCAGAATCCCAAAGTCTGGATCGGGCGCCAGCTGAGGTCGCATTTAACCTGACGTCAATGCACCGGAAGGTATAAGGATCTCAGCTGACGCCATTTCCCCAGTTTTTCTTGCCCCAGATGTCAGGTGCCCAGAAAGAAAAGGCTAAAAAAGAAACCAAGCCCAAAAACCTCAGCAGCCAAAATACCTCATAACAGACAATACTCAAGGAAAAAAACAAAAGAAGGGATAGGAGGGAGGGTAACCCTGACTGCAACAGTGAACACACTCGAACATCTACATTTATGGTAAGAGTACACAATTGTACTATGTCCTTCGTGGTTCACTGTTGCAGTCATCACTGTAGGGTTGAGTCCCAAAGCTAAGAAAGGGAGGCTGGAGGAGAAACAGAGGGAGCGGCCACAAAACCTTGCAAAACCGCAGAAGCAAAACCTACCCTGGATTTAGAATAGAGAGGGAGGTTGTAATGCTTAGAGAAAGTATGTACAGAACTCCAAGTAGCAGCTTCCAAAATATCCTTGGTAGGAACCCCACAAAGAAACGCTGCTGAAGTAGCAGTAGCCCAGGTAGAATGAGTCCTAACATTAACAGGAACCGGATTGCCATGATAAGAGTAACAGAACTTGATACAATGGACAACCCACTTGGAAATAGTTTGCTTAGTGACCACTTTCCCTTGAACTGTAGGAGCATAAGCGACAAACTGATCAGATTTCCGGAATATCTTGGTCCTGTCCAGGTAAGTACGAAGATGTCTGTGCACATCTAGGGAGTGCAAAAGACTTTCCTCCTCACTTTGAGGATTAGGTTAAAAAGTAGGCAAATGAATAGACTGATTCAAGGCTACAGCCGAAACTACCTTGGACATAAATGTGGGATTAGTCCGTATAGATACCCTATCCTGATGAAAAATGAGGAAGGGTTCCACAGTCATGAGTGCTTGCATTTCCAAAATTCTTCTAGCAGAGGTAATAGCTAAAAGAAAAGCAGTTTTCCAAGACAAAAATGTTAAATCCGTGGAAGCAGCAGGCTCTAAAGGAGATAGAGTTAATTTCTCCAAAACATAGTTAAGATCCCAAGTGGGAACAGGAGCCCTAATAGGAGGCCAAATATTCTTAGCACCTCTAAGAAATTGTTTAAGTAATGGATGAGAAAAAAATCAGAGGATCCGTATTGTAATGTGCAGAAATAGCAGAAGCATGAAGCTTAACAGATGAAAAAGATAGGCCTGTATGTAATAACTCTGTCAGATACTGTAAAATCAGAGGAATGTTCAGGATAGAAGAATCACCACCCTGGACTTGACTCCAGGAACAAAATCTTTTCCATTTCCCCGCATAAGATTTTCTAGTGCTGGGCCGTCTAGCTTCAAGGATTACATCCAATACCTGTTTGGAAAGGGCAGAGGTGTTTACAGACCCTGGATCCACCAGGCAGCTAGATGCAGAGTCTTGACGTGACTGTGCATTATCCGGCCATCCCGTTGAGACAGTAGATGAGGGATTTGAGGCAGAATCCAGGGAGGCTCCTGAACCAAGTTCATCAGAGTGGAATACCAGAATTGCTGAGGCCAATTGGGAGCCAGAAGAATCATGTGCGGTCTGTCCTGCTTTATCTTCAGAAGTACCCGAGGTAGAAGAGGAAAGGGAGGAAAGGCATATACTGAGAGGTGTTCCCATATGAATGAGAGGGCATCCACTTTCCATGCTAGTTTGTGGTAGGTCCTTGTGCAGAATGTTGGAAGTTGATGATTCTGAGGGGATGCAAAGAGATCTATGTCCGGACATCCCCAAGCCTTTACAATCATCCTGAATATCCGAACATCCAACATCCATTCGTGTGGATCCGAAATGCACCTGCTCAATGCGTCTGCCAGAGTGTTGTCTTTCCCTGGCAGGAATTGCGCTTGTAAGTCGATACTGCAGGTCAGAGCAGTGTACCAGAGATTCATGGCTAATCTGCACAGGGGGTAAGAGTGAGAGCCCCCCTGCTTGTTGATGTACCACATCACAGCAGTGTTGTCCATCCGAATCAACAATTGCCCTGGTAAAAGAGGGTTCCTGAAGGCCATCAGGGCATTCTGTACAGCTAGCATCTCCTTCAAATTTATGTGTAGGTGTGATTGCTCCTCCATCCAAACACCCTGAAGACATCTCCCGTGCATGTGGGCCCCCCAGGCATAATCCAAAGCATCCGTTGTCAGAACTTGGTTGGCTGGCAGAGGACACAAAGGCTTCCCCTTGTTCTGTAGACAGGCTTCGGCCCACCAAAGAAACTCTCACTGGAGACAAGGCAAAAGCGTGACCAGTGTCTCCAAACTGTGGCAATGCTGAGACCAGACATTTTTGAGGTACCACTGCAGTTTCCTCATATGCAGCCTTGCATACGGTAGTAGCAGAATGCAGGAGGCCATGTAACCCAAAGCCTGCAGAATTTTTCTTGCAGTCAGCTGTTTCAGTGAAGCCAGGTGTTGTAAAAAAGAAGCTAGTTGCACTTTTTTGTCTGGTGTCAAGTAAGCCATCTGGGTTGAAATACTCAGAAGAGCACCCAGGAAAATAATCTGTTGTGCGGGTACCAGGTTTGATTTCTTTAGATTCACTGTGAAACCGAGACATTGAAGAAGATGCTGCACAAAAGTCAGATGCCGAAGCAGAGTGTCTTTGTCGTCCGCTTGAAGAAGGCAGTCGTCCAGATAAGGGTAAATTTGAATCCCCTTCTGTCTGCAAAACGCCATCACTGGTGCCAGGCATTTCGTAAAAACCCTGGGCACTGGTGCCAGGCATTTCGTAAAAACCCTGGGCACAGTAGATAAGCCAAAGGGCAGCACAGAGAACTGGTAATGTGTCGAGCCTGCTTTGAAACGTAGATACTGTCTGCACTTTTGCCTTATAGGAATATGCAGGTAAGCCTCTTTTAAGTCCAAAGTCACCATCCAAGCGTTCTTGCCCAACAAAGGCAGCAACTGCTGCAGAGTGAGCATTTTGAATTTTGGTATATCTAGGAAGGTGTTCAGTACAGAGAGGTCCAGGATTGGTCTCCGTGAATTTTCCTTCCTGGGAACCAAGAAAAGCCTGGAATAAAAACCTTGCCCTATGTCCAAAGTTGGCACCAATTCTATGGCCCTCATGGCCAGGAGGGACTGAACCTGTTGTTGTGCCTCTACCCACTGATGTTTTGGCAGGTCCGGCCAACCGTTTGGTGTTGGCATAGTGTGGAAATGAAATCTGTAACCTCTTGAGACTATGTCCAGAACCCATCTGGCCTGGGTGATGTGGCTCCAATTTTGATAAAAAAGAGAAATCCTTCCCCCCAAAGGAGCTTCCAGGAGAGGAGCCCCTGGAACCAGAAAGGGAGAGTCATAAAGATTGCTTTCGGTGGGGTTGAGATTTATCTGCACCAACCTGGGGAGAGGGGGAACTCCACTGCCTATTCCTAAAATGGGATTGTGACTGACCCCTACCTCTGGAACGCCTGCATCCGCCTCTCTGGGACTTGTCGGAGCCCGGAAAGGACCAAGGTTTAGTTGGCCAGTGTCTGCTAAACCTAGGAGATTGTACCTGTAGAAAATCCTTAACCGTCTGCATAGATTTGGCTTTGTCTTCCATTTTCTTCAATACCTCTTTAGCTTTGGACCCAAACAGAACATCGTGCTGCAAAGGGGCATCCAAAAGTTTGGCTTTAATCTGATCCGGCAAGCTTTGAATCCTTAACCAAGCATGTCTACTAATAACAATGCCAGTTGTTGCAGCTCTACAAGAAGCTTCCAAAGAATCAAAACCACAATGCAGGGTATGTTTACCCACTTGTTCAATAGCATGCAATAAATCCTGTAACTCCTGACTATCAGCACCAATAGACACAGCTGACATCTTTTGTTGAAACACAGACAAAAGGTATTGCTGATACTTCAGCATATGAAATTGACAGTTCAAAGCCCTAATAGACAATGTAGCAGAAGTATAAACCTTCTTACCCCATCTCTCCAAAGCCCTGGACTCTCGGTCAAAGAGAATAGGATTTTTAGCAGAGGCCGCTTTAGCACCCTTAGGACCCTGAGAAATAGTTTCCGGATCAGGTGAAAGATTTTTAAAAAGAAATTTATGAGAATCTGGAACCCTATAATACCTATCTGGTTTGGCCGGAGTAGGGGGAAAAGAATCAGGAGAGAGAGAAGCTTCCAAAAAAACCATCATCAACAATGTCCAAGACAGGGGGGAATAGCCAGAGGCTTATGCTGTGAGAGAAGAAGAAAATCCCTAAGCCTTTTCTTGGATTCAGAAAATTCCTGCCCTTCCCAGTGAAAATGCACCCTCATATCATGCAAAGTTTCACCAAAAGAATAATCCTCAGGGGGAGAGGTGGAAGGAAAGGAATCCTCAGCATCAGAATCCTCATAAAGAGGAAAAGAATAATCCTGCTCAAGGGAGGAAGCAGAAGAAACAGAAATTTGGTCTGAAGAATCATAATCGGACTGTAATCTAGGCTTTTTGTCAGGAGGGGGATGAGAACCCCTGATCATAGTTAAGAGATCTTCAGCCATCCGAAGCATCTGCTTCTGAGGCCGAAGACCCTGAGCAAAAGGCGCCTGTGCTAGTCACTTCACTTTAGCTTTAGACTTAGATTTAGCATGTAAACTGGAATCCCCATTTACGGGAGGCGGAGAAGGCCTGAGGACTCCCTCAGAAGCCGGTACCTGCCTACCGGCTCCGGACCCAACTGAGGGAGCAGTATCTGAAGGTCCAGTCCCTGGCAATGCTGAAGACCCCATTAGCTCCACACTGGAGTTGGTACAGGCAATTGGTTCAAAAGAGGCAGACGACAGGGGCTGCAAAGGCACCTTACTGATGACCGACGAACCAGCAACTGGCAATAACTGAGTAACATCCTTTGCTGTGGACCTCGGAGGCCTGTCTGAATCTCTGTGCCTCTTACACACTCCAGAAGCTGGAAAAGAATCCAAAGACATGTTATAATTAAACCTTTTCCCAAAATAGTAAAAGGCAAAGTTATATCTACGCCTAATAGTACGCTGATTGAACCTAGCACAAAACACACAATTAGCAACATCGTGGTCAGGACCCAGACAGGGAATACAGTAAGAGTGAAAATCCCTATGAGGTATCTGTTTCCCACAAGAAATACAATTATTAACTTTTTCTGACATCTGACTGGAGCAAGAAAAAGACTTCCCCAATGGGGTACTTATCTGTAAAAAAAGAAAATCTTGGGATTAGATCCAAAAACAAACAGGAACAGGCCGACAGGCATCAGTGAACTGCAAAGGGCACCGCGTGGCAAGAAAGACTGGGGAAATGGCGTCAGCTGGGGTCCTTATACCTTCTGGTGCATTGACATCAGGTTAAATGCGACCTCAGCTGGCACCCGATCCAGACTTTGGGATTCTGGCCGACCGAGGGCTGCTGCTGGCAGGAAGAACCCTACAGTGATGACTGCAACAGTGAACCACAAAGGACATCTGGACTATACTAGCTTAGAAAGGTGGGAAACAAGGAATTTTTTTTTGAAAAGATAAGGCAAAAGCAGTAAAAAAAAAACACTTAAAACAGCTTTAAACAACTACAAACAGTAAAAATACACTTAAAATAGCTTTAGATGACTACAAGAAATCAGAAAAGGCTTTTAAACAAATTACCCAATTAACCAGTAAAAAAAAATCTCAAAATTGAGCCCTGTTCCTGTACTCTTCAATCAGAGAAGTTCTAACTGTACACTCCTGCCACTGGGGTGCAGGGGAACCTTCTCCAAAAAAAAGGCCTGGATTAGTGCTCAAGTTATACAAGCAAAGCTAGATTCAGCAGGCCTGAGTCTAGTTTATGCGACAAATAAGGCACACCAATTTCAGTAAGAAACAGTTAAAATATGCAGGCACTATAAGCCTCTAACCAGAAATTCCCACCTCAGAAGGGCAGAGTCCAGCTTCTCCTCCCATAAGAGTGCAGACTGCAAACCTTCTTAATGTAAAATGACTGACCTGAAGCCCAAGTACTTAAACCAGAACTAATACACTTTTAGAATAACAGACACTGAGCTTTCAATCAGCAGTTCCCAACTTAAAAGGATGTAAGCTACCTGTCCTGCCACAACAGTGCAGACCACAAACCTTCTTAATGTAAAACAACTGGTCTGAAGCCCAAGTGCTTAAACCAAAAGTCTTAGAATGATAGCTACACTTTAATCAGGTTACTACCAAGCAGTAATAAATACAACTGAATACTTTTAATAAGGCCTGGGTTAGTGCTCAAGTTATACAAACAAAGCTAGATTGAGCAGGGTTGGATCTAGTCTATGCTACAGCAAACAAGGTGCACCAATTTCAGTAAGAAAGAGTTCAAATATTCAGGCACTATAAGCCTTTAACCAGAAATTCCCAGCTCAGAAGGGCAGAGCCCAGCCTCTTCTCCCACAAGAGTGCAGACCACAAACCTTCTTAATGTAAAATAACTGGCTTAAAGCCCAAGTGCTTAAACCAGAACTAATACACTTTTAGAATAACAGACACTGAGCTTTCAATCAGCAGTTCCCAACTTAGAAGGATGTAAGCTACCTGTCCTGCCACAACACTGCAGACCACAAACGTTCTTAATGTAAAACAACTGGTCTGAAGTCCAACTGCTTAAACCAAGTGACTTAGAATGATAGTTACACCAAGCAGTAATAAATACAATTGAGTACTTTTAAGATGATGCAAAAGCAAAATAAAGTAATAAAGTAGGAAGAAACACAAATCCAGTAAAAGCAGATGAATAAAGTGCAGTTTTGTTTTCAGATGCACAACATCTCAAAACCCGTGTGTTTGTTTGCTTGTTGCATTATGTATGGCTCTAGATGTAATTGTGTAAATGTGTACTCTGACACTGCAACACAAGATAGTAGTGGTTTCCTTTTTTTTTTTACTGATACAGTTTCTCTAAACTTGACTGCCTTAGGGCATGTATACAAAGTAAAGGAGTAAAGCCCCTCACATGGGGAAACCCCACCGAAAAAAAATTCTGATTTTGTGAAGTGCAATTGCTCAAACTTAATTTTACTGTTTAGTTAGTATATGTTTAGGTATCCTGTGTGTGTATTTGAACAACTAGTTTAATAGAGTTATTATTGCTGTGCAGTTGTGCTTGTAGCCATTTGATTTCATTGTAAGCCTTAGCCTTTTCTCCTGGATTGTTGTATTAGTTTGCATCTCTACATGAGAGATTGTCCTCCGTGCTGAGGCCTCCACTTGTGGGAAATCTCAGTAGAATGACAGTCTTAAGAATCAGAAAAGTGTACTCTGTGTGTGTGTGTGTGTGTGTGTGTGTGTGTGTGTGTGTGTGTGGGCATGCACGTGTATGTTTGAGTAGTAGTGGTGGTGGTGGTCTTCTGTTATACAGAGCATTAAAAGTCTAGCATTTAAAGTACATTTTAAGTTCAGATTAGTGTGCTTGTATTCAAGCACTGTTACAATTAAAACACATAGTAACAAATAAAAACTGAAACAACTAAAAATTGGAAATAAACAAGCACTGGTATGAAAGACAATGTAGATAATGCAATATAATCAATTAAATATTAAAGTTCAAGCAATATGATATGCCAAGATAAATGGAATTTGAAACACATTCTAAAACCTGGCAGCTAGGAGTACAGTCTCATACCTACAACATATCTGTCAAAATTTATCCAGTAGGTAGGGACCTGGGAGCATCTGTAGACACCGAACTGTAGTTCAATCACCATGTATCCACTATTATGAGAGAGTGCTTTTTATTGCACAACTTATAGGTTCATAGACAAGTACTAGTCTATCTGCCCAAGGGCATCTGTAAGCCTAGCCAGAATGTGTTGGCTTTCGCCGCCCCCTTAAATTAGTTCCCTGTGCCTCTGTCTAGCTGAGCCACTGCAGTGATCCCTGGGGTAAATTGTCTGTTTCACATCCACTCGGCAAGGTTTCTCTTGAAGAGTGTTAATGAGGGGCTTTGCCTAATGTAGATTGGAATCCTGTTTCAAATCATGGGGAGTCTCATCCTGTTTCAAAGCATGGGGAGTCTCTGGGACAGTAATCTGTCCCTCCAGCACGTCCTTTTTATCATTGTGGTGAGGTTTAGATCCCTAAAGTGTTTGGCTTTCAGGGATTTGTTTTTCTTTTTTTAGGTGGAGCATGTCCATCAATTCTGGGTTGGACATGGCCTTGTATGTCAGGCAGAGAGCACCTCTGAGTAAGCGGTATGCAACCGAGTACAGCTGGAGTTTCTACAGTCGGGCTGCATAGGGCATCTGTTTGAGGTCAGTAAGCCTCTTGGTGAGGTACTTCTGTGGTCTTTCCAGCTGTTGCAGGTGTCTTGTAAGGTACATCCCAAATGGGGCATTGCACTCTATGATGGGTCTGATGAGTGATGAGTAGAGGGACACAATAACCTCTTTTGTTGTAGAATCAAACCCTTTTGTGATTAGGTGGGCCACATAGAAGGATTTTCTAACCACCTTGGCAATATGATTATCAAAAGAGAGATTACTATCTACTTGGGTCCCCAGATCCCTTATTACATTTTCTGTATTTAGGGGACTACCATGTATGTGGTAGTTCACGGGTACTTTGTTTTTTCCAAAGGGGATGACTATGCACTTTTTGGCATTTAGTTTGAGGCCATGATTTTGACACCAGGTATCCTTCTCAGTGAGACCCTTCTGGAGGATGTCTGTATCAGCCAGAGAGTCAGTTATCTCCCCCAGTTTGCAGTCGTCTGTGAACTTGGTCAGCCATAGTCCTCCTGTGCTTGCCTGTACCTCTGAGAAGTATAATACCAAATAGGAGGGGTTCCAGGACTGAGACCTGGGGGACGCCACTTGTAACCGGTTTAGAGTCAGACCTAGAGCCTGTAACTCTCACCGTGTGGTTTCTATCTGTGAGCCAATTGGCAACCCATCTCATGACATTGGGGTTTATGTTCATGCTGGTGAGCTTGTCTATAATACCAGAATGGGGAATGGTGTTGAAAGCCTTTGCGAAGTCTAGGTAGGCTGTGTGGACCTCCTTTCCCTTGTCTAAAGCCTTGGTAACTGTCTCAAAGAAGTCCACCAGGTTTAGGAGGCATGATCTGTCCTTACCAAAGCCAAACTGGGTAGGGTCCAATGTTTGGAGGTTCACAATGTCTCTGTTAATGAGTTCCATGATGATGCGCTCCATAGCCTTGCAGACCAGGCTAGTCAGTCATGGCTCCACCTTTGTGGAGCAGGATAACTGTTGCTGTGTGCCACTCTATGGCTACGTAGTCTGTAGAGAGGCTGAATTTGAACAGTGTATTTAGGTGAGGGGTTAGTTCATTTTGGAGCTTGTGTAAGAGACATCCTGGGACACCGTCTGGTCCCATTAAAGCTGTGTTTTTGGCTTTGGATAGGGCTGTTTTAACTTGTGTGTCAGTGATTGCCGGAGCTCTACATTCTTCTGGTATGGTTATGGGCCCTTTAGGGGGTGAGAGGGGGTTGAAGTTTGCACTAAACCTGTCTGCCAGAATGTTGGCAATATCAGTCGGTTCGGTGTGTTTTGTGGCATTCTACACTAACTCAGTGCAGATCTGAGAGTTTCCACTTAGGTTCTTGACATAGCTAAAGAACGCTTTGTAGTTATCTTTGGAGTCCTTGGCAATTTTTCTTTTGAAGTTAGCCTTAGATGATTTTAGTAGTTTCTTGCTGATACTGATCAGAGATGTCTTTCCTTCTTGGGAATTTACTATTTTCTGTACTAATTTCCTCCTTCTATTGTGTAGCTTGTTTATGGCAGGAGTCCACCAGACTGGTTTCCTTTTCTTGGAGGAGTGAGCCTTGGTTTTGCTTGGGATAGCACAATCCATGCATTCTTGCAGGTGCTCATAAAGTGCCTTTGTAAGGGATTCAGCAGCTTGGACAGTGTTGTCCTTTAGCATGGGGGCTGTGAACCTTTCCACCTCAGTCTTAAGTAACATGAAGTTTGCTTTTGAAACATTTTTCATGGTGGTTTCCTTGACTGGGGGTTGGGGCGAAATGTGGATATCCAGAGTGATTAGTCTATGATCTGATCTAACCAGCGAGGGGTTGACCTCCTGTGTGGAACACCGGTCACCCATGTTGGTGATGACCAGGTCCAATATGTTGTCACCTCTGGTAGGGGTGTTGACCAGTTGATCCAGGGCATTCGAATTTATAAATTCTAGGAAGCATTGGGCAAGGGAGCTAGTACTTGAGTAGTTCTCCCAGTTAATATTTGAGTAATTAAAATCACCCAATATTAGGGCATTTGGTAGGACCTTCATATTTTCCAGTGTCTCCAGAAACGTGGAATGTGGGTCCTGGGTCATGGTGGGTGATCTGTAGCAAGCTACAATTTGAATTGCAGTTTTGCCCATTGTTAGTTGCACATGGATGATCTCTGAGGCATCATGCTGCACCACTAACCTGGAGATGTGGGTATCCTTGATGAATATGAATACACCCCTGCCTTTTGTGTTTCAGTCTGGGTTCTGTGGCCGAAAAGTATGGTATGAGTTATAGCCTGGTAGTGCTGGGGTGCTCTCTGGAGCATTAAACCAGGTTTCTGTTACTGTACAGATATCGATGTTCTCCATACTGAGGAGTGCCTCAAGTGCATGCATTTTGAGGTTTAGACTTCTGGTGTTGAGTAGTATTACCCTCAGTTTTTGGTTAATTGTACTATTTACGGTGGTGAGTTTGTCTTTTGAGCCTTGCCTAAAAAAGGCAATATGGGGGCGGCAAAAGCATTGGCCAGTATTCAAAAGCCTAAGGGTGTCAGGTGCAAGCCATCTCTTGTGAAGCAACGTGGCTTGTCGAGCATGTCATCCCAGGCGGACAGATACCGGATCCCCTTTGAATGACACCAGAAACTTAGCCAATTGTTGAAATTGATCATTTTTTCTTTATACTGTGGCATCATTCATGGTGAGGGCAGGATGCTACTCAGGGTCAGGGTCATACTGGCCTCGGCTACATAATCAGAGAGCTTTTCCATGTCTCTTTTCATGTAGTCCAGGGAGGTTTAGGTCATTCAGACCAACATGGACAATGACAGTCGTATTTGTACTTGTTCTGGAACGACGTGAGTGCTTGTGTTATGTGGCGGATCCTGGCACCCGACAGGCAGCTAACTGTAACCTTCTCCTTGTCCAGCCTAGTTAGTGGGACATCAGTGTGCCTGACTATAGAGTTGCCTATTACTAGTGTGTTGGGTATGTTATTTTGCCTTAAGGGCTGTGATTGCATGGTACACTGATTATGTGAAGTATATGTTTCATGGTTTGTGATGGGGTGTGGAGGTTGCTTGGGTGTCTGCTTTGGAGATCTCTGTTGCTTTTGCAGATTTTTATTTAGAGCCTCCAAGTATGTTTTTGTGTATTTATGTGTGTTATTTGCTGGTGTTGGTGTAGTAGGTCTATGTGAGACTGGTGGTGTGTTAATTATTTCCCTTCTCCTCTTGAATGTCAGTCCAGTCTTGGGTTGAGAGAGCTTTGCCTCCAGTTTGGCTGTATAATTGCATCTCTCACATATATTAGTGTTTGGGGGTAGGAGGAGGGTTGTCTGTGTACGAGGCAGTTGTAACATTGCCTCAAAATGCCCAGATTCACCAGTTGATCTGGAGAGTACACCTGAAACTGCCCTTTGGACATGCCTGAATAGGTAAAGTGAGCTGTTTTACTGATTGGCTGGTAGGAACGAATAGAAAGCCTTGTCCTTCTGGACAGTATAAGGGGTCTAGTGCTAGGGTTAATTAGTGCTTGCTATGAGTTTGAGCAAGTGCTGGGCTGTGAAATTAATGGTTTGAGTGCTTAAGTTGAAAGTTTGTCTAGTTCCAAGGGAAAAATTGGAGTAGACTTCGTGGAGCCGGGAATAGTTTAACCCTAGCTAACCGGTGCTGCCCGGCATGCAAAACCGCGCAAATGACGTTTTATAGCAGGGAAATGAAAGAGAGAAATTAGCCCAAAATGGCCAATAAACTACTAACTTCTGGGCTGAAACCACTCCTCCAGGGACAGATAGGCTGCTCAAAGCTCTCCTCTCTCACAATGAACAGAGAAACTTCCTTCTATCCAAGTAAGGTATGGGCAACACAGAAACTTGTAACACAGCCCTGAATTCAGCAATAACCTGAAAACTGGACTATACTAGTTCAGAAATGTGGGAAACAAGTATATTTTTTTGTTTGTTTTTTTTTTTCAGAAAAAAAAGCAGATACAATAAAGAAAACACTTTAAATGCACACAAAATGGCTATCGCACTTTAGTGTGTAGCCTACAACAGTTAAACAGATTATTTAAACACAAAAATGACTTAGTTCAAGTGCAGGCAGCAAATAAGTACAATATGTAGCAGAAACAAGGTTTTTAAAATCACAGAAACGCTAAAAAAATTTGGCGTTTTAGGCAGAATTAAAGACAGCAAGAAAATGCAGACAAATGACGCTTAATCACTCCAAAGTCTCTCTTTTGTCTCTCTCCTGCTGTAGAACTCTGCAGGACACCTGACAGGCATTTGCTGAGCTGAATACAAGCACAAAAAAATGTGCAAATGTGGTTTTTATAGCAGGGAAATAAAAGAGATAGAAATTAGCCCAAAATGGCCAATAAACTACTAACTCCTGGGCTGCAGCAAACAAGGCACACAAATTTCAGAAAGAAACAGTTCAAATAAGCAGGCACAATAATCCTTTAACCAGAAATTCCCAGCTCAGAAGGGCAGACTCTAGCTTCTCCTCCCACAAGGGTGCAGCCCACAAACCTTCTTAATGTAAAATAACTGGCCTGAAGCCCAAGTGCTTAAACCAAAAGGCTTAGAATAACAGTTACAATTTAATCAAGCTACTACCAAGCAGTAATAACTGCAGCAGAATAATACAATTGAGTACTTATAAGAAGCACAAGCAAAATAAGGTAATAAAGTGGGAAGAAACACAATTACAGTAAAAGCAGATGAATAAAGTGCATTTTTTATATGACAATAGAAAACAACCGAACTGATTTAAACAAATTACCCAATTAACCAGTAAAGAAACTCAAAACTGAGCCCTGTTCCAGCAGTCTTCAATCAGACAAGTTCTAACTGTACACTCCTGCCACTAGGGTGCAGGGGAACCTTCTCCAAGAAAGATAGCCTGGATTAGTGCTCAAGTTATACAAACAAAGGTAGATTCAGCAGGCCTGAATCTAGTCTATGCTACAGCAGACAAGGTGCACCAATATCAGAAAAACAGTTCAAATAAGCAGGCACAGTAAGCCTTTAACCAGAAATTCCCAACTCAGAAGGGCAGAATCTAGCCTCTCCTCCCACAAGAGTGCACACCACAAACCTTCTTAATATAAAATAACTGGCCTGGAGCCCAAGTGCTTAAACCAGAACTAATACACTTTTAGAATAACACACACTGAGCCTTCAATCAGCAATTCCCAACTTAGAAGGATGTAAGCTACCTGTCCTGCCACAACAGTACAGACCACAAACCTTTTTAGTGTAAAACAACTGGTCTGAAGCTCAAGTGCTTTAACCAAAAAGACTTAGAATAACAGTTACAATTTAGTCAGGCTACTACCAAGCAGTAATAAATGCAGCAGAATAAACACAACTGAGTAATTTTAAGAAGAGGCACAAGCAAAATAAGGTAATAAAGTAGTAAGAAACACAAATACAGTAAAAGCAGATAAAGTGCAATTTTTTATATATAACAATAGAAAACAAGCAAACTGATTTAAACAAATTACCCAATTAACCAGTAAAACAAATCTGAACTGAGCCCTGTTCCAGCAGTCTTCAATCAGACAAGTTCAGGGCCTAAGTGGGTATGCCTACTCAAATGTTCTCTCTGTATTAGGCAGGATGAGCTAATGAGACTAGACTAGGATAGAGCTGGGATAGAGCCGAAAGATGGGAATGGTAGGAGTGTCTGAAATCAAAATATGATCTCACTGTACTTGGTTAAGTGAGCAAATGAGATGGGCCCAGGAGGAGTGTTCAGACACAAATGTACAGGAGGGGCGGTCAATTCCAAAGTCACCAAGATTAATACCACAACAAGAACAGGGAGGGTGGGTGGAAAACCTAACTGCAGACAGAGAGATCGCTCACAATTTTCAGTGAACAAATAAATAAGCAGATAAATGCAGTACTGTTTTTAACACAATATTCAATGAAACAATAAAACAGAAAAAATAAAATGCAGTACTGTCTTATAACACTTCAAGTTTGTACTTATCTCAGCTTGTAATAAAGTTGATGTAGGTTTGTAAAACCTAACCAAACAGCTCAAGTATGCAGCTATTCAGCAGAAATAATTTCAGAGATAAGGGACTAAGACTTTAAGGCACAGAGAAACCCTCTAGGCTAAGACTTATACACCGAATATCAATGAAGTGAGAAGAATAAACCCACTAACTGCAGAGAGAAAGAGAGCTCAGAATTTTCAGTGAACAAATAAATAAGCAGATAAATGCAGTACTATTTTTAACACAATATTCAATGAAACAATAAAACAGAAAAAATAAAATGCAGTACTGTCTTATAACACTTCAAGTTTGTATTTATCTCAGCTTGTAATAAAGTTGATATAGGTATGTAAAAACTAACCAAACAGCTCAAGTATGCAGCTATTCAGCAGAAATAATTTTAGAGATAAGGGACTAAGACTTTAAGGCACAGAGAACCCTCTTTGCTAAGGATATAGTGTCCAGGTCTAGAGATGTGATCATTCCACTGTATTATACATTCATCAGGCTGATCATTTAGTATAACACCCCCTTTGGTATGTACCTGTCCAAATATCTGACACTACTTGAATGCCCACAATACTTTCTTACTAATAAAATAATAATAAAACTATGCAGACTGTCTCAAAGCCTTGTTCCTCTTTTGGGTGTCATATAAGCTACTGAGAGACAATCCATGCCTTGCATACAGAACTTCAGCAGATCCTCTCCTGTCAGATCTGCTGCACATTCTCAAGTCCAAAGGGAATATAAACACTCACTCAAGAGATCTACATATATTTTGCAACATAAATAGAACATGTTAGAGGGACAGATATGTATCGCAGAGGATATAACTTATTTGGAACCACCTCCCTCTCCACATAAAGCAAAGTACTTCTCTTACACTATTCTGACATAGTCTGGTTGAATGAATGGATAACTAAAAATTCACCCCTAGTTTAGCACCCGTATCCCTAATGGATAGGGGTAAGATGTAAATATTCTGCCCTTCTTTGGGTTATTCATACTTAAAATATAAGGGCAAAAACTTTATGGGAATGTATGGCTAGGTTTGTAAAAATCCTCACAGATCACTAGCCTGTTAGATAACTATGAACCATTGGTGAGGAGATTCGATCTGTGTGAAGCCTATACCTCTCAACCTCTTAGCACAAGAAATCTGGACAAAGACAAAAATAATGGGGGGACAAAGGCCCAAAAAATAGCGACATATGTTAAATATGCTCTTATAAAATTGATAAGTTGCTAGGACAGTAGGTTTTGCATTGGCATGCATTTTCTGAAGAGTATGAGGTCTGAAACTCAAATGTCTATTACTAGTGACTTCAACCCTCAGTGATTTTTCCAGAAAACCACAAATTTTATGAGGAACAGACCAAAAATGTTTGGACAGTTGATTGATATGGTGGAGCCCCGTAACAAAAACACCAAGTACCAAGGGTCTTCACCTACATCCTGGACATTTCCAACAAGAAGAGAAACACAGACAGTGGTGAACTATGGGGGCTCCATATCCTGTAGGGCTAGGTAAACTAACAACAATACTTTAAAGGTGTTACAAGATCAGACTGAGCCAGTGGATACTCTATGAAACTGAGGAATATAAAGGTAATGGGAAGTACTTGTAAGTATGTAATCAAGTGGCAGAATTGAAAGCCAGCTGCAAATAAGCACACTGTCGGGCAGCCACAGATCAAGATACTAAGACATTTGCCACAACCAAAGGCCCTCAGGAAGATGAAGATGTGCACTAGATGACCCTTGATCCTTAAGTGTCTTTTTGATATCAGTAATAAATCAAAATGTTTAACCTTATTCACTACTGCTAACTTGTCGCCATTATAAATGGTGTAGTTTAAGGCTGGGCAGTTAGAGTTCCTTAAGGCCGGCAGCAGCCTTGGACATGTTAAGCCACAGATGGCTGACAATCATGTAGTTCTGGATGCATTCCAAGTCTTCACCTAAATAATCCTCCAGCCAAACTACTCTGAGGAAAGAAGAGTTAGGATGTATATGTTCAGCATAAGCATGATACTTAAACCAATGGGTCTCTATCCAGGGATATCAGCAGCACTACTCCAGACATTACCGGCTAAGATGAAGAAGGGGAAGAACTGACCAACTTGTTCAGGATTTGGGAATGTATTCACTGTAATGGGTGGTACGATCCAAAAAGAACTTCACAGCACAGTTTTAAAGCTATTTATTGAATACAAAAAAACTCCGGTTAAGCGCTTTCATCTAACATAGTAGACTTCTTCAGAACACAATAAAAAATGAAAACCAAGGTTATATACTCCCCCTAACCAATCAAACACATAATACAATCAAATCAATCAATTAAAAAAAGTAGTCGTGAAATACTAATCTCTTAAAGTGCACAGTGCTGTCATTAAAAACTGTCATAATTTTAAAATGTGTGTTTATATAAAAACCTACCTATGTCATAAATAAAGTCATATGCAATTGCTATATTAATAAAATTATGAGCTTTATACCACTCAAATGTATATTAAGCACAGGTCAGATGTGGATATTAACCTTTTAGTTCTAAGATGGGCTTAATAGATATACTGTCATTAATTCCAGGGTGTGCTGTTGCATTCAAAAAGATCTGCCATTTAATTTCTCTCTCACCAAATTTTTTTCTAACATCACCACCTCTGGGATTGACTAGTATATGCTCTAAAATAGCAAACTTAAACATATCACAACATGGACTTTTCACCATATTTCTGTATAGGGCATTGGTTATGTCTTTCTTCCTGATACAGTAATAATGGTTATATATTCTGTTTCTTAAGCATCTGTCGGTTTTACCGACATAAAAACAAGAACATTTTGTACATTTTGCTAAATATATCACATGTTGTGTCCGACAATTCCCATTCTGGAACCTTAATACTGTTTGATTCATGTCTTCCAATGTTAGAGTGACATCTTCCATAATGGCAAAGCATTGGTTGTATTGCCCACATTTATGTGTACCCCCCGTTTTTTTGTTATAACTACCATTGTTGTTCACCTTCCTCACAAACTTGCTTTTAAGGTTACATCCAGTTTTATGTACAAATATAGGATGTTCTCCTAAAAGGGTGTAAATATTCTCATCCGTTTTCATAATGTTCCAATTGGATGTAAGTATCTTTTGTAGATCCTTGGAATGGTTACCATATTGTAATATACATGCTCGTGGAAATGGGTTTACATTGTTCTTGGTATTATTATTCTTATTTTCTGGTTCACTTAATTCTCTTCCTAATAGGGGTATGTATTTTTTACCCCTTTCCCCCTTGACATATGTAATGGTATTGTTGATAAGACAAGTGGGCTATCCTCTTTTACTAAACATACTCCTTATAAAATCCAGTTAATTAACCATGTCATTAAAATCTGACATCATTCTTGCTGCCCTAATACATTGTCCCTTTATAATACTAGCCTTTTGACTGTAAGAATGGCAGCTGGAATAATGCAAATATGCATTACTAAAAGTACTTTTCCTGTGTATTCTGGAACAAAACTGATTGTTAACTATGGATATATATGTATCAAGGTATGATATACCCTTTTGGTAAAAATTATGTGTAAATTTCAAATATTCACAGGATGTATTTACATAATTAAAAAAACATCTCTAATTCATATGAAGAACCATTCCATAAAATAAAAATATCATCCAAAAATTGTACATAACAACTCATGTATTTATACTACTTGCTCTTGAAAACACATTCTTCTTCCCAATTTAGTAAAACTAAATTTACAAAAATTGATGCGTAAGCTGCACCCATAGCCACGCCATTACTTTGTCTATAGTATTCACCCTCATAAAAGATGTAATTATGTTTTAAAACAATTTCCATAAATTCTAACAATAAGAGTGTTCTGTCCCATGAACATTCAGCATATTTTTGTATACTTTTCTTAAACCTCTTCATCCCATCCCTTTCAGGAATACATGAAAAAAGATCAATTACATCATTAGTTACAAATATCACTCCCTCCTTACATTTATCAGTAGTTAACCGACTCAGGAAGTCCCATGAATCAACAACTATATGGGACACCTTTTTGTATACTGGCTTAAGCCAAATGTCTATTACTTTGCCAAAAGGGAAAGCTTTAGATTTGCTGCCAGAGATGATGTGTCGGAAAGGTGGGTCCTCTAAATTTTTATGTACTTTGGGTATCCCAACAATGGTGGCTAACACCGGGGATTTAACCATTAAAAAATTATATAAATCAAGGTCAATCCTATTGTCCAGAAGAAACTCTTCTAAATATAAATCAATCTTATGATGTCCTATATTTACTTCATTGAGGGAGGAAATTTCATAATTTCCTGAATTAAGTAAAATAGCATGCATTTTATTTGTGTATTCTTGTGTATCATATATAACTACCCCCCACCTTTGACGGGTTTCATAACACGAATATGGTGATCCTCCTGTATTTGTTTTAAAACAAAAAACTCTTTTTTACTCAGATTGTGTCTCATTTCCTTCTTATTTTTACACAAATTGTAAAACTTATATAATTCTTCAGTCACAACCTTCTCGTAGGTGACTAGGGTAGTGTTCATGGGGGGAATAAAAGTACTACCCTTTTTAAAGGGTTTATTAGTTGATTGTCATGAAAGTATAGAGCCAAAGTGAGTATCCGCATAAAAAATTTGAATTCCACTATGTAATCATTTATATACAATTGAGTGTTGGGGACATATTTCATCCCCCTAGAAAACAATGAAAAATGTTCCTTTTCTAATTTAAAACTTGTATAATTAAATATACTAAAATCTCCTAAACTGAAAAGTATATCATTGTGTTTGACAATATTTAACTCATTTTCTATCTTTTCCTGTTCTGATTTTCCCAGTTTCCCTGATGGAAGGTCTCTCTCCATCCCATGTGTTCTGGGACAGGTTGTGTCTCCTGTCTGTACCCTATGTTTTTCTTTCTTCCTAAAAAATTCCCATTACTATAATTTCTATTATATCGCTTGTTCTTGAATTCGCTATTCCCATGCCCATAATAATCTTGTCCATTCCTTGCTGTATCCATATTATCTTTGTAATTATTCCACCTATATGCTTGTTGTTTCTCATACTGATCAATGTCCCTTTTTAATTTCTTGCATTTTCTGTCAAACTGTTTGTTACAATTTCTGTCAACTCATTCATATTGTTTATAAAAAAGCCTTCCAATTCTGTAAACAAGTCATTATTGATAACAGCATTCAAATGCTCAATTTCAGTCATAAGTGTGCATATTTTCTTGTCATTACATTTTAAAACGAATTCCATAAAACTAAATCCAAAATTATCAGATAACTTGCTACATTCCTGCATGTTGGTGTCATCCATATCAACTCCCATGGGCTGTTTAAAAAACCTTAAGCCCATGGGCATAAAACTGGATGTAACCTTAAAAGCAAGTTTGAGAGGAAGGTGAACAACAATGGTAGTTATAACAAAAAAACGGGGGTACACATAAATGTGGGCAATGCAACCAATGCTTTGCCATTATGGAAGATGTCACTCTAACATTGGAAGACATGAACCAAACAGTATTAAGGTTCCAGAATGGGAATTGTCGGACACAACGTGATATATTTAGCAAAATATTTATTTATTTTTTATTTATTTTACATTTGTTGACCGGGCTAGTATGGCTGGATATATGTCCATTTTCAGCAGAGGCCCGAGGAGAAAAGCTCCACTATATACTGGTAAATTACATAAAATACATCACTGTAAGATACAAATTATAAGGATCTAAAGAACTATTTGAATGTAGGATAGTCACAATACAGAAGCATTTTTACAGAAATGTGAAATTCTTAAAATACTTTGTGGATTCCTATTCCCATATTATTAGCAAAAGCAGGAGTAGTAATATTGAAAGTGAGAAAGTGGTAACACACACAAAGGTCTAAACAATATAAATAGTATTAACAGTTATGATAAAACATTTGTGCCAGGGCACAAGTTTTAAGAAATAGATTTGCACAGCAGGGAGCAAACGTGTAGGTTTAAGTGAGAGGAGAGATGACAGGTTGCAGTAGTGTATCAAGTAAAGAGAAGAGACGTTAAAGGAAAAGTAATATCTAAGTGGATACTAGGTGAGCTACAGAGGAGGAGTGATACCAGTAGTAGAGACAAAGTAGAAAAGTAATGGAGAGAGCTGCAAAGAGAGTTGGGTGCTGAGGTCAGTCAGGATTAGAGCAAGGGCATAGCCAGTTAGATTTGAAATGGTTCCTTAGTTGTTTCTTGAAAAGTTTTGATGAGCCTAGGGAGGTCAGTTCTATTGGAAGTTTGTTCCAGTATGAGCCAACAACATTTGTAAACAAGGAGTCACCAGCTCTATTGTGTGATTTGAGTGGTGACTAGCAGTTTGTTTGCTGAGCGGAGGGAAGTAAGATTCCTGTATGGGGTGACAAGGTTATTAAGTATTGGTGTATTGTTAGGGTAATGGAGAATTTTATGGGTGATAACTAATTGGAGGAGAATAAGATGTTGAAGTTCAAGCCAGTTGAGTTTTTTGAGATTAACACAATGATGGGTACGAAATGGGGAACCTGTGGCAAATCTGGCAATGCTATGGTAGGCTGTGGCAAATCTGGCAATGCTATGGTAGGCTGT
Source organism: Protopterus annectens (assembly GCF_019279795.1). Taxonomy (NCBI): domain Eukaryota; kingdom Metazoa; phylum Chordata; order Ceratodontiformes; family Protopteridae; genus Protopterus; species Protopterus annectens. Next base: position 1,265,464,821 of record NC_056728.1, read on the forward strand.
GGCAAGTTTCTGAAGGTTAGATTTTGAAAGGTTGATAAAGGATGGGGGGGCATACAATAGTGTAGAGATGAGATGAGTTTGGGCTAGAGACACCCTGCTAGTTGGTGTAAGAAAGGGCTTGAGTCTATAGAGGGCACCTATCTTTTTATTAACAGCTTTGATGGTTAGGTCAATGTGGCAATCAAAGTTTAGTTGATTATCTATTGTAAAGCCTAGTAGTTTAGTGGAATAATCAGGTGTAATGATACTGCCATTGTCAGACACAATAGAGAAGGAGAAGGGGGCAGACTTAAGGGTAGGTGAGAAAAGTAATAATTTGATTTTTTTTGGGATTGAGGAGGAGACAGATATGTTGGAACCATTTTTCTGCTGCTGTAAAGACTTTTTGGGTGGAAGAATGGAGTTCAGCTGGAGATACAGCAGAACAGATGAGTGTTGAATCATCTGCATACTGAATACATGTGGATGTTGGGAGTGAAATAGATAGGTTATTTATAAATATGGAGAAAAGAAGGGGACCTAGGATGGATCCTTGAGGGACACCGATAGTGACAAAATGTTCTTGTTTTTATGTTGGTAAAACCGACAGATGCTTAAGAAACAGAATATATGACCATTATTACTGTATCAGGAAGAAAGGCATAACTAATGCCCTATACAGACATATGGTGAAAATCCATGTTGTGATATGTTTAAGTTTGCTATTTTAGAGCATATACTAGTCAATCCCAGAAGTGGTGATGTTAGGAAAAAATTTGGTGAGAGAGAAATTAAATGGCAGATCTTTTTGAATGCAACAGCACACCCGGGAATTAATGACAGTATATCTATTAAGCCCATCTTAGAACTAAAAAGTTAATATGCACATTTGACCTGTGCTTAATATACATTTGAGTGGTATAAAGCTCATAATTTTATTAATATAGCAATCGCATACGACTTTATTTATGACATAGGTAGGTTTTTATATAAACACACATTTTAAAATTGTGACAGTTTTTAATGACAGCAATGTGCACTTTAAGAGATTAGTATTTCACAACTATTTTTTTTAACTGATTGATTTGATTGCATTATGTGTTTGATTGGTTAGGGGGAGTATATAACCTTGGTTTGAAATTTTTATTGTGTTCTGAAGAAGTCTACTATGTTAGATGAAAGCGCTTAACTGGAGTTTTTATGTATTCAATAAATTGCTTTAAAACTGTGAGTGAAGTTCTCTTTGGATCATACCACCCATTACAGCAGATTATTTCTTGTGGACTGATTTCAGTAGTTGCCATTCACTGGTTTTTGACTTTTGATTTGGGAATTTAGGTGGACAGTGACCTAATGTTTGACCAGCATTTGTCTATTGTACTAAAGTCCTTCTACATTGCACAGATTATAAACAAAGGGATTGTGACTTGATCTAGGGATGTCATTCTTCCCCTTTACCCAGACCTCATTAGACCAGACATTGAGTATAATGCTCTCCTTGGCATATACCTATCGAGACACATGCAACAACTGGAACGCTCACAAAGATACCTTACTACAAGGATACAAGGCTTAAACAACATGTCCTACATGGACCAACTGAAAGCCCTGTCACTGCGCTCTGTATCCTTCAGAATGCTAAGAGGTGACCTGTGCTTTGCACACAAGACATCCTCCAACCCATTATCAATGGATTTACTGCACATCAGCAAGTCAAATGGCATCAAAACTACTCGGTCTAGGGATATAAACCTCTTCTACAACACCAACAGAACAGTTTGGAGGGACAAGTATATTTTGTAGAGAATACTACTGTATGGAACAGACTCCCCATCCACATAGAACAATGTTCATCCCTGTCCATTTTCAAGCACAATTTAGATCTATGAATGGGAAACAGAAAATCTACCCCGGGACTGCCCCATACTAATAACGGATAGATGCAGCTCCTAAATGCTTCATCGCATGCATAGCTTCTCAAGAATTATGTATGGTATGACCCCAGTTATTCTCATTGGGGCACTATATAATTATCTACAATGGGATGGCTAAGAAGAATCTATAACCAAATAGGCTAGGTTATTTCAAGCACAAAAAGGAAAACTGGCTAGGCTTAAAATGGCTGACAAGGGCAGCTAGCCTAGTATATACCTATAAACCTATAAGAATTTACCCTAGACAAAATCAGTGAAATATGTTCTAACAAGTAGGAAGCAAAGCATTTCATGACACTACCCATAGCTGCACAGTAGGTTCGCAAATGGCCTACAGAGATGTTGTGTCTATCTGTGTCACATGCCGAAGGCAGATCAAGGAGGACAAGAACAGAGTAATAATTTTGATTTCTTACTAGGAGGTCCTTGGTGCAGTGGTTAGCGTTGTCGCCTCACAGCAAGAGGTTCTCCCGTTCGATTCTCGGCTGGAGCGCCTTCTGTGTGGAGTCTACATGTCCTCCCCACAGTTGAGTGACATTTACTGAGATACAGGTAGGTGTGTGCGTGAATCGGTGTGCCTTTCTTGAAGGTTGGGTGTCGGGCTGGCAACTCAGCACCATAAAAATCTACTGCCAATCATGAGCGGACCTGAGTTCCATTGTGGCGACCCCTAACTGGGAAAAGCCGAAAGACATTACTTACTAGGAGGTCCTTCAAGGCTGAGCTGGGGCCATCTCAGTACTATGTCCAGTGTAGAGACAAGACCAGAATGGATATTAAATGCAGTATTCTGTGAAAATATATTCATACTTTGAACAATTAGCCTTCTCAATAATGTTACATATAAATGGAGGGTTTGATAAGAGGGAAGTAATTGTCAAGACAAAATTATGTTTGTTTACAACTAGAGTGGCCAAGGCCTCCTTGAAAGCAGACGAAAATTCACGGTAATTAAAAAAGCAGCGACTGTTTGGTAAATCAGTGATCCAGGCACATCTAGACAGGCAAAAAATGGCTAGTGTTGGGTATGGATCTGGGTCATAGGTAACAGATCACATACCGGAAATCAAAGAAACCATTACGGCATAGTTAGTCAGTTGAAACTCATATCATGTCCAAGCCAGAGATTCTATGCAATCACAAAAACTAGCCTTTGAACTTTATCATGCAAAACAGAACTGCCTGCAGTGAAGCCAGCTTAGCTATGATGAACCAAGTGGTCAATTCAGACTTTTTACAGGAAACCACTCTTTGGGGTGAAAGACTAGATTATTTATCCTGTTAAATACTAAAAAGATCACAGTCAGTTGGTTTGATACAGTAAAGTTCTCTCTCTAGACTAATGTTGCCCTCCTATAAGAGATGTCTGCATGATGAATAACACAGTGCTCTAAGCCTAAGCATGACATCAGAGTCGGTGCATCTCCATTTACATTCAGGCCTTTTCCTGGTCTCCTCAGTGCATGCAGTTCCATGTTAAACAGTGATGCATATGGTTTAAGGTGAAGCAACAGGACATGAGTGGGATGGGGCAAGCAAATCCAGAGAGGCACATGTAGCTGTATTTTAAGTTACAAGTAATTTATGAGGACCATCAGCACTGGGGGGTGGCACATTGGTGTAGCAGTTAATATTGTCACCTCACAGTAAGCAGTTCTCCAGTTTGATTCTCGGCTGGAGTGCCTTCTGTGCAGAGTCTGCATGTCCTCTCTGCATTCATGTGGGTTTCCTCCAGGTGCTCCAGTTTCCTTTCAAATTCCAATGACATGCAGTAGGTGAACTGGACACTAAATTGGCCCTAGGTGTGAATGTGTGCTTGCAAGTATGTGTGGTGCACCGTCTGAGGAGGGTTGGACCTAGGGATAGCAACCTGAACCTGTACAACCTGTAACTGCTACCGAAACAATGAGTGCTGAAAGGTACTCATTGCCTGATGCACCACATGGTGTGTAAATGGAAACAGAGAGACAGATCTGCACTGGCTACTGAAAGGAGCCTGTGGAAGGCCACAGCAAACTCAAGTCTAGTTACAGCTTGCTAATTTTTGCATTCTAATAGTTCAAGACTGAGGGGCTGTAACTGAAGCAAATATCTGCAATCAGGGAGCTGCAGCTGGAACAAATAACTGCAAACTGGGCAGCTGCAGATGGAACAAATAACTGCAAACTGGGGAACTGCAGCTGGAACAAATAACTACAAGCTGAACAAGATGGTGATCTAACCATGACACTGATTCCACTACCACGTCAGCTGCAGACACACTAAGATTGAACACTATATTCAGAATGTGTACAAATGATGGGCAACAGAGATAATTGTATGAGGTAAGCCAATTTTTTTTAACAGAAAAAAAAATATTGTACTAGTCTCAATGAGTTATCATTTTTAATGCAGATGCTGACGTTAATCAAAATTAACCAACTGGTGAAGAACACTCATTCTATGAACTCTTGTAAATACATTCTCAGATTACCATGTAGATCACAAAGAGAAATCTGCAAGCTGCTTTACCAATGACATACTCAAAGTGTGTGCTTGTTTGATGGTACCAAACTTTACCTCAGTCAGTCTCACTGTAGAGCAGCAGCATCTCGCTACCCAACCCTTGATTGTACCAAGTCTTGCATGCTGCACCGCAGACAACCTAGGGGACACTGCAGCCACCAAATAATGATGGCATTTTTCATCTGACCAGGTTGCTGGGATGAAACCAAGGCCACTATCTCACAAGTCTAAAATATCATTTGTTATGAATAGGCCTCACATTGGAGTAAAGACCCCACAATGGAGCAAAGCACCCATACTGAAGCTATGGATAACCAAGTCCCTGTTATCAGACCAATAAAGCTAGTTAGCTGCCTGGGTACATCAGGCAGAATTGAACTTAAAAAGGTGTGGTGCTTCATCACAGACCTGCACTTGGTTATCCTACTGGTGTCAAACTCAGAAGAGCAAAAGCCCCCACCAGACCACTTTCAGTGCCCATCACACACAACTACAAAATACAGTGCCTTTAACAGTATCAAAAAGCATCAGGGGCAAGTTTAAGAGGCCCACATACAATTAGACCAATAATGGTGAAGAGACGTCTGAAAGTTTCATTGATCACAAATTTAGGATATAAATCTATCATTTAAACTCCTGGCATTACCAAGCCCCTCTACGTAAGACACAAGGTAGTTATAAATAATGAGCTGCAGTAATTCTCTGTTAGGACTATAATGTTAAATGAACCCAGGATCCCACTTATTCTGGCTACCTATAGAAATTGCAGTATATTTATTCCAATATCAGACTTAAAATCTTGAAACTTCCATCATCCACCTAGGATGGATATCATTGTTTACTACAAACCTCTCCACTATCAAACCTCCAGTAACCTCTGGATCACAACTAGGATAAGGTAGTAAAACTGGTCTAGCCACAGGCTACCTCCATTTCAAGATTACTAGCAAAACAGTTATATAAAATAATATGAATTTTGTAGGTTGTATGTTGGTGAATAAAATAATACAGTTACAAGCATACAGGAAAACACTACAAACTTGTGTCTTTAAATAGAGTAATAGATAATACAGACTGCCCAAAGTGTACAGTTTGTACCTGTTTAATCCATCGTTCCTTTGTAACTCACTGAAGCGAGTTAGATGGCAGAAAAAAAAAACCCACTAAAGCCAACAAAATCTCTGAAGCTGCAGGATTTGGGAAGGAATAAAGGTGAACAAAATAACTCAGCACAATCTAACAGGCCAAGGTTTAAAACAACAAAGCCATTAAACAGCAAAAATCCAGCAAAGTCCTCAGATGAGCAGTAATGCCGCATCTGTGATCAACCCACAGGCTAACAGACATTAAATTTCTAAGTGAGAAAGTGAAACAGAATTCATAGTCAGTGACAAAAGAGCACATAAAGCATTGAATCAGAACTGACATTCATAAAGAATCTGAAAGCAAATGCATTTAATAAGAAATACAGAATCACTATTACAAAATAAAACAGTGTTTAGGATATAATAGTAAAACACTAAAAGTAATGCAAAACAACATAAAACCAGTGCCCAGTAATCAATCAAAAATGACTGGGGAGTTTACCACTGCCATCTTGCCTTCAAGATGAGTAGGGTGATACATTAAGGGCAATAGGGTATTATTTATGGTTATTCTTTGTTAATAAGATGGATCAGAGTGAGAGCTTTACTAAAAGTATGCCCCAAAAGTATTTATTTTGCATTTATCCTCGTACATTGTATTTTGTTATAAGAATGCCTTTCACCTGCAGTGAGCCGCGTCATATGCATAACTGAGGAAGGGCTGCAGATTTATAGGGAAATAAATGCACTTCATCTGCCATAATTGTTCGCTTGGCCTACTTCATAAGTTGTACATCACTAAACAGGCAGCTAATATGGAACTATACACCAGTTTACAGAAATATATCCCTACTGGAGTAGCAAAACTGTTATGTATCATAAAAACAGACTCAGCAATGCAGCACACATAATAAAAGTATAATAGTAGAAACCTTTAACTTTATAGTGAGTTATAAAAAAACATACCTTACTCTGCATGCAGTTACAGTCGCTGATGGCCTCATGTTCTTTTATATTCATGTGTACAGTGGATATAAAAAAGTTTACACACCCCTGCTAAAATGCATGCTTTTTGTGACATAAAAAATGAGACCACAATAAAATCATTTCAAAACTTTTCCCACCTTTAATGTGACCTATAACCTGTACAATTCAATTGAAAAACAAATCTGTTAGGGGAGAAATATATATATAAAAAAGTACAATACGCTGGTTGCATAAGTGTGCACACCCTTAAACTAATACTTTGTTGTGTGTGCATACCCTTAAACTAATACCAGTAGCTGATGTTATTCAATTATCTTTGTACTATAGTTTGCAATAGAAACTATTTAAATTGTATTTCATATAGCAACATTACCAATGCCTGCTTTTATCATTGTAATATGTATTAGCACATGGTATATAATGAGAATTATTTTTATATATGCATTTGCGCCATACTCTGGGCATACTACTTCACATTATTACATATGGGCATACTACTAGTTCTGCTGTTTGAGTTATTATATATGGAAAATGTTTGCTGTTAATAAAATATTGGGTGCCTCTATACAGAAACGACAAAAACAGACACACACATTAGCTTGCATATGTTTACTGCTTTTGTTTGCAAGGCAGTCCATATTTGTGCACATTGTCTCCAGTAACACATGCATAAATATGGCATTTCTTTAGCAAAGAGGTTGAGAAGTATAATGCATGTGTGTGTGTGTCTGTGTGTGTGCGTGTGTGCGTGTGTGCGTGTGTGCGTGTGTGCGTGTGTGCGTGTGTGTGTGTGTCTATGTGTGTCCATTCAGTAGGTGAGTGTTTTATTTCTTTACATCTCACCATCTATTTCTGTCATCTACTTTCAAGACTGCCCCCCCTTCTGCAAATTCCTGGATCTGCCACTGAATTAGCCCGGGTACGAGTTTTCCGGTGGTGGTGCTGCTGCGGTAGCGTTGTCGCCTCACAGTAAGACGTTGTTCTGTTCCATTCTCAGGTAGAGTGTCTTCTGTGTGGAGACATGCATGAATGGGCGTACCTTCGTTGAAGGTTGTGTTTCAGGGCCGGCAACTCGGCACATAAAAATCTACTGCCAATCATTAACGGACTGGAGTTCCGCTGTGGCGACCCCTAACCGGGAAAAGCCGAAAGACACAACAACAACCAGTTTTCCCAAAATGCACTATAATGCGCTTCTTGGCATTGAGTTTTAGTCCATGACATTGACACAAGTCATTTGTTTGTGTTAGAGCCTCTTGTAAGTTGTTTGTGTCATGGGAGCAGTGTATGATAGCTCCCAATTTGCAGTCATCTGGGAACTTGGTCAGCCAAAGGCCCTTGACATTAGCCTTTACCTCCAAAAAGTAAATGCCAAGTGGAGCCCTGAGGTATCCCATTAGTGACTGGTCTCTTAGGAAAGGTGGTATCACAAATCCTGACTTCCTGGGTCCTGTGAGCCAGCTGGCAATCCAACAAGTAATATAAGAGTTTATCAACTATACCCAAGTAGGGAATTGTATCAAATGCCTTAACTAGGTCCAGATGGGCGATATGCACCATTTCCCTCCCATCAATGGCCTTAGTGACCTTCTCAGAGAAGTCCACCAGGTTTAGTAAGCATGATATTCCCTTGACAATGCCAGATTGGGATGGGTCCAGTGCCTGAAGGTTGCCTATGTCTTTGCTGATCATTTCAATGATAATTTGTTCCATGGCTTGCATATTAGACTAGTCAGACTAATAAGTCTGCAGTTTCTGAGGTTGGTTGATGGTTCCCCATTGTAAAGTGGGATAACCATTGCAGTCCTCCATTCTCATGGTACAAAGCTGGTTTTGAGTCTATAGTTGAAAAGTGGCACGTGGTCATGATAGGCCATGTTTTCAGCTCTTTAGGAGGCACCTCAGGATATTGTCAGGGCCCATTAAGGCTGTGTTGTTGGCCTTATTGAGTGCCAACAGGACCTGATCCCTGTTAATAGTTGTGGGGTTATGCTAGTAGGTATGTCATGGGGAGAAGAGGGGGGATAGAGGGGCGAAGTTTGAGATTAATTAGTCAGCCAACAAATTTGCTATGTCACTCTGCTCAGTGAAAGTAGCATGATTGATCACCAGTTCGGCACACTGATGTGTACTGCCTTTGAGATTTCAGACATAGGTGTAGAAGGCCTTGTGGTTGTCTTTAGACTGTTTAGTTTAGTTAGAGGGCTTGTATGAGTTTGGATGTTGCTCTTGATTTTAGCCACGATTTTTTTTTACTTTTGTTAAATAGCTTAAGGTAGGATTCCACCGGTGTGGTTTGTTTTTAGCTTACTTATAGTAGGTACAGCAGCCTGTATACAGCCATTTAAATGGTTGTACAAGATCTCTGTGAACAATTCTGCATAGGTTGTTGTGAACTCTGGGTTGGGAGGGATACTGAATTTTGATAAACTCTCTCTTAACAGGGTGTAGTTTGCTTTGGAATAGTTCCTAACTGTTATAGGATTTGTGGGGTTTCAGAATTATTTTTTATTTCAAAGGAGACATCTCTGTGGTCCAACATCACCAGTGAGGATGTGACACTGGGGCAAGGGGGGGGCAGTGATCTCCCATATCGATGAGTACCAGGTCCAGTATATTTGAACCTCTGGTGGGTATGTACACTATCTGGTCAAGGGTATTTGTGTTAATAAAGTCCAGGAATCATTAAGCCTTAGAATATGAGGCAGTGTATGTTTCCCAGTCCACAGAGAAGTAGTTATAGTCCAATGTGAAAAGGGTATTTAGTTTAATGGTGAGTATATCCTGTAGGTCTAGGAATGAGCTATAGGATACTAGGGGCATAGAGGGTGACCAGTAGCTTGCTAGGTTGGATGTGGTATGGAACTTCATCTATGGTGATTTGCACAAGGATAAATTCCGCGGCATTGTCCTGTTTACCCAGTGCAGACTTATGCTTTTTGCAAATATAGAGTGACATCACCTTTTGTCCCTGTCTGTGCGGCTGATGCTTTAAATGTGTAGAAGGTTCTTAAGCCTTGCACTGCCAGACTGCTTTCTAAGGATATAAACCATGTCTCTGCAATGGCATAGATGTCTCTATTATCTAGGGTGAGGAGAGCTAGTAGGGTATGGAGTTTTTTGTTTAGGCTTCTAGCATTGAGCAGTAACACGTTTAGGCTTCTTTTGGGTTGTATTTGCTATGTCAGTATGTTTGTTAATTTGGCATTGCCTAAAATGGGCTCTAAGGGTTGGATAAAGTTTTAGCTAATATTCAGAAGCCTAGGGGAGACAGGTGCAGACCATCCTTTGTAAAGCAATGTGGTCTGTTAATCAATTAACCATGTCCTCCCATGCTGACAAATATTAAATCCTCCTGGAAGGCCACCTGGAACTAAGCCAATTATTAGTCAATCATCTTTTGTTCATGCTGTGGCATCATCCTTGGTGAAGATAGAATGCTGCTCATTGCAAGGCACATACCTGACTGAGACACACATTCAGAGAGATCAACAATGTCTCTCTTCATATGATCCAGGGAAATATATCTCTGGTCATTAATTCCCACACGGGCTATGATAGATTCATAATGTTACCTGTGGTGTAGTGACTTTAGTGCTTGCATAACTTAGCAGATCTTGGCTCCAGATAAGCAACTAAAATAAGCAACTAACTGTTATCTTCTCCTTGTCCATTCTGGTGAGTGGGGCATCCATATGTTATTCTTAGGGGATCCATTCAGAGTAGGTATATGTGCTGTGTTTGGTGTTGCTTTTGGTGTGTGCTTTAGAAATTGCTGTGGATAGGTGTTACCATTTATAGGCTTAGGAGGTCTTTGAGGTTTGGGAAGATTGTGTTTTAGTGCCTCAATATAGGTTAGTCTATGTATGTAGTGGACACTCTGAGTAGTTGATGTAGTGCATGTGTCCATGACAACCTTGTTTATATGCAAGATTCTTTCCTCCAGTGAAATTGTGTCTGTGCATCTCTCACATACTGTGTTTGTTTTTTAAGGATTAAATGGTTGTCTGTGAACAGGATACAATTGTTATATTGTCTCAAGATGCCCCATATTTACCAAGCTGGCCATAGAGACATTTGTAAATTGTATATCCATGTTGGCCAGACCTGTATTTTCATGGGCTACTAAAGGTCATGGACTGGGTTATACAGAGGTCTTTCTGGGTGGTCTCTGGGGTTTGGCACTACAATAGATTAGATTGTGCTTGGATTTGTTAGTAGTCCTGTTTAATGTGCAAACCAGCTGCTCTAAACTTGCCTCCACACAATGGCTTTGTTTTAGCCACATGAAGTACAGGTTTCAGTTCTAAGGGAAGTTTTATAGATAAAATTTACTTTCTGGGCATTTGTGTCTGTACAGGGCACTGATAGCCTCTTGCTGTAATAACACCAAGAAAGATTGCTTGCAAGTGTAATGTTATAACAAAACTTAAGCTACATTGGCCAGGCAATTTCAAGTATTAAAATGATTTAAAAGCAACATCAATAAATAAAGCAAAAATAAAGCAGTAGTACTCAAAACCGTTAACTGAAGTGCAAAACAATAAAATAGATCTCTTATCTGCCAAGAATGCGGCAAGATTAACTCAGGATCCCCTCAGAGTGTGGTGAGGGCACCAAACAGATAGGAGTTCTGGGAAAATGAGCAGGAGACAATTTGTTATAAAGGAGGTTTACTCAAGTGCAATACTGGTTTGCTGGGTGGGGACCTAGTATTATGTATATATGAAAAACAAAGGATGGGAAAGTACTTAAATAGGTTACACAGACAATAGCAGTGAAAGAGAGGAGGGAGGGACTTCAGAAAACATTACAATAAGAGGTGGAAGCCAGAGGCACAGACTTTTAAAACCACAACAAGAAAAGGTGGGAGGGTTAGTGAAGAAATCCAAGCTGGAGCACAAGTTCTGTGCTTAGAATTTCAGAAACATTTAGCTTAATGCCTCAGTGGGGGGGGGACTCAAAGAACAGGGGAAAAAAACACTAGCTAGGTAAACATAGAGGTGCTACAATGCAACTTTAGGGAGGTATATACAGCTATAGAAAGTACTGAAGGACAAATCCTGGAGTACAATTAACAAAACTGCAAACATTACTGATGAAGGCACCATACTACTGAAATACAACTTTAACCATGTATATATGACATGAAAAGTACTGAAGTACAAACCCTGGAGTAGAATTCACAGTACGGACACTACTGCAAACCTATCACAGACTAAAACAGCAGACCATGCAGAAAATTACCAGTAATACTGTAATAAATGATTAAATTAGGTTCAAATCTGGCAGGAGATCACAGTCCTGCCACAACAGTGAAACAAGTTACAAGATTGCCCTGACAATAAACCTGTTTTTTAATAGTATATTAGTTTGTTTCGTTATATCATCCAACCAGTGGATTCTTGATCTCGTGTTTAGTAGCTGTGTCTTTGAGTTGAACGGAGTTCGGACGTTATTTTGTGTATCAGTTGCTTTCATTATGAATTCACTGGAAGAATTACCGTCTATATGTTCATCTATAAAGAAGGATGAATTTCAAAAGCTTCAGTCGGAAATGTCAATTATAAAGGGTGAATTAACGAGACTAATAGAGCTGTGTAGCCAGCCGGGGAACACAGCTGATGCTGGCAACCAATGTCCATTGATTATACGATCAGGTGATCAACGTACGTCTCCTCTTGCAGGAAGGAACTATCAAGTGGATGTCAATTGTAGTGGTAAGCTGGAGAATATAGGAGCCTCTAATGGTGTGGTTGCAGCCAATTGCAGGGAGAAAGGTTACAATAGTCCCGATGAATTTGGTCGAGGCAACAGTACGGAGGACATATATTTAATTTCCGGCGCCAAGCCAAAGAGAACTGTACCAAAACGCACCTATTCAGTGGTAACTAATTCAGCAGTACAAGGTACTGTTAAACATTCTAAGGTTATACCAGGGGATAAAAAAGATGGTCAGGCTACTACTAATTTGAAAAATGTATTGGATGCTTTTTTATTTGATAATCCATTTGTGTTCACAGACTCAGCTTTGCAAGTTAAGGATAACAACTGTATTGACCACAATGGGACTTTGAAGGACATTATTCAGGATTTTGGACACAAACTAAATGTAATAAAAAGTTTGCAAATTGAGAATTCATATCTCAATAGATGTATTGAGTTTCATATAATCCCAATGGGACTGCGTTTTTTTAAGCGCCCTATGGGAGTTGAATTAAATGAAAAACTGACTGCTGAATGTAATGCTATCTTTGACAGTTTTGGATTCACTTTCATGAAGTTTATTATGAAATGTAATGACCATAGGCTTGCTAAAGTTACAAAGGAAGTTGATAGATTGAATGAGATTATAACACAAGACTTAGTATTTAAATCTAATATTTTCAGAAAAGAGACATTTAGTAATGCATATTTGGAATATAACAGCTGCCACCCAGTTAGATTGAAAAATAATATTGTGAAGGGTCAATGTATCCGTGCAGCACGGATGACATCTGAGCATGAAGAAATATTACAGGAATTGAACACTATAGGCTCCATGTTTAGGAAAAGAGGTTTTCCAGATTATGTTATAAATGATGCTATAGATTATGTTAGCAAACAATAGGGCAATAAATATAAATCATTATTAGGTACACCTTGCAGTAATAATGACATCACTATTGTACAAAGTGAGGAAAGTGAATACAACATGGCATGTGTTTTACCTTATGGTAGTCACACAGAAGATATCAAAAATATTATTAAAAACAACTGGAATATTTTAAGGAGTGATGAGACATTATTTTCTATTGTAGGGAAGGAACCCAGGTTTGTTAATAGTGTAGGTACTAACCTGAAGAAAAAATTTGAGAGGAACAGCCTTAGTTTAAAAGTACGTCAGGTTGGTACAAGGAAGTGTGGACATTGTAATCAATGTGGAGCAATTCTGGAGGATACAAATGTACAGGTAGAAAATATTGGAAAAAATGTAGTGTATTTTTGTCAAGGCAACTGTAATACCAAAAATGTCATATATTTTGCCCTATGTACATCTTGTCCCAGTTTTTATGTGGGACAAACAGGGAGATGTCTGAGGGACCGTATATATGAGCATTTATATGCTATTAAGAAGAAGGATGACAACAATGCCTTGTATAGGCATGTAAGGGACAGCTCTGGTTGTAGAACTTTTAAGTTTGCAATACTAGAGCTAGTGAACATATCTCAAAGAGGTGGCTGTACTAAGTATATTTTGGGGGAGAAAGAAGTCAGGTGGCAGATTTTGTTAAATGCTACATCGCCATCTGGCATTAATGAACATATTTCTATTAAACCTATTTTACAAGCTAAAGTGTGAATTTTAGTATTAGTTTTATTATAGTTGGTAGGTAAAAATAATATAATTATGTTTTTATTCATTAGATTATATTTTTAGGTATTGACCATATTTAAGGTTTATGGAAATGTTTAATTATGTCAAAGAGTGAACATTATATAATGTGATATTAAGTAGGCTAACTTGTATTTTGACAATACACAAGGAACTTTTATGTGATGGAGGAGACAGAGTTATGGGATTGGTTGAATAATTGTGAAAGAAAACAAAAGCTGGATAAACGCCTGGTATATACCTCAAGCGAAAAAAATTAGAAGACCAATGGTTAGACCACAGCTGAAGATAAAAATGGAATAATCCACATCAGGAAATAAATCACTTGCAGCTTCACAGTAGTGCCCTTTATAAAACCAAAGGTTGTAACTGAGATGTAGTAGTCAAGGTAGGAAACGGTTCACTTGCAGTTTCACACCACTTTATTAAACAAGAGTAAGCGCTTTCACAATCTAAGTCAGCTGATCGCTTCTTCAGACTTATAAAAACAGTTAAAACATTGGTATTTAAAATATGGTTCAACCAATGAAAACACATATAGAACTATGACATAGACTAATTAAAATTGCATACATCAGTACATTAATTTGCCTTATATTCTGCATAAGATGAAATAAAATATACATATAACAATTTTATGTAATAATCCATATTACTTAATGTTTTAGTGGTCTGGATTTTAAAAAAAGGTTTCAAGGAAACAGCATTGTTCAATCCAGGAGACATATCTGCCTGAAGTAATAAAATCCATCTTTGTTCTGCTTCCTCTACCTTATTCCTTATATCACATCCCCTCTTACTTTTATTTATTATTTCTAAAACCATGAAATTAAAAATATGTTTCCTATCTTCTTCTTCCACATGTTTTGCTAAAGCACTTGTGTCTTTTTTATTTCTTATATCTCTAAGGTGTTCAAGGATACGTTCCTTTAGACACCTATTGGTTTTGCCTATATACAAGGCATGACAGACAGTGTAGAAGCTGAAATAAACCAAATTTTGTGTTCTGCAGTCAGCATAAAAATCTATATCAATTATAAATCCTAGTGTAGGATGTTTATATGTAGATTTATTATATAAATAGTCACATGCTGTACAATTTCTGCAAGGAAAAGTCCCCTGCCTATCAGATAGAATCATTCTTTCATTGTTTCTGGATTTATAACAGAGTTGCCTTTTTAAGGACCTCTTATTTCTAAAAGAAAAGCTGGGTCTATCTTCTAACAATTCTCTCAAGTTAGGATCCGACAATAAAACATTCCAATTCTTCTCAAAAATATTACAGAACCTTCTGATGTCACTTGAATAAGTTATAGGGAATCTAACTTTAAAATCATGACCTTCCTTGCTTTTAACATCTTCTATAGTATTTGAGAAGAGCGGTTTACATCTCCCATCCCTATTTTCAATGGTATATTTAGAGCTTTCATTTATGTCTTTCTTACTATAACCTCTGTTTAAGAAGTCTTTCTCTAATATAGTCATTGTCTTCACAAAGCCTTCATCTGTATTATGTAAGCGGCTTATTCTCATATATTGTCCTTTCACTACATTTTTATGTACAAATGTTGAATGTATACTAGTCTTATGTAAGATACTATTTTTCCATGTAGATTTTCTATACATCCCTGTTGTAAGTTCATCTAACGCTGTCTTCTTAACCAAAACATCTAGGAACTCAATAGAGTCCCTGGAATGTTGACTAGTGAATCTTAAAAAATCAGTGGTGCTATGTAAGTGCTCCACCATCTCTTGCAACTCTTCACTAGTACCATCCCATAACAGGAAGACGTCATCTACAAAACGTATATACCATAAAATTTTGCCAGCATATTTATTGCTAGCACTTAATACATGATCTTTTTCCCATGCAGCCAATGCTAAGTTGACGTAGTGTAATCATTGTTTCAGTTTAGCTCTTTCATCCCCTGTATCTGTTTGGACTTCATCAGGAATTTTGGCAACTGTTCTATATTTAGCCCATTTGTTCCACATTATGAGAGGTAGTGTTCTACATTCTGGAGATGGAAGTTTGAGAGCTATGTCTTGGATAAGGTTATCACAGTACACAGTATTAGTGACCATTTCTCCACTACACTTAAACTTTTGAACACTGGAGGGCACCAGAGAGCTCAAGCAGGATGGCTGCTAACGCTCCTGTTCCAGGTGGGAAAAAAAACCTGGAAAAATCACAGGATACACATAGAAACGCAAAAACATTTGCGGAGGCTCTCAATAATAATCTGCTCAAGCAACAGAGACCACCAAAGCAGAAATGCAAGCAACCTCCACCTCCCCAACACAACCCAAATGACACATAACCCACAGACTCAGTGTGCCACAACAGCCACTAAGGCAAAAAACGTACCCAACACACTAGTCATACATGACTCTATAGTCAGGCACACTGATGTCCCACTCACATGGCTAAACAAGGAGAAGGTTACTGTCAGCTGCCTGTTGGGTGCCAGGATCTGCCACATAACCCACACACTCAGGTCACTCCACAAGTACAAATATGACTCTGTCATTGTCCATGTTGGTGTGAACGACCTGAGATGTACCTCCCTGGACTACATGAAAAGAGACATGGAAGAGCTCTCCAATCTTGTAGCCCAGGCAGGTATGACCCTAGCTCTGAGTAGCATTCTGCCATCACCCAGAATGATGCCGCAGTACAAGGACAAAATGATTGACTTCAACAATTGGCTAAGCTTCTAAATGGATCCAGTATCTGTCTGCCTGGGATGACATGGTCGACAGACCACGATGCTTTGCCAGAGATGGCCTGCACCTGTCACCCCTGGGATTCCGAATACTGGCTAAGGTTCTTGCCGCCCCTATAGTGCCTTTTTTAGACAAGATTCAAATGACAAATTCACCACTGTAACAGGAACAGGCAAGTAAAAACGGAGGGTGATGCTACTCAATGCTAGAAGTCTAAATCTCAAAATGCACTCACACAAGGCACTCCTTAAAATGGAGAATAACAATATCTGTGCAGTGACTGAGACCTGGTTCAAGGCTCCAGAGAGCACCCCTGCACTACTAGGCTATAACTCATACCACAGTTTTCAGCCATATAACCTGAACTGGAATACCAAAGGCGGAGGTGTGTCCATATTCATTAAGGATATCCACACCTCCAGGCTAGTTGCTCAGCATAATGCAGCCGAGGTTATCCAAGTGCAACTAACTCTAGGCAAAACTGCAATCCAAACTGTAGCTTGCTACAGATCCCCCACCATGCCCCAGGATTCCCACTCCTCTTTTCTTGATGTACTGGAAAATATTAGGGTTCAACCAAACACCCTAATAATGGATGATTTCAACTACCCCACCATTAACTGGGAAAACTACTCATGTACCAACTCCTTCGCTCAACACTTTCTGGAATTCATAAACTCCAATGCCCTGGATCAACTTATCCACACCCCCACCAGGACAACAATATCCTAGATCTAGTCATTACCACCATGAGTGACTGGTGTACCACACCTGAAGTCAACGCCTCAGTGGTCCGATCCGACCATAAGCTAATTACCCTAGATATCCACATCTTGCCCCCATACCCCCATTAAGGAAACCATGGTAAAACTTTTCTCCAAAGCCAACTTCATGCTTCTTAAGACAGAAGTGGTGAACTTCATGACACTCACGCAGATGGACAATACAGTTACGACTACTGAATCCTACACAATTGCACTTTATAAGCACTTACATGAGTGCATGGATCGTGCTATCCCAAAGAGAACCAAGACACTATCCTCCAAAAAAAAGGAAGCCAATCTGGTGGTCCCTTGCCATAAACAAACTGTACAAAAGAAGGAAGAAACTGTTGCAAAAGAGAGTAAAATCCCATGAATGGAGGAGCTCCCTGGTTAGCCTCAGTAAGAAGCTATGATCTCTGATAAAATCCTCCAAAGCTAGGTATGAAAACAAAATCGCCACTGATTCTAAAGACAACCACAAAGCATTCTATAGCTATGTCAAGAATCTCAATGGCAACACTCAGATCTGCTCTGAGTTACAGCACAGTGGCACTAAATATACAGACCCAACTGATATTGCCAACATCCTGGCAGATAGGTTCAGTGCTAACTTTACCCCCCTCTCACCCCCTAAAGAGCCCATCTCTATACTGGAGGAATGCAAAGTTCCTGTAATCACGGCTGCAGAGGTAAAAACCACACTCTCCAAAGCCAAGAACACAGCATCCATGGGACCAGACAACATCCCAGGCTGCATTCTAAATGAACTACAGAATGAACTGGCACCCCACCTAAGTACCATGTTCAATCATAGCCTCACCTCAGGCTTTGTGCCCCCTGAATGGCACACAGCGACAGTTATCCCACTCCACAAGGGGGGAGCCACCACGGACCCTGGGAACTACCGCCCCATTAGCCTGATGAGCCTGGACTGCAAAGCCATGGAATGTATCATCATGGAACTTATAAACAAAGACATTGGTAATGTCCAAACTCTGGACCCTACCCAGTTCAGGTTTGTAAAAGGCAGATCATGTCTCCTAAACCTGATAGACTTCTTTGAAGCAGTCACCAAAGCCGTAGACGAGGGTAAGCTGGTTCACACAGCCTATCTAGATCTTGCCAAGGCTTTCGACACCATCCCCCACTCTGGAATTATAGATAAACTTACTAAACTAGGTATAAATCCCTATGTCACAAGATGGGTTGCCAACTGGCTCACTGACAGAACCCACACTGTGAAAGTAGCAGACTCCAAATCTAACTTCAGACCAGTGACAAGTGGAGTACCACAGGTTTCAGTCCTGGGTCCTCTCCTGTTTGGTATCTACTTCTCTGAAGTACAGGCTAACATAGGTCTTTGGCTAACGAAGTTCGCAGATGACTGCAAACTAGAAGCCTTAATCGAAACTCCTAATGATGTGGACATCCTACAAAAGAGTCTCACTGAGACAGATGCCTGGGTGTCAAAGCCATGGCCTCAAGCTCAATGCCAAAAAGTGCATTGTCATCCCCTTTGGTAAAAACTCTGTACCCATGAACTACAACATAGGCGGTAGTATACTTAACACTGAAAGTGCGATAAGAGACCTTGGGGCACAGGTGGACAGTAGTCTCTCCTTTGATAATCACATCACCACAGTAGTCAGGTAATCCTTCTACATGGCACACCTCATCACAAAAGGTTTCTCATCCAGAAAAAAAGAGGTCATTGTTCCCCTCTACTCATCACTCATTAGACCCATTATAGAGTGCAACACCCTTTTTGGTATGTACCTCACAAGACATCTAGAACTGGAAAGGCCGCAGAAATACCTCACAAAGAGGATTACTGGCCTCAAACAGATGCCCTATGCAGACCGTCTCAAAAAACTCCAGCTTTACTCCGTCGCATATCACCTACTCAGAGGTGATCTCTGCCTAACATACAAAGCTATGTCAAACCCAGAGCTGTTGGACATGTTTCACTTGAAGAAATCCCAATCCCTCCGAGCTACACGCTCTAGGGACCTAAACCTTGTCACCACAATAAACAGAACATGCCGGAGGGATAGATTCCTGTCCCAGAGACTTCCCATACTCTGGAATAAACTACCCATCTATATCAAACAAAGCTCCTCATTAGCACTCTTCAAGAAAAATCTTGATGATTGGATGTGAAATAGGAAATTCACCCCGTGGATCACTTCTGTGGCTCTGCTCGACAGTGTCACAGGAAAATAATTTTCTTGGGTGCCAAAAGCCAGGGTACCTTTTTGGCTGGGCTTGTATAGACCTCAGGGCCGATAGCCTACTACCTACCTATGAATCTATGAACCTAGGATGGAGGACAAAAAGAAAAGGCAGCAACGGATTGCAGATTTTAAAGCATTTCCACAGGAAGAACATGGCAGTCACTAATGATGTATGCCTAATGAGGGAATCAATAGACAATCAATAAAGAGAAGTGAATAACATAAAAGACATAAATCATGACTTGAAGAAGGACAGAGCATCTCTGAGATCTTAGGTGCAGCAGCACAAAAAAGCATACAGAAATAGAAAAAAAAACTACAGTGGCAAACAGGACAAATGGATTACCTGGAAACAGATGCAGAATAAACAAGTTAAGAATAGGTGTGTAAGTACATGTTCTGGATACACAGGTGGAATGAATTCTGATAGAATTACTGGAAACATGATTTCATTTGCCCAGATTACAAGAACTGATAATAGAAAGAATCCACTTATCATGCCTGTACAGCTATTAACTTAAATAAGAAATTATTATACAAGCCAGAAGACAAACTGATACTCTTTAATGGTATGTTCATAAAACTAGTGGAGAATTATTCTGCTTTACTTCATAAGCTAAGAAAAAGGGATGGCTGACTTGTTGGGGCCATTGATTGTTCAGGGAATTCCTGCATGGATTAACTATCCTGCTGCCTTAACTGTAATATGGAAGGGAAAAAGATACAAACTCCTCACAAAGGGAGAAGCACATTTTATTGTAATGGAGGTTGTGTACAAGGAGAAGCTGGAGCAACAGACAAAGAAGTTAATTCAAATAACCCACCAGAAATAGAGTGGCAGTCAATCTATGAAGGGCAAAAGAGTAGGTGGACTTACAAGCATAATGCAGATTATCTGATGTAGATGCCCTGTGGGAAAAAGAACTAAAGAGGAAGTAAATGAAGGCACACAGAGTGATGTTGACAAGATAAGTGGGGCATACAAGACTGTGGGAATAACAGATCACAGAAATGGAGGAAGACAGAGGAAGTGTAAGGGATGTGCACAAAAAGATAAAGTAAGAATAACAAGAAGCTGGTCCAAACAGAAGTCCAGCAGAAGCAGAGACAAACATACAAGAAGCAGAAGAAGAACATACTATCAAGGAAGAGACACTGCAGCTTAAGCCTCACGGAATTCAGACGTCCAGTACTGGACCCAAAGGGCCTGAACAGGCTGGACCAGTCAAAGGAGGAGGGAAGAAAAGCAAAACAGAAAGTGGCAACAGAACTGGACCAGAGGAGGAGACCAACAGGATGGAAGCCATCAAGAACTGGACAGGCTGGTCTTACAGAGTGGGATGAGAGAAATAATGAGAGACACTGCAAGAAAAAAAATGAGTGGGTGTAGTGACCGAGTAAACTCCAATCATATACATATATTGGGTGGGTGTAGTGACTGAGTAAACTCCAATCATATACAGGTATTGGGTGGGTGTAGTGACTGAGTAAACTCCATCATATACAGGTATTGGGTGGGTGTAGTGACTGAGTAAACTCCAATCATATACAGGTATTGGGTGGGTGTAGTGACTGAGTAAACTCCATCATATACAGGTATTGGGTGGGTGTAGTGACTGAGTAAACTCCAATCATATACAGGTATTGGTTGGGTGTAGTGACTGAGTAAACTCCAATGATATACAGGTATTGGGTGGGTGTAGTGACTGAGTAAACTCCAATGATATACAGGTATTGGTTGGGTGTAGTGACTGAGTAAACTCCAATGATATACAGGTATTGGGTGGGTGTAGTGACTGAGTAAACTCCAATGATATACAGGTATTGGGTGGGTGTAGTGACTGAGTAAACTCCAATGATATACAGGTATTGGGTGGGTGTAGTGACTGAGTAAACTCCAATCATATACAGGTATTGGGTGGGTGTAGTGACTGAGTAAACTCCAATCATATACAGGTATTGGGTGGGTGTAGTGGCTGAGTAAACTCCAATCATATACAGGTATTGGGTGGGTGTAGTGACTGAGTAAACTCCAATCATATGCAGGTATTGGGTGGGTGTAGTGACTGAGTAAACTCCAATCATATACAGGTATTGGGTGGGTGTAGTGACTGAGTAAACTCCAATCATATACAGGTATTGGGTGGGTGTAGTGACTGAGTAAACTCCATCATATACAGGTATTGGGTGGGTGTAGTGACTGAGTAAACTCCAATCATATACAGGTATTGGGTGGGTGTAGTGACTGAGTAAACTCCATCATATACAGGTATTGGGTGGGTGTAGTGACTGAGTAAACTCCAATCATACAGGTATTGGGTGGGTGTAGTGACTGAGTAAACTCCATCATATACAGGTATTGGTTGGGTGTAGTGACTGAGTAAATTCCAATCATATACAGGTATTGGGTGGGTGTAGTGACTGAGTAAACTCCAATCATATACAGGTATTGGGTGGGTGTAGTGACTGAGTAAACTCCAATGATATACAGGTATTGGGTGGGTGTAGTGACTGAGTAAACTCCAATGATATACAGGTATTGGGTGGGTGTAGTGACTGAGTAAACTCCAATGATATACAGGTATTGGGTGGGTGTAGTGACTGAGTAAACTCCAATGATACAATGATATACAGGTATTGGGTGGGTGTAGTGACTGAGTAAACTCCAATCATATACAGGTATTGGGTGGGTGTAGTGACTGAGTAAACTCCAATCATATACAGGTATTGGTTGGGTGTAGTGACTGAGTAAACTCCAATCATATACAGGTATTGGGGCATGACTGCATGTCAGAAGATCTGAGAAACCAAAGTCATGGAAGAGACAGCACAAAAGGGAGTAAATTACGCTGAAAAGGGTTATGGGATCTGTGAACAAGGGACACTATTCAAAGGTAAGATATTTTTAATGTACCACAATCTGGCACTAATAAAACATACTGAATAAAAGGAAGAGATAAAAATAAGCAGATTGCTGTTACATGATCTTTCCTGTGATACACCATATTTTATAAAGTTTGCATTTTCATTTTAAAATAAGCTTTCTCTTTGAAGCAATGGGTAAACATGTTGTGGTTTATGTGGTTTATCTGAATAAAAAATGTGGGAAGTGGAAAAAGAAATAGTTATGGAAATACCAGTCTTAAGTTTGATTACAGTGTAGAGCAGAATGAAATGGACTGCATGAAACTGTCACAAAAGTAGGACCAAATTTAAAAGAAATACGTAAAGACTTCAGGAAAGGGGCTACATAAATAGGAGCAAACAGCAGATAGGAGACAATCATAAAAAATGAAATCAAGAAGGACAGGTCCAAAACAAAACAGGGGAAAAAAGGACAAGGTGAATGACCCAAGTCCAGAGGTGTTCAAATTGCAAGCTGGAGGAAGAAAAATACAACACTATGGGGGTTGTGAAGGGAGTCATGGGGCAGAGCATAGGTAAAAACCAAAGCACAGAAGGTCCGGCTTGGCAGAGAAACCCAAAAGAGGAGAGTTGTTCGACGGCAGCAGTGTGGGGAGAGGAAAAGTGTACAAAACCAAAGAGAACAGAAAGGAATGAACACAGACTGAAAATATTAAGCTGGAATACAGAGGGGCTTTGTGCACAGTCAAAAGAAAAAAGTACACAACAGAATGAGTAGGATGTAAGGGGATATGGCACTGCTTCAGGAGATCAAAGACCAAATTAAAGGTAAAAGATGGAGAGAAGATCATGAGCCCACATTATCTCAAGGGAGAAGCAGACAATAAAGGGAGGGGGCTTGGCAAAAGAGGCTATACATAGTGACTGAAAGGGTGCAGAAAAGTGGGGAGGGAATATGGATAATTTAGTAAATTATGCATGGAATGAGGTGCACAATAGAGAACCTCAAACAAGGATACAGAGGCGTTTTGCAGCAGGCTGTTTGAAGAATGGAATCAGATAAAAGGGTTGGAGAGGAAATCATTGGAGGAGACTTCCGTTTTACACTAGACCCCAAGAAAGACAAGCTGTTTGGCAAAAGAGAGTACAGTATAAAAATGAAAAGGGACTGAGAAAGGAACACGAAGGAAAGAAAGTGGAGGCATGTATAGAGGGAAAGGTACCCCGAAAAGAAGAAGAGTGCTTTTGCCAAAACCTGCTTGATTCAAGCCAATAGACTATATAGGACACTATGGAAAGAAGAAACACTAAAAATTGTGGAGATAGAAATACAGAAAAGATACATATCGGACTATGGAGCATAATAAGAACAGAGTGGGGACAAGGGCAGGGGTTGGGATGGAGATAGGCGAGCTACAAGTGAAAAGCTCAGGATAGGAAAGGAAACAACAATTACAAAAACTGATAGAGGAGACAGTGGAGAATACTATAGACGAGACAGATTGGGGAAACACTGGTGGGGTGGAATCAAAGCAGCAGTCAGGGGAAAAATCATTAATGATCACTGAAAAGAAGGCAAGATGAGAAGGAGCTAAAACTGGAAGGAGAACTGAGCAGGATACAAAGGGAAATGTGGAAAATGGTATAGATAGGTAAGCACTAAGGGCAGAGGAGGCAGTAGTAAAAACTGAATTAGATAGAAAGGTAACAATGGTAGTGGAAGAAGAGCAACAGTACTGGCAGGACTACTGGTGTATAACTGGGAAGGAACAGGGAAACTTCTAGCAAAGCAGTATACAAACGTAAAGGAGAGGGGGGGTACCAAGCATCAGGAAAAAGAGGGAGAGATCATAGAGGAAAACAGCAGGTTTAGAGAACCCTTTAGGGAATATTACCAAGAAATATACCAAGAACAGGAGAAGGAAGTCCATTGGGTGGTCACAAATGGGGGGGGGGGGTACCAAGTAGAAGGAATACAGAGAGAGAAACTGAAAGCAAACCTCACGATGGAGGAGATCAAAGAAGCAGTGCTGATAGGGAAAAGGGACAGTTATGAAGAGGGAGTGTGACATGATAAGTGACACAAGTGAAAGAGCCAGAGTGGTGCAGATCACAAAAGAGGGGAAAGACAGGATGGAATTAGGCAATTAGCCTCCTTAATAAACAAAGATATCAAGGTGATGGCAAACAAGCTAGTAAGGAGACTGGATACGATTCTGTTAAAAATAAATAATACGGTAGGGGCAGAATGGGTTTGTGAAAGGAAGAAAGGCAGAAATGAATTGTTGGTGCTAACAGAGTTTATAGATAGAGAACAGCAAGAGGGGGATCTCAGGAAGGAATGATATTTTTGATCTACAAAAGTCTTTGATGTAGTCAGCTGGGAATTCCTCTGGGAGAAACCAGAAAAAAGATATAATAGGGAAAATGTTGTAGGACTGATAAAGGCAATTTACAATGAACCAGAAACAGAAGTAGTGAATGGAGGAGTTTCAAAGACATTAATAGTATAGAAGGGAACAAGATGGCGCCTTTCTCCCCAGGGATCTTCACATTAGTCAAAGTAGAGCTGGAAATTGAAGTGAGGAAAAAGCTAGAGCAACTGGAGTGAAAAACAGAAGTACAGTCAGGGTTCCAAATGCACACAAATGACTGTAGGCTTATGATGGAGAAGTAAAAAACAAAGCAGAAGGTAGCAGCCATGGCTATGTAGAATAACAGCTTTATTAATAAAAGAGGTGAGTGCATTCATGGCACCAGCCACTTCATCAGACAATCAAAGAACAGTAAAACAAAGCATTTATACCAAGCTTATCACTGCCATCAACTATCCAATTAATCCGTAAAACCATATACCTAGTATAAAAAGTTTTATACCTAGTGTGAAAAATTTTAAAAGCTTAAAATTAAAAACAGCTTGACAATAGAAACAGCATATCACATCATACAACTTAATACATACAATATAAAAGTATAAAAAAGTATAAAAGGTCGAGGGGTGAGGGGGGTACTACCTACTATTTCTTTAAATCTCTATTTAGAAGAATGGGTTTAATATTAATTTTGTCATTCAGGCCTACCCCAATGTTAGCTCATAGCCTTATAATCCATTCTAGTTCCCTAGTTTCTACTCTGTTCCTAACATTTCCACCTCTATTGTCGATATAGACTTTATCTATTACTAAAAATAAAAATTTGTGTATCTCATCATGGTCCCTCACATGCCTAGCTAAGGCATTTGTCTCTATTCCTCTGGTGATATCATATATATGCTCCCTCATCCAGTCTCTCAGCCTTTGCATTGTCATTCCAACGTAGATGGCAGGACAGACTGTGCAGTGTGCCAAGTATATAATATTCATACTGTCACAGTTAGCTAATATTCTGAAGGTAAACTCCTTCTTTAGATCTGAATGTAGAAATCTACTTCCAGTGTCAACGAAGGTGCAGTAATTACATTTATTACAGGGGAAAGTTCCATATCTGACTGCATTTTCTATTCTTGTTTCCATGGGTTGTGGTCCACATAATAATCTTTTTATAGATTTTGTATTCTTAAAAGCAAATCTCGGGGTCTCACCTACCAGCCTTTTAACATCATCATCATGTTTACTAGCAATCTTATGCTTAAATCTCAGTTTGGTGACAATAATATGAGTAATAGCTGTGTGAACATTTTTAAAAAACAGTTTACAGACTCTGTTCAGTCAAGCAAATTATACATTCGATTATTATTAAACTTATATAAGTATCTAAACTAACAATTATGTCACAGCTTGTATGCAGTATAAAGTACTGTTTGGCACACAATTATAGAAAGAAGCTAGTCAGGATTAGAACAAGGACATAACCAGTGTGTCTTAAAATGTCTGAGACATTTTTTGAATTGAGTTAGTGAGGATACTAGAGTAAGGTCAGCAGGAAGGGAGTTCCAAGTTTTGCCAACAGAGTTGGCAAACAGGGAGTCCCCAGCTGAGTTATTGGTTTTGAATGTTTGAACCAACAGTTTGTTAGATGAGCAAAGTGGCCTGAGGTTACTGTAGGGGTTAATGATGTTTTTAAGTGCAGGCATATTTTCAGGTTGGTTGAGTACTTTATATGCCACTATAAGCTGGTTGTACAGAAGTAGGCTAGGTAATTCAAGTTACCCTAGAAGATTTAGGTTATGACAGTGGTGTGTCCTAAATGCCATGCCTGTGGCAAATCTAGCAATATGGTTATAACAGCTAGAGAGCTTGCTAAGGTCGGATTTGTTCAGATTGGTGAATAAAGGGGAGGCATAGAGAAGGGTAGAGAGTAGATGGGAACAGGCAATAGCAGTTCTAGCAAGTGGAGTAAGAAAAGGTTTAATCTTATAAAGGGAGCCAAGTTTTTTATTAATGGTTTTGATAGTTTGGTTGACATGCATTTAAAATTGAAGGTTATTATCTACTATAACACCTAAGAGTTTAGTTTGGGCTTCTGGGGAGATAATGGTGCCATTATTAGATTTAATGGTAAAGAATAGTGATGAGGACCTACGAGTGGGGGAAAAAGTAGCAGCTTTGTTTTGTTAGGATTTAAGATCAGATGATGATTAGAAAGCCAATTTTCAACAGTGTTAAACATATTCTGGGACAATGTCATTAGTTTTGTCTGGGAGGTGGCTGAGTAGATTAAAGTGGAGTCATCTGCATATTGAATACAGGTTGCATTTGGGATGACGGAGTGGAGGTCATTAATAAAGATAGAGAAAAGAAGGGGTCCTAGTATAGAACCCTGGGGGACTCCTAGGGTGATGGGTAGAAGGGAGGATAGTTTGCCCTGCCTGTTGTCGACCACAGAGGTAGGATTGAAGCCATTGGATAGTGTGGTTATCTAAGGACAAGGCCTTCAAAGTATGGATGAGTTTTGGTGGTTAACCATATCTAAGACCTTGAAGAGATCAAGAAAGAGGGCTGAGGTTAGTTTGTTATTATTTTGGTTATGGTTTCTGACATCAGAGAAGGAGAGGAGGGCTGAGGTAGTACTATGGGATGGCCTAAAGCCATGCTGAGATCTAGCCAACAGATTGTTCTGGATAAGATAGTGCAGGAGTTTATGGATGCACTTCTCCATAATTTTAGCCAGCGGTGACAGAATAGCTATGGGTCTGAAGTTTGAGAGTTCAACAGAGCTACCTCCTTTATGGAGTGGTATAACATGGGATATTTCCATATGGAGGGGATGGTAGCTTCAGATATGGTTCTATTGATTAAGATGGAGATGGGGTATGCTATGGCATCTGCAGCTTTTTGTAGATACTCTGCAGGGAGGAGATCAGCAGATAGAGTGGTTGACTTTAATTTCTTAATTAGGGCACGGATAAGTGATATAGGTACTGGTTGAAAGCTAAAGGAGAGTTGGGTACTGAGTATAGCGGCAGTTGAGTTAGAGCAACTGGGAGTTAGCTGACTAGCTAGGGACTGGGTAGTCTCAGTGAAGAAACTATTAAATGTGTTGTAAAATTACAGAAGGACTTGAAAGGGTGGGTAGAGAAAGGGAAAATGGTCTCAAAAACAAGCTAAGACTCAGCAGGAAAAAGGGGGCTGGAGGCTGCCATGTATACTCACACAGGACTTGGCATATAACCTACTTAGATGGATAGAGAGTAAGGAGGAGACCGACATGCAAGAAGAGAGCTGGCAATGGTGGAACGAATAAAAAACATTAATGAGGAAACATTAAAGAGATGGGGCAACATGACATGGGGCCAAGTGAAAAGAAGAGACATATAGGAGGGAGGAGGATGGGGTACTTTTAAAGGGAAGAAACATGTAGAAAATGAAAGAAAAAAGAATAACAGGATAATGGGAGGTAATGAAGGAAGGGGCAGTAGGACAGCCAAAATTCAAAACCCTCCAGGGATTAATACAGCAGTTTGGGTTAACAGATAAAGAATGGTGGACATAAACTACACTGACACAAAAATGGCTGGAGAAGAAAGAGGAAGCAGAGACCCATGGAATGAAAAGAAAGAGAAAGGAAAAGAGATAACTATAGGGGGAAATAGGAAAAACATGATAAAGGTAAAAACAGAATGATGTATGAAGACCTGATGGGGAAAATGGAGGAAGTCACAAAGAAAGAGTAACAGAAAAGATGTGAAAAGGAAAAAGGGTGGCCGACTGGGGAAACTGAGTGGCAAAAAGTCCTTAAAATAACATTAGAAAATAGATGGGATGGGAGGTCAGATATGAAAAGTGTTACACAGATAGTATCTCACATCAAAAATATCATATAAGGAAGGACGGAAAACAGACTGAGGATGCTGGAGATGCATGGAAGAAGAGGCAGGCATGAACAATATGTTCCAGGAGTGCACCTGGTCACAAATGATCTGGACAGAAGCTCTGGAAATTTGGAGGAGGATATTTGGAAAGGGGGAATTTGCATGTGTGTTATAGGGAATGAAGAGGCAGGGGTGGCAGGAAAAAAGAGTAACGGTATCACAGGTGAAGAGTGTAATAACCGGAAAGTGGAAACCAAGGGGCAGGGGCCTGAAGGTGGGAGGGGACTTCACTAGAGGTTTCTACACATTGTAAGAAATATAAAGCAAGAAAATGGAAGGAGGTGATGAGATACTACCAGTTAAAAGGAGACCAGAAAATGAAAATAACCAGCATAGTCATGAAAAGCAGAGAACCACCCACATAAAATTTTTAAAAAAGTGCATCAGTCAGAAGGATTGCACACAATATAACTGTACATTGATATGAAATAAATAAAGGTCAAAACAGTTTGAACACTGCGATACATATCTATGTAAAAAGCAAAGCACTACCTATATCAAAGATCACTTTTCACTAGACATCAGTATATTGTTCTGTACAATACAGCAAACTGAGGATGCACAACATTTAACTGTCACATGTGAGAAGATGTCTGCTACGTTTTCACAGATATACCTGCAAATACATCATATGACATCTGCATACATCTCTCATCTGTCTATATCCCCTGTCTTATCACCTTGCAATTTACTTTATTTTACAAGTGTGATTGATTTGCCTAGTTGTGTATTCATGTTATATGCTGTGGATTACACAAGTGCTTACATTTGTATTATTTCCTTTAGGCAGCTGGCATCACTGTGTCTGACCTTTAAGAGAAGACAACAGAGAATCACTGTGCTTTGTGACAGGGACCAATGACTTATTCTGGAGACTTGCACACAGAGGAGGGATGTACAAGAGTTCGCCAGTCCATAGAGAGTATCCCTGCAGCTTGCTCCAGATGGTGCTGGTTGCCTCAGCACAGTGTTTACAACGGTAGATGAGGATGTTAGTCATGTGATTTTTGAAATCATTCTTTAAATATCGTCATGTATCTTGTGCTCAAGTATGTCCTGAATTCTCTTAACTGATGATAAAAGTGCTTTACATTAAATTATGTAATCAAAAAAGTCCTGCACTCTGGATTTTTTATTTGTTTCAACAAGTGATAACTTTAGTCTTTGTTGCTTTCTGTTTTGCACTATTTCTCCTTTTGAATTACAGGATATATTCAAAGTATTTTTGGGAGATATATTTTCATGTCCCAATGTACCAAATGAGTTTTGTGATATGACTTGAATACTGAATGGCTGTTTAGAGGCAAACCTTGTGGTGCCTGGTCTTTCTGATATGACCATACAGCTGGACAAGTTCCTCCTTGGGAGCTGAATTGGATACTGAATTAATGCTGCTCCAAATCTTAGAGAAATAACAGGAGTTTCCATATAAGCAGCCACCCCAGCAGCCTCTATCCATATCATAAAGAACTTTGAAAAGAAATAACTCAAGCTGAAATCCTTAGTATAAGACAGTCTTTACATACTAAAGTTAGTACAGCCACTAAATTGCCAAACAGTATCACTGACAGTTCAGATATGTACAAGGAACTTATATTTTTTGACAAAATGGTATGTGAATACATGGATGTAGGACACAATGGGTAGCTTATTGAGAACCTGACTTTTAAAATCAAAGATTTAATATGTGTTTATGAAAATGGGCCAGTCTGAAGAAGTCAGCTGACTGAAGATGAAAGTGCTTGACATTAAATTAAATGAGTCCTATTTCAGTATTTTGCATTCTGTAGTTTTAGATTTTGTCAGTAGGGACCTGTCTCCAGCCTAGCCAAAGTGACCAAAGTGAATAATAAAAACAGAATCAATGTATTGGAAACACTGGATAAAACCTGGTCTCTTGAGATACTTTAAACCACAGGTGCAGAGAAAATCACCCCACAGAAAACACAAAGTGCATTGAGCGCTTTCGTTCTTTTTATGTTCAGAACTTCATCAGAAAAAAAAACAAGTGACACTGAATTCATTTAAGTAACCATTAAAAATGACATCACACACACCATTTAACAAATCACAAACTTGTCTCAAGTACAAACTTAAATACATAATTAATTGAACCACACTCAATGAGATACCTAGATTCTTAAACAAGTATTACAAATATGTCAATGAAAATGAATATAAGAATAAAATATAAATAGAAACAATAAATAAGCAAATGTATCTGCACTTTCATAGACTTTTAACTGAGATAGTCTCATTTAATCGTGGTGCCACATCAACACATAAAAACACTTGCCAGTTGAGTTCTAGGAATACAAGGTAATCGGTAAACTGATTAAAACAGACAGTTAACTTTTTCCACCACAAAGAAGTGAATTTGTGAAAGTTAGGACAATCAATACTGTGCCTAGCTGGTGCATTATTGCAACCTTTGTTTTTAATTGCCTATACATGTTCTCCTATTCTACATCCTAACTTCCTAGTTGTTTCCCAATGTAAAAACTGTGAGAGTTGCAGCAGCTTGCCAAATAGCCTAAACCTTCACTTTTACAATTGTACCTTTCTTTTGCCATTAACATAAAGTTAATGTGCTCAAAGAAGTATTGACTAGTATAACAAATAAATCTGTAGTGTTTACAGTCCTGACATGGAAAAATACCTACTGGCCCACTCATAGTGAATTTTCAGCTTTAAAGAACCTTTGCCAGTACTCAGAGTTGAGATATATGAAAGCTGACAAAGGTAATGATTTTGTTGTGATGAACAAGGAAACATAATTTAGCAATGACCAAATTATTATCTGATCCAGAAAGTTATAAACTGTGCAACTTTCACAAATTCACTTTCTTTGTGGTGGAACAATTTAACCAACTATCTTTTATTGATCAGTTTAATAATTACTTTGAATTCTTAGAACTCAACTGGCAAGTGTTTTTACTTGCTAATGTGGCACCAGGAGTAAATGAGACTATCTCAGTTAAAAGTCTATTAAGGTACAGATTCATTCAATTATTTATTATTTATTATATTCTATTCTTATATTCATTTTCATTGACATATTTTTATACTTGTTTAAGAATCTAGGTATTTCATTGAGTATGGATCAATTAATTATGTACTTAAATTTATACTTGGAACAAGTTTGTGATTTGTTAAATGGTGTGTGATGTAATTTTTAATGATTACTTAAATGAATTCAATGTTATTTGTTTTTTTATTCTAATTAAGTTCTGAAAGTAAAAAGAATGAAAGTGCTCAATACACGTTATGTCTTTTTTTAATTTCTCCAACTCTTTTGGGTTTCTAATACCATGATGAGAATTGACCCCATTCCTAAGTCAAAATATGATTAAAGTTCATGAAATTAGTATTGTTTCAGTCTTTGATGTCAGCCAGAAGTGCTCTTCGAAGCACCCACAATGTGCCCAGTAATGACTCCTTCTGCAATTTGTATGAAGTTATATGGATTGGTAACATACCTAAATATGACTGTAGATTGTTTTTTATAAGACCCATTGCTCATACTACTATTGCAACTGTCTGGGTATCTGTTTTCCACACTTCTTTCATTTCTGCTTGCAGATCCTGATATTTTATGACTTTGTGTCTCTCTGTACTTAAGACACTGTAGTCATTGAGTGTGGTGATTTCAATGACCAATGTTACTCTTGTCTTCTTTTCTTGGACCGCTATATCTGGTTTTCTAGCTTCTATCTTTTAAACTGTTGGTAATGGGTGATCCCATGTGATATAAACTTCATCATTTTCTATGATGCTTTGTGGCTCATGTTTCCATTTTTTTCAGCCACTTCAATACCATAATGTTTGCACAATCCCCAGTGCAACAGTCTTGCCACATTATTATGTCTTTCAGTGTACAGTCCTTCTGCCATTAGTATATCGCAACCAGAAACAATGTGTGTGACTGTTTCCAATTTGGTTTTACAAAACCTACATTTGTCTGTTTCTCCCACACTATCTTGGGCTGCCAATATTAACCTTTCATCTCTTGGTTTGAATTCACCTCTCCATAGCTATTCCTGTGTTCGTTCCTGATCAACATGAGGCTCTTCCGGAAGTTTTCTATACTTGCAACTATATTTATGCTTTTTCCACATTTCTTGCCTTCTTATCTGGTCCTTCACCTTATATTCTTTCTTTTGTTTTTTGGCACATTCAGTTACTGCCTGATTTTTATCTACTTCTGGTTTGATTTCCATTCCTGCTTTGTGCTGATATGCTTCTAATAAATTAAGCAGAGAAGTCATCTTAGATTTATTCTCCTCATGTTTCAAAACTTTCACTACACTTGGGTCTTGTTAGGTCAGTAAATATGTGTGGAGTCCCACAATTGCAAATCTATACATGTAATCAATTTCAAGGAAGCCCTTCCCTTCTTCGGAATGGGGAATATATAATCTTGGTATGCACCGATTTTTATAAATCATTTGGTGAGTATGAAACATCCTTCTTATTTTCCTATCTAATCTCTCCAACACATTTTGGGGGCAGTCAATCACTCCAAAACTGTTAGTTAGGACAAGAAGAGCAAATTGGTTTATAGCTTGGATTTTGTTTCTAGATGTCAATGCTGTTTTCAGAATTAATTTAAGTCTTAAGTATTCCTTACTAAGTTTTATTCGCATTTGTTCATATTTTATTGTTGATCCTTCATCAATTTCCAAATAGTTATAGACTCCCTCTTGCTAAAGTTCTTTTATATCACAA
The DNA here is from genome assembly GCF_019279795.1 of Protopterus annectens. Taxonomy (NCBI): domain Eukaryota; kingdom Metazoa; phylum Chordata; order Ceratodontiformes; family Protopteridae; genus Protopterus; species Protopterus annectens. Next base: position 1,265,498,314 of record NC_056728.1, read on the forward strand.
TCTTGTCCCAAACTGATGTTTTCCTGCTTCAAAGGTTGCTTTTGCATATTTATCAGGACCAAATAACATTCTTATATCATCTGAAAAAATTTTGACAACCTGCATCTGTGCTTTCAGTTCCTCATTTGATGAGCTATACAGTTTTAAATCATCAACAAAGAGAAGATGATAAGTCTTTACACTTTGTTGTTTTTAGGAGCCAAATTGTAGCTATGGCCTAAGCTGTAAGTAAACAACCTAATGGATTAATGGCAAGGCAGAATAGCAGTGGTGACAAAAAGTCACCCTGGAATATCCCCCTTTGAATTTTTATCCCTGGGATAATAATCTGTCCTTTATTACGGCTTAATTGTAAAGTGGTCTGCCACTGTTTCATGGTCACTGTAATGTAATCAATCAGTGTAGGTTGTGTTGTATTGTATACATTTTTAAGAACTTTTTTATCCATGAATGTGGGATACTTTCAAATGCTTTTTTATAGTCAATCCATGCCATACTTAAATTCTTCCCGTTTTTACAGTTCTCCAGTATGACTTGGGTAGCTTAAAGGTTCACTTTTAAGTAGGAGCATTATTTTGCTTGTTAGCCAGCTTGATGTCTGTTCGGGGTGTGCATATAAATAGTTCTTACTCATGGCTAAATCCTCGTGCAAAGATGTTAATACTTTTAACCAAAAGTTAGGTACTGCATTTGGGCTTGGGGTTTTCCATTCAGAGGCTTTTCTTAACTTTGTTTCAATCTCTCTGACTGTTACTTCATCCCATTTCATATCCTGCACCTTTAAACTTCTTATTATTTCATTTACTTCTTTTATCCATTTATCATCATTGTTGTGATCCACAGGATCTTCATAGATACTTCTCCAAAATGCATCTACTTCCTCTTTTTTGGCTGTCTTTCAATTCCTTTTACCATTTCCCAATTCTCTATAAAACTGTTTGGGGTCATCAATAAATTGCTTATTTTGTACTTCTTCCTTATATTTTATCTGTATATCTTCTAAGGTTTTCCGCATGTGCTGAAATTTTTAGTTTATTTGCGATAGTGCATAATAGATCCTGGTCTGTTTTAATACTGTGCATTGCTTTAATCACATCTATCTTTCTTAGTATTTTTGTTGATCTATTCCTTTTTCTACAGTCTTCTAAGAGTGACACTTCTTGTCTTAATTGCTTTATAGTTTTCTCTATTCGATACTTCCATGATGGTATTAAATTTCTCCCCTTCTTTTCCCTCACTACCCTGTGTTCTTGTGGTAGAACTTTATCAGTTATTAATTTAACTGCACAGTAATATATCCTGTTTGCTTCAGTTATATCACATGGATCTCTATGGACAGTCCTAATTACTGCATTCATATTTCCTCTGTATGGTGATTTTCTTGGCACCTGTGGTTTAAAGTATCTCAAGGGACAAACTTTTATCCAAGGTGACCAAAGTGCTCTGGTACATCCTTGAAAGAATCAGCGTGGCACATGGCCCTTCTTTCACTACCATTAATCCATGTTGCATCATCTCCGCCATTTCAGTCCTCAGATAACAGGTAGTAGATGACACCCACTCTCTCTCAAGTGACTTCTGAACACCCTGTGAATAGTCTGTATAGCAAATAATTAAAGTTACCAATGTTTATAAAGTCAAGAGGAATTTATTCTTTGTTGTTGCACAATGCTAGTAGTTCTAAACATAATATATTATATTACAGTGACTTACAGTCTGTGTTACACAGATATAACATATCAAAGTGAGTATGTGCATGCAACAATGTACAGACAGGAGGAAGTCGTTATGATGCATGTTGTCCTTGGAGTCATACCTCTCAACCTCTTAGAGCAAGAAATCTGGACAAGGCCATACATAAAAGTGAGACAAAGGCCCAAAAATAGGGACAATCTTTTTAAATATTGCTCTTACAAACTTAGAAAGGTGATAGAATAGCAGGTTTTGCATTAGTATTAACTTTCTAAAGGGTGTGAAGTCTGAAACTCAAATGTCTGTCATTGTTTTCCAATTTCAGTTTTTAATGATTTGCTACTAAATTGCCAGAAAACTACATTTTTATGAAAATCAGACCAAAAATATGAGGCAAAAATCTGCTCATTCTGTGAAAATCTGTACAGCTGAGAGGTATGCTTGTAGTGAATACATCTGTTTATATAAAGCTAACAACATACCTGTTTGGACTGTGTTTAACGTAGTGTGTGTATGTGTGTGTGTGTGTGTGTGTGTGTGTGTGTGTGTGTGTGTGTGCGTGCGTGTGCGTGTGTGTGTATGTGCATGCGTGTATGCATGTGTGCGCGCACGCGTGTGTGAGTGTGTACCCATGTATCAGAATGCAATGCATATGTTTCTGTTTGTTAATTATACCCTTGCATGCTCATTGTGCAGACTTGTGGCATGTAAAAATGACAATCACAATTGCCATGTTAGCTGTCTGCATTTAACATTGTCATATAGAAAGCAGTCTACTTATAGTACTTAGTATTGCTGAAAAACAAACACTTAGAACACATTACAGTTTTTTGCATGAAATTACCAGTTTGTATTCAGCACAACTGGCCAAGTAAACATAATTCTTATAATGTGGGGTCCAGAAACCCATACTACAAGATTAACCACCTTAAGAGATACACACTTGTATATAGATGTAGATCATAGATTTGAATGAATGTGTCTGTTAAGGATTTCATGATATATTAATCAGTCTGAACATTAGAGGAATCACCATAATGCAAACATGGAGACATTTGGAGATTGAATGGCATGCATGCTGCATATGTTCTAATTTTCTCCACGCTTTCCTAAAATTTAGCCCATGGTAGTATTAACTATATGGAATACATGCATACATATCTTTACATAGATGCGCATATTATACATTTATTATTTACTTTAATTCTTTGTTAACCAGCCCACTTCACAAGTGTCCTTTTCTCGGGGGTGACCTAGTAGCTTTGTCTGGTTAAGTGACTTGCTCAAAGTCACAGCTGGCAAACAGAATCTCAGAGAATTAAACCCTTGACTACAAGAAACATTCATTGCCTTAATCCTCTGCACTAACTGCTAGACATATGTTTTGAAACTCATGCGTAACAAGCATATTCTGGTGTTGCCTTGGCAGCCATTGATCATTCACAGGCTCTCTGCTACTATCATTTTAGTATGTTGATATGGTGCTCTCGTTTGTTTACCCATCACCTCCCATTGTGCCACTTGTTTATATTTACATCAATATTCAATGGCATTCCAATGTATGTCAATTCCCACCCAACACACTTGTACTTCTAATGTGTGCCCCAGTATATTTCTGTACCTCTTTTTTACTCTTATCTTGCCTCCCTTCCCAAAATACTTAGCCATCTTCAAAAACTGTTTGTTTATGAATAAATGTAACCACTTGCAATAAGTGCAAGTAATTAGTGCAAGTAAATATAAATAAGTGCCACTCCCCACCAAACACATATATAAACATGGATCTCACAGGATCTTTACAAAACATCTCCGCTTTCTAAAAGCACTGCATAATGCTAGTACAACCACTTGTACTAAGCACCCTCCAACAAACAAATAAACAAACAAAGAAACAACCCCCCCCCCCCACACACACACACACACACACACACACACACACACACACACACACATCAGATGGGCACAGGGCCTAAGCGATACTACACATACGACAACTAAACATAAAAGTGCAAAAATAAGTCTTGGCTGTCAATCATCTGATTTACTGTTTGTTTAAAAATGTTAACTTTTTATAGCATTCAAACATGGCTGTATGAATTATGCATAGCAAGAAATTATCCTGCTGAATGTGCTGCTTGCTAGTGTGACTTTTGCTTATATGAAATCCAATAGTATACCTGTCGCCATCTGGTGATGTGATTAGGACTCAGAGTTTTATTTCATTTTTTTTTCTAGTGCAAGATGAAATATCATTAATGCAAGTCCTTTAATGCATTATTTGGACTAAAACTCCTCAATAGTTTTCCTGAACTGTATACTTAGTAACTATGAACCTGTTTAATGTCTGTGCAGTGAATACAATCTGTTATCATAGAGCAAGACACGGAAATTACATTAAACATTGTTCTACATGCTTTTACATTGCATATTTAACTACTGGTACTTAAGTCTTCTTCTGAAATATTTTTGCATCGGTCTTGGAAGATATTTCAAGTGTGAGTTTGCAAAATTTTTAACTTTCCCCACCCCCACACAGTTGTTAGCAAATGTCTTCACATTTAGTAGAGATGTGCACTGTCCCCTAACAGTGTTCAGCAGCAGTTTCTTTTTTTTTTTTTGTTAACATGGAGCACTTTTTATTTCAAGAGAAACCATTATAAATTCCAGGATTCCAAGTTATAAAACTATGCAGTCCTCCTGTGTGATGCACTTAATTTTTTATACTGAATGCTGGACTATTAAAATCGTAAGTGTCTTCTTATCTTATTTATTACTTATAACTAAACATTTATCAGACAGTCAGTCTTACATGTTTCATTTATCTCTGTATTATTAAGAAGTTTAAAAACATTTTATCATTTCTCCTGGTCTATTCAGTAAGTCCACATTACCCTTTAAAAAGACAAAAAAGAACATAAAAACCTACCCACAACAGCTATTTACACAAAGAGATTGGGTATTTGTTTACCTTCTTTGTATTTTCTTTGCTATTAAACAATTATCAAACATACCGCTGCTGGGCTGAGCATAAAAAAAAATCTATGTAGAGCACTGCACCCTGAAAACAAATACAAATAGAATAAAATAAATAAAAAATATAAATAAACTTCCATTATAACATTAAAACTTAAACATTTCTTTAAGCTTTTGTATGCCATTCAGGCTGGAGTTAATAACTCATTTTGTGGCAGAATTTTGACAAGCTCAGTCATCACTCAGTACCACGTATACAAGTGGCAAAATTTGGCCTGTTTGAATCTACGTTTGGTTTAGAGTCAATGTGCAATAGAATATAGCAAGGGGGATATAAGGTGACAGATGAAACATCACGCAAAAGAAAATCAAAATGGGGGTTTATAGAAAGTCGGCATTTCTCTCAACACATGGTAAAGATGTTCCTTATATTGCATGATGTGTTATTTAATACCGATTTGTCAAACTGTAGCTTTACTACTCATTTTTAAATCAACGGTTTGTTGGAGGCGGGCATCAGCAGAGTGCACGTTACTGGAGAATGTGTACTTTCTCAGATACATTAATGATATCGACAGCTATGGTTTGGCAGTTGAGCCTGGATTTGTACAAACAATGATGCCTGACAGGCTGAACATTATAGGGAACTAACAGACCATCTAGGTGTGTTATGATTCCTGATGCCACAGGAGCAGGGCTGGTCCTCCCCATACATGGAAGGTCCATTATTTCCCTGCAACACCTCCCTTGGAGAGCATTACTGCAGTCAGAAAATGGGAAACTGTTATTATTTTATTTGTATTTTTATTATTTATCTTTCAATAAACGTATATCACCATGATGTAAAACACATGCTGTGCTGAGGATGCAATGTTGTTTTAACCTCAAAGTGATTTTAAAAGACTGCGTTTTGTACTGCTGTATATTTTTGGTATCTTAGGGAAAATGTCTCTAAAGTTGCGTGTGTTTTGATTTTCCCAATGGACAGTACTTCTGTTAAGCTCAGTACCACATTTTACTGCCTGCTGTTCCTGACTTACTGACTTGTTGACATTTTGGAACCTTTCAGACTTATTGTCTTAATTATAATTGCTATGCTATGTTGTAAGCTACTAGCCTATAACCCTATCCACACAAAGTAAAGTCTGTTGGTATGTCTTTTTTGGCTAAACTGTAGGACAAGTAATTCCAATAAACCTGTAAACAAAAGCAGCAGTTGGGGACATACTGGTTTTCTTATAACTTATATTTGCAATACACTGACATAATATTACTATTTCACGTGATATGCCATGTTTTATGTGTTATGGAGTTGTGTTAAATTACTAATGAAATGTAAGTATACTGTCTTACAAATCCTTCCAAGGTTGTACCACCCTTTTCCTTCACACAGGTTCTGTGAAATAAAAGCATTTAAAGCATTTTTTGTTTGTATTACCAGGTTAACTACTAATCCAGTATCCTGTCACTAGCACATGTGTGCTGTGCAATAAATGTTTCAGTGGACCACCAGTGCTATGTAATCATTACAATGGCCTGAATTCCCTAAACAATTGTTTTTTTCTCAACTGCATATCACACATTCAGTTCTTTATAATCCCACTTCCTGTCCCTCCATCTCTAACACTGTATCTCTATATAACCCCCTACATCAACTTCGTACATCTGACAAACATATTCTTGACATTTACAAACCATCAAAAAATATTGGTAAGTCCCTATATACATACTCTGTAGCTCACACCTGGAACTCCCTCCCACTTAAAATAAGAAGTATCCCCATATGTTCCATTTCAAACTACAACTCAAACACTACCTTGTTAAGACTTGGTCCTGCCCTTGGCAAGCTCCGACCTGATCTCTAACTGATTTCTTCCTAAATGCTACGTTTGATTACTCCAAATTTTTCTCTCTTTTTATCTGCCTTTCTTTCTTGCTCTTCTTTACAGTATATCTACAATCAGGTTTTTGTAAATATGTCTACTCTGAAATTATCCTGCCGCTATTGTATTGGATTTTTTGAAATTTATATATAAATATATTGTCTTTGTTGATTTTATGTAAATGTTTCTTGTCAATATTACTGTTGTAATGTTTAGTCTTTGTATTAATTACTGTTTTTTGACATGTCTGTAATTGTAATTGAAGCTTTTCTCCTCGGGTCTCCACTGAAAATGGGCCTTTGGCTCAGTTGGACCAACCCGGTTAACAAATGACAAAAAATAAATAACCTCTTCCCTGACAATGTATTCATTTTGGTCAGCGTCAGATGATGGTACAAAATAACAGACCACTTCTAGTAGTACGGAACTATCGCTCTATTAGCCTGACGAGCCTGGTCTGCAAGACCATGGAACGTATCATCATGGAACTCATAAACAAATACATTGGTAACCTCCAAACTCTGGACCCCACCCAGTTTGGGTTTGTGAAAGGCAGAGCATGCCTTCTGAACCTGATCGACTTCTTTGAGGCAGTCACCAAAGCCATAGATGAGGGTAAGGTGGTTCACACAGCCTATCTTGACCTTGCCAAGGCTTTCGACACCATCCCCCATTCTGAAATTATAGCTAATCTCACTAAACTTGGTATAAATCCCTAAGTCACAAGATGGGTTGCCAACTGACTCAATGAAAGATCCCATGCTGTAAAAGTTTCAGACTCCGAATCTGACTTCAAACCAGTGACAAGTGGAGTACCACAGAGTTCAGTCCTGGGACATCTCTTGTTTGGTATCTACTTCTCTGAAGTACAGGCTGACACAGAAGGCCTCTGGCTAACGACGTTCACAGATGACTGCAAACTGGGAGCCATAGTCAAGTCCCCAAATGATGTGAATATACTACAGAAGGGCCTCACTGAGACAGATGCCTGGTATCAGAGGCATGGCCTCAAGCTCAATGCCAAAAAGTGCACTGTCAACCCCTTTGGTAAAAACTCTGTACCCATGAACTACCACATAAACAGCAGTCTACTTAATGCTGAATGTGTGATAAGAGACCTTGGGACCCAGGTGGACAGTAGTCTCTCCTTTGATAATCACATTGCCACAGTAGTTAGAAAATTATTCTATGTGGCACACCTCATCACAAAAGGGTTCTCATCCAGGAAAAAAGAGGTCCTTGTTCCCCTCTACTCGGCACTCATTAGACTCATTGTACAGTAAAATCCCCCATTTTGGAATGTACCTCATAAGACATCTGCAGCAGCTGGAAAGCCCGCAGAAGTACTTCACAAAGAGGATTACTGGCCTCAAACAGATGCCCTACACCGACCGTCTCAAAAAACTCCAGCTTTACTCTGTAGCATATCTCCTGCTCCGAGGAGATCTCTGCCTAACATATAAAGCTATGTTAAACCCAGAGCTGTTGGACATGCTACACCTAAAGAAATCCCAATCCCTCCGAGCTACATGCTCTAGGGACCTAAACCTTGTCACCACAATAAACAGGACATGCTGGAGGGATAGAGTCCTATCCCAGAGACTTCCTATACTCTGGAACAAGCTACCCATCTATGTCAAGCAAAGTTCCTCATTAGCACTCTTCAAGAAAAATCTTGATGAGTGGATGGGAAATAGGAAATACACCACAGGGATCACTTCTGTGGCTCTGGTCAACAGGGGCACAGGAAATTAACTTTCTTGGGTGGCATAAGCCAGGGAACCTAGCTGGCTAGGCTTACTTGGGCCCTTGGGCCGATAGCCTAGTACCTACCTATGAACCTAAGAACGACATTGCAAATAAATCAGGATTTAGCATGGGATTTGATGAAGAGTTAACTTTATAATAAACAAGATGGCTGTTCAGCATCTCACACTCATCTGGCCTCAGCTCAGTACTCACAGTGCATTATGGTACAAACTCATTCTTAAAAGGGCAATGTTGTACATTTGTATTAAAAAGGCAATGACACTGTGTGTGTGTGTGTGTGTGTGTGTGTGTGTGTGTGTGTGTGTGTGTGTGTGTGTGTGTGTCTGTGTGTGTATATACACATATACAAACACAGTATATGTGTGCACTTGAACAGCTTTAATTCACTTTCCATGATAGCTGGCATGTTAGTTACAGTAAAACTGAAGAGGACCAGGATGGCGTAAGCTATTTTACTCCTTCTGGTGAAAGGCAGAATGTACTCAGCAACCTTTGTACAGCCAAAAAATGGACACAAATTCTCTTGGTGAAATTTACGGTTATAGAGTGGAAAAAATGATAATTTCAAGAAAAGTATTACCTGATAGCAAAAGAGATTTTTAGCTGTAAGTAGGTGTTCTTGTTTTATTTATTGATTAATTGATTGATTAATTGATTGATTGATTTTTGCAGGCTTTCCCTGAACATTTATATAGCCCCTCAGAATCCTGGGCAATGACTGGGGATCGTTATTGCTAATATTAATTTTCTAGGCATTTTTAATCTAGCAGATCAGCCAAGCTTTCCTGCAATCTGACTGGTGGAAAATGAGTTACATAACTCCTGACAAAATAGAACTTACAGTATACCAGTGATTTTTCAAACTAAGAAATCTACAGTGCAAAAATATATAAAACAAAAACAAAACATTTCTTTATATTTTTTAAAGAATAGCTACATCCTAAGTACAACCTTTCTTTCCTCAGTGTTTATTATCCTCCCCGTAGAATGATCCCTATACTGCCACATATTCAAAAATGAAAAAAAAAAATTATTTAGCTGTTTTTTCCCCATTGTGGCATTTCTTAGGTTAATAGGTTCCTGTAGAATTATAGGATCCTAGGAAATAAAAGGCACTTGAGTGTTGGGACCATTTACACTTTGTAAAGAAAAAAAGATGAGCGCAGTTCCACGGCTGATGCAATAACTCCACACACTTTAATGTCACATAAAAACATCAAACAGAGACCAAGTAAAAAGGTAAGCACTTTCACAGTCTATAGAACGACTTCTTCTTCAGACGTAATAAAAACTGCTCTCCTACTCTATATACGCCAATCAAATACCAATTAAGTAATTAAGTACACACCTAAAACACAATGCAACCCACTTAATACTGCTTTTGTGAGGATAAGGACAATGAACTACAAAAATAAACTTGCTTATAAATACATTGTATATAAAATGCATCATATATAAAAACATCAAGTATAAAACATCATATAGGTTCATAGGTTGGTACTGGGCTATCTGCCCGAAGGCATATATTAGCCCAGCCACGTTGTGCAGTATTTAGTAGTTCCCTAGACCCTTGTACTAGCAGCTAGTACCCTTGGCCCCTATCTAGTAGTGCTGTTGGTGTGATGCCCAGTGTGAACTTTCTGTTACCCATCCACTCATCAAGGTTCCTCTTGAAGAGTGATAGTGAGGGGCTCTGTCTTATGTAGATCGGGACCAGTCATATGTAAACATAACAGCAATCTCTCCAAACAAATACACCTAATATTATATAAAACTCTCTGGTTCAGTGCTTAAGCTATCATGCCTTCAACAGTGGTTTTATAGAAACTCGATCATTCAACCCAGGAAACCTGTCTCCACCCAACCGTATAATCCACTCTTGTTCTTTCAACTCTCTTATTCTTAAAGTCCCCACCTCTCATACTAGCAGCTAAAAGCTCAAGGGCTAAAAACTTAAAACTTTGACTCTGACCACTGTCCAAGACATGCTTGGCTAAGGCATGGGTCAACTTTCTTCTTCTTGATATCATTAACATGTTCAAGAATCCTCTCTTTAAAATGCCTTTTGGTCTTCCCTATGTAGCATGCAAAGCATACTTTGCAGTAGGCAAAATATACTAAGTCTTTGGTCAGACAGTCAGCATAAAAGGAGGTATCCACTACAAATCCTTGTGTGAGATGTTCTGATCTACCTTCTGCATGAATAAAACTGCATGCTTTACACTTATTACAGGGAAAGGTCCCCTCACTGTCAGATTGTGGTAAATAGACATCCCTCGTGTTTTTGTAACACAACTGCCTCTTCAGAGATCAGAAAAGCATTTTACTTGGCTCATTTCATAAGTAAAGGGACTGCATCCAGAAAAAAGAGGTTATTACCTCTCTGTACTCCTCCCTCATTAGGCCAGTAAATGAGTATAAACACCCTGTTTGGTATGCACCTATCCAAACACCTGCACCAACTGGAAAGTCCACAGAAATACTTCACAAAGAGAATCCATGGCATCCAACACCTGTCCTATGCAGACAGGCTGAAATCACTATCATTCAATTCAGTATTGTACAGATTGCTCAGAGGTGATCTGTTTCTCACCTACAAGGCAATCTTGGACCCTGCCCTACTAGAGATGGTCCATATCCATAAATCTATCTCCTCGCACATTACCCACTCAAAAGGAAAAGTCTAATATGCGATATCAAAAAAACCTGCTTGAGAGAGAGGTTCATCTCCCAGAGGCTGCTCCGTCTCTGGAGCAGACTTCCCATACACATAAACAGACTACCTCGCTGACCCTCTTCAAGTGCAACCTTGATGATGAGTGGCTGGGAAACCACAAATTTGTCTGAGATGTTCCACCTGTGTCCCCAATTGACAGGGGTGACAGGTGCTAACTGAGGTTTTGTTGGGGGGATAAACTTGTGGCTAGGCTTGTAAGGGCTCCAGGGCCATTAGCCTAGTAACCTCCTATGGTCCTATGATCACAGGTATTGTAAGCCTAGTATTTTTAGTCAAATCAGGTGGAAATTTGTCAGAATCACTAGCTTTAGCTAAGAATGTAGCAGCTTGCAGAAAATGAACTTTGGGCCAGGAGAAAACAGGCAGTTATAACAGTACAAAGAAGCAGATACAGCTAATAAAATTCAAATAAGCACACTGGCAAATAGCAAATCAGCACTCTTGAAGGTTCCACAGCAAAGAGAGGCCTAGAAATTGCTAAGTTATTTCTTCACTCTCACAAGAGTTAAACCAGTAACAAATCTCCTCTTGTTTCTTCCTACACTTATGGCCAGGGAGACTATTGAGAAGCTCAGTGACATCACCCAATATTGCTGGAAGACTATAAATTTCCCCATATTAAGTAGACTTTCTCCACATATCCTCATTGAAAATCTGAGCTCACTCACTCAGTCATCCAGACGGGTTTTGAAGGTTGCTAAGGAAATAATCTTGTTTTTGGATAATGGCAGCTTATTTCAGAAATGGAGGATACATTGTGTGAGGTATCTGTCATGCTGTCTAATACTGATGTAATGGTATAAGTTTAGGTTTCTACAGTGGGTGTTTACTTTACCACCGGTCCTATTTAGATGAAGGTGTTCAAAAAGTGCTGGGTCACTCATAAAGTTAAGTAGAGATCATCCCTCATGAGTCTGTATGACACTAAGTAGAGGGAAAGGGCTTAGTCTATCAGAACAGTTAAGGGTACTGAGACTTGAGATCATTTTAGTGAGAAAACACAGGTCACTCAAAGAAGTTTAGGTGCTTAGTGAGGTACATTCTGAAAGGTGCATAATATTCAGTGATGGGCTTAATAAAGTGAAACTGTAACTTCTTTGGACCTTGAGGAGATACCGCAAAGGATAAGTTGTGCAAAATAGAAGGATTTTCTATCCACTATAGAAATGTGATGATCAAAGGAAAGTCTGTTATCAACATACATACCAAGTTCCTGAAGATTATGTAAAATTTGAGTGGAATGTTACATACTCGGTAGGCAAAAGTGATGTTAGATTTACAAAAGTAAAGTATGCTGTATTTCTTAGTGTTGAAGGTAAGCATATGATTAATACATGAAGCATCTGTTTAGTCCAGAAAATTCAAGTATCAAGATGGAATTTGACAACTGTCCTTGGTTTGAAATCATCAGCAAACTTTATTAGCAATAGTCCGTCACTACTGGCCAGGACAAAGCCCTGTTGGATACCACTGATGACATTTTTCTGGCTATAGCAATACCCTGACTTTAATGGTGTGAGTTCTGTCAGACAGCCAATTACCTATTCAGCAAACTATGTATGGCTTAATGTTGAGTTGTGAGAGTGTGTCAAGAATCATAGAATGGAAGTAGTGTCAATGGCCTTGGCAGGTCTGGATAAGCAGTGTGGACAGGATGCCCCTTATCCATGGCCTCAGTAACCCTTTCAAAGAACTCACCCAGGGTGAGCAGACATGATCTATCTTTTTACAAAGCCAAACCGCTGTGTTCAATGATATAAGGCCACATATATCATTATTTATTAGTTCAGCTATAATGTATACCACAGCCCTACAAATAATACTAGTGAGACTAATAGGCCTGTCATTTCTAGAGTCAGCTGACATACGACTTTTATTCAAGGACACCACAACTACCATTCTCCCCTCCTCAGGAACATAAACAGTGGAGAGACTGACATTCAGGAATTAATGAAAGGCTTTTGTTAGTTGGGACTACACTTCCAGGAATATTATCAGGACCCATGGTAGTAGTATTCTAAATTTTGGAAAGTGCCAAAAAGACTTGGTCGAAATTGATCTCAGGAGCATATGTGTGTAAGGTAGAATGGAAGGGGACAGAGGGGAGAGTGTGTGGAGTGAAGCTGGGAGGGAGTTTATCTGCAAGAATATTAGCACTGTAGGTCAATGTTTTGAAGGACATTAAAGGGGAAAAAACACCAATAAATAAAACAATTTTGTTCTTATTAGTATTTGTATAAACCATTTCCTGATATATTAACTGCATGCTATATTGTAAAGCCATTTTGTATAGAGTGCAATCAAAGGTATTTCATATGTGGGGGGGGGTCTTTTCAGTGACTGTTGCGTATCTTAAAAATATTAAAGTAAACAAGTGTTTTTTTAGTTGTAAGAAATACAGGTTTTATACTATAACAAGATAAGAAAGGCTGGGCGGAAGCAAATTTAAGTTAATATAATGCTGGGATCTTGGGATGCTGGGATGAGAATGAGGTGGCAAACTGTACTGATTATATTATATATATAATTAAGATAATTATTTCCCTTATTTGTACAAGGGTAGATGTTTAGATTACTGCCTTTGGCTTAAGCTATAAACAATTTTTTGTAAGCAAATAGGCTTTAAAAGTAAGATAAAATTATGAAAGACATGAAAAATGCTAATCTGCTTGCATCTGCAAAGATATTAGCTTCCTGTTTATTTTCCATTAACAAATGCTCTCAGTGGCAGATATGAAGTATGCAGATGAGAACAGCTGGCCAAGGGAATTTTGTGTTCTGATTAAAATTTACAAAAATGCCTTTGTGCATATGCAGAGTTGTTATCTGCTTCTTTTTCTCATTGCTGACTACTTTTACATGGAGTCAAGCTGCCTACAGTGGTAAACAATTAATCTTGAGAGTTCTAAACATTCTTTGCTAAGGGAAATGCAACATTTGAAGGTACAATTGCAAACAGTTCGGTAAAAAATAAAGTGTGAAATTATGGGAAGTAAATAAGAGATAGTACACTCCTTAGCAGCCATAATACTTAAATGTATTTAACAGAACAGAGCATAATTTATCTTTATTTAAAGGTACCAAAGAATATTGGCACACACATTACCAAAAACTGATAACCAAAGAAACACACAGTAATGCTACAGGAAACAAAGCTGATTTGTGAAAACAACTGCTTTTCTAGTTAAGAGAGATTTATATATTTAAAGAATATAAATCTTTCTAAACTAGAGAGGTGGTTGTTTTTTGTGAGTCCTAGCTCTGTCTCCCATAACTTTACTGTTAGTTTGTTTATTTAAAGGTAGCCACTTCATTTTTTCTTAGGGCTAACAGTTAATGTTTTCTGAAAGTAAGCAAGCTGTTTTTCACAAGTGGGAGGGGAATAAAGCTTAGAAAAGAGCAGACAGCAATCAGTGTAAATGGGAACATGGGTGGTAAGATGCACATTAGCATAGGTAGCTATAGTTTTAGATTAGGTCAGGGGTTCCCAAAGTGTGTGCAGGGGCACCCTGGGGAGCCCTGGCTTCCTCACAGGGGTGCCGTGAACTAATACCCTTCATTTACAATTGTTCCTTTTCTTTTTTTAATTTTCGCGCTGTTTGAGCTGACATCATCACGTGCGCAATGATGTCAGCTCCATCAGTGCTACCAGCTTGTCGGAACTGAGCAAGGAGATCACGCATTTCCGGCTGAGCATGGTTGCTCAAATATGAGCGGGAATGGCAATGAACGGATTATGTTCAGGGAACAAGAATTGGACCTGTAGCAGGTACGGCCAGAAAAAATGAAGACTCATAGGTTCATAGGTGTTTACTAGGCTAACGACCACAAGGACCTTTTTAAGCCTAGCCATGCATCCCAAATCTCTGATTCCTCTAAAGTTGTTCTTTTGCTTGATCTCATCGTTTGCTTCTCTAAGCCTTTCCTTCTTTGTTTTGCCTGGGGCCTAAAATCAACAATGCAAGTAAGGAAACTTTCAGAGAAGTGTGTGTGTGTGTGTGTGTGTGTGTGTGTGTGTGTGTGTGTGTGTGTGTGTGTGTGTGAGGGCAAGCTGTGCATATCATCACGGGCAGAATTTATTTCATTTCCTGATAGTCAAATGTCTAAGGTGTACCTGGTCAAAAGATGGAAATGTGGGGATGATTAACTTGTCAGCTGACTTTGTATTATTAGATTACCATTAAGTAACTATGCCCAGGAACAAGTGCTGTTTGTCAGATCTGCTTTGTTAGATCATTGCCAGTGATTTGAGTTCTATCAACTATGCAAATATTTGAGTCATATTATATCTGCAAAGTGCAGTAAGGTTTGAAAAAGCTTTTTTGCAGGATAGACTCCCCAGTAACACCAGCACAGGGCTTCTGCACTATACTTCTACATACAAATAAACAACCACTGAGGTGCCATAAACTCAGAGAAATAGATTTACAGAAACAGTCTGTGCATTTGAGTGCCTCATACTGCAATACACATACAAGTGGGCTGTTTGGAGAAAAGGAACCATGCATAAGATAACTGTGTTTGTGTGAAACATGGTGAAATATATTACAATAAGCAGAACTTCTTCCACTTAATTACTGTTACATATCAGAGGTTTACCTATTTAATAATGAAATTATTCTGGGTGAATTATTCTGTGGAAGAAATAAATCTACATCCACTTAGTCATAGTTAAGTCATAGTAGATCTGGATCATCAGAGGCAATATATGTACTTGAAATCAGCTGAAATGTATTTCTGTGGGCAGAATGATTTGTATTAATCACAGTCATACCCAATCAGAAACTGGTTTCTTAGGGAGAGGTTGGCTATGGGAAAGCAGAAATGCTTCACATTAAAAAAATAATTGTAACTATTTATTTAAAAACATTTTGTCTAATCAGTAGAAGACTGCATAACCTAAGGAGTTGATTTTAAGGTGTGTGTGTGTGTGTGTGTGTGTGTGTGTGTGTGTGTGTGTGTGTATGTGTATCAGAGAGAGAGAGAGAGATGAGTTAAATATGCACTTTATGCATGCTGTGGGGGGGGGGTGGAGCCTTGGGAAAACATGGATTCAGCAAGGGAGCCAAGAATCGAAAAAGTTTGCGAACAACTGAATTAGGTAATGCCTGTAGGCACAGTGGTTGATTTGGGACAATTGTTTAAACTCCATTTGTTGAAAATGTACATAGATTTGTGTGCTTTTCTAAGTTCAAAAAAGTAAAAAAAGTCCGCTGGCTTTACCATAAAGGGATGATCCTCCGATTGAATGTACCACAAGTTGTGGAAACCAAAAGCATAACCAATAACACCAAGGCAGTGGAAAAACTTCAGTACCACTCGACAGGAACCAAGTAAAAAATGTTTTAATACAAACGTTACAGCCCGATTCTGTGTTGTGGCTGTAACGTTTGTATTAAAACATTTTTTACTTGGTTCCTGTCGAGTGGTACTGAAGTTTTTCCACTGCCTTGGTGTTATTGGTTATGCTTTTGGTTTCCACAACTTGTGGTACATTCAATCGGAGGATCATCCCTTTATGGTAAAGCCAGCGGACTTTTTTACTTTTTTTACTTTTTTACTTTTTTGAAGTGCTTTTCTAACTTAATAATGGATGTGATTGTTTTTAAAATGTATTTATTTTTTTTTTGTCTGACTGTTTACGTTAAAGAAAAAAGTCTTGAAAATGTGACATAGGTTCAAATGGAAATAAGAAGAAATGGCTATATAAAAGATCAGCCTGCCAGACAGTATGAGCATGTAAGACAAATGTTGGAAATACACTTTCAAAAAAACTGTCATGTATAATAGGTGGGAACAATAGCTTTTTAATATAATGGCTACTCTAGCCATTCGATCTTGGAATGTAAATGGCCCTACAGGTACAGACAAAAAAGGAGTATTGAATTATATTAAGTCATACAGTGTACAAATAGCAATGCTGCAGGATACACAATTGAAAAGAACTGAGTATGTGAATTTGACAAAAAAAGGATTTCAGTCTGGATATTCAGCAGAATATCCAGGACAAAGGAAAAGAAGAGTAATAATACTGATTGACTGAGGGGCTCCAACAGTCATAGAAGAAGAAAAGAAACATTAATGGTAGATTTGTGGTAGTAAGGATCACTGTCAAGGGAGGAGGATTATGTTGGTGTGTATTTACATTCACCAAAACTTGTTACCATAGAGCTTAAGAAAATGTTGGGAGAAATAATCAGTTTTCAGCAGGAAATATTACTTATATGTGGGGACCTGATCTTGATTTGCAATAATGAGGATGTATCTGGGGACCTGGGCCCCAGACAGGACAATATTACAAAAAAGGTAAATTTCTGAAGAAATTTATAAAACAAAAATTTGGTATGGAAGATGTGTATTAAGTAGTAGGGTCTCAGACAAAATTTACATATTATTCCCCAGGTACAATAACTGTGCTAGATTGGAAAGAATTTATATTTCATAGGACCGTGTGCATTTAATTAAAAATTTTGACACATCCAATAATGATTTCAGATCATGCTTCAGTAAAAATTAAGATAAAAATGCAGGGTAAAGAAGTAAAAAGAGACATCTGTGCTTTGCTACCTACCTGTTAAAAAGAGATGAATTCAAGGAATGGGTAGTGGAAATTATCAAAAAGTTAATAGAGAAGATAGAAATATCTTCAGAAGGCAGTGGGTTAAAATTAAAAAAGGAGGTGAAAATAGGGTAAAAATAAAAGATAAATGGATATGGTTAAGAGGTAATAAGAATTGTTTTTAAGCTAAATTATTGCAATATAAGAAGAATCTCACAAAATAAGAAGAGCAACTGTAGAGTGCTAAAGAGAAACTAAGGGTATATTTGCACAATATGCATGATTATAGAAAGATTGCTGTTATACAACAAATGTTTGATAACTCCAAAGCACCAACTTTTATAAGCACAATGACAGACAATAGAAAGTAGAAAGGGTTGTCACCAGACTTGGGAAGCTTATGATAAGAAAAATAACCAGACAGCCTAAAGCAGAATTAGAAATATTTTAGAAATTCTATAAAAATGTATATAAAGCAGAGGAATTTAGAAACCAATAGAGAGCACAAATGGAAATATTTATGGAAGACTTGATTTTGCAAAGGTTAGAGGAAGATGAGGCTCAACAACTAATAGTTAAGATAGGATGAGATGAGAAAAATGGTGATATATAATTAACTGGCAGGGAAGTTTCCAGGAACAGATGATATTACTCTGGAAGTTTCAAAGTAAGGAGGGAAGAAAGTAATAAAGATCTGCAAAATTTTGTTTAATAGCATTTTAATAGAAGGGGAAGCATCAGTATCATGGAGACCCATCAGACCCAGCTTCATATAAACCATGATTAATAAATGTTTATGTCTATACTGGCTAAAAGGATGGTAAAGATGTTGCCAAAATTGATGGATATGGATCAATGTGGTTTTGTGGAATGGAGGCAAAAATTTGATAGAATGATGATCGAGAGGGAAGCAGAATGCAAGAAAATACCATTCTCCTTGGTGGATTTGATGGAGAGAAAGCAACTGACAGTAGGCCAGAATTTTATGAATATGGGAACTGAAGCATTTGAATTCTGTGAAATAATAAGGTTAATTATGAAGATGCAAGAATTAAAGTGGAAGGGTTTCTCTCCAATAAGTTGTGTTTGAACAGAGAAACCATGCAGGGGTGTCCTCTTTCCCCTTTTATATTTGCCTTATATTTAGAGCCACTGGCAAAAAAATAAGGGACTCAGAAATTCAAGGATATAATTGGAAAAGTTGGCATTATTTGCAGATGATATTATTGATTGTTCTTGATAAATACAGAAAAGGACATTTCAGTGTTGTAGAACATTTTTTTGAGAATTTCAAGCCTTTTCAGAATATAAAATTAATGAAGGTAAAACAAAGGCTATGCCATACTTTAAGTTTCCATGCATAAATGGTTCCACAATATCCATACTTATTGGGACACAATAAGATGAAATATTTAGGTGTATGGGTTAAAAGGACTTCTGTTATATTAAATGGAATATATGGGAAGAGACTAAACAAAATATACTACAAAAGTGAAATTGTAAGCTCTTATTTATGGATATGAATAGTAATATACAAGCAGTGAAAGCTTTTTATATGGCTAGTAATATGGATATCCATATAGATATTGATAATAAGATACAAGCAGTGAAAACATTTTTACTCCCTTTAGTTTTAAACAATTAAGTATATTTTATCAGCTATAGAAGATCTGTGGGAAATTATTAATAAACAGTTGAAGGAAATTATCTGGGAGGGGAAGAGGGCAAGAGATAAGTGGTATAAGCTAATCCTCCCCATTGGACAAGATGGTTTGCGATTACTTGATTTGAAGGAACATTTTAGAGCTACACAGTTAAGGCTAATATACATTACACAGACTGAAGAGTATAATTCAGTGGAGGGGGTTCAATAAATAAAGAGACAGTGGGATTTTGAATGCAGATCCTTGAGTAGAATAAGAACAACCATAGAAAATATTATATTCACAAAATTGCAGAAAGTATTCTAAGACCTAAGCAAAGAACTAAGCAAACAGTGGAATGGAGAAAAGATATTTTGCCAATAGGGCTGACTGCAAGGAGGATTACAGAAAACAGGCAAGGGAGGTGGAATTTCATGGAGAAAAATGGAAAAGGAACCAAAGTACTGGGAGCAAATAACTAGAGAAGAAAATGTAAAAGAGTGGGATGAAACCAAGAAAATTTTTAAATTGCAAGTTAGAGCCTGCTTTCCCTGTGAGGATTGATATCAGAGTATGGATAAGGTGAAACAAGATAGGGAAGTCCTAAGTGAAAGACCTGCTCTAGAGTAATTTTTAGTTTAATATAGAACAGAAGTTGATGTTGAAAGGGAGATAATTAATAACTGTAAGAATCAATCAGGGAGGGTTTGAAAATATTGGGATGAAAGACTAGAAAAATAATTTACGAGGGAACCATTTGAGGACATATGTATGGCCCCAAGTATGCAACAAAGTCCAGAAGGTTTAGGCTTTTTGCGTTGAAGTAGTATTTATAGACTTCAAAGATTTTTTTTCTCAGGTAGATAAATGTTTGAAGTGTGATTGTGAAGAAAGAGGTAAATGAGAACATATATTTTGGGAATATAATGAGCTGGCAGATTTTAAAAATTCCCTACAGAATATTCTGTTGGAAATATTGGGGGAACAAATGGCTGTAACTAAGGAAATTATTCTTTTGAGTTGAGACACAGGCTCTGAACTGCCTAGACATAGTAAGGACTTAAGTTTAATTCTATTGGCTGCCCAAAAAGCAATCGCTAGAAAATGGAAATAAAAATCTAAACCAACTGTATCTGAAGTGCTGAATATCGTAAAAGAGATAAAGAACTGGAAAGGAGATATTTAGAAAAGGAAGGGAGCAAATTGCATAGAAATAAATGGAATTTGTAGGAAAAAATACATGCAAAATAATGTTCAGGAGGAGTGAGGTTTAAGGGAAGGTAAAAACCGAACAATTTATATAATGAACTAAATGTGGATTGCTATAAGGAAAGAAAACATATATGTAACATATAATGTATGTAAATGAAAAAAAATGTTAATATGCTTTTTTCTTTCTATTAACGTATGTGTGCCCATGTCTTAAGTGATAATTTAATAAACACATTTTAAAACAAAAATACTATTAGCACTGTCCTTGGGATCAGAAAAGGAAGTACCATTGGAGGTATATTCAGTACAGAATTGTTGGCTACTTCTAAGTTTCCTAATATAGCCAAAAAGGGCTTATGGTTGTCTTTTGAATAAGTTGCAACATTAACTTCAAAGCTAGTCTAACATTTCTGAATGGCAGGCTTGAGAGAATCACTTAGTAGTTTTAAATCCTTTTTTATAATGATGAAGAGAACATTTTCAGTTATGGACAGAAGATTTTTGTTGTTAGAGAGTTTGTTGATGCTGTAGTTCCACCATATGGGTTTGTTTTAAACGTGCTGTTATTTGTACACTGGATTTGTGTGGATGCCTGAATGCAGCTATCTAAGAGGGAATGAAATTTAGAGTAGTAGGCAGCAGCCTCAGATATCATGGTTTCCAGAGAGCTATCCCATTTGTGATTATCAATAAGGACAGCAAATTTTAAAAATAGTTTTAATAGTAATCATTGAATGCTGTAGAGTTAATAGGGACACAAAGCAGGTTTTCAAAGAAGATCATAGCAAGATGATAAGCTTTGACTAAACAGAGGGTAATAAGTGGAGTGGTGAAAATAAAAAAAAAATGTTTGAGATGGCAAGATAAGGGGTTTTCATGATGGAGGCAGTACTATAAGTTGCTAAAAAAACAGAGCCTTCGGCAATGAACAGTTTAAATTAACAAAAGCCTGAAAACATATGTAAATTGTTAACAGATATTGGTACAACAAATGCCTGTGATATCCAGATGGTCAACAAGGAAAATAAAAAATATAAAAGGGAGAACAACTGTGAAAATGCAAAAAGCAACTGAAAGTAGTGTGGTGGTGCAGGGCCGAGAAAAGCAGATGATAATGGCAGCTGAAGGATAAAACTCGTCAGTCAGAGAAAGATTGACCAAATGAACTCTTAAGATTTTCAAGATAAGTGGTTCCATATTGGAATGTATTAGAACAAGCAACAAAAGCCTGTAGGAAATAGAAGATGTTTTAACCAGGCAGTCAGAGGAGAAAGTTGATGCAAAAAAGAGATAAAAGAAAATAGGGACAGCAATTAAAATATAAACAAATGACACAGAAACTGGCTGAAATCTAGGACTGGTCATGCAGAAACAACTTAAAATGTACACCAATACCAGAACAAGCAACAGGGAGGAATTGTAAAGACTATAAGAGAACTTCTCAGCACATGAACTGGACTTTTTCTAGATTATATTGAAATATAAAGAGCACAGGTCACAGGTAAATATTCCTAATTTTGGTGGAAGGGAGCAATCTTAAAGATGTGACACAAGAGTTTACACGGATAATGAGATTTCAATACAGCCATGAACAGTAATGCTTTTCTTCCTTCTATAAGACTTGGCAGAAAAATGAACTTTGTTTCGAATTATTGTATACTGCATTACTTTCAGTCATCTATCCACTTGGATTAATAACTTTCACAGACCACTGGCAGCCATAAGATGAACTGCCAAATAGAAAACAGACAAGAGGCAGAAAAAGGTTACACAGATACAAGCAACCAGTCTTCAGTCAAAAAAAAAGCAAACTGTGAACACTTCAAGGCAAAGATTTCTTGTGAAGCTCTTTCCTGTTTTCCAAAAGGAAATAATGGATAAAACAAACTAGTTGAGACAGTTTTCAAAAAAGTGGATGTCTCCATAGAAAGCAATTTACTGGAAATAATGAATGAGGGCACTACTTAAAAAAGGATGACTGTTTATATGGAAAAGGATGTGATATAATCAAAATTTGATTTGCATTCTGAATGACACCTTACAATGGTTTATTGGCCATTTGGGCAGTTTTTCCATCCCTTTCAATGTTCTGGTTTAAAAACCTGTGTTTGTGTGGGTTTGCACTTGTTTAAGCTCTGCGGATCCAGTTTTGACATCCTGCAGACTGCAAGAACATCAGGAAGGAGAAAGAGATACTCTAAGTGCCTCCATTTTGGGTTTTTCCTAATTTACTGCTTTCTGAACTTGTTTTTAGTCATTCTTTAATATAATTGCATTTATTTAAACTGTATTTGCTTTAATATTGCTACACACTCAAGTGTGCTAGCTTGTACTGCATTCAAATTGTTTTTACTGCTGTTTTAGCTGCTTTTCTGTAAAAAAAAACAAACAAAAAAAAGTTCTAAGCTTGTTTCCCACCTTTCCTGTAACTATTCTAGTCTAGACACAGATTTGCTGTATCCAGGACTGTTTGTAAGCTTCTGAGCCCCAACAAGCCTTTTGGTGTTGGAGGGAAGCCTTCTAGCTTATCAGTGGGAGTGGTAAGCACTAGGTAGCCTATCTACCACAAGAGGAGTGGTTTCTGTCACAGAAATTGTAGTTTATTGGCTGTTTGGGCAGTTTTTCCATCCCTTTCAACTTTCTGGTTTAAAAGCCCGTGTTCAGTCACAGTCTCACCTCAGGCTTTGTCCCTACTGAATGTCACACTGCTACAATCATTCCTCTCCATAAAGAGGAAGCGACTACAGACCCTGGGAATTATCACCTCATTAGCCTAATGAGTCTGATATGTAAAGCTCTGGAGCGCATCATCATGGACCTGATTAACAATGATGTAGGAAATCTCCAAACTCTAGACCCCACGCAATTTGGCTTTGTGAAAGGGAGATCATGCCTGCTCAACTTGGTTGACTACTTTGAGTCAGTCACCAGGACTGTGGTTGAAGATAAGGCAGTGCATACAGCCTACCTCGATCTGGCCAAGGCCTTTGATACCATTCCTCACTCGGGAATTATTGATAAACTCACCAAACTAGGCATCAACCCCTATATTACTAGGCGGGGTGCAAATTAGCTCACAGATAGAACACACAGTGTGAAGTAGCAGACTCCAACTCAGACTGCTGACCAGTCATGAGTGGAGTCCCACAGGGATCGGACCTGGGTCCTATCCTGTTCATCATCTACTTCTCAGAAGTCCAGGCCAACACAAAGGGACTCTGGCTGACCAGGTTTGCATATGACTACAAGCTGGGAGCCATTATTAACTCCCCAAGTGATACAGACATCCTACAGAAAGGCCTCACTGAGACCAATGACCGGTGTCGAAACCATGGCCTTAAGTTTAACACCAAAAAATGTGTCATCATCCCCTTTAGTAAAAACTCAGTTCCCACTAATTACCACATTGATGGGAGTCCACTGAACACTGAAGGCGTTCTAAGAGATCTGGGGATGCAAGTTGACAGCAACCTCTCCCTCAGTCACCACATTGCCATTGTGGTCAGAAAGTCCTTCTATGTGGCACATCCTATGGGTTTTGCATCCAGGAAGAAAGAGGTCATCATCTCTGTCTATCCTTCCCTCATTAGACCAATCATAGAGTATAATGCCCCATTTGGCATGAACCTCACTAGACAGCTGGAGAGACCATAGAAGTACCCCACAAAGAGGATCCTAGGCATTAAACACATGTCCTACATGGACAGACTCAAAAGACTCCAGCTATTCTGTCTCATATCACCTACTTAGAGGTGATCTCTGCTTGACTTACAAAGCCATGTCTGACCCAGCTCTGTTAGAAATGCTACATCTAAAGAAATCCCAATCCCTCAGCACCACAAGCTCCAGAGATCTCAACCTCATTACCGCAATCAACAGAACATGCTGGAAGGACAGGTTCCTCACCCAGAGGCTGCCCATGCTCTGGAATAGACTTCCCATACATGTCAGGCAGTGCACCTCGCTGCCCCTCTTTAAGAGAAATCTTGATGAGTGGATGGGAAATAAAATTCACCCCCGGGATCACTCCAGTGGCTCTGCTTGACAGAGGCACTGGGAACTATGGTCAGGTGGCACGATGCCAGGGCACTTCTATGGGCTAGGCTTGTAAAGGCTCAGGGGTCATTGGCCTAGTGCACACCTGTGAACCACTGAAATCAGTAAGTAGTAGACAAAACATAACTATCTGATTAGTGTAAATGTAATACTATATGTATATGTCAAACACTTACTTAAAAATGAACATTTATATTTAACTGAACACGGGATCTATACTGCATTTTGTCTGATAAAAGTCCCTGTTCTCAAACTGTAAATTGCGTATATGCTGCTTTTAACAAAGATAACGTTTATAACTATTTGAATGGGTGTTTGTGTGTTTGGTTTTCAAATTGCAGATTGTGTTATCTTACTTTTGATGAAAGTGTCATGACAGTGGGAAAGGAAGGAACAGGAAGAGAAGTAAATACATAATGAATAAAAAAAGAAACTAACATATTATGTAATGGAACTAGCAGTCGATATCGTATAAAGTTAGTTCTGGTAAGGCATGGACTAGGTCTAGGAATGCATACAACAATTAATGACACAAGTATACTGACTGAAGGTAGGCTAGATAGTAAGATTCACAAAAATAATGCACTTAGAAACACTGAGTGAGGGAAAATATTTAATTCAGGAGATTGGTATAATTAAAATGTAAAACAGGCAGACAGGAAAATGTAATCAAAATCATTGAACTAAGTAGCTATTAGGGTGAAAATAACTACTTAATTTCACATTGTGGTCATGTATGTTTTCAGTCTATAGACTATATGTCTCATGTGCTCCTGGGATGCAATTTGCCTTCTTTGATGAGCTATTCTGAATTGCGAGATGGTGAGGTCACTGTGTCTGCATTGTCAAGTTTCACCTTTTAAAATGGCTACAGTATCTGATTCACTTGTTGCAGGCAAATGGAATAAACAGATCAATGATTTATAATAGCTGCTTCTCAAAGATGAGAATCAGAATTTAAGCAATTAGTGAGAATTAGAATATGCATTTCAGTGCTATTTTGTACAGAAGATAAGTTCTACTGCTTTGCAAAATCATGTGAAATATGATTCCTGGGCAAGATAAGATGGATAACACATATCGAAAGAATTCTGTAACATGGTCATAACCATAAAAACCTGTCCAATGATAGTGTCAGAACATGCACCCATACAAACTGAGTTTTTAAACAAATAAAAATATATTGTGATAAACATTGGCATTTTTCAGTATTTCTCCTGAAAATGACACTGGTTAATGATTGGACAGATTCAAATGTATCTGAAATGTTTTTAGATTTCTGTGCAACAATTAAAGATCTAACAAAGGATTGAGATAATTATAAATTGAAAATTAGAAATGTGTTCACAATGAAAGCAAAAGAGATATAGTATAATAGTCACAGTGGGTACCTAGATGGCTTAAAAAGTGAGGGCTTTACAAAAGCAAAAAGGAATAAGTGGAATACAACAGGTTGAAAAACAACTGAAAGAAGGTAGAATGTATATGTAAGAGCGCTTAGAAAATATGAATGAACATAAAAAAGTGGTTTTAAAATAATTATTTTTGTCAATAACACCAGGGCAACCAATTTGTTGGCTTAATGTTTAAGGTAATGAAAGGGTGATAACTAATCAAATTATGACAAATGACACCAATAATTTTGAATGTAATCGTTAATTATTACAGTACATTAAAGTAAAGGTTGAGAGTAATACAATGAAAATGGGAACATATTGGAGACAATTACAACTTTTCCAATTAACAAAAGCAGAAAGATGGCCATGAACATATAAAAGTAAAGGAAATTGAAATTAAAGAAGCAGTGAGAAACCAGAATACAGAGAAAACCCCAGGTGGGATAGTATTCTAATAGATTTGTGGGAAAAGAAGGAACAAGCAATAATAAAAGTCTGAGTGGTACTTCTAATAATATTTTTATTGGAGGGGATGTGCCTCCAATAGAAAGAAGCAGTAGTGGTAGTTATACCAAAGGAGGGAAAGATCCCCTTGATCTCGGGTCATCTTAAGGGACTTCTCCAGGGCAAACTTACTTCTGCTTGTAGAAGACGTACAAAATTCCCAACAATCCCTTGCAAGTAGACTCAAACTGAGAGAGCTGTTGCATTCATTTCTGACTTTTACCAACACCAAAACAGCTACATAGAAAAGTCATCACTCATTTGCTCTAAACTTAATGGAAAATTTAGGAATAAACCACTCTGGTGGAACTCCAGTATAAAAAAATTACATAAAAAAGAAGTAAAATAATGAAAATTTGCAAAAGATTGCCATCCATCTACTTCAGGACTGCAATGGAACATGCCAGCAAGGCACTTAAGAGCACTATTACAAAATGCAAAACAGAATACAAGCTTAAGGTTGCCATAGATACCAAAAGAAGCCACAAATCTTTCTTTAGATATGTCAGAAAAATTAAGGAATAAAGTCCATCAATGTACTGATCTTATCCATAATAATATAACACACTCATATCCCAAGAATATAGCCAATATATTAGCAGACAAGTTAAGTGTTAACTTTAGCCTACTTATCGAAATTGTTGCCCCCACTATCCCTGAAAATTTAGTTTCCCTTGCAGCCACCTAGAACAAGTGGCAAAAGCTTGAAGTAATACTTCTATGCGGACACCATGCCAGGCTACATTCTCATTACTGCCAGGTATGTGCTATCTGAGCCTCTACTTAAACTGTGCAGCCTCTGCCACTCTAAAAGGCTTGTGTCTGATGCCTGGAGAACAGCCACTGTGATTCCCATATACAATGGTGGCCTCTCTGCACACCCATGTAATTATAGATCCATCAGCCTCATAAGCTGTATATGCAAAACCGTGGGCCTTATCATAGCAGGACGTATTCCTGCAGAACAGGCAACTCTGAACTAGACTTCATTGAATTTGGTTTTGTGAAGGGCAAGTCCTGCCTCCTATAATTAGTAAGCTGCTTCTAGAAAAGGTTTGAGATGATTTTGAGAGTGGTCACTTTGTACACACTGCTTATCTTGATCAGGCCAAGGCTTTTGATACTAATTACTGAAAAATTAGACAAATTTAATATAAATCCCTGCATTATCCATTACATTGCATATTGGCTATCCAACAGATCCCAGGCTGTGAAAGTTACCGGTAACCTTCTCTGTATATAAAAATGCAATTAATGGAGTTTGATACGGATAAGTGGTAGGCCCTCTCCTCTTGGAATCTGTTTTGAAGACATCCAAGACAGCATTCTGGACATGTGGTTCAAGAATGTTGTTGATGACTTCAAGCTGGTCACTGTTAGCCTCTCATCCAGCTATACTAAACAGCTCTAGCAATGGCTGGAATATGCACATACCTGTTGTGCTGAAAATGGTCTAAAGTTAAATGTAAACAAAGTGCAACATAGAGGCCATCAGCAAAAAAGCTGCTCCCATCTCATATGCTATAAATAGAGCTCTGCTTCAGTCAGAGACTGTTATAAGTGAGCAGGGTACTTGTGAAAAACTATCTTTCATTCAATCATCATGTTTCCACCATAGTCAGGAAATTCTCCTTTCTCGCCCAGGTAATTATCAAGGAAATATCTTCAACAGCCACAGAAGTCATCCAGCCCTTGTATTCCTTCCTTATCACAGCTGTCATTGAATACAGTGCTCCCTTTGGTACGCACAAATCCAAGTATATTGCTCAGCTGGAAAATTATAGGTCTTAAATCCTTCACCTATCCCAAAAGATTAGCATGTCTCTCCTTATTCTCAGTAGCCTACTGTCTGCTCTGAGGTGACCTCTGTCTAGCTTTTTGAAACATGAAAGACCCACTCTTATTTCACTTCCTTTTTCTTTTCAAAAACAATAACTGTATAAACACTCAGACTAGAGACTTAAATCTACACCCAGACACACTGTGGCCTTTGCCACTACAGATCAAATAAAGTTCTGCTTTGGCTACGTTAAAGGCTAGAAGTGATGACTGACTGAGTATACACAAATGTATACCCTGCTCTATTTACAAGGTAAAGTGTGGCAAAAAACTTTTGTTTGCTTATAGGTGCCTGTGACTAGGCATCTTTATGATCTCTTGCTATTATTATACCTATGTTGCTATACAGACCTATTTTGATTTTGAATTATGAATAAAAAGTGTTAATGGCAGTTTTGGCAAAAAGAATGGCAAAGCTATTGCCAAGAATAACAGACCTGGATTATTGTGGGTTTATAGAAGATCGGCAAACACCTGACAATATTAACTGAACCCTTATGATTCAAAAAGATGCACTGGACAATAATAATATATTAACTCATTAATTCCTATGAGGTATGGAATGTCACACCCCTAGTAGCCTAAACACAATTTACATTCCAGGGTATTTCCTGAAAAATAAACTTTAAAAGCATAAGAAAAACAAATGTAAATATTGTGTACAATTAAAGCTATTAAAACGTTACAAATAACCATGTTATCAGTAAGAAGTACTCTTTACAGTGATAATAGTCAGTGCATTCATATTCTTTTCTATAAATACTGTAATATATTATAATGCACACAAACCCCAAATTATATTTTTCTAAACTTTCACAAAACATATTTCATATCTTGAAAACAATCTACCTAGGCATATATTGTTAGAATGTTTTTGTTAACCAAACATACTCTTTCACATGACAAGAAATCCCTCTATAACAGCATGTTTATCAGGATATTTATAGAAATATGAAAACATATATTAATGGAATAATTAGCAATATAATTAATACTGGATATCTCTCAAGATGTGCAACATACAGTTCAAATATCAAAGGCAGTTTTCTTCAATAACATCTAAAGTTTCACCTAATGTCATGCAACAGTTTGTAAGTCACTTGTTGTTCTTTAAGTATTAAGTACATATGAAAATATTGCTTATTTTCATAATTATGAATAACTAACATTATTTCCAGTATAATGTGATGTAAACCAGAATTTTAAGTGAATTTTCTGGTCTCCCACATTGGTGATTCACACCATATACCTCAATAAAATGGAGGCCTCTCAGTTATAAAAACATGAAAATATAAATAACTGGGAAACAAAGATTAATTTCTCCACTGCAGGACATTGTAGACTAACAATCATTTTGTTAATAACTTCTTGTCCTTTCCAGTACTGCCTATTATTAGCTTGTAAGTAACTTAGTAAAAGAAGGCAGACCCAGAAAAGTTCTGGACGGATTAAGAAGGTATGGGTGTGAACTGGAAGTATACATAAAAAAGGTGTAATATGATTAAGTGACTTAACTATAGATTTTGGATGCAGAAAAAGCATTTGGCAGAGTGAGTAGAGAATTTATGAAGGGATCCCTTGAGGCATTTAGGTTTCCACAAACATAGACAACATTAATATGAAACATAAAAAAAATTTATTATGTAACATCTACAGAGAAGTTCAAATGACGGTGAATTGGGTGGTGAACTGTGTAAAGCATTTAGTCTTACAAGAGGAACTAGGCAGGGTTGTCCACTCCCACATTTACTCTTTATACTTCAATCAAATATAATTGCATATAAGTGGAGAAATAGCAATAAGAAAATAGCCCTTTTTTCAGATGACATAATATTATGTTACCTATGTAGAACATGATATAAAAGTTATATTTGATAAACTGAAATATTTTAATGATACAGGAGAATATAAAGTAAACAAAGCAAATACAAAGGCCATAGTAATGAACTATGACTTGGTACAGAGCTTCCCTTTTTGGTGGGGTCATGACAGTCTGAGATACTTGTGAACATGGATAAAGTAAGATATTGAGTACGCAACATACCTCTCAACCTCTTACAACAAGAAATCTGGACAAAGCCACAAATAATGGGGGGACAAAGCCACAAATAATGGGGAGACAAAGACCTACTTTAAATGTTCCTCTTAAAAACTCAGAAAGTTAACAGAATAACCCGCAAATAAGGCTGCTGTTTAATCTTAGCCTTACTACAGGATACGTACCCAAAGAGTGGCATACAGCAACAGTGGTCCCACTCCACAAAGGAGGTGCTTCTACGGACCCTGGAAATTACCGCCCCATAAGCTTGACGAGCCTGGTCTGCAAAGCTATGGAAAGGATCATTATGGAACTCATAAACAAAGACATTGGAGACCTACAGACATTGGATCCTACCCAATTCGGCTTTGTCAAAGGCAGATCCTGCCTTTTGAACCTAGTCGACTTTTTTGAAACAGTCACTAAGGCCATTGATGAGGGTAAGGCAGTTCACACAGCCTACCTTGACCTTGCAAAAGCCTTCGACACAATACCCCACTCGGGCATCATTGACAAACTCACCAGCTTAAATGTAAACCCATATGTCACAAGATGGGTTGCAAACTGGCTCAAGGACAGAACCCACAAGGTCAGAATTGCTGGAGCCATGTCAGACTCTAAGCCAGTCACAAGCGGTGTCCCACAGGGCTCAGTCCTGGGACCCCTCTTGTTCGGCATTTATTTTTCTGAGGTGCAAGCAAACATAGGAGGATTGTGGCTGACAAAGTTCGCAGATGACTGCAAACTGGGTGCCATAACTGATACTCCAGCGGACACAAGCATCCTACAGAATGGCCTCATAGAAATGGATAATTGGTGCCACAGCCATGGCCTTAAACTGAACACCAAAAAATGTATAGTCATACCCTTTGGAAAAAACAAGGTACCCACAAATTACCACATAGGTGGTAATCCATTAAGTACGGAAGAGGTAATCAGGGACCTAGGGACCCAAGTCGACAGTAACCTCTCATTTGACACTCACATTGCCAAGGTGGTTAGGAAGACCTTCTATATTGCCCACCTTATCATGAAGGGATTCACATCTAGATCAAGAGAGGTCATTGTGCCCCTGTACTCTTCTCTTATCAGGCCCATGATTGAGTACAATGCCCCATTTGGGATGTATCTTACCCGACACCTGCAGCAGTTAGAAAGACCCCAAAAGTTCCTCACCAAGAGGCTAAAGGGTCTCAAACATATGTCATATGCTGCCCGGCTGAAGAAACTCCAGCTCTATTCAGTCACATACCGCCTACTCAGAGGTGATCTATGCCTGACGTACTAGGCCATGTCCAATCTGGAATTAATGGACATGCTCCACCTCAGAAAATCCAAATCCATCAGAGCCACGAGAGCAAGAGATTTGAACCTCAACACAGAAATAAATAGGATGTGCTGGAGGGACAGATTCATAACCGAGAGGCTCCCTACACTCTGGAACAGAATCCCAGTCCATGTTAGGCAGAGCCCCTCACTAACTCTCTTCAAGAGAAATCTTGACGAGTGGATGGGAGATCGTAGGTTTACCCCGGGGGTCATCTCTGTGTCACTACTAGACAGAGGCACAGTAAACTAAACCCTAAATGGGCATAGTATTCTCATCCCAAGGGGTGGCGAAAGCCACACACACTCTGGCTAGGCTTATAAATGCCCTAGGGCAGATAGCCTAGTATGAACCTATGAACAGGTTTTGCATTGGCATGAATTTTCTGAAGGATATGAAGTCTAAAAATCAAGTGTCTGCCATTATTTTCTGATTTCAGTCCTCAATGATTTACCAGAAAAATACAATTTTATGAGAAATGGACCAAAATATGAGT
Organism: Protopterus annectens; assembly: GCF_019279795.1. Lineage (NCBI taxonomy): Eukaryota > Metazoa > Chordata > Ceratodontiformes > Protopteridae > Protopterus > Protopterus annectens. Next base: position 1,265,530,440 of record NC_056728.1, read on the forward strand.
TAACAATCTGTACATTCTGAGAAAATCTGGACAATTGAGAGGTATGGTAAGCAGCCAAGAAATGTGGGTTAAAATTGCTCAAACGATTATATGACTGTGGAAACTGTTATTTATGGACATCCATAATAAAATACAAGTGATTAAGGTGGTTTTGGTCCAGGTGATTCTTTATGTAGGTTAGGCTTATATGTATCAACCATGGGATCTGATAATGACAAATATCAAAAATTAAATTAAGCAGTTTCTTTAGGATAACAAAAACAGACAGAATGCAATTGAAAAACTAGTACTCACTAAGAAAAAGGGTAGTTTGGGATTTTCAGATTTGGAAGCCTACTACAAGGCTACACAACTTAGATTAGTATATTTGATTCAGAATACAGAATGCATGCCCAAATGGAAGCACTATAGAGGCATAGTGACCAACAAGATAATGATGTAATCACATTTGGGCAGATCTAGGAAAGAAATAAAGAGAGCGTTACGTGCAGCACTATATACATACAAGTATTAAGCAGGTATTTATGTTGAAGAAAGTTAGTCCTTGGAAAAATAATAGGTTATACTATATAAAGTAATAAGAAAGACACAAGAGAAAATGTAATGAGAATTTGGAAAAGAAAGAACAAAGAACCCAGATTCTGAGAGCAGGCGATAAAAGGAAATGAGTTAATCAAATTGGATGAAGCAAGACAAATTTAGCCCCCTGTACCACACTTACTAATGTGCTAACACTAACTCTGCAGCTGCCCCTAATCCTAACTCTACACATTATCTTATGAAAAACCCTTTCCCTAACACTACTACTACATAAAACACACACATATTGTACATATAGCAACAAGTATACTAAACACTAACACTGTCATTTAAACCAGCCCATACTCTAACTATAACGCCATAAACATCAAACACACACACACACACACACACACAGTCTGCACTCACACAGATGCACGAACTCTGACACCCAATGCTGAAACACTAGCCTGCTGGGACTAAGCTGGTCAAAAAAAGGATAAATAAAAATAAGTAAATAAATTTGGTATATCCGACAGCTTTGGCATTAGTACAAAACCCAGTTACCTTCACACAGCAACAGTGCACATAAGCCACTCACACATACATTTCAAATACAGCAACAAACACACAACACCGAAGTTATCACATAACCAAACCTAGCCTTTACTCTAACCCTAACCTAACCACACACACACACACACACATTCCTACATCTAATGCTGAAACATTTGGTATATTTCAAAGCTTTGGCATTAGCTCAAAACTCATTACCTACACACAGCCACAGCACACACAACAAAAGAACACCTAATGTTTCGAGCTTTGACTTTTCAGGCACTCGAAAATAAATGCTTTCAACAAAAAAAGCAGCAAACTCTATTGATCAAAAGTATATTTAACAGAGTTTACTACAACTATATATATATATATATATATATATATATATATATATATATATATATATGGGTCTACTTTCTTTGGTCGAATTTCACTTGGTCAAAAATTATTTCAGGCATCCCAATTCACTGAAAGCACATTTGGTCGAATTTTATTTGGTTGAAAATGAAATATAGCCCCTGCCCCACTGCAGTATGATCCTGGAGTGAGAATAATAAGTAAGGGGGGGTGGGCGGAACAGCCCCCTACATTGGGGGGGTGTAGTCCCCCACATTTTGCAAATAGTTTTACCAAACATATATATATCAATGTATTTTTAATGGCTACACCTTTATATAACTGTGAAATACACTTCAATTATATGTTTGGGGGGGCTACACACCCCAACCCCCAATGTGGGGGGCTGTGCCCCCCACAACCCTCCCTTACTTAATATTCTCACTGCCGAGTCACACTGCAGTGGGGGAGGGGCTAAATTTCATTTTCGAACAAATGTAATTCGACCAAATGAGCTTTCAGTGAAGTGAGCTGCCTGAAATCATTTTCGACCAAATGAAATTTGACCAAATGCAGTAGATCCATATATATATATATATATATATATATATATATATATATATATATATATATATATATATATATATATATATATATAGGTATATATATATATATATATATATATATATATATATATATATATATATATATATATATATATATATACATATGTGTGTGTGTGTGTGTGTGTATGAGTTGTGTATGTGTGTAATTTTGTTTGTTTTTGTTATGATGTGGGTGTTGTGGTGTATCTATGGTGTAGTGTATGCGGTTTGCTCAGTGTTTTGAATTTCGCGGTTTTGGGTTCGGGGTTTTGTGGTTTTGTGGATTCAGTTTCATGGTCTTGAGATACTGAAATTCGATATTTCAGTATTTCGAGATTATGAAGTGAATATATATATATATATATATATATATATATATATATATATATATATATATATACAGGTAAATAAATAAATATATATAGGAGTGTGTATATGTATGTGTGAAAAGGTAAAATATGTGCTATCAATAAATAAGTGCTAATTCCAGAGAGAACTGGATTCCACCTGCCTATTTTCCTTTAATCTTTAATCGTGACTTTATATCCTTTTCTAGGATGATAAGGTACCTATACCCCCTACATGTGCCTTTTCTGGGGGGCTGTATCTTTGCAGTATGCAACTGGTAGACCATCTTAGAGAATAGGGTAACATTACTACATTCTAGCCTGTGTTTTCCACATCCTTCTCTATAGCGAAATATCACTACTCTATTCCAAGAAATATTTATGCACAAATTTTTCAGTGGGGTCTTTCCCCAGTTGGCAGACAGAAGCTACTATCTATATATATATATATATATATATATATATATATATATATATATATATATATATATATATAGAGAGAGAGAGAGTACAAAATGGAGGATGTAATTTGTTGTTTGTAACATTTCCAAAGTACAGTACTATTTTTATGAAGCAGTAGGTGGACTACAGAGTCAGGTATAGTGAGAGGCAGGTAATCTGCACAGAGATTCTCTGTGGTCACACCCTTGCAGTTTTCCATGTCATGACTCTCAGTACCTGTGAATGGCTTTATTAAGTTGCGTTTAAAACACCTGCAACTAAGAGATGGGAAATGAATGACTGTAACATGCACAAAACCAGTATTCCAGGCATGGCAGTATGTTGGAATGATGATTAATGCACAATTCACAACTAACAAAGAGTTCCTTCAGCAGAGTCACAAACTCCTCTGGAAACCAAACCATATTTATATTCTTTAAATTCTGTCAAGTGATTTTACAAAATCTAGGCCCAGTAACACTGCGGTTACCATCAACCAAGCTATCTCAAGGGTTCCCAGGCTGCTAAGTACAATATCTTTGGGTTGGAGGCCAGGTTTGAAACCTACCTCATCCTGGTTCAAAACATAATGAATCAAAGGTGTTATCTTCCAAATGACATAGTCATGTAAAGCTCATAATCAGCATTTAATGATAATGCTACCTAATATCTCTTGTAGTCTAATATGTCCTTCCCTGATTGTATTTATTCATTTCGTTTGCCAGAGTCTGATCATAGCCCCTTTTCAGCAGATGCCCAAGGAGAAAAGTTCCAAAGTATAAAACAGACTGAGCAGGTAAAAAGCAAGTGTAAATAAAATAATGATATAATAAACTCCAGTGTTAAACACGATGTTCAATAAGATAATATAAAAGTAAAGAAAAACAGTTAAAGATGATTACTGTAATATATTAGGTTCAGTACAAAAAAAAAAGATGAATATTGCTTAAGACAATCTTTCAGTTGTGGTGGTTGAAAATGTTTTCCTGCCAGTATAGCAGTGAAGACCTGCAGTGTTGAAGAAAAATATATAAATTGCATACCTATCATACATTCAGAACCCAAACTGTGGGCAGTAAAGCCAAAAGTGGTAGAGTTTCAATATACATTAAAGACATACACACCTCTAGGCTGCGTCAAACAGTATGAAGCACAGGAGACACTTCAGGTGCAGTTAACCATTGACAAGACCCCTATTCAAATCATAGCAAGCTACCGGTCCCTAAATCTGACTCAAGATGCCCAATCCGCCTATTTGGACCTGTTTGAATCTATCAAAATTCAACCCTTTACCCCGATCCTGGGTGACTAACTTTACAAACAGATTGGAAGAACTACTCATGCCAGAGCAGAAATGCCCAGAGATTTCTTGATTTTGTCAGTGCAAATGCCTAGGAACAGCTACTCGATACACCCACAAGAGCTGATAATATCTTGGACTTGGTATTAATCAGCATGAGTAACCACTGCAGCATCCCTATAGTATCATCCTCCCTGGTAAGATCTGACCACAAAGTGGTAACTTTCGAAGTCAACATCTCCCCTAACTCCCCTCTACCTAGGATCAGACATAAAAACTTCTCCAAAGCTGATTACAGCCTCCTGAGGGATGGTAAACAGCTTCACAGCCCCCCTCCCCCTCTGTAGGAACTGCCACCAATATCCAAAACTACACCAAAGCACTATACAAGCATTTATATAGATGCATAGAATCAGGAATATCAGACAGGACTAAATCATCCTCCAGAAGGAAGAGTAAACCTGTCTGGTGGACATCTGCAATAAATAAACTCTATAACAAAGGGAAAAATGTGTTGTCCAAGACCAACTAGGAGCAGCTGCACAGTTGTAAGTAATGTCTCCTTAACCTGAACAAGCAAATAAGAGCACTAGTGAAATACTCCAAAGTAAACTTCAAGTCCAAATTGGCCACATCTACTAGAGACGATCATAAGGCCTTCTTCACATATGTCCACAACCTCAAAGGAAGCACCCAGATCTGTTCAGAACTGGTGGTCAAGGACACCACATATACAAATGCCGTAAATATAACAAACTTGCTGGCTGACAAATTCAGTGAAAACTTTACCACTCTATCCCCCTCATCAGTAAATAAGGACATCCCCAGTACCTGCCCCCTTCCCCGTATATTTAGGAACGGGTCATCATGGCTCTCTCAAAGGCAAAAAAATACAGTCTCCATAGGACCAGGTAACATCCCAAGCTGCATCCTATGTGAACTCAGGCAGGAACCTGCTGCACCATTAGGCACCCTATTCAACCAAAGCCTGAGTACTGGTGTCATCCCAGCTGAGTGGAGGACAGTCGCTGTCATCCCTTTACACAAAAGGTGGAGCATCCACCGATCTGGGAAATTATAGACCCATCAGCCTAACTAGCCTGATCTGCAAGGCCATGGAACAGATTATCATGGACCTCATTAACAAGGAAATTGGTAACCTCCAAACAACTGATCCCACACAGTTTGGCTTCATCAAGGGGAGGTCATGTCTGCTAAATTTAATTGACTTCTTTGAGATAGTCGCCAAAGCCATGGACGAGGGGAAGATGGTGCACACCGCCTACCTTGACCTGGCCAAAGCCTTTGACACTATTCCCCACTCGGGCATAATAGATAAACTCTCTCAACCATATGTTACCAAATGGGTAGAAAACTTGCTCACTGATAGAACCCACGTAGTCAGACTAGAGGAAGCCACCTCAAGCAGTAGACCCGTAACAAGCGGCGTACCCCAGGGTTCAGTCTTGGGGCCCTTAATGATGTGGACATCCTCCAAGAGAGCCTCACTCAGACAAATGACTGATGCCAGAAACATGGCCTCATGCTGAATACCAGAAAATGCATCATCATCCCCTTTAGGGAGAGTGATGTCCCCACAAATTATCACATTAATAAGAATGTCCTAAGCACGCAATCAGTCATGAGGGAGTTGGGCACCCAGGTTGATAGCAACCTGACTTTTGATCACCATGTTGCTTCTGTTGTAAGGAAAGCCTTCTACATGGCCCACCTCATAAGTAAGGGTATCTCAGCCAGGGACAAGGAGATCACAACATCCCTGTATTCTTCCCTTATAAGGCCCATTATTGAGTACAACGCTTCTTTTGGCGTGTTCCTCGCAAAGCACATGTACCAGCTGGAGAGGCCACAGAGGTTCCTCACCAGGAGAATTCACAGCCTCAAACATCTACCATACAAAGATAGGCTGAAAGCCCTATCCCTCTAATCAGTTTCATACAGACTCCTCAGAGATGACCTATGTTTGGCATACAAGGTGATTACGGACCCCACCTTGATGAGACTGCTGGATATATGCAAGTCAAGCTCCACTCGAGTAACCCTCAAGCGCAGCCTCAACCTGGTCTGTCACATCAACAAGACTTGTTGGCAGGACGGATTTGTGTCCCAGAGACTACCCTGTCTATGGAATAAACTCCCTCTCCACATCAAGCAGAGTACCACTTTACACCTTTTTAAGCACAACCTGGATATCTGTATGGGAAACAGAAAATATACCCCTGGGATTCCACCCGTGTCCCTGTGGGACAGGGGCATTGTGTGCTGATTTATCTAAACATGGGCTAAACTCTTGGCTAGGCTTATAAGGGCCTCATGGACAATAGCCTAGTAACCTCCTGTGATCTAATTACCTAGGCTGACATACATGATGGTTAATGACTATCTGTGTGCCAAGGGTAAAATGACAATGTCTTACATATTTAAGTGCACCAGATTTGCTGAGAAAGTGTATTATATGGGGGAAGTAAAACAAACTTTTGAATATATGTACATGTTTGGCCATCTTAGGGGTGGAAGAATATGAAATGTTACAGTGTGTGCTACACAGTATCAAACCCCGGGATTCAATAAACTCAGTGTAGGCATCACGCAAAGCCTACATGGAGTTTACATGTGTGTGTGGTGATGCACAGTGAGCAGCAGGGTTCATTGCATATTCATGCCATGCACCACGTAGGTTTTGTGGTTTGCAATAGTGTTGCTGGCCAGAAAACCATGTAGAACAAAGATAACACTCCTGTTTAAATTAGAGCACTGATGGTCCGTGGTTTTGTGTGGAATGCCACAATGATCACCAGGGCTTCACAGATAGCTCTCAATCTCTTAGTGCAATACATCTGGACAAAGGCTAACATAATGGGGAGACAATGACCCAGAAAGAAATAGGGACATATTTACAGACAGCCCTGATGTATGGGCCTGATCACTGGACCTGAGATATAGGTCACTTCACACGTCAACATAGTTAGATGTCACGTATGTGATCCACTGGTCTACTCACTTGATGATATAGCTGTTTATGGCCACATCTGACAGTGTTGATTGAATACCTCAGTGTGAATTTGCATCAAATGCCTTGGCTGGGTCAAGTTCAACAGGATGATAGTGTTGTCATCGTGCATACCCTTGATGACCTCTGAGGACATCTATTAGACGTAACAGACATGATGTAGCATTAATGACTCTCACGTGTCTGTTTTACACAGCCGGGATATTACTAGTGCCCATTAGAAAAGGTCCATGATGACATGTTGGTCACAGTTGAGGAGAGTCAGGATGTGTCTAAACATGTATGCATTAGATGCTGTACCCCTCAACTCAGATGAATGCACGTTGATGTACAACCTTCTACGGGAACATAGCTTATGTTCAGAGTGTGTTGAAGTGTGTATTCAACCATATCAGGAAGGTATATGTGCTGACTCATGCCATAGGCAATCTGTGATGTTTTCACAGTCCATTGATTCTGTGTGATAGGCTTGGATGAACATAAGACACTAAACACTGGCTTTCCTGATCTGGCCTAGGGTTTTGACACAATCCTCCACATAGGTATCATTGAGAAACGCTCCCAGCTGGGGATTAACCCTTACATAACTTGATAGGTGACCAATTGTCTCACCAACAGAACACATACTGTGAAAGTTGATGATTCAACCTGTACCAGTCAAGCTGTCACTGTATTTGGCCCTTTACTGTTTGGTATCTAGTTCTCGACAGTTCAGGCTAAAGTATATGGCCTTTGGCTTACCAAGTTTGATGATTACTGCATATTGGGTGCAATCACTGAGTCCACCAATGATGATAACATACTACAGGAGGGGCCAACACAGACAGATGATTGGTGATAAAGCCACATAATCTACAAATAAATGCAGAAATGTGTCTTTATTTTGTCCTTTTGAAAAGTAGAATTCCATACTGCTAATTTCAGCATTGGCAACAATCCATCTATGCTGAAATCCAGTGATGCAAGCACTGGGAACACATGTAGATAGCAATCTGAAATTCAACCACAATGGTACTGAAAGCCTATGTTGTAGACATCATAAGTCATACCATTGTATTCAGATTTTAGGATTGTATGACAGTACTGTACTCAAACCTCATCAGAACAGTAATAGAGTATAATGCTCTCTTCTGCATGTACCTCACCAGACACATGCAGCAGCTGGAGAGACCACAAGGATTTCTCAGCAAGAAAACACAGGGCCTACAAATCTGGCCATGATGTATGTAGACAGACTGAAAGCAATGCCAATGTAATCTGTATCGTATATGATGAGATGACGTCTGCCTGGCCTCCAAGCCAGTTTCTGACCCTGCCCTTGTGGGAATAGTGCATATCCAAAAATCAGATATAGCTAATGACAGCAGCACTGTCTGTTGAGGAGAATATGGTAATCATAGTGTCCCACATGCTGATGTAAACGTCTCTCTGTAATGTAAAGCAACAGCACAAAGACACACACACACACACACACACACACACACACACACACACACAGTTGACTGCAGTGAGAATAGAACACCTACTTAAGTACACAGGCTACAGAACTCAGTATTTTAGGCTATCACCACAGCACACAAGTCTGACTTTTACAAGACTGCAGGTCAGCTTATAGTGGATGACATTAGCAGGGCATGTTGGAGAGAAGATGTTGGAGGCCTTCATAGGTTCATAGGAGGTTACTAGCATAATGACCCTAGGGTGTTTAAAAGCCTAGCCACGTTAGATGGTCATCATTAGCAGAGCAATTTTGTAATCAGCACCAACTGGCCCTATCCATGAGGGACATATGTGCCACCCCAGGGGTGAATTTGCAATCACCCATCCAGTTGTCAAGGTTGCTCTTGAATAGAGTCATTGAGAAGCACTGATTCACATGCAGTGGAAGTCTAATTCAGAGGAGTGGCAATCACTGGGAGTCTCCCCAGCATGTTCTGTTTATGTCACAGCCTAAGTTGAGATCCCTGGAGCAAGTTATTCTTGTCCCATTTGATTTGCATATGTCAGATATTTCCAGTAGGGCAGGGTTTGAGACTGCTCTGTAGGCCAGGCATAGGTCACCTATCAGCAGCCTGCATGACACTGAGTACAGTGACAGGTCTTTCAGTCTTTCCATGTATGTTATGCTATGAAGGCCCTAGACTCTCCCGGTCACAAACCTCTGTGTTTTCTCCAGTTGCTGCAGGTGTCTGATGAGGTACAGACAGAAGAGAGCATTGTACTCAGTTAGTGGTCTAATAAGCGTAGAGTACAGCAGAGCTATGACCTCCCTGGTCTTGGATGTGATGGCCTTATTTATGAGGTGCACAATGTAGAATGTGTTTCTCACCAGTATGGACACATAGTGATTGAAGTGTAGATTGCTATTAACATGTGTTCCTAAGTCTCACAACACTTTGAGCTTAGAGGGGTGCTATGTATATCATAATTAGCAGGGGTACTTCATTGCCACAGGCCATCTACCTCTGCCTGGACATCAGAGAAATATAGTTTCCAAATAGTTGAGGGCCCAGCACAGATCCTTGTGGTATTCCACTGGTAAGTAGTCAAGTGGTAGAAGTGCAGCCCCCAACTTTGACAGTGTGTGTTCTGTCAGTGAGCCAGTTGGCTATCCTTCTAATAATGTATGGGCTAATTCCCAGATGGGAGACTTTCTCTATGATACCTAAATGGGGGATACTGTCAAAGGCCTTGGATAATTCACCATAGGTAGTATGTCCTGTAATCCCTTATCCAGGTCTTTCGGTTCAGTATCAAGGAAGTCCACTAATTTTAATAAGCCAAATCTACTCTTGACAAAACCAAAATGGGTTGGGTCAAGTGTTCTGAAGGTCACCTATGGCCCAGTGGATAAGATCCATGCCGATTCCTTCCCTAGCCTTGCAGATAAGGCTTTTTAGGCTTATGCATCAATAATTCTAATTATGCATGTTACCAGAATAATGTGCACTGCATATCACACAGCATTTTATATTAATTTCTATAGTGTAGGTGATATATGTCTGGGAAAAGTACTGAAACACCAGGGTTGCAGTGCTTGGGGGAGGCTTTAAATAAAACCAATAACCAATAAAAATTCTTTAAAAATCAGTAACGCAACCCTCTTTTTTTCAAGAGAGGTTTTAAAGATACAGTACTGTTAAGACCAGGTGATAAGTATGCCTTAAAGTCCACTATCCACCTTAGTTCAGCATATTCAGTTTCATTGTTAATGTCACCTTCTCTAAGGCTCACATTCATTTTTTTGCAAGACCAAGAATTTAAAATAGTTCTGATCACCACAGTCTAAGATATGCTTAGCTAATGCATTAGTACGTTTGCTGTTCCTGATATCATTAAGATGTTCCATCACCCTTTCCTTCATAGTTCTGTTGGTTTTACCAATATAGAATGCACTACAAAGATTGCACTTAGCAAAATACACAATGTTTTTAGTAGAACAATCTGCATAGAATAGAAACTCTACAGGTTTCTGATGCACAGGGTGTAAAATCATGCAGGTGGACCAAATGTTATTGCATATTCTGCAGTTCCTACATGGGAAAGTCCCTCTACGTTGTGAGACAAACCTGTGACATGTTTATTCTGTTTATAGCAGAGTTTCTTTTTCAAATTCTTGCTATTTTTAAAACTAAAACTGGGTGTAGAACCAACAACCCGGCTAATCTTGGGGTCAGTGAGAAGAATAGACCAGTTCTTTTTAACAATGTCACATGTCTTGTATACATCATTAGAAAAAGTAAGACATAGCCTATTGACAGGTAATGAGGAGACTTGCTTATCTGGGGGTACATTCATTAAGTGTTCATCTGAGTAGTAAGGTTTGGTTTTGTGACTTTCTTGTAAGTCTACTTCAACTATCACTCTATCAATATCAACCCTCTTGTATCCTCTCTCAACAAACTCTGTGGTGAGATGACTCATAGCTTCTGTTAATTCTTCACTGTCTGTATGCAGTCTCTTGCAATGTAAGACTTGGTTCTTGACTATATTCTTAGTAATGTGCCTAGGATGCATACTGGAACGGTGAAGAATGTTGTTCTTCCTACAGTCCTTCCTATGTATCCTTGTTGAGATGTTGCCAAACATATTTTTGTTAACATTTACATCTAGAAAGTTAATTTCCTCTTTGGAGTAACTAAGGGAGAAGGTAAAGTATCCAGTGGTGTTATCAAGAAACCTAACAAATGTGTCCAATTGTGTCTCATTACCATGCCAAGCAAAAAAGATTTCATCCATGAAACGTTTATAAAACGTAATGTGCTGCTTGTACATATCAGAGGTATACACCATTTCTTTCCCATTGAGCCAGAACAATACTGGCACATGTATTGGCACATGCCATGCCCACAGCAACTCCCACTTTTGGAAGAAAGAACTCTCTTTGAAACAAAAAAACATTGTTCTCTAGAATCAGGTCTAGAAGAGCACATATCATATTGATTTTGGTATTGCTGAAATTGCTCTCCTTGATAAGAAACTGCCTGACATTCTCAATCCCTTCATTGGGGATAACTGTGAACAAAGAGTTCATGTCCAAAGTAACAAAATTCACATCACTTAAATGTACAGCTTGTTGAGTCTCAGCCCAGTCATAAAGGTGTTCTAAGAACTGTTTGCTGTCACGAAGGACAGTAGTTATTTTATTCAAAACAAACCTTAGCTGTTTTCTACATATATAGACATTGGCTCCATGAGCTAACCTCTTCCTGATACAGTGGGTCAAAGGGGGGATTACGTGTATCCTTGTGCACTTTTGGAAGACCACAAATTGTTGGTATAGTTGGATGCTCTACACTAAAATAATTAAAAAGACTGTAATATATTTGGTCAGTCATAAGCAAATCATATAAATCATATAAAAAGAAATTCAGTCTGTTGATAATACCATTAACCTGAAACTTCAGTAAAATAATATACACTTTTTCATCATAAAGCATACTAAACATCCTATCCATATAGTCTTCAGTATCAAACACCCCCTTGTCTACAGGTCTAATGACTAAATATTCTGCATTAGTTAGTGTTCGTAGAGCCTCATTCTCTTTGATAGTCAAATTATAAAATCTATTACTAGATTTCAACGTAGCCATTTTCCTAAGGTCATGTTCACACATCTTTACAAAGGCATTCATAGCAGGGGAATTATTGGGAACAAAGCAACTTGGTTTCTTAAAAATGTATCCATCAACATTATTCACATTATTATCATCATGGATAACTTTCAACATTGTATTCCTAGCAAACAAATTAATATCTAAGATGGTATCTACCAAATTCATACCACAAGCTGGTATGAAGGATAAACCTTTGTTAAGGACCGAGAGTTCCTCTTTGCTAAGAGCAACAGAAGATAGATTAAAGACTAGGTCATTTATCTGCGAGCCCGTGTGTTTGGGCCTCTGCTCTGAGGTGTGGGGTTGGATTCTATCCTTCCCAGTCTCCTGCGACTTCTGGACCTGCTCTTGCGTACATCCTGCCTTATAGGCAGAGCTTTGTCCAAAATATCGGCTGACTTACGCATTTGATGTGCTTCCAAATTGTAAATATAGGGTTGTGGCTGCCTCTATGTTTAACCGTCGAATGATTGGTACTGAAATGATTTTATCATATGACAGAAGAGACTTGTGTGACTTATATGTGTTCATTATTAAGTAGTAGGCCTCAGGCATCAAAAATTCAGAGTCATACCCCTCAAAAGTAGTGATGGTCACTGCTTGGCCCAGTTTAGCACCATACATTTGTAATGGAAAATCATTAGAGAGAGAAATTAGAAACTGATGATACACATTGCAGTTTCTGTCTTCTGAACCCTCACAAGATCATTCACAATAAAGTTGGGAAATGTTGATGCTATCAGTTGTGTAACTTTCCAAGGCCAATATAAGTCAAAGACAAAATTATCAGTTCAAGACCACAAATGCAGATATACTAAGCACTTTATGTCAGCTATTTAACAGACACAGAGCGTATGTATCCCTGAATCCTAAAGATAGAAAACAGGGATATGGCACAGTTATCATCACTTGCAATGGGTGTTATGTGTGTGTGTGGGGGGGGGGGGCAGGAGGCCTAGGCTGACAGAAAAGGTCACTGAGTGTGTGTCAGTAAGAAAGAGAAGTAGGAAGACATCAGGATAAACCAGCAAATGGCCAGTGAGACAAAATGGGTTTTAAGTTAAATGGCTGAACCATGTAACTGTTGTGCGTGTACCTGTAATTGGTGTGTGAGCGTCTGCATGAACACAGGCAAGCTCTGTGCTGGCTCTACATCTTGGTATGTCGGACAGGTGTGACCCATGCATGGTATAGGTGGGAGTTAATTGTTTTCATCCCAGAGCATGAGAACTGGCTCTGCCAGGAGTTGTACTGGTACATCCACGCCCACGGTCAGTTGACTGCTGCTACCTGAACATGGCTGATGTCTGCTGGAGGAAGTCCCTTCATGGGGATGCCCAGGACCATGACCCCGTGGTCTACAAAATCTGGGTGTGGACAGCACACTCACTGACAATGCAGTGGAAGTACTGCCACTATGGGAGCATGATTGGGCATGGCCACGTTGGCTGCCAGCAGATGATGTGGCTGACCTATGCCCATGAGGATGCCATTCCCTTCCCAGCAGATGTTCCATCACAGACATCACTCGTTCCATAACAGACACCCATCATTCCAACGTGTCATTCACTCAATCCACTGAATAGTTCACATGGTGAAGATGGTCAAGCATGTCAGCATGTGCCACATCTACAACCCTAAGCATTTGTCTGGAGCACCTATGGGAATGTGCCTGCTCCTCCATGATGGCCCTATACATATGTTGAGTGGCACAGGAAGAGACATCTGCACCAGGTGGAGGACAGACAGTAGTCCCCTCTGAGCACTCCTATCAACCCTCCTGTGTGGCACCTTGCCCACACTTTGGCTATGGCCAGACTCAACAGGCACTGAAGCCACAGTAACCACAATTTCCTGATCAATGGTCTCACCCTCCACCTGTCCAATATCTGTGGAGTCACTGGAATGGGTAGGCATAGGCCTACTGGCTGTGTCTTATGGAATTACAGATGATGGCTGTATGTCAACCTCAGTGTCAGATTCAACCTCTGCACCCCCTGACTGTGCCACAGTTTGGCCACTATCATCAGAGTCTGCTGATACACTGACATCAGGTGGCAGAGGGCCCACACTTTCACTGTCATGTTCACCTGTGATAAAAAGCAATAAACACAGGAAAAAATTAATACCTACATTACTCTCGCCCAATTTATGCTAACAAACTAACAGTGGTGTCACTATTACGGACAGTACAGCAATACACACAACAGGCCTGACATCAACATCACACACTAAAATATTTCTTTAAATTGCTCAGCAGTACTGACATAAAAATGTTTTGCTTACCATCTGCAGATGAGATTCTCCTCTGCAATCTAGGTGGGCCTGGAAGAAGTTAAGCAAGAGGTAAGGGCAACATCATCACAATTAATTAAAAGTATTACAGGGGGTAATACTTTTACCTCTTTATATATTCATTAACTATACTTTCAACAAGAATATGGCTGTCAGCTCCAACCTAAGCTAATAATTGTAGCAATCTTTACCCCCCAAAAAATTACATGTAACACAGAAGTAAGTTATTAATTTCAGTTGTTTTACTACACAATAGTATGCAGCTGTTGAGATACCAAATCCTACCTGAAAGCTCCTCCGAGGACATGCTTGCTGTCTCTGAAACTGTTGCTCTGATATCCAGGGCATGCTGTACTGCACTCTTCTTGAGCTATCTGGATCCCTGATATTGGCCAGGAACTCTTCATTGGGTGCTAGCGGTTGTCCCCTAGCAGGCCCTCCACTGGTAACCATCTGGTCAAGTCCCACTGCAGCTGCTCTCTTCTGTGCAAATGTGGTCATGTCAGTAGCCCTGTGGTGCACTTGTTCATATGTCCTGCCATGGCTACCCATGGCAGTGACATCATCAATTATCTGGTGCCAAATTTGCATCCTACAAGCCATATATCCACATCCCCTTTCCAGTAGAAAAGCACCATGATACCTAAAGGCATCTACTATCATCTGGTTCTCAGCATCATTGAAGGAAGGTGTCTGAGGATTGACATGCTGGGTGGCATACTCCTAGGTGTGCTAAAAGACAATGGAAGGATAATGCATATAAGTATCACATGACTACAACAGATAAAACAGAAAAGGTAGCCACTCAGTATTACCCGCTGTAGAAACATACAACAGTCTACAGATGTAACCTACGAACAGGCAGGGTGCAAAACAAGGAGATTAACAACAGCAACATATCCTTGTTTGTGCCATAACACTAATTCACATTTGCTCCCCCCACAAAAAAAGTCTATCCTTGTTTGTGCCATAACAGTAACTCACCTTTGCTCCCCCCACCAAAAGAACAGTCTATTCTTGTTTGTGTCATTACAGTAACTCGCCTTTACTACCCCCAAAAGAATAGGCAAATGACACATTTGCTAACAAACCATCTTTGAAATGCTAAAAGTGTTATCAAAGGAAATGTCTCTGAAACATTTGTACATATTTATCACACAACATTCCATTTTCATGTATTGGCAATCATGTACACCTCTGAAATGCCCTGACAAACATGCCCATGCTATCAGTATAATTCTAACTAATGCATACAGATAAAAGTGTAAAAGCCTTTGCTTCAAAGTTTTTATAAATACACTCCAGCATATGCAGCTGACAAAATGGAAGCATACCTTCTGAAGTTCAGTACTCTTCTGTACAGATATATCCTGCAGAAGTAGCATATGTGCAGTCTTCTCAACATAAGGACGTCTCCTCACTATCAGTTTGCCTAGCTACATGGTTGCCTTTTTATATGGTGCAGACTCAGGACTGTTAGCATCGTGAATAAACAAATGAGGTGTGAACTTATTAGAACTGCTGAATCTTAAATACTTGGATGTGTGTAGGAGATGTAAACATAGTGAAGGCACTCCCTTGGTGTTTCTTTTTAATTGATTGGAACTGTGAGTGATTACTGGTTGGGAAAATGAAAACACAGCAGTACTGCAGGCTACCCTAGCTCCACTGGGTGTGTCATGTTAGATCTACAAAGTGTTAGATGTAAGGTTGGAAATGTAAGTAAACAGCACATAATTCAGAAGTTGTGTTCCTTAACACCTAACCTGCCCTTCATTTGTTGCAAACTGCATATGATATTATTTCCACTTAATATCCTCACACATTTTAAGGCCAATGATATAGAATGGCTTACACACTGCATGTCTCAGATTACTGGTCAGATAAGAGAAGAATGATCGACAAACACAGAAATGTAAGACAGAGCTGTATATTTGCAAGCAATTATCATAGCAGGTTGTGTGATCAGTAGGTGCATTACATCCAAAAATAATAAACGTACAAATAACAGTTGTATGGTTTGATATCACTCTAGTTGCTGTTGCAGCTGGTTGTGTGCAGATTTAATTCAGTTCTTTGTTGCAAAGTTGTTTGTGTGGCAAAGAGGGATAAGGCACCCATCCTGTGTTATGAAGGTGCATTGGCATGAGAGTTCAAATCCAGATCTATGTAGACATATCTAATGTGAGCCATAATTTTCTTGTGTGCATGTCATGCACTGATTTTCCTCATTTCAACTACTTGTCCCCTTTTCGACTTTTTTCACATTTTCTGTGTTGTTTTTTTTTTGTATGCCAGTGTTTATGTGATATGGTGCTTAGTGCAATCAAGGGAATGGACAAAATTATTGGCAGGTTTGGCTGTGCTTATCTTGTTTGCAGGAAGTGCGGCAATGCACAGACTGGACAACTGGAACATCCAAGAAGCAGACAGGACCCAGACAGCCAAAAATAGAAACTGGATGCATTCAATTAATACTATTGGGCATCATCAAACCTACTAAGCGACATTGCAAGGCACTTAACAGCGAGACCTTAAGAATAATTAGTAAAATAGGGAATGTCATGTAACCAGTCCTGTGACAGGAAGTTTAAGTACAGATGGTCCTGGGTTCTAGTAGAGGGTATGCAACCTTTTTTTTTTTTTTTTTGCTGTTGTGACATTGCAGTTTATAGCAATGAACTGCAACATAGACAAGTGTTTTCTCAACCTTCTTGTGGCAACAGGCACAAGTGTAGGACTGCCATACACATGGTCCAGGGTTCAAATACAGGATATTCCATACACTTTTGCTGTTATTCCACTTCCCATTATAGTCACTGTTACTTATCACACTTGACATAGTGGAGCTGATATTGATTATATGTAGTATGAGGGTTGACACACTAGTATTGTGTCATTTATTTATCTATGTATTATCAGATGTATGACTGTGGGTATACTGTCTACTATATTCCTGTAAGTATAAGTCTGCTATCTGGACTGGCATAACCTTCAAATTTGCCTATCACACATACACAACTACCTGTACATCCAATAACCTTGGAATTTTAATTGCAGTGATGTAATGCCTCACTGCCACAATCTGCTTACCCTTGTGCAAACACATTTCTCAGAGGTTTGCACTGCCGAGCAACACATTTGCATGATGGTAAGCAGAGCACAGCAGTTTTAAACAGTGTGTGTACACCAGTAAACAGGATAACTAGAATTGGTAGGAAAGCATCAGTTTCTATTGCCCTTGATCCATGTTAGACATGGTAGGGGTTTGTGGGAAAGGTGCCAGGTTTAGGGCACAGAGGGGAGTGTCCTTTAGTCCAGGATATTCAGTGGACTCCTAGGTAAGAACTACAGCCAAAGGCTTCTGCAGGGGGACTATTCTGGTGCCCAGTACAATTCTGAGTCTTGGGATAGTTTAGCATGGGTTTTATCCAGTGCCACAGGTATCCTGCACACTGACGACCAATGTAGGCATCATAAGACTTAGAAAGTTGAATATAGGCAAGACTGGTATGCATAATGGTGTTATATTCTTTTCTGTTTCTTCCACAGCTGCCAGTGATTGAGAGTGCAATGTCAGAATCCACCGGGCTAGACTGATGAGAATGAGGAAAGCATGTGGTATGTATGTAGCAGAAGAGTGCTGTTATTGTAGCATTAAATGTTAAAGATAGATTTTTTTGGTATTTTATACAGCTGTATCAAATTGAGCATGCATATCCCAAATGTAAAAGCAAGCATGCATGCATTACTCTGTAGCACAAACCAAGATTTTGGCACAAAGTTAGACTTTAGTCAGAGGTTGTGGGTTGAAATACCCCACAATTCACAACTATACAATACTGTTATTTCTTCAATAATATTTACATTACATTAGAACCTCTATACTAGTGGCAGAAATGCCCTGCTGTAAACTGTAATCTGTATAAACTGGAACATGCTTATATGCAATATATGCAACTTTCAAGGATCACTTCTAATCTGTAGTATAGTGTGTGTCTGTTAGGAGGTGGTAGTCTTAAATGTAGAAGTTAAGGTAATAGAGTCAAATAATTGTATATCACATATGAAGGCACTAATCTTATTTCTGTTTTCCTCTCACCCCAACCCTTAACTCTCTTTTTTATTTAATTTCATATTATTTATAAAAAGTGTCATTTGTTTTATTTTGTTTTATGAAAAATTGTTTTTATTTTATTTTTTATGTTATTTTATGCTATTGTAAAAATGTTTGTTTTATTTTATTTTTATATTTTCTTTCTTTAATTTTATGTGTCATCAAAATCTGTCCATGTCATCCATGTGTACCACATCACTAAATGTTCCACAGCACAGCGGGTAGGCAGGCCTCACAGGTTCTACCTGCCCCTCCTCCACTGTCTCCAGCACCAATGCTAAGCACGTCTGGGAGCCAACCTGACAGCACTGCCTCTGCTGCACCTGCACTACTTGCATGATCAGGTAGTCCTGCCCCAGAGGCTGGTCCAGTGGTACCCTCCACGAGCTGTGGCAGAAGTGGTGATTTCATCATATACACTGAGTTGACAGGGCTGGTGTTTAGGTTTGTGCTTTGTACCACTGGTGCACACCTATGCCTGCTGAAGAGGTTGCTCTCCCTCATTTTGCATAGTACTAGGAGGAGGAGAAGGAGACTTTAAGTGCTCCAGCTACTGGAGGACTAAGGTGACATTGATGACAGTCCAGTGGGTGAGGACTCGATTCTCACTGTCACCCAGCTTGATGACCGTGGGCTCTGGATGTTCTCATTCTCACCCCAATCATGGTATCCCCAACCTTTTGTGTCCATCACCATCCCTGTCTCATCTTGTTTGTCTTGTCTGTCTACAATTGCTTCCTCACCTACCCAACTTACCTGACCCAGACATACCCACGTCTCTTCTCCAAAATTCCTCTCCCAAAAAAAAAACGTGCGACTGTCCCACAAAAAGAAATTCATCCCATGCATAGATTTCCATTTTGCACACATATCTTCTTGACACAATTGATTTGGTCCAATTAGCTATACAACAAATGATTGTGTTGTGGTCACTCCTCTCTCTCTGGAGGTGGCAGTCCAAACTCAGCTAATATTTTTCACATATTTTCAGTTTACACTGTTAAAGAAATGGATAGCTATGATTCTTTCCTACCACCCTCCTGCACATTCCTGTCCTGATTTCCCTTTGCTCTTCTCCCTGCTTGGTCCCCATTTCAACACTTTCCTATCTACCTCATTTTAACACCTTTAATCTGGTCAAAAAATAGAATCGCATACAACACACATAAGTTGTTGGAAAAGCAATGGATCCCTTCACTTTTTGGGCTCCGTGTTTGCTTGGAGGTGTGCATCTTGCACCAAAGGTGAGCAGTGGCAAACAATTGCGGTTACCCCCATGCAGTGCTGCTTAACACTGCTGCACTATGCCAACACACAGCAACACATCTCGTATAAACAATCCATGGCATTGCATTATCACTCTGTCATGAAAAGTATTTTAAAGTATTACATACACCTGTATTTGAACCCAGTACCATCTGGCCCAAAAAAGGAATGTATCAATGCATTAACATGTGCTGCCACAGAGTCAGTTAAGCAGCATGTGTATTTCATAGACTCAGTATTAACTGTCTGACTTTAGCAATGCGGCTCATGTTTGTGCACTGCTTAGCTATGCACAACCATCTGTATTTTACATGCTTATGTACTTTGCTAACCACCGTGGTGGTGGTGCTGCGGTAGCGTTGTCACCTCACAATAAGACGCTGTCCAGTTTGATTCTCAGCTAGAGCGTCTTCTGCATGGAGACATGCGTGAATGGGCATACCTTTGTTGAAGGTTGTGAGTCAGGACTGGTAACTCGGCAAGTAAAAATCAACTACCAATCATTAGCAGACTGGAGTTCTGCTGTGGCGACCCCTAACCGGGAAAAGCTGAAAGACACAACATGTACTTTGCTAACCGTTGCCCAAACCCATTGCTCACCGTGCTATGCAAATGTACATATTATTCTGTCTTACTTTTGTTTACTGTCCATTTCCTTTGTATGACATGAAATTACATGTAGAAACGTTATAAAATGAGGGCCCTATCTGCCAACGTCAGATATTTACAACACATCCATGTGTTGGCATCCTCCCCAAGCACTGCAGCCCTGGTGTCTCAGTACTTTTTCCACATATATATCAACCACACTACAAAATGTAATATCAAATGTTGTGTGCTATGCAATGCATATCAAACTGGTAACATGTAGAAATACAACTACTGACCTATATGCCTAAAAAGCCTTATCTGCAAGGCTACAGAAGGAATCAGCATGGCCCATACCATATCCACAGGAACATAGGTGACCTTCAACACATTTGACCCTACACATTTTGTTTTTGTCAAGGGTAGATCTTGCTTATTGAACCTTGTGGACTTCCAGGATACTGGCCCCAAAGACCTGGATGAGGGATAAGAGGACATGCTGCCTATGTTGAGTTATCCAATTACTTTGACACTATCCCCCATTCATATCTCATAGTGAAGATCTCCCATGTGGGAATTAAGCCATACAGTAGTAGAAGGATAGGCAACTAGCTCACCAACAGAACACACACTCTCAAAATTGGGGACTGCACCTCCACCACTAGCCACTTACCACCAGAATACAACAAGGATCTGGGCTGGGCTCTCAAATGTTTGCAAACTACTTCCCTGAAGCACATGCAATGGTAGATGGCCTATGGTTTACCAAGACTGCAGATGAGTGGTAACTGGACACACTAATACAGTCTCTCCCAATGATGATAACATATTACAGAAGGAGCTGACACACACAAGTGATTGATGCCAAACTCATGGACAGAACCTTAAAGCACACCAATGCCTCATTGCCCCCTTTGGCAATTAAGTACCCCTGCTAATTATAATATACATAGCACCCCTCTAAGCTTAAACACAGTTTTGTGAGACTTGGGAACACATGTTGATCGCAATCTATACTTTCCTCACTGTGTCCGTAGTGGTGACATACACATTTTGATTGCACACATCGTGCATATGGACATAACATTCAAGAACAGGGTGGTCATACCTCTGCTCTACTCTACCTTTATCAGACTACTAATTGAGTACAATGTGTCCATCTGTCTGTACCTCAACAGGCACCTGCAGCAATTGGAGAAAACACAAGTTTGTGCATGGGAGACTCCAGGGCCTCCAAACATGACATACGTGGACAGACTGAAAGACCTGTCATTGTACTCAGTATCATGCAGGATGCTGAGAGGTGACCTATGCCTGCTCTACAGAGCTACTTCAGACATTGCCCTTCTGGAAATCCTGGACAACTGCAAATAAAATGTGACAAGAATAACTTGCCTCAGGGTTCTCAACCTAGTCTGTGACATAAACAGAACATGCTGGAGAGAGAGATATATCCCCTAACAATTCACAGTCATCTGTAATAGACTCCCACTGCATGTGAAGCCATACTCCTCATTGAACTTGCTCACGAGCAACCTTAACTACTGGTTGGGTGATTCTAAAGTCACCTGTGGGGTGGGACCTATGTCTCTCATGGACAGGGCCAGTTGGTGCTGCTCACAAAATCATTCTGCTAAAACCGACCATCCAACTATGCTCAATAAGGGTACTTGTGTTTTTACACAACTAGGCTTCTAAACACCCTAAGGCCATTAGGCTAGTAGCCTCCTATGAACCTATTAGGTTATGAGTCTATGCAGGCCTCCCAACATATTGTGTCCCACATGGCCTGCTGATCTCATCCACTAGAAGTTCACCTACACTCTTATAAAAGTCAGACTTGTGTTGTGGCGCTTGCATAAAGTACTGTGTTCTGTAGTCTGTGTAGTTAGACAGGTATGGGTTCTCTTCTCACTGTAGTCAACTGAGCATGTGTGTGTGCATCTGGACATAAGAGCAGAAGTGTGTATGCCACAGTAACTGCTCCAATACCATGGCTTGACAGTATTTTGATTCTTGCAGATACCTACACATCCATTTCATGCAGCCCACACAGCATCCTGTCTCTCACATGGCCCACTAATATCACCTAATATAAGTTGACCTATACTCTTGTAAAAGTCAGACTTGTGCCATGGAAGTTGTGTAAAGTACTGTGTTCTGTAGGTTGTGTAGGTAGGTAGGGGTTCTGTTTTCACTGCAGTCAACCAGGTGTGTGTGTGTGTGTGTGTGTGTGTGTGTCTAGGCAGAACAGCAGGTGTGTATCCCACAGTTACTGCTCCAGTACTATGGATTGACAATGTTTTGATTCTTGCAGATGCCTACACATTCGTTCCATGCAGCCCACACAACACCTTGTCTCCCACATGGCCTGCTGATGTCATCTACTATAAGTTGACCTGCACTGTTGTAAAAGTCAGCCTTATGCTGTGGCAGTTGCATAAAGTACTGTGTTCTGTAGTCTGTGTAGTTAGATAGGCAGGGGTTCTACTCTCATTGCATTCATGTGTGTGTATATGTGTGAGCTCTTACTTGACATTACAGAGAGCATTTTACACCAGAATGTGAGATACTGTTATATTCTCCTTAACAGGCACTGCTGATGTCATCAGCTATAAAGTGTTGACTGACACACCAAGTCAGACTTGTGCTATGGAGCTTGAGTAAAGTACTGAGTTCTGTAGTCTATGTACTTAGGTAGGGGTTCTATTCTCACTGCAATCAAGTGTGTGTGTGTGTGTATATATATGTGTGAGCTCTTACTTGACATTACAGAGAGCATTTTACATCGAATGTGAGATACTGTTATATTCTCCTTAACAGACACTGCTGATGTCATCAGCTATAAAGTGTTGACTGACACACCAAGTCAGACTTGTGCTATGGAGCTTGAGTAAAGTACTGAGTTCTGTAGTCTATGTACTTAAGTATGGGTTCTATTCTCACTGCAATCAAGTGTGTGTGTATGGGTGTGAGCTCTTGCTTGACATTACAGACAGCATTTTACATCAGCATTTGGGACACTGTTATATTATTCTCAACAGACTCTGCTGATGTCATCAGCTATAAAGTGTTGTGTGACACACTCCAAGTCAGAGTTGTGCAGTGGTTATTACGTAAAATACTGAGTTCTTTAGTCTGTGTACTTAGGGGTTCTATTCTCACAGCAGTCAACTGTGTGTGTGTGTGAGCTGTTGCTTGACATTACAGAGAGCATTTTACACAAGTGTGTGGGACACTGTTATAGTCTCCTCATCAGACACTGCTGATGTCATCAGTTATAAAGTGCTGTCTGATAAACTCCAAGTCAGACTTGTGCTGTGGTGCTTGGGTAAAATACTTAGTTCTGTAGTCTGTGTACTTAGGCAGGGGTTCTATTCTCACTGCAGTTAAGTGTGTGTGTGTGTCTGTGTGTGAGCTCTTGCATGACATTACAGAGAGCTTTTACACCAGCATTTGGGACACTGTTATTACCATATCCTCCTCAATAGACACTGCTGATGTCATCAACTATATCAGATTATTTAGATATGCAGTACTCTCACCAGGGCAGGGTCAGATACTGACCTGGAGGCCAGGCAGATGTCACCTCATTCTATATCAGACAGATTACAGTGACATGGCATTAATTCTATCCACATATATCATGGCACGGTTTGTAGGCCCTGTGTTATCTTGCTGAGAAAACCCTGTGGTCTCTCAAGCTGCTGCATGTGTCTGGTGAGGTATATGCAAAAGAGAACATTATACTTTATTACTGTTATAATGAGTAAGATCCAACTATGACAGCATGACATATGATGTGCATAACATAGGCTTTCAATACCAGTGTGAACACTTGGTGATCGAAGTTCAGATTGCTATCTACATGTCTTTCCAGTGCTGTCATCACTGAATGTCAGCATAACAGGACTGTTGTCAATGTCGGGATTAACAAGGAATTCCACTTTTCAGACGGACAACATAAAAAAAGACACATTTCTGCATTTAGTTGTAGTTTGTGTGCCTTTGTTCGCATTCTTTTGTCTGTGTTAGTTCCTCCTGCACTATGTTATCATCGTTGGTGGACTCCGTGATTGTAACCAAGAATCAGCAAACCTGGTAAGCCAAAGGTCATATAATTTAGCTAGAATTCTTGAAAAATAAAGTCCAAACAGTGAAGAGCCAATCATAGATCCCTGGTCTTTGCCAATGGTGGCAGCTCTAATGGTAGAGGTTGATTCACCAACTTTCAAAGCATGTGTTCTGTCAGTGAGCCAATTGGTTACACATCTACGGATGTAAGGGTTACTCCCCAGCTGGGAGGGTTTCTCGATGATATCTGCATGGAGGATTGTATCAAAACCCTAGGCCAGATCATGAGAGGCAGTATGCACTGTCTTACCTTCATCCAGGCCTATCACATGGAAGCAATGGTCTATCACAACATCACAGATCACCTATGGCATGACTCAGCACATACACCTTCCTGATACAGTTGAATACACACTTGAACACACCCTCCACATGGGCTATATTCCCATACAAGGGTGTACATCAACATGCATCTATCTGAGTACAGGGGACAGCAACTGATGCATGCATGTATAGAGACATCCTGACTCTCCTTGACTGTGAGGTAGACCAACATGTGATCATGGACCTCTTCTACATATACACTAGTCATATTCTGGCTGTGTGAGCTGCTACCTCATGTCTTTTACATCTAATAGATGTCCTCAAAGAGGTCAACGAGGGCATGCATGACGACAACGGTATCATCTTGTGGAACTTGACCAGGTCAAGCATTTGACAATAATCCACACTGAGGTATTCACTCACCACTGTCATATGTGGCCATAAATGGCTATACCACCATTGGGTAGACCAGTGTATCACATAAGTGTCATCTCAATATGTTCATATGTGTGACATGATCTATATCTGAGGTTCAGTGGTCAGGTCCATACATCAAGGCTGTCTGCTAGGCCCTTTTCTGTCCATTAGTTAAGTGATGGACATCACACATGACATACCTATGCTGTGTCCACACATCTGCCTGAAGTTTTACAGAATGTAAGCAATCATTGACTCCAACTGTGATATTAGTATAATACAGACAGTAGCAACACATACCAAACACTGCTGCTGCAGGCATGACAACACCTCCATTGACAAGACACGTGGGAGGATCTGTTCATTCAGGAAACAAACACCACCTAAGTATAATGTGGATATCACACCCTATAATCAGACAAATAGCTATGTGACCTATATGGTGGGGTGGATGGCAAGTGGTACATCCACCAGCATATGGTCAGGGTGCTGACTACTCCCTTGAATGTAATACAAGTACTGATTATGTGAAAGATATCCACATAAAAGGCCATAATACCTTCATGGTATCCAGCCTTCATCACACCAATAACTGTTTACAATGCACCCTTCTTCATGTACCTCCCTACACATCTTCCAGTGATGTGTAACTGAAGTATACCACCTTTATCACAGTGAGCAGTCACACAGCTTATTGGCCATACCTAGGTATTCTGTCTGTGGAATATACAAGACTGTCTGATGGTTTGAAGCACCAATCTAGGTACACACTACGTACATAGGTGTTTGACAACATTAATGACATGTACATCATTCACAACAGTGTGGATTGTGCAATATCTGTATATATACCATGCACACAAGGCAACTAGCATGTATTGCCCATACTGTCGCATACAGGTATAGCAATGTCTCTCCTAACACCTGCAGCAGATGTTACAGTGCCAGGACAGTGTGCATGTTTACCCTCAGAGTATGAATGGATCATAATAGTTGTTCAAAAGTGTGTGTGCAGGCTCATCTGTGATTAGTCCATATCACATGTTATGTCAGAGGTATGGGATTACTGGTGCTATTATTCTGATATTGTGCATGATTGTGGCTGGTTCTTATAATGTTTTCCATGAGCCTTTACCTGTGCCCACCTTGCTGGAGACAGCTGCTGAGATTACACTCATATTCAGGCATATCAGTTTGCACAGCTTAACAATATGCATTCTACCCTAGTTGAATGTCAGATCCCTGATAGATGTACTCTGCATTATTTGTGTAAGGATGCTCATCTCACATAGACATCCTCCCCATTGTTATGTCACCTTGTGCGACAGTCACATAAAACACATTTTCACTGTACAATCCCTACTGTACCATATAAATATGTGATTGGTGTTGCAGTCACAGCCGTCTTCCATTGATATGCCCTACTCTGCTGTACATTGGATAGTTTCCCCTGTCCTCTTTTCCTGTGTTCATTCCTACAATTCATGTGTGTCCCTATCCAATACACACACTTTCCCTAAGTGTTCATTTTACATGGCAGTACATGTCCCATTACAGATCATATACACAGCTTCAGTAGACAATGTCAGGAGTGGAATATCACAATACTCTGCATTGTAAATCCACTGCCCTGTACTGTGTTTGGGCCATATACTTCACTCATACCTCTCAATTGTCCAGATTTTCCACGGATGTCCAGATACTTTCCTTATAAAATTTGTGGCTTTCTGCTACATCACTGGGATGATCTTTGGACTGAAGTGACTTAATACTACATACATTTGAGTGCATACCTCTCAACTGTCCTGATTTGTGCAGAATATCCAGTTTTGTCTCATATTTGTGAGCTTTTCCTCATAACATTTTAGTTTCCTGACAAATCACTGGCATGTCATTCAGAGTGAAGTCAGAAAGTGATGACAGACATTTCCGTTTCAAACTTCATGCTTTACAGAAAGTTCATGCTACTGTACAACCTATTATGCTATCAACTTTCTAAGTTTGGAAGAGCAATATTAAAAATCTCTCCCTATTTTGGGGCCTTTTTCTCATTATTTATGGCTTTGTTCAGATTTCTTGTTTTAAGAGGTTAAGTGATTGATTCTAACACATTTCTTTGTGACATGTATGTCAAATATGGCCCTATTTCTGGTTATTTGTCTCCTTATTATGTTGGCGGTTGTGCAGATGTGTTGTACTAACAGATTGACAGCTATCTGTGAAGCCCCGGTGATCATTGTGGCATTCTATACAAATTCACAGTCCGTAGATGCTCTTCTTTACACAGAATTGACATCTGCATTCGTTTACGCAGTTTCCTGGCCTGCAACACTGTTGCCAGCCATGAAACCTAGCTTAGATGGACCACACGCAATTAATATTCATTGCATGCTACCACTCACCACTCACTGCCGTGCAAACATATAAATTCCATGTAGGCTTCGTGCGGTGCCTACACAGAGTTTACTGAATCCCAGGGCTAGTCTATTTCATATTTTTCCATCATACATTACCAACTCTTAATTACTTTCTTCTTCCAGTTTATCCCCTAGAAACAACTAACAAACAGCATGATCTTTAATTGAATATTTTCTAAAGTACCTCTTTGTCCCATTTCCTTTAGTATTAACCACATCTGTACAGCTCTTTTCTGTCTTGATCCATCATCTTGTCATTCACAATGATTTTTTTTTTCTTCATACGCCCTTATCTAGCAAACCTGACAAACTTTATATGTAATATGGGCAATAAATAACGTGCTGGACACTTTACTCAAGCTTACCCAGAATGTTCCTCCATCTAAATACTCTTTTTACCATTAATCACAATATCTACCCAACTTGTAAGAGACAAGTATCCTTTAATCCCTTGGTTTCCTCATTCAAGCTTCCATCAGACCCATAACTTTATTTGAACTCATCATTCTTAATCATTAAAACTGAATTAAATATTGAGAAAGCATTGCCACTCATACATTTTATATACTTCTACTATCTTTGGACATAATGTTTTGCATATTCTTTTAACTAATCCTTCTAGCCCTTAGTTCATGATTATTGAATGATCACACTCTTTCCTCCCACCTAATCAATGTCCTAACAGGAGAGAAATAGAAAGAAAGCATTTGGTGCCTCATCCTACACATTCCTTAAAGTCAGAATGTTCTCCAGTCCATAAAGCATGTCCCAGGAGTCTTTTAAAATATTGGCATTGTTTTAAGTTTTGAATCTATATATTTAGCTAAAGGTGCTGCCACTGATCCATTGGCCGAGACAATAGACCCAAGTGGTGGGTCCAATGTGTTTTTGTGTACCATGGGTATACCAAAGATAGAGGGAACTCTAGGTTTGTCAACCTTTAAAAAAATGTATGTCTCCATGTCTGTAAGCCCCTCAAGCAGTAAATCATTTAAGCACATTTGAATTTTCTTGTACGCAATGTTGACTTCATTCAAAGACACTCTAGCGTAAGTTTCTTCATCATTAAGTATGTCCAGCATTTTACCTTCATAAACAATGTGATCCATTAAAACAACCCCCCACCCTTGTCTGGTTTCATAATTCTAAGATTTTTGTTTTCCTTAGATTCCTGCAAAATTTTTCTCTCCTCCATTATTAAGTTAGGGGTCATTCTATCATACATAAGCTGTTTCCTTAACTCCTTTTCCACCAACGATTCAAAAATTTTAAGAGTGGGGATGTAGAGGTGGGTTAAAAGTGCTTCTCTTGGTTAAAGGGTTGTGTATGTTTCTTCTCTCCTGTCCATTAAAAAACAATTCCATAGTTTCATAGACATGGAGACATACACTTTTTTAAAGGTTGACAAACCTAGAGTTCCCTCTATTTTTGGTATACCCAAGGTGCACAAAAACACCTTGGACCCACCACTTAGGCCTATTGTCTCGGCCGATGGATCAGTGACAGCACCTTTAGCTAAATATATAGATTCAAACCTTAAAACAATGGGTTTAAACAATGCCAACAATTTAAAAGACCCCTAGGACTTTTTAAGATATATAGACAATACTAACTTAAACAGCAGACAGAGTTTTATCACATTGGATGTTGTAAACTTATTTACATGCATCCCACATGATGTAGGTCTCCTATGGTTTCAAGAATTTTTAGCTGAGAGTCACACTATTCCCTTCAATGTAATTCATACTTATATAGTTTTGATGGATTTAGTACTGAAGAATAATTTTATATTCTTTCAGGGTGAGTACTTTAAACAATTGAAGGGAGTAGCAATGGGTGCACATTGTGGCCCCATTTATGCAAACATCATTATTTTATATTGGGAGAATAAATACATTTTTACTTCAGATTTTAAGAGTTACTGGAACCTTTATGGGTGTTTTCTTGATGATATATGTCTGTTTTGGAACAACTCAGAAAATAAATTTCTGGAATTTCTAGAATACATTACTAACACTACTCATTTTTTACATTTTACATATCAAATAAACATTGAGTCGGTTTACTTGGATGTTGTTATACAGAGGTTTGGTAATGATTTTAAATCCAGGATACATAGGAAACAGACGTTTTCTAATTCCTGTTTACATTACACTAGCAGCCACCCCCACATCAGAAAAGAGGGTAAATAAAAGGTCAGTTGGTGAGGGCTAGTAGAATGACCTTTGATGATCAGGATTTTCAGAATGAGTGTAAATATATTATGGAAATGTTTAAGGCTAGAGGTTATCCTGGTGATTTCTTACCTGAAGTTTACACATAAGTCATGGAGGCCAGGTCTCACAGATTTGCTCCCATCTTGGGTAAAACTCTGCCTTCTTTGGATATGGCCACATTTAATGGTGACGGTGATGATGACCGGGGTAAATTTCCATCCGCTCTAGTCATTACTTATAATGGTGAAACTAATTTAGTGAAAAGGGAAATAAATAATGAATGGAACAGGTTTGCCAGGTTATCAGATTTAAACAGCATATTTGAGAAACCACTTAAATATGTATATAAAAAAGGCCGTAACATCAAAAATATACTAGAAGGAGGTTCACACAACCAAAACTATGGCACTTGTTCGAGTAGCAAGAAAGGAACACACAAGTGTGGAAACTGCCCTCAATGTTGTAACATCTGGAATGGAGATTTTTTTTTTTTTTTAAATGTAGAAACAAACATATTGTGACTAAAGGGTTTGCAAATTGCAGTACCACAGGTGTTGTTTACATTGCCCTGTGCAGGTTATGTGGGTAAGACAGAGAGAGAAAGTTAAAACAAAGAATATACGAGCATGGGTAAGATATAAGAAAGAAAAATGATAATGCCCTGTTCAAGCATTCACAAGAATGTGTAAATACTGAGTTTAAATTCTTTGTGATAGAAGTTGTACCCACTGACCCCAGGAGAGGACCCTGGGAGATCCGGCTTGAATACAGGGAGTTATACTGGCAATTGGTGTTGGATGCCAGTAACCAGCCAGGGTTAAATGACATGGTATCTTTAAAGCCAGTTCTGAAACTCAGATCTGCCAAATTATAAACCATAACAGTACAATGATTATTATATTCAATTAATTTTAGAATAATATTTATATATACATTTTGTTGATTTATTTATGTAATTATTCTTGCTTTTTCCACTAGATGGTGCTATTTCATTTGATCATTTCTTACATGATTTTATATAAGTACTGCGGTGGTGGTGCTGCGGTAGCGTTGTCGCCTCACAGTAAGACGCTGTCCGGTTCGATTCTCAGCTAGAGTGTCTTCTGCGTGGAGACATGCATGAATGGGCATACCTTCGTTGAAGGTTGTGCGGCAGAGCTGGCAACTCGGTATGTAAAAATCAACTGCCAATCATTAGCGGACCACAGTTCCGCTGTGGCGACCCCTAACCGGGAAAAGCCGAAAGACACAACAACATGGTTTTATATAAATGTTTTTACAAAATATTTATTGTTTTACATCATAAGAATTGTAAGCATTTTATGTGGACAATTTTACACAACACACCCCATTTGATGCATTTTACATTACAAAAAGTTTTAAGACTGAGTTTATATGTTACAAATTTTATTTGTCTCATACATTCTGTATTTTAATTCATTTACACTGAACCTTCATTGTTAATTGATCAATGCTTCTTATTGGTTAATTTCCATTTGAAAATGTATTTAACATGACTTTTGGGACAGTACTTGCCTATCTGATGAAGTTTGTAAGACGAAAACGTAAGGGGAACTGTTTTTATAACGTTTATGTGCTTTGATGTACTTTGTGCTTTTAAGTTACTGTGTTAGTGTGTGCTTTGGATTAAACTTCTGTTGAGTGGACCAGCTGGTTTCCGGTGCCTTTATACAGGTTTTCTAGTAGATCTGTTATGAGACTTGCAGTTAGTTTCCAGGATAATTTATAACATCATCATTTAGGCTATGATAAACCCAAATCAGGTTACCACAAAATAGATGATAATGAACGGAATATAGATTTTAGCTTCCTCAGTGTTTCTTCATATTTTCGCTCATTTTTTGACCCTGTATGTTTTGTACATAATTTTGGATATTTTCCAACTTATTTATTGTATTTGACTACAGGAATGGTTCAATTGGGATGACAGGATGCCTCATTTTGGCAGAAGCCCAGGGTGAAAAGCTCCATAATAAAATGAGTGAACAGTAAGACAACAGTATAACAATAATGAATACATTTTACATGTTGTTCTTTCTGCTTTTCCCGGGTAGGGGTCGCCACAATGGAATTCCGATCCGCTAATTATTGGCAGTCGATTTTTATGGTGCCGAGGTGCCAGCCCGATGTCCAACCTTCAACGACGGCATGCCCATTCACGCATGTCTTTCGAACGCCACTCTACCGTGGGGAGGACATGCAGACTCCATACAGAAGGCGCTCCAGCTGAGAATCAAATGGGAGAACCGCTTGCTGTGAGGCGACAACGCTACTGCTGCACCACCGCGGAATACTAATGAATACATTTTATATGCATAAATACATTTTAGGTCAATACAAGTTAGTAACAGTTTGATAAAGACGTTTTACACTTGATATGGAACTAGTACACAGTAGAATACAAATGGCATGCAGTGTTACATTTGAGGACAAGAAAATGAAAAAAGTTTTTTTATGATTGACACATAATGCAATGTTTCCAAAGCTTTATGACAGAAACATTTTTTTGTAAATTGAGAGGTTAACAGTAAGTGTAGGAGGTTCTTTGGAAGTACAAGAACAGTAGAACAGATTGTAGTTATACCATGAGGAGAACGATTAGTATCCTCTACACAACAGGAGTGAAAACCAGCTCTGTGCTCTAATGTTGGTCAGTGGCCAAGGCAGAAAGTATGAACAAGTCAGACACTGGGCCACTAACACAATTAGAAATGTTCAAAAGCATTATGTCCCCATTGCAAGAAAGTATAGGGTGATGGGAGACAGCCTGGCTGAACCATCATTAACTAAGATGGATGAGTTTCTTGAGATGGGGGAGTCCTGGTGGTCCAGTAGTTAGGATTTGACATTTTCTCCTGAAAAGTCTGGATTCAGTTCCCAGTACAGGGAAGCTTCAGTGCAGTTTTTTTCAGCGGGGTTTGGGGGTGGCATAATGGTTACAATGTAACTTACAGACACAGGATACAAGGTTTGAGTCTCACCTTTAGGAAACATAGTTAGATTTAAAAAGCTCCCCCTCCCTGGGATTGATAGCCTAGTAAATGCTTATGAACCTGTAAGCCTCACTGTGCAGAGGATGAGATTCTTCACTATTCCACAGTAGAGTGTTGGACCTTGGTGCAGAACTGCATTGCATTTCTAGAATCTACATTAGAGATGTGGCAATGCATGCTGATGGATTGCACAGTTTAGTGTTTCCCCTGAAAAGAATCTACATTAGAGATGTGGCAATGCATGCTGATGGATTGCACAGTTTAGTGTTTCCCCAGAAATGTAGTTTTCTCTGTTGTGTAGGAGTATGAGGGCTTCAAGAAGCAAATGCACCTACACAAGATAAGGTCTATCACGTTATGTTCTACCACTATCTGCCATGCTAATTATTTCTGAATGGGGAATAAAGCAAACAATGGGTCTGACTTATCATAGGTATTTTAATTTGACATCTTCACAAGGGCTATACTATCCTGCTCCACAACCATGGATATCCAACTGCCTAATGTTGGAGACAAGTCTGATTTTTGACAATGATGACATTGAACAGCTGGCATGGACAGACAGCACAATGTCTGTTTTGGATACAGGGAATGTGGATTTCATATCCCCTACCCAGTCAGTTGACTGGTCTTCTGTGGAACCCACACAAAATTCACAGATTACCAGTGAAGGGCAGGTTGTTGCAGACAGATCTAGGTGGGAAGGTATGGCACCCCCTGCAGTACATCCATCAACTCCACAGGACATGTGGACAGAGACCTAGCTGGTTCAACTAACACCCTGTGCCTGCCTTATGAAGTTGCAACCCAACCCTCAGCTTTTGAAGTGAAAAAAAAGTACATCAACATAAAAAACTGCAGTTCAGTTCCCAGTCCACTTTCAAACCATCCCCACACCACCCAGTCCACTTTCAAACCATCCCCACACCACCCACAACTCTACAAGTGAAGAGTAAAAAATGTCTCCATTTCTTCTACTAGCACATCAGTTAGGTGGCCTTACACACACACACACACACACACACACACACACACACACACACACACACACACACACACACACACACACACACACACACACACCCTCCTGCCTTAGGAGCCAATGCGGCCCTTTTCTGTGCCCTAACGCTCCCACCCTCTTCCATCATCGTATTTTAGTTAATGAAAAAAAAATTATTTTTTATTTTAAATTGTAGCAAACCACCTCCTACAAATGTAGCAAGCAGTTGCTACAGTTTAAACCCGCAGAGAGTGCTACAGCACACAGGATTTACAAAAACGTTTTCTTTTTTTTTTTTACTTTTAAACTGTATCAAACTGCTTACTGCAATATAGCAAACAATTGCTACAGTTTATACTCTGCTCAGAGCACTATAGCACACAGGTTTTAGTTTAAACAAAAATAATTTTTTTAAACTGTAGAGAACTTTGCTACAGTTTAGACCACAGTGGGAGTGCTACAGTACTCAGATTTAAGCAAAAATGCAATATTGACTTTTAAAGGCCAGTATGCATTAAACAGCAATTGGAATCAGCCAACTCCACCCCTTAACAATTTGTGCCATGGCAGTTGCCCCCTTCGCCCCACCCTAGCTATGTTTCTGTATGGGATCAACAGGAGCAGTTGATGTACTGGCCATGTGTACCAACACCCCTCAAACTTGCTGTTGCAGTATCTACAGTACAGCTAATATGCACAGCCATTGTAGAGGCAAAGGCTATCAACACCTTAGTCTTTGCAGAGATAGTACCTACTTTAGGGCATGTGTGTGATGATTTGAGGGACAGCATGTCCCTTGAGTGTGACATCTTGGACTTGTTCTGTCACCTGCTGATACAACCAAGGCCCTCAGTTATGTGCAGGATGTATGTCATGTCCATGACATGCATCACATAGCCACTTCACATTTGGCTCTTGTGTTAACGGCCATCATGAATGTGGGAGGCCTAGATCAAGCACACAGAGTGCCACGAATTTCACTGCATCATCTGATGTGGAGACACATATGAGCAGATGAGGACATCAATGAGGGTGTGGTGTTCATTCCAGTGACACATCTGGTACAGCCCATCACTTACATTCATTCAGCATGCCTACCTCTAAGGCAAGGACTTGCTACTGTCCATGACACTCCAAGGACAGGCAGCTCCAATGGACAGGAGCATAAGAAGAATGCTCACATTTTTTCTGGGCTCCCCTAGACCTATCTATAAGACTCACAAGAGTGCTGCAACATCTGATGAGGCTATATCCTTGCAAATACAAACATGCCACTGCAGGATACAGTTACACATACACACAGTGCCAGTGGCTCCTCCCAGAACATTTTACCTTACAGCCCAATCCAACCCACATTATAAACACACTGCACAAAGACAATGGACACTCATGTTCCCACCCCCATCTGTACATATTACTCTGTCCTTTGTACCTTGTTTATTTAGGGTACCAGTGACTGATGCACACAAAGGCCAATCTATGCAAGGATAAGCACAGTCAGGTTGTAGGCTTGCATGCATCACTTTTACTATAGTGCATATGCTTAATCTGATACAAAGCTATGAGCTAGCCACTGCCTATTGGCCAATGTCACAACTTACTGCACTCACTTTCATATATCATAGCCATCCACTGCTTTTGGGGTCCTCGAGTGACTCCTCATCCAGGGCCCCCTCCATTAAGTCATGTGGTGGGATTTGTTCCTCTCTCATATTTCCTCCCTGCTGCAACTGTTTTCTCAATATTATGTTGTGTAACATTGCACATATTGAGGATATCTTAGCACGTACCAGGGTCATACTGCAGGGCACCACCAGATACATTCAGGAAGTGAAAGCATATCTTCTTTAGCCCATACCCTTGCACAACGATGGCCTAAGTTTTTCACAGGGCATAGTTGTAGTCACTGTCTGCCATGGTCTCTGGATTTCTGATTGATGTCATCAACTATGGCTCCAGTGCATATCCAGCATCACCAATAATGTCCTAGGGAAAGTTGCCCCTCATAATTTGTTGATACAAGTCATATATGTGTGCCATATGTGGGAATCATGGATAGTGCATGGGTGGTCTGCAGATACGTTGTAGATTATCCATGTGCTTTACTGACAACTTAGTTGATGGAGTGGTAATATTTATGGTCCAGGTATCTTCATTCCAGCTCACCAGGTGGAGCTTTTACTTGAATATGGGTGTAAATCTATGGGTCCAAGTACCGCTATTATAGAAGCCCTACATGGTGCTCTTTCTTCTATGGTTTGAGGAAACTATAAATGTCCCCAACATTCTGTAGCATGGCATCAAAGAATTTGTAAAGTATCCTTGAGTATGTTGACTGGGAAATCCCCACTCTTGTCATCTGTAGGTCACTGAAAAGCCACTGTATCTAGTCTACCGAGAACCACACAAACCTAAATATCCACTGGAATATGTAGCCCATGACTCCCTTGAGCCTGCAAATGAGGGCAACACATATCAACCAGCTCCTGCTTGGTGACAGTATCCATATGGTAATGGTCTATAGTGTTAGGGCACGAAGACCATGAAATGTTGAGAGACCAAATGGCACCTCAGGATGTGATGCTGTGCAACATATTGGCTAATAGCAGCAATTACAGCCTATTGCACATATATATTTGCCAAAGCTGCAGCTTTTGCTAATATTATTCCTCTATTCTCTTGCTATAACACCAGAACTTTATCAAGGTCAAATTCATTGGTGTTGCCACGTCTAGTCATGCTTTTTTATACATTTCTGAATCACTACACTAAAATTGTTTCTTCTTATAGGTTCATAGGAGATTACTACTAGGCTAACGGCTCAAAAGCTCTTACAAGCCTAGTCAGTTTTACCCAATTTTCTATCCCTAGGGAGAAGATAACAAGGGTCAGCAAGCAGGGTGTTGACTATTTTTTACAGACTGTCTCTGTCCATAAGGGACATGGGTGCCACCCTAGAAATGAATTTGCGATTTCCCATCCATTGGTCCAGATTGCACTTGAAGATGATCAAGGAAGGGCTCTGCTTCCCATGAACAGGAAGCTTATCCCAGAGGAGGGGCAATTTCTGGGACACATATCTGTGTCTCCAGCATGATCTCTTCATGTCAGAGATCAGGTTTAGATTTCTAGAGTGGATAACCCTTGTGCAGTTATTTTTGCAACGATACATTTCCCTCTGGGCTGGGTCAAAGACTGCCTTGTAAGCCAGACACAGATCCTCAGTAATCGGTAGGAAACTAAATACAGTGATACAGCTTTTAATCAGACCACATATGACATGTTGGTTATACCCCGTATATTTTTGGTGAGAAGCCTCTGAGGATGCTCCATCTGTTGCAGGTGCCTGGTGAGCTACATGCCAGAGGGTGCATTGTACTCAATTATTGGCCTGATGAGGGCCAAGTACAGTAGTACTATGACATCCTTAGATCTGGATGCCAGCCTTTACTTATAAACTGAGCCACATAGAAGGATTTCCTCACCACCGTGGACACATGGTGGTCAAAATTCACTTTACTGAGTACCCAATATCTCTCACCACTGGGTCCACTCTTGCAGGGGGGGGGGTGCTATCAATGTTGTGATTTGCAGTAGTATTTGAATCCCAAAGGGTATTATTATGCACTTCTTTGCATTTAGTTGGAGGCCATAGCTCTGACACCAATAATCAGTCTGCGTAAGAATTTTCTGTATGATATCAACATCATTTGGCAAGTCAATGATTGCCCCCAGCTTGCAGTAATCAGAAAACTTGGTCAGGCAGAGGCCATCTACATTTTCTTTGACATCTCAAAAGTATATTCCATACATGAGGGGGCCCAGCACCGACCCCTGTGGTACTCCACTGGTGACTGGTCTCTTGATATGGATTCCCTCACTCTGACATGTGTCCTATCCGCAAGCTATTTGGCTATCCATCTGGTGATGTAGAAGTTTATGGCCAATTTTGTGAGCACTGAGAGGAGTATTGTGTCAAACTGGCCAGGTCAAGGTAGACTGTATGCACTGTCTTATCCTCATCCATGGCCTTGGTGACCTTCTCAAAGTCCACCAGACTGAGCTGGAAAGACCTGCTCTTGAGAAAGCCAAACTGGACAGGGTCTAGAATCTAGAGATTTCCTATGTCTTTGTTAATCAGGTCCATGATTATCCTTTCCACAGTCTTACACATGAGGCTAGTCAGACTTGTGCATCAGTAGTTTCTTGGGTCAGTTGTTGGTCACCCCTGTACAGAGGGATGACTATTGCTGTCCTCCACTCTACTGGGACAACGCCTGTCTGAAGACTGTGATTAAATAGAGATCTGGGTCTGCTAGATTATGCTTCAAGCTATTTAATAGGCACCCTGGGATTCCATCAGAGCCTATTGATATTGTGTTTCTAGCTTTAGAGAGTTCATTGATGACCCATTCTTTTGTGATAACAGGCAAAGAAATGGTAGGGAGTATTTGTATTTTATGTGAAGTGAACGGAGGTAATGAGGGGGTGAAATCTTAGCTGAATTTATTGGCCAGCAGGTTTGCTATTTCTTCTGGCTGAATATAGGTAGTGCTATCTACAGCCAACTCTGCACATTGCTGAGTGTTTCCCTTAAGATTTCGGACATAACTAAAAAATGCTTTGCGGTTATCCTTTGCTTGGGAGGCTATTTTAGTTTTATATTTAGCTTTTCAAGACATGGCTAGTTCCCTGATTTTCCTGTTGAGACTAATGAGGGATTGTTTTCTCTGTTGTGCTCCTTCCCACCTGCTTCTAGACAGGAATTTCTTCCTTCTGTTGTATAGTCTATTTATGCTAGGGATCCACCATGGTGGCTTGCTTTTCTGGCTAGACCTGGGTTTAGTTTGGTCAGGTACTGTCATTACTTATGCAGTTGTTGTTTAAGTGGATGTACAGGGCATGTGTATATACTTTCTCATAGGCCTCCATGTTTTTGAGGTTAGGGGGAGTTTTAAAATTATGTATGCTATCACTTACCAGAAAGTAATCTGTCCTGGAAAAATTCTTGTGTTTTAGGGTTTGATGGGGGTACTACTGTTGCATTTATTTCAAAGACTGATTTATGATCCAGTCTTACCAATGAGGACATTATGCTGGGGGGGGGGGTGAACACACCCCATGTTTGAGAGTACTATGTCAAGGATATTTGAGCCCCTAGTGGGAGTGCAGACCAACTGATCCACAGTATTTGCACTGTTTTTTTGATTACCATATACCAAGTGCCTCTTTGTAATCTATCCATCCATCCACTCCTTTTTTCATCAGGGGAGCTGTACATTGGTGACCCTTCTTGGCATGACACCAGGTCTTTCCCTAAGCTATCTGGCATGAATCAACAGATGTGCAGGTCAGTGATCATGGCACTGACAGCTGCTTCACACACCAT
Source organism: Protopterus annectens (assembly GCF_019279795.1). Taxonomy (NCBI): domain Eukaryota; kingdom Metazoa; phylum Chordata; order Ceratodontiformes; family Protopteridae; genus Protopterus; species Protopterus annectens. The sequence continues at coordinate 1,265,569,814 of NC_056728.1, forward strand.
GGTAGCAATGGTAAGCATGCTACATGGCCTGCATAACTGAGGATGTTTTACAGGCCCATGGAGTGTGGGATGACCTGAAGCAGATGCATAGTGATCTGGCACATGTGGACTTGGAATAGCCCACATGGCATACATATATGTATATATGATGCATATCACAACCTATTTCCATTGTGCAACTGCAGGCCACGGATATGCAAAGGTCTGAATGTGAGGTGGATAGCAACACTATTTTGGAGTACATTCCTTCTGATGGCCACAACACATCTATGGGCAATTTCATGGTTGTAGCTGATAATGCTCATTAAGCTCTGTTCATGGGACACCTCTTTTGACCAGCCACTCTGGTTTCCACAGTGCCACACTATCCCAATCACCAATTAGCTTAAGAGTTTCATGCCTATCTATGGATGTCAAGTGTAGCTAGCACCATGAACTAGCTGCACACTTCTGCAGCTCTTTAAATGAAGAGAAAAAAATAATGCATTGCTTTTAAAATGTAGCAAGGAGTTGCTACAGTTTAAACTACACAAAGTGTTACAGTAGTGCTCAGATTTTACTGCAAATACAACACCAGCTTTTAAAAGCTCGTATTGCACTAAAGAGCACTTGAGAATTGGGGTGATGCATGGTTTGGCATAATGGTTAAGAATGACTCATTGTACCCCCCCCCCCAACACTTTGCTCTTGGGGCCGTTGCACCTTTTGCCCCACCCTAGCTTTGTTACTGGCAATCTGCGTCATGGATGCTGTCCATCTTTTAGTTTCCAAAAAGGAAAGTCACATCAGGTTTTTCCTATGCACACCACATGTGGTACACCATTTCTCCCACAGAACGTAACCAGCCCTGAAAATGAAGGGCCGTGTAGTGCAGTTGGTGAATATTTATGACATGGAAGCTCCACCCCACTCTCCTACCCACCTAAGGGACTGTTGTGGCAGCTGCATTCCCAGTTCCCGTGATCCTTACATATGACCGCATTTTTGTCATCTGTCACTGTATCCCATCCCACCTGTGTAAATAATGACTACGCCTTTCTTACCCATCTGACCGAAGTGGATAAGGCAAGGGTTAATGCACAGCACGACCAGCTAATGCACTATAATGCATGGTCTGCGTGTGTAAATGTATGCATTGATTTTACTGTGTATTGTCTTTATTATGGGTCTTAACTGTGGCCGAGATGCTGCCTCTTTGCTTCGTATGAAGGAGTACCAATTACTTTCCTTTGATTATCAAATGGTTATGGATAACCATTGGGATATTTTAACTGCATATTGCTGAGGGCATATTGCTGAGGTACAAAGAGTTTGCAATGGCAGTTAGAAGCTGTTGGTCTAATAACTCCCCCCTTTTTAGACATTGTTTTGAGTGCTGTATTTATTTACTTCTGGATATCATTTTTTGTATCTGTGTACCAGAGTGGAAACATTTGCATTTCTACTGATTTGGAGTATTGGTTTCTTTTCCTGGATTATTCAGTGGCTGTAGATAACCATTGAGATATTGTAACTGCATACTGTTGAAGTACGGCCAAATGGTTGGCAACTGTAGCTTCTACTAGTTAGAAGCTAGTGACCTAATAAACATGCCTTTTTCTGGACATTATTTCAAGTGCTACATTTGTTTGGGTCAGGGTTGCCACCTTTTCAAATGCCCAAAGTGGGACTTTGTTTGTAGAAATATCAGATTTTGCAGGACAAAACATACCCCTGACCAGTACAAATGATAGAACTTTACTTTGTCAAAATAAAAGCTTATTTGTGTAGGATTTGAGTTGCTTATACCATTTCATATAAAATTTAGGTGTTTTGCCCCCCCCCCCCCCCACACACACACACACACACACCCAGAACACAATTGCCCAAAGAGGGACTGTCCCTCCCAAAGTGGGACAGGTGGTAACCCTAGTTTGTGTATATTTCAAGTACTACATTTGTGTGTGTACACACACACACACTTATGCATGGGCAATACCTTAACAGCGTCAAAAGTTTAAAATATATGTCTATAATTTTTAAGGTCCGACTCCTAGTCTAAGCTCTTCAAAAACGTTTCAAAATAATGCAAAGTAGAGCACCTATTTACATAAACCTTGGAAAAACATCACTCCTCTATCAGCAAAAAATAGCATCACGGTTTTTTTTCCTTTAAAGATTATCTTTATTAACATCATACTCAACACTGCAATAAAAAATCAAAAGAGAAAATATGTTAAAACTAGACAATTACAATTAACATAACAAAGGCATCGGTCACCCAAATGGCCCCAATAGCTGAAATCCTCACTTTGCGCAGCTCCCTGTTCTGGTTTCTGAGCATATTTTCTCTGATTTGGAGTGCTTAGATGAAATTTTTTAGAGAATTATTTCAGAGTTGCTGCTTATACCACTGTACAAGTTAAGAAATTGTAGCCATTTCTATTTTAAAACCTCGACAATCAAAGTTTGTCATGCGATATTAAGCTAAAACGCAGCTCTGCAGAGGAAAAGGCATACAGCTGTGAGTTGAAAAAATCTGAAGTTAAGTTATAGGCCTTGAATATGCACATTGGTCTTCATACTCTTGCAGGTGCTAAAAGAGTTACATTCATTATAAGCTAGTAATTTTTAACAACGGGTTATATTAAACCAATAGACAAAGAATTATTACAGTATTGGAAGTGCACTAAAACATCCAACTGGCCTGGCGGCTAACAGTTTTGCTAATGCCCGCGTCGTATACAAAAAAGTAGGCATGGCCCTCTATAATTTACAGATATTCGTTTGCATTGCTCAAAACGCATCCAGCCACTATACTCTTCACTGTTCATGAATAGGTTTTCATATCTCCTTACAGCAATATACTTGCCTGTCCAACAATCTCCCTTCGATCAGTGGCAAGAAAGGTATGCTATACAACGCCAGTAATTTGGAACCAGCACAGGTGTTAAACGTCGGAACTTAAAAAGAAATACGGGGACCCCCGCCTAATTATCGTAAAGTATAAGTTGCTCTGCAGAAGTAAATGTGATGCTTGGGTAATTACCACTTCTTGCTGGCATTGCTCACAGCTATTATACTATATAATAACTTTTTTTTATATATAGATATAGTACGGGAGTGTTTGTTCATGATGTTGCGTTCTAGTGGATACTTTTGTAGAATTGATTGCCCTTTTGATTTGAGAGGGTTATGTCAACGTCCATACTGTCAGTATAGACATACTAGAGGCACAGAAAACGGTGTATTTCCCCGTTTTGCTGTTGAGGCATCTTCTAACAGCCAGAGTGACATATTAGGTGAGAACGAAATGGGGGAATTATAGTTTCGTATTTGTTTCTAACTAGGGAAACTACAAAAGTAGTCTAACACCAAGACTTTGATTATAACCTGTACATATCTGATAACCGTACGAGCAAGTAAACGGATCGCCGAGGCCTACGTGAATACAGGTGTCAAACAGTGGACTATTGAATTGCTTGTTGAACGCTCACAACACTTGTAAATTAAACTAGCCAGGAGGGAGTGGCATAGAGAACACCAAACTCCTCCAGCTACTTTTTATTTATTTAAGGTTAGCTGAAAATTTTTAGCACATTTTCGATGCTTTTCCCCCCTTCTTGAAATCGATGAAGACTAGTCAATCCACACTTACGTTTACCTTTTTATTTCTAATTCCCAATTTTTACTTTAAGCTCCACCCACGCTTTTTTGAGTTTCTTGTCAGATGCTCTGAAAGTAGTGTAATAATTATAACTCTCATAAACTTTTAAAACGGGTACTCTGTCTTGAATCTGAAATTATTGGTACAGTGACTTAATGCTGAGTGACTGTCCGAATCTTCCTATGCTACACAGATATTTTGTTTCGGTGATTGTATGCTGGATATAGGAATCAAACTCAATACATAAAGCTGTTAACAAAACAGTTTTCGTTATGCAAGCTTGCTTAAATTAAACCTGAATTATTTTTTTCTTGGGTGGGTGGGGGACTATAGTTAATTTTTGAGTATCTGAACTTCTGGTGAACAAGCCATTCGGTCCCCTAGTCTTGCATTATAATTTACTTGCTGCTGTTAAGAGTCAGTTTTGTGTTTTACAGTTCTGACATACTCATACTTGTAAGTCAATTTGTAACTTTTTTAATGGCTGCCCCAGCCATGTTTTTCAAAACACTATCTTTAAAAGATCATCTTGGGGTTCTCTCATTTACATTTTTGGGCCCCTGTGAGTTCCTTTGTAGTCACAGCTTGGTTGTGTTGCAGTAATGCAGAAAACTTCTATGCAGCAAATACAATGAAGTGAGACTATCATGAGACCAAAATAAACCCTTTTCTTCCTTTGAATGCAGAAAAATTCTATGCAGCGAATACAACGAAGTGAGACTATGATGAGACCAAAATAAATCCTTTTCTTCCTTTGAAATGCATTGTAATTGGCATTGCCACCCCCTTCAACATTTTGTATATGTATATGCAGAAAGAGCACACCTAGTCTAAAAGACCATTCTTTGAGAGTGGGCCTAGGGAGGGGAAAGATCTGGCCGTCCAAACTGCTTTGAGTTACTTGTGGTACTGTGCAGAATGGTGCTTAATACTTAGGAATGCATTATCCATGTGATGTTATTTTAATAACCATAGTACTAGGATTGGTAAGGCTAATGAATGGAGACCATTCCATTCTGAGTACCAGTATATAAAATTAGGAACAAAACACTAGTAGAAAATAAACAGTGGGGCTGTCAAAATAATGAAAAGATTAGGATGGAGGCTTGACTATTTTTGATGTTTATGCAGTGTGGAAGAGTAAGGGAGATGGAAACACTGTTTACATTGGTTTAAGGCTTAGATGGGGAGGGGTGTGGTGGAGCTAAATAGGACAAGAGAAGAAGGGACTAAGGACAAGAAAGGAATAGTTTCTAGAAAGGGAGGAGTAGTTACGGAAACCTCGAGACTGTGGACCATTGAAACACAGCTGTACTGATAGTTGACTAGCCTAGATCTTTCATTAGCATCTTCATAAACTGACAAACAGTGTATTGCAACAGCATGTTGCAGTTAGTCCCTTACAGCTTTCTTCTGTTTACTTCATTTTATTCCATTATTCCCACTAAAGCAAATTGCCTTGTCTGCCAAAATGTTCTTGTAATGTGTAATATTTTCCCCACTGTCTTTGATTCTTTGTACCACCGTGCAAAAAAAAATTCTGGTAACCTGCTTCAAAGTAAACAACCTCTGTCGTTCTTCAGTGCTTTGCTTCCTACTCTTCACTTTTTTATATATATATATATATAATTGTTCCCAGTCTGTGTGCATGCAGTCATGAGGTTTCCAATGAGCTTGTACGTGGTGTATGTTTTCATTTCTTTGTTTGGAGACCAAAACATAATGGTCTCTCTGCATTTCTAGCCCTTATTACACAGCTTGCATATATTTAGGTATGCTGATAGGGCTGCCATGTAGTTTCCTTTTATCCAATATGCTTGTTAGCTTTCTTTTAGCTGTGTAATTTTCCCGTCATTCTTTCATAGATGCACTGTTTAGTATTTTACATTGAAACAGTATTATCCTATTTTGGAATCTTGCACAAGCCTATGTAACACTGTACTGAAAAAAATGGATGTAACTGTTATACACCATTAGCAGTCTTCTTCAGAGTGGGCTCCAATTTCTGTTGTGGTTGTGCCCTGTAATCCATCCAGTTACTGCTTTGGTGCATACTCCTGTGTGTGTGTTTTTTTTTTAAATCATAGAAAACTTTATTAGTAGATTATACCTGGAACTGCTCTTTGACTCTGATTGCCAGGTCTGTACTTTGTACTTGACCCCTGTTTATCTTTGGAAAGAAAATGTATAACATTTCACTTGTTAAATTGTTAGCTATTGTCTGCTCATATCTTGGAGATGGACAAAGGCTGATAAGCTTGAATTTTCATGCTTCAGTAACATGCCACCTGGTGCTGGAGTAAATGATTATCAATAATTATGATGGTGACCTGAGGTGAGGTATTATGTCTGGCTGTTTTATTTTTACTTTTTTAAATTGTTAAAAAATTTAAAATCACTAGAGCAAAGTTCACTGCCAATGCATTACTGTGTTAAGGAAATAATTTTTAAGACATTGAACATGTTAAATAAGAACATGACTTGTGTGTTATGTATGGTAAGTTTTGAATGGCAGCATTTGGTATAACTAAAGTGTTGCACCTTTTCCTATATGTATTGATGTTAAGAGAAGTGATATTACATTTGTGAAGATGAGCTGTTTCCTGTCATGCTGAGATTTATTTGTGAAAAGCAGAAAATGGGCCTTTTTGGCTAGTGTGTTACAGTATTCTTTCTCTGATTGCATCCTTGACTGGTCTGTTGGCAGCATAATGGGAGGAAACTTCTACTGGATAGGCTCTTTTCCAGTGTACAAGTTTAGCTAGCTGTATTTTTTGCTGCAACTTGGGTATTCTTTTCAGCCTTCTTCATAAATAAATTATAGATATTGTATAAATCGTCCATTCAGTAAATACATCTGGTTATTCCACACATATAAAACAAAAATGCTTTGCATAGGGTCTATAACAGATAAAGTGAGGACGATGACCTGGTAAGAGAATAGCATGTTACATTTGCTTGTTGCATATTGGCGTTTTTGTCAATAAAACCAGTACAGTGGATCATAGATTAATACAAAAAGAGAGAATATGTGAAAGAACCCATAAGCATTTTTATTTATTTGTATTTATTTACTAGGGTAGTGCACTTTTCCAGTTTTGACCAATTTCAGGCTTATCCCGGCCCTCATTTGGAGTGTCAAGTCATCTAATTAAATTACTTTTGCTATGCTTGGAACTTGCACTCACAAACGTATGTATATTTGTTTGTTTAAGGTGGGAAGATAGCAACATTTAAGTGGAAGTCTGCAGAAAATATCATTTCAAACTCAAGTAAACCATTGCAGTCCATTATGTCTAATGGTGGACAACAAAGTAAGTGTGTCTACTATAACTCGCATCTGTCTGTTTACTATACTTGTGATTTGCTTTAAACCTGTCATCAGCACATGTGGTTGTGAGAAAGTATTAAATAGTTACAAATGTAAACTGTATACTGAAGAAGAGATGAGTCAGACTGTTGCACTGTTTATTTTTTGGGTCAGGATGTGGGTGTTATGACATCTGTATTTATACTTGGGCAAGGGTGGGGCTATAATGACTCTTGAATTAACACTTTAACATGGGTGAGGAGTGTAGCATTTAACTTAAGACGATTCTTTTAGTGCTGTCTACCAGTGTTCATAATAAGCTGTATAAAATGGTACTCTGCTATGGGCATGTGCATTTGCAAGGTTACAGAGGTAGATAGCATCCTTCTTGCCAAAAGTATTTAACTATGCTGTCCTTATCTTGAAGGCATACTCGTTAGTTAATGGATTGTTTACCACATATCACCATTGGAATATTTTAATTTGAAATACTGCTCCCCTACACTTTGTAAGCATTTGCTAAAATAGGTTTTTGCCACAACCTATTACCGTAAGTCTGTTACCTTAAATTTCAGGAAAGCGACAAGGTGGTAGAGTTAAAGGGGTGTCTTTCTAGTGCCAGCAGATGGGGTTATCAAGATGTGCCAACAGATGGGGTTATCAAGATTAGAAAAAAATATCTATAATTTGTAATAGATTTGTTATACAATGTTAATGAGGGTCTTATCATACAAACACAGTTTAGTTGTATTATTTTAAGGTTTAGTACTGGAGTTCAGCTGTATGCTGTCACTAAGAGTACTGATAGGTTTGCTTGTTTGGAGGTTTAGTTTTGTCTAATGGTGCACAGCTCTGACTGCAGGAGTGTTTCTTTATAGCATAATGGATTTTGGAAGAAGGTTGATTTTATATAAAGATTTAAAGCAGTCTATGATTTCTTTATGTAGATACCTTTTTAATATTTGAAAAGTTGTGTCACTGCTTTTTTTCAGGAATTTAAGCATAACTGATTTTTTCTTTCATTTCTGCTGTGTGAATTGAGCTGGAGGGAAGAGCATATATTTAATTTGCTGAGTCCTGTCCGATCTCAGCCATGGGAATGCATAGTAAATAGCAAAAGAGAGAGGGGTTTATAAAGATGCAGTGATTAGTTAGAAATTAAGGAACTACAGAAATGTTCAGGTGATGGAAAGGCATCTCTGGGTAATGTTGGGTTAAAGAAAAAGAGATGAACCAGGTAAGCAGACTGTATGCACAAAGTAGGAAAAGATGAGAAGGTACTTCGGGCTGGTGAGGGATGAATAGAATAACTAGAGAATAGACTGGGAGGAGTTGGAATAAATAATACATAAGGCCCAAAAACAGAACAGTAGTGTACAGTGGATAAAGGCTGTCATTTCACAGCAAAATGTTTTTTGATTTGACTGTTTAGTTGCTTTTTGTGCGGAGTCTACATGTATTGCCTATATTCACATACGTATTCTGAGTACTCTTTCCTTCCTCTTACTAAAACAAATGGTAGACTTGACTGTTGACTGAATTCTCCCCCTAAGTCATGTGTGTGTGAGAGATACTACAGAAAGCTCTAGCAATCTGCTTCCATTCCCTGTTTACCTAGTAAACTGCGTGATGGTAGAGCTTTTCACAATGTCATTTTAGGACTGAGATCTCTGAATTGTGAGCATGAAAGGATGGAAATGTCACACACAAGACAACCTACTCCCTAAAATCAAGGTGAAAGAGCTGATGTGGTTACTGGATGCTTCATTAATTAGACCCTGCATCTTGCTGTTGGAGGTTGAGTTCAGCTGTACTGGTGGGGTGATACTGTATGTGTGTACCCCACTGGTCGGTTCACACAGATGTGGGTGTGCTATGGATTTAACTTCCATTTTCCTTCCTGTAGTGTGATCTTGGAGTTGGTAAATTTAATTTGCAGGGGTTGTGGGGGGGGGGGTGCAGGGGGGCACAGCACCCCTGCAAAAACCTAAATAAAACCCCATTCTTTTGGGTTGTGGGCATGTGATGGGCGGAATGAAGTTGGTCCTTGCTACTTACTGCACAGCCAGTGGGGTATTCGTAGGAGATTACTAGGCTTATGACCCAGAGGTCACTTTAAGCCTAGCCGTTTCAACCCAGTGTAATACCACAGAGGTACTAGTCAATACCCAAGATTGCATTTAGTGATGACTGCCCATGTCCAGGAGGGTTTTGGGCACTACTTCCAGTAAGAATTTGCAGTGCAAAATCCACTCATCCAAGTTCCTCTTGAACAGTGTCATAGAGCTGCTTTGTTTCACATGAATTGGTAGCCTGTTCCAAAGACGTGGCAGTTGCTGGGAGATAAATCTGTCAGTCCAGCATCTCCTATTTAAGTCCCTGGAGCTGGTAGCCCTAGACCCATTTGATTTATGGATATGCAGTAAATTCATTGAGTTTGGGTCTTGGGGTGCTCTGTAGGCCAGGCATAAGTCTCCCATAAGAAGTCTATATGATACGGAGTATAGTGACAGGAGTTTTAGTTGGTCCGTGTAAGGCACATGCTGGAGGCCCTTCCTCATCTTTATTAGAAACCACTGAGGTCTTTCTAATTGCTGTAGGTGCTTAGTACAGTACATACCGATTGGGGCATTATACTCTATTATGGGCTGGAAAAGTGCCAAGTATAGGGGGGGTTATAACTTCTTTTTCTCTCTAGGCCATGCCTTTACTAATAGAGTGAGCTATGTGGAAAGCTTTCCTTGGAATGGTAGTAGACGTATGGTGGTCGAAGTTAAGGTCACGGCTAACCTGTGATCCCAGTTCCCTTACCACTTCATGGGTACTTAGGGTGGTGTTATTAATTTGATAGTGTGAAGGGACATTGCTTGTGCCGAAAGGAATGATAATGCATTTCTTTGCATTGAGTTTGAGACCATGACTCGTACACCATTCATTGGTCTATGTACAGCATTGCCACTGATGAAAGGTACTAGTGGTTCCTTCTCATAACTGATGGCTGAGATTGATCCAGGGAGCTATCAGCTAGTACATTTAACATAATTAATGAGGAAAACAATGAAAAAGAATCTCAGTAGAGGTTCAGAAAATGAGCTGTTGAGTGAACATCAGCATTGCTAACAAAAAAAAAAGATATGTTAGATAAATTGAAGAGTTTTGCAACTGGGCATGGCAGAATAAGATGGAGAGAAGCTGTCTAAGACCTTAGCAAAGCAGTTCAGCAATGCCCCATACAGAATGATGCAGAAAATGAGTAGGCCCACATTGTATTATGGTGGGTACCAAATTTGTTGGGGGAGGAAATGGGGTGGTTGAGTAGTAAATTCAGAGGCAGTAAAGGCATTCATTAAAGTTCTTCAAGGTTCGTTTGGGTGATGTGACAGCTATCCACAATGTGCATGAGTGCAAATAAATTTAGTCATGGATGGATCAAGATTATTTAGTGTGGAAATTTATAAACAGGAGTCTCATGATAATACATGAACAGAGAAATGCATGCAGATTCCTGTTTCAGCAAATGCAAAGGTTTACGGTTTGGTTCCAGGAATCCTGAGGTATAGTAGAAAGGATAGACAATGACAGGCACTAAAGAGGAAAAGGGCTTTGAGCTCATTATGAAACCTAAAATTAACCACCAAGAGGAAAGTAGGAAAATACTGGTGAGAAAGTAAAATTCTGGTATACTGAACTAGGTGTATTTGCTGTGCTGTCTGTGTATTTTTATTTCAAAATTATTTATTTTGAGTTTGTTTGCTGGGGTAGAGCACTGATCTCCATGGACTTTTTTCAGACTCAGCCCAGGAACAGTGTCTGGTTAAGTGACTTGCTTAGAGTCATGCAGTTAGGCAATGGAAGCGGAGGGAATCAAACTTTGCACCACTGGACCACAGGAAACTGCTCATTAACAGTTCCTTAGTCCTCTAAGTCAACTGCCAGACATTTAATTTCCATTTCTACTCCTGATGTTTAAGTTGCAAGTGATTTTGAAAAAGACTAGTGTTTTTAATTTCATTTTGTCATAGTTTATTCAGCTTTTCTTTGATTGTATCCACAAAATGATGTAATATTATGAATTTAGAAAAGATTTACATACATAAGTGAGATATTCTGGGTGAGTGAAAAACTGAAGAGCAGCATCTTGCATTCTTATTTCAGTACTACTGCATTGCTTATTTCTCACAGTAAGGTAGTCCATCTGCAAAATATAGTCAACAACATGCATTTATTATGTTTTCTGTTGCTGCAGTTAGTATGGAAATATAGAATATATACATTAATTTAGAGACATATCTGTTGGGGATTCAGTCTTGTGATGTCACAGGAGTTTTTAATCCCAAGAAGTATTTCAGTAGGGCATCTTAAAAAAGCAAAATTAGCAGTCTTGCATCACAAACTGTAAAAGTTTGTAAAGCAAGGGGCTCCACCTGAGCACAAGGATTTGTTACTTGTTTTAAGAGGGGCAGCAGTGTGGTTTTAAGGACTGATAATTAGAAATGCTGGTATTATAATCTTGCTGCATTGAGTTTTGAGACCACAGCTGGAATAATTTGCAATACAGGCCACAAATGGAAGGAAAATAAGCTGCTGCAGAGTTATTAAAAATATGAAGACCGGATCTGCTGTCATACAAATAGAAACTAGAATCTCACTGCTTAATTTGAGGGCATGGCCTATAATATGGACACAGCTTAGAGGGGAGAAAGATGAGAGATGGAATCTTGGAAGAATGGGCAAGAGGTGGGAATGGTTGGATGGTGGAAACAGATTTAGAACTGATCTGCAAATGTGCTGTTTCACAGAGATCATGATGGGGAAAGTGGAACTGATTATCTGGTTTTCACAACTCTGGGTAAATGGGTAGTTCCATTAGAAGAACTAGAAGTAGATATGAAATGGCAGACATTTACAGGGAGTTAACAATAGTCTCTTGTTTGCTTAATTGGCAGTTTTAAGCTGAGTGGCTGAACATCCATTTTCTTCAGTTTGAATTATTTGTGAGAAATTCCATGTTAACACTTTTCAGCGTATTAAATCTTGCACCTTCATTACAGTAGATTTGGGCTGTGTAAACATGCTACTCTGTAAGAACACACTGTAGTTTGCAGTGGTTGCAGAGAAATGGTCTGGAATTTTTTTCCTACCATTATTTTTTCTTCAGATGTGCTTTTTTCGGCATATAGGAGTAGCTGAGAAACTGAATTGTTCTGTCAGATGATTTATTTATGCTGAGGAAACCATGACTACATTTAAAATTCTAACTAGAGGATATTGTATAATGGTAAAAGTCAGGAAATAAAAAGTCCAGTATATGTCTGTCCTTAGCTTATTGGAGGCTTCAAAGTGGTGACAAGTTGTGTCTTGTAGATTAGCTGTCAAATTCTGTTTGTTGTCTGCGTAGAAAATTGCTAGGGTTTATGCCACCACAGTAGACCTGTTGTGTTGTGATTGGACTAACACCACATCATAGGCCTTGATAACTGGCATTTGGTGCCATTGTCTCATTTTCAAGTACCCACTTCTGCTTACTCTCTGAGCCATGCAGTATAGGCAATCCCTTGGTGTGACTCGTGAAATCATGGATATCCTTATCCTGTAAATATGGCCTTGTCTTATATCAAAATGTGCCTTGGGCCAGCAGAAGGGAGTCGAGGGTAATAAAAGGGATTGTTGTAGTACCATAAGGTTGGTTGGTTGCTGTACCGTAAGGCTTTGTAGTGGCTAAGACTCTAGTGAACAGAATGAGGCCCCTCCCCTTTCTGTAATTTTGCTTGCACCCAGTGTGTGCATTGTCATGTATTACTTTATTCTTCCCCTGAGCAGTGTGCTGCTGCTACTGCACTCAGCCACTGCTGGGAGTCCGTGACAGAATAAATGCATCTCCATTCCCCCTTAGAAGGAGAGCTGATGTGTTGTAGTTAACTGAGCCGTACTGTGGCTAGCCTTGCAACTTTATAGGTTTATCACTGAACTAAGTTGCTATGGTGAAAATGTTTGTACTAGTGAGTTACTCCTGACCTCATGTCAGCCAAAGGCATTTTTTACCATTCCAGTTGTACAGTTGTGTAAAATCTTACCATAATGGTAGCTGTCCTTGCCTTCACTGCTGCAGTATTCATTACCATATGGGATTCCTTGCCAGAGAAGCTCAGACATCCAGTCGGTATATGAAAGACTACTTGTTGCTTATTTAAAAGGTATGCCAAACATCACCCAAATGCTCCTTGCATAGCATAGGGCATAAAGGTGATGTTCAGGCTAACCATAAACAAAACTGATTGCCCCAGTAGGAACACCAGTCCAAGGAACCCAAGAAGTAATCTGTGCATCCAGGAAGGCAAGAGACTAGGGGTATGGAGGGAGGGAGTGGATATTGCAACAGTGAGGCAGGGACATCTACTGTTATGGTAAGATTTTACACAACTGTAACATGTTCTTCCATTCACTGTTGCAGTATTCATTACCACATGGGAGAGTGCCAAAGCAAGAGAAAACTGGGGTGGGGGGAAGGATCAGAAGATTCCCCTAAAAAGTCATGAATGGCACTAGCAATACCAGCCCTAGCTCTAGAGATACCATCTAACTTGTAGTGCTTGGTAAAGGTATGCACAGAAGTCCAGGTAGCTGCTTCAAGAATACAATTGGTATCTAAGCCCTTGAAAAAAGCACCAGAAGAAGCCACAGCTGTAGTAGAATAAGCCTTTATTGTGGCAGTAGAGTAATCCAGCAACACAGTCGGGTGAGTCACCGGTTTGTAATGACCTCGGGAGAAACATCTGGCAGAGGCTAGCTGGCAGAAGATTCCATTTGTACCTTTTTCTTAATGGCTAGCCCTAGGGTGGAAGATTCCCTCCTTTGTATCTTTAATGAGAAGCTTAAGGTGCTGGTTCTCAAGATACAAGAAAAGGGAAGAAAGTCTACTGTGAAGGGTTTTTGGAACAAATGCCTGACAAGTAGAATAAGTAGTATAGTCATGAGAGGCTCCTAGGCATAAAAGACACTTATCGTGGCAGCCTTTATGGGGAATCTGTCTTCCACAATGGCATTTTACCCTTCCTGGACGACGTTAACCTCAGAGTATACAAAAAAAAAAAAAAAAAACAGGGCACTTAGATGTAGGCACTCCTGGAGAAGGAAAATACGTTCAACTTGCAGAAATGGATGTAGGAAAACAGACCAGTGAAAAGGTATGTTCAGAACTGGCGGCAAAGAAGTTTTGTTTATGGTAGGCCTGAATGGTCACCACTGTGTCCCATGCTATGCAAGGAGCATTTAGGTGATGTTCGGTGTACCTTTTAAATAAGCAACAAGTAGTCTTTTATAGACTGGCCAGACGTTCAGGCTTCCACAGCAGGGAATCCCATATGGTAATGAATACTGCAGCAGTAAATGTAAGGATATCTTTAGCTACATCTCCCAACACAGAATTTTAAATATCTGTGCATGTTGTCTGATCCACCGATGCTGCCTGCTCTTGATGTCTGCTTGCTTTGGCTAATCTGATCTTGCACACACAGGGTAGAGCTGGAAAAATTCTACCAACAATATATATTGTCCACATCTGTACTGCTTATATTCACATTTTAGATGAAACTGTCTGTGTGCAGAATGGTCAGTCTGTTTAGTGTAAGAATTGTTGGTTTTAGTCAGGCCTGAAACATTTGTCTTCTGAATCATTAAATTGATGCCCTCGTTAAAGTGTTTCAGAAGTTATTTCCTGTTTTGGATTTTTTATGCTTTCCCCATTTGCTGTTTATCTTGGTAGGAGAAAGTTTTCACACTGGATTGTCTCCACACCATGTTATCCACTTTTGTTTCTAATTGTGTCACAGCATAATGATTCATACTAGGATATCTCTTCTTGATGAGGTTACCTAAATTTGGAATTTGGACAGAATTAAGTGACAGCACAGAAAAATAAGCAAGTGAGTTTGTACCGTTTAGGAGCTTAGAGAGATTGCAGTCAACTGGCCAGCCATATAGGTCTCTCTCAAATCTGGGAATAGGATCAAGGCAACCTTTGATGGATAGAGAAGCTGTGTAATTTGGTCATCTGAGTACGTAAAGATTTTCAGTCGCCAGTGAAGGTGAAGGCAATAAAGTTACCAGTGTGTCCTTGTGAAATATATACATTTGCAGTATACATGAGTATATTTATATAATTTCCATGCACGTGTGTGTGTATAAAATATACATAATGCAAACACATGTATGCATTGTGTGTATTGTGAAATTTATGCATGCATTCTGTATATTGTGTAATATACGTATGCCTGCATGTGTGTACACATGGGCAAGCATACATATGTACTTGTGTATGCATGAGAGATTTGTATTTAAGAGCTGGAAATACTGAATTTAATAAATATGTAGAGTAATCGAGGAAATGTTGGTAAACCTAGTTTTGTCATTCTTATGTTTCATACATGGATATAACAAGTTATTAGAAAATAGCTACATTCATGCCTTTGGGTATAGCCAATGATATGTAGTAAAGCCTGGAAAAAATACATTCTGATAAGAACTGTAGTTCATGCCATTTGCAGGGTTATTACTTGGTGTGTTATCAACATCTTTATTCCCCAGAATCCAAGTATCTTGTGTACATTTTCTCTACGTTATTTTAGCAGTACATAGACACTGTGCAAAATATTTATTCTGGTACCTCCGTTTGACTTTCATTACTTGCTTGCTTTTGTTTCTAGGCAAGATGGTCATGGCATGTATCAACTGAATGTGTTTACTGTGGATATGTTCTAGTTTATTTTTCTTTGTCACCTAAAGTATTTTTTTATTGTTTTTTTTGATCTAGTACCTCTTCATTCATTTACATGGTTTTGCCAGACAGTTTTGACTAACCCAGTTCTATTTTCTATTATCCGGGATAAGTAATACTTTCAGTGCTGCAGAGTATTGTAGCTCAGCTTCTGGGTTGTCTTTCAGCTGTAGGTGTATTAAAAAATGATGGATGTATTCATTATAGTAGACAGGCAAGCTTGGGACATCTATGGACTCCTGACGTAACCTAATATAACAGGTACATGTGCAAGTATTCAACAGCTTTCATACTCCTCGGATTTAGGTTACCTGCAATTTATGCAATGAATTCTCAAAAGTGCCTTTGAGATGTAAGCCCGAATAATGTTACTTAAGAAGAAAATACAGTTGTATGAATACAGTCCCTATATTGAGCAGATGCTTAAATAACAGAATCATTGCTACAAGAATCCCTAAATAGTTGGGGTAAAGCCAAATGTATATGAATGCCTTATTGGGAATTGTTGCCACAGCCATTCAGAGAAGCTGAGTTGTAAAGAAGATGCAGACATGGGAACCAGTGAGTGGCACACAGTTATTCCACCAACAAATGCTGTTAAAAATCTAAAAAAATCTCTCCAGCCTGGAGCAAAGCAGAAAGAATATCCATTAAATCTACACCTGACAGTAACTGACCAGGAGTAGTATGCTAGAAACACTAAATGCCACCTAAAAATGTTTGGTAGCATGAAAAGTATGTATGAGACTATGGTCGAATTGATGACATTTTGATAAGATTAGACACGTCATTCCTTTCTGGTAGGGAATAATTGTACACAATAGCCAACGTATTTTGTAATGTGTGTAGGACTGTTCAAATTGAGGCAAGGGAACCTGTACAATAACCATGATTCTTATTTGAATGAATACTTGATAATAGTGGTTTATGCAGCTGTATGGTGATTATTGTAATTATTTACTGTTGGTGTAATATGTTTTTTACAATATTTTCTTATTTTAGTTTAACAGAGAGTGGTTCCACATACAATGTGATCACATATCCGTGGATTGTCGAAGACATGGACGTCAAAATTTATCTCGAGAGTTCTTGACATCCATGTCTCATATCTCATAATGGCTTGGTTATGATTGGAGTACCAATCCTAATCCTGTGTCAGTGTGGGTCGGATCAAATGGAGAGTTTTGTAACAGTGTCTTATGTGATGTGGTTATGTTGGAAATGAGTGCATGAGACCTCTAAGGTACTGTCTTAATTTAGGATATGAATTTTGTGCAGGCCATTTAATTTCTCAGGGAGTGATTATCTGTAGCTTTCTCTTGAACTCTGCTAAAAATGGGTACACTGTAGGCCAAGTCAGACATTCCCAGCAAACAAGCGGTAATAAATAAATTTAAAGCTGAGGTTCAAGAATGGAAATATATAGCATGCACAGTGGAACTAAGTTCTAGGTGATAGCATGAGTGGTTTTTGAGGGGGAGACGTGATCTTGCTTTAGAATCTAAGTATATTAGCAGAGCTGTCTGGTAAGGTCTGGAAGTGAGTTAAAATTGAGTAGGTTGTAAATTAGGAAAGAGTAGAATTTTGGATGCATGTTGGGCTAGTAATGATGGTGCTGTCTTTGAGGAGTGAAGGTGATTGAATTGATAGATGTGGATAGTGGTAAACTGAAAGGAAATGTAATTATGGTAAATAAGACTGTAGGAAGCCCACATTCAATTTGGGGCAGTAGTACTTCTTTATACCACTGTTGATAGAAAGTTGGAGATTTTCTTTGATAAGAAAATTGTTTTTTTTTATGCATTTTTACATGATATTGGAAATGTAGCTGTTGGTTTGCCATGGATACTTTCTGATCTAAAGAGATTCTTTGCTAGTATAGAGTACATATCTCACGAGAGCTATTTTATCATGTCATATGCATACAGGATGATCAGGATGTGTGGGAGGTCTGCTTTTTGGAGGAGGAGTTATGTGAGATGGGGTGAATTCTTGAACTTCTTTAGTAAGATGAGCTGCAGAAAAAATGGAGTCCATTTGAGCTATATAAATTCTATAGTTTATGAAATCTTTGACGTAGGGGAGGGCATAGTAACTCCTGCTGCTATGATGGGGTGAAGTACCAATCTATGATCTACCAGTTCAAAAGCTTTAGCTGTGTCTATGAATGAAGCTGTTATGATGTCTTTATCTTTGCTGATTTAAGTGATAATTGGTGAGAGTGTATAAGGCAGCCTATGTTCATTAAAAAAAAAAAAAAAATTCATTTAACCAAGAGTATGTTTTTAAGACTTGTTTAGATTGAGCAATAACTTCTGAGAAGTAAATGCCAAAAAGGAACGGTCCAAGGACTAATCCCCGAGGGACTCCACTTGTGACTGGCCTCTTTGTAGAGGTGGACCCCCCCCCCCCAATTCTACCATCATGGGTTCTGTCTGTGAGCCAGCTGGCTATCCACTGGGTGACATGGGGGTTTGTACCTAACCTCTTGAGTTTGTCAACAATGCTCAAGTGGGGTATTGTGTAAATGCCTTGGCCAGGTCAAGGTAGGCAATGTGAATTATTTTGCACTCATCATTACTTTGACCTTCTCAAAGAAGCCCACCACGTTGAGTAGGTATGATCTGCACTTGACGAAACCAAACTGAGTTGGGACCAGTGTCTGGAGGTTTACTATATTTCTGTTGATCATCTCCATGATCATTCTTTCCATGGCTTTACGTATAAGACTAGTGAGACTTATGGGTCTTTAGATGGCCCACATTTGTGTAGAAGGATGACTGTTGCCTTTCTTCATTCTTGAGGCACGAAGCCTGTTTGGAGGCTACAGTTAAATAGTAATTCCAGAGGCCCCGATAGGTCATGTTTCAAGACATCCTGGGATATTGTCTGGGCCCATTGATGCAGTGTTGTTGGCCTTAGAGAGAGCTTTAAGGACCTGTTCCCTAGTGATAGTAGGGGGAGTTACATTTGATAATATTTCCTAAGGGAGGTTTGAGGGGGAGAGAGGGGTAAAGTTGGAGCTGAATTTATCACCCAGGAGGTGTGCTATATCTTCTGGCTCAGTATAGGTGGCTCCATTTACAATGAACTCTGCACACAATTGTGTATTGCCTTTGAGGTTGCGGACATAGCTAAAGAATGCTTTGTGGTTGTCCTTGGCCTGGAGGCCAAACTTACCTTAAATTTGGCTTTGGTAGACTTTATTTGTCCTCTCAGTTGTTTGTTTAGTTTGACAGTGCTTTTATCCTGCACCTTCTAATTTTTGCCATGAATTTTTTCCTCCTGTTATACATCCAATTGATTTTGTGATTCCACCAGGGTGGCTTGTTTTTTGAGTTAGTTCTGTACTTCTCCCTGATGGGTACAGCTACCTCTGTGCAGCTATTAACATGCTTGTACAGGGTTTCTCTGAGCAGTTCTGCATATGTAGAAGTGTTCTCAGGGTTTATGGGGGCTTGAAATTTTGCTAGGTTCCCACTTAATAGCAGGAGGTTAGCCTTAGAATTCTTCCTGAATATTCCATGTTTAGCTGGGGGTCCAGGTTTCCTTTTTACTTCAAAGGAGACCACTCATTTTGTTGTACAACCTTACTAGAGAAGGCAATACAGTAGGGGGTGAGCAGCAGTCTCCCACATTAGTGAGGACCAGATCCAGTATGGTTGCATCCCTGGTTGCTGTTTACAAAATCCAAGAATGTCTGTGCATGTATGTTTGGTGGTGTATAGGATCCCCAGTTAATAGTGAGGTAATTAGTCACCGATGAATATGGAATTGGATTGGATGGTTAGTATCTCTAATGAGCTTAAATACATGGTATGGGTTTCTTGGGTCATAGAGAAGGACCTATAGCTTGCAGGGAAGAGGTATTTGATTTTACCTGTGGTGATTTGAACATGGAGCAGCTCAAGTGCATTGTCCTGTTTGACCAGCCTGGACGTACATTTATTTCTGATGCAAGTAGAGACACCTCCACCTTTAGTCCTTGCCTGTGTAGTAGCTGGCCTAAATGTTTGGAAGGCATTATAAACTTGCACTGTCAGTGTGCTCTCCGGATTTAAACCAGGTCTCGGTGACCGCACAGACATCAGCATTCTCTAGGGTAGAGAGTTTTTAGGGAGTGGGGTTTTTTGTTTAGACTCCTAGCACTGAGTAGTAATACCGTTTAGATTTTCTTGGTTTTGGTTTGCTGTGTCGGAAGTACTTTCAGTTTGGCATTGCCTAAAAAGGCAGTATGGGGGAAGACCATGTTTTAGCTAATATTTGAAAGCCTAGAAGGGAAAGGTGCAGACCATCCTTGGCAAAGCAGTCTGCACACCCTTAGAATGACACCAGAAACTAAAACTATTATTAAAGTCAATCATCTTTTATTTGTATTGTGGCATCATCCTTGGAGAAGGTAAAATGCATCTCCATGCTAGGCTCATACCAGCCTGAAACACACATTCCTAGAGCTCCATGAATTGTCTCTTCATATAGTCTAGGGGGAGGTACGTCTCAGGTAATTTATTCCCACATGGACTATGTGTCATACTGGTAATTGCGGTCCATTGACCTGAGTGCATGTGTAATGTGACGGATCCTAGCACATAAGCAACTGACCACAACTCAGCCTGGTGAGCAGGACATCAGTGTGTCTCACGATGGAGTCTCCAATGACTAGAATGTTGAATTGTGTGGTGACTTGCCTTTTGGGCTTAGAGGTAGAAGATCCATGAGATGTAGCTCTGTGTGTTGATGTGGGTGTTTTTGAAGGCGTGCATTTGGGGCTGCTGAGAGTATTTGTGTGGGAAGACTTTGTGGTTTAGGAAAGTTACATGCAAGTGCCTCAGCATAGTTGGGTCTATATGTCTGCTTTGAATTGTGCATGATGGGTGCAGCGTGTGTACTACTGACAACCTGATAGACATTAGGAGTACTTTTATGTGAGAGCTTTGCCTCCAGTGACATTGTGTAAATACATCTCTCACATACTATATCAGTTTGTTTGAGAATTAACTGTCAGTAAACATGAGGCAATTTCTGCATTGCCTCAGGATGCTCATATCTACCAAGCCAGTAATGGAGACAGTAGGCAAGTTCATATCCATGGCAATGGACCCTTTTTATTGATTTAGACAGTTGGAGTGAGAATATCCATCACTGTCAGGAGTATCCGGTTGGCAATTATGTGGACAGTGCTTGTCACTGCAAACTAGTTGTCCTGTGTGCAACTAGGTATTGAAGAAATTTCAATTGTGCTTTTACAGGAAAAAATCAAGGTGTCTGTCTGTACAGAGCACTGCATAACACTTGAGGGGAAACTAATACGGAGACCCTGAAAATGTAAGGATAAAGTATTTAGGCAGATATTCTGAGGTTAGAAACAAATGAAGCAGTACTTACTGAAAACAAAGAATGAGCTTGTCAAGAATTATGAAAAGAGGGGAGTCGCACGAATGGCTACTACTAATGCTGGTCTCACCACAGCTTTACTCTCTTGGGAAACAATGCTCATTTGCTTCTTCTCTTACCGCAAGCAAAATGTTAGCACCAATCCCAAGAGGAGAAGCAGGCCACAGCCTATTTGGTGGCCCCCAGTCTTGTCCCAGATAATGCAAGGGTCTGTAGGCTTGTAGCTTTTTTCTGGTAGATGTCTCGAATAGCAACCAGACCAGTCTCCAACCAGAAACAGTCAGTAATCAATGCACTCTGCTCCTTCTCTCACCAGGATCAGAATATAAGCACAGATTCCAAGTTGTCACCTATAAAGCAGTTATTAGGCTTTATGGTGATCAGCAGTCTCCAGGAAATAATGTCCCTGTACTCTTTGTCTCACCAGGACAAAACAGAAGCACTAATACTTGATGCTTAAAGGTAAGATGAAAATAAAATGGTTTATCCTAAACACTGCATTGTGCACTAAGCATTTAGATATGAAAGTGGATAACTTGAATTTTAGCTGTCTAAAAAGTTAAGTTTTAGTGTAGAGCCACTATTTTTAAAAGAGCAAGGTAAATTGAAAGGGGGTGGGAACTTTTTGTATTCTGGTACTTTGGAATACAGTAGGATGGGCAATATATTTAAATAGTTGAAGGGTAGTGATTTCGCAAAAATGATAATCTTGTGCTTACTCACACCAGCCAGTGAAAGGAGAGAGGGAATGAGATATATGGTCAAATTAACATAAGGGGCAGGCCATTAGAAAAACGATGATTAAGAACACAACAGTAACAGGGTAAGTGGTCCCTCTTACTTGTATTCTGCTTTTAATTGCATATTAAAACTTGACAAAAGAGAGTAAAGAAGACAAATCACAGTATACAAAGTAGAAAAAGGCAATAAAGTAATACAAGAAATAAAAAGCAAACTAACCTTTCCGTCACAGCAAGCTGTGGCAGAGTCTGGATGAGCCTTTCCAGTTGTTGTTGTATCTTTCGGCTTTTCCCGGTTAGGGGTTGCCACAGTGGAACTCCGGTCCGCTAATGATTGGCAGTAGATGTTTACGTACCGAGTTGCCAGCCCTGATGTACAGCCTTCAACGAAGGTACACCCATTCACGCATGTCTTCATACAGAAGACGCTTTAGCTGAGAATCGAACAGGTCAACGTCTTATTGTGAGGCGACAACGCTACAGCAGCACCTTGGGTGAGCCTTTCCAGTAAAGCTCTGAAATGTTTTATTTTACTCCAGAAATAGAAGGTTTAGGTCCTAGCTCCAGCCCCTCAGTTCACAGATGATTAACCTTAACTGACCTGTTCTAACTTGTGTGACTCCTTGATGAACCCATTTTGTTTAGTCTCTTCCCACATCTCCTTAGCTGCCATAACAGAATCCCTTTTAACCCATACTCCCAAATACTTAATTTTATCATTTCCACATAAATATGGGTATTGCTGAACCAATTCATATGTGGCTATATAGTTTACATTGTTAGTCTTTGTTTTATCTTAATTAATTTGATATCCTGAAAGAAGCCAAAACTGTTAGAATATTCCACAACACTGATGTCCTTTTCTGGTTCTGTAAGGTACAAGATAATATCTACAAATAATGCAAACTTTTCTTGAACACCATAGCAATTGTATCCTTGAATTTCTTAGTCACTTATTTTCTTTGCCAGTGTGGATCTAAATACAATGCACATCGCAAATGGTAAGAGGATACCCCTGCCCTGATTTTTCTGTTCAGGCACAACTTATCAGAGAACCCTCCTACTTTACTTTTTCCCTCTGATCCCTCATTTATTTTTCTAATTAACCTTATTATTGTAGCAGGAAATGCAAATTCTTCCATCGCCCTGCTCATAACAACCCAGCTTACTCTGTCAAATTGCTTTCACTGCATCAAGGCCTACCAATAACAGCAGTATTTTCTTACAATATGCGTTCCTCTGGATCATCATTAATGTTGTCAAATGTATACCTCCCCTCCAGAAAACCACACTGATCCATATCTATCAATTTTGGCATCACCTTTACCATTCTTTCAGACATTCTAGACATAAACACTTCATAATCCTGGTGTAGAATTGAGGTGGGCGTAAATTAAGCTAGGTGAGATGGGTCTGTACAATTTTAGGTATTACAGCCACCACAGCTTTTTTTCCAGGATGTTAGTGCCTCCCTCCTTTTAAAATATTGTTAAAACCTTCCAGATTTTTATCACTTTCTTCCCTCCTAATGTTCAGATTTCCACTGGTGTAACATCTGATGTCCTACATCAGTGTTGCAGTATTCTTCACCGTAGGGATCTCCTGCCAAGCATAGCCCAATGTCCAGCCAGTATACCAAGGTCTTTAGATCCTGTATGCACCCTGCATCATGCACATGCTCTCCCCATTCAGGACATAAGGCAAAAAAGGTGACATATGGATGCAGTTACATAGAACTACTTTGCCACTGATCCGAATGCAATAATTGCTGGTCAGTCTGAATGCCCTTTTGCTGTGCTGAATACCTAGCTATCAGTTAATTGCTCTGTTGGGGGGGGGGGTCTTTCTTTTTTCTTTTTGTTACTTAGAGTTCATGTCCTCCAAGAAGGAAAAATGTCAGTGTGGGAAGCAGTCTCTCTAAGGATCATCACAGGCAGGGTCTTTTTTTTGTCTTGGTGCTTCCCACAACCATACATCTTTCTAGCATTTGTAAAGCATTTGTACTGAAGACACTTAGAAACCAGCTGTCTTCCCTGGCCATCTGTCTTGAGAACCAGAAGATTAAACTGTTAGCTCAGTGTAGCATGGTGATATCTTCTAACCCTAAGGTACTGTTAAGTAAGAAGGCCAGGAAATCTTGGCCAGCTTTTTCTGCTGTCCATCCTGCAATGGACATTTCTTTCGAAGTGGGTGATAGTTCTGTAGGCGTCTGATCCCTCTGCTGCAACCCTGTTGGATGCTGGCATAGATCCTTCCTTTCACATATCCTCTGAGGCTTTAGAGGTGTCTGCTCCAGAGTTCAAGGGGAAGAACCACTGTTAATCATCTCGGAGGGTGCTAGTGGATTCTATAAATTCTGGTCAGGGATGAGATTGCAGGTACTCTTATTGAATCTAGTCAAGGGTTAGAACCTCCAGTGTTTGTTAGGGCTGATGTCCCTACCAAGAAAAAGCAGAACATTAAACTTAATTCTGTACATCCTAAGGATCTTCAAAGAGAATGGCAGGAGTTTACTTTATGGCCTGTTTTAATGCCTTAATGGCTCTGATGTCTCCCCATAGGGTTTCTGTGCCTACTCCCCCTTGGACTTCAATTCCTTCCAAACAAACAGATGAGGATTCAGATTCTGACTAGTCCTTGGCTTACTTTTCCCAGATGCTTTTTGCCTTTGGCTTATGGTACTGATGAAGAGTCTGTTAGCCCAAAGTCTCCCTTTGAGAAATTCTCTTCAAGTCACTATAGCTAGAAAGGTGGAACACTTTAAGTGGGATTCTTCTCAGGTGTCTGATATCTAGAAAAGGTGTTATGAGTTGCTTCAGGTGGATACTCCTAAACCTTCTGCAGTGCTTCCTGTGGTGGCTGCTTTGTTAGGTACCTTTTATAGCTGCTTTGAAGTCTCCTGATTTTATGCCTCTTGCTCCAAAGAAACCTGACCGGTTCTATATGGATACAGAGGATTGTCAACTTTTGTGTCCTGCTGACCCTGCTGTGGTGTCAGTTTCCTCTGAAAAACTTCTAAGCTTTTGCCCTCTTCCAAGTTTCTACCTTCAGTTAAGGATAGTAGGGCAATGGAGAGGAAACGCAAGAAGGTCTACACTGCTTCTACTCTGGCCTTTCAGGCCATCATTTGCCATATCTATATGACCAGATGTGCTCTTGCCATGATTTTCCCAGACTTGTCTGGTTATTTCTGATCTCCCTGATTCTGAAGGTAAGTCTTCTGCTTCATCAGTTTTGGGTTCTACTTCTCAAGTTGCTCTCTACTCTATCAAGTGCAGCTATGATGCTGATGAAGCCTGTTCCATAGCTGCTGCCTTTGGTTCTGTCATGAGGCGTTACTCTTGGCTTAGTCTGCAGTCTTTATCTAAGGACATTAAGGCCAAGTTACTGGATGCTCCTTTGGATAATAAAAATATTTTTGGGACTGCTGCTGCTGATATGCAAAAGTCTCTTCAAGAAAAAAGTAAGTCTTTGCAGGACCTTAAACATATTTTCTCTCGTATCCCTAAGTTTCAGGTGAATTATACTACTAGGCCTATTTTTGTTCGTAGGCGGCTTAATCATGCCACTAAAGGCAGAAAGCATGATAGGTAAGGTCCTCCTGCTAAGTCTTCACAGGCTTCTGTCTCTCAAAAGTCTCCTTTATTTGACAAGCCTTTGGCATCTTGCTCCCCCTATCCCTCAGCCAGGTTCCCTTGTTCATAGGTAGGTACTAGGCTATCGTTCCAAGGGCCTACGTAAGCCTAGTCAACAAGCTTCCCGTGGCTTCCGCCACCCAAGAAAGTTACTTTCCTGTGCCACTGTGTAGCAGAGACACAGAAGTGATCCCCGGGGTGTATTTCCTATTTCCCATCCACTTATCAAGATTTTTCTTGAAGAGTGCTAATGAAGAACTTTGCTTGACATAGATGGGTAGCCTGTTCCAGAGTATGGGAAGACTCTGGGACAGGAATCTATCCCTCCAGCATGTCCTGTTTATTTTGGTGACAAGGTTTAGGTCCCTAGAGCGTGTAGCTCGGAGGGATTGGGATTTCTTTAGGTGTAGCATGTCCAACAGCCCTGGGTTTGACGTAGCTTTATATGTTAGGCAGAGATCACCTCGGAGTAGGCGATATGCTACGGAGTAAATCTGGAGTTTTTTGAGGCGGTCAGTGTAGGGCATTTGTTTGAGGCCAGTAATCCTCTTTGTGAGGTACTTCTGTGGCCTCTCCAGCTGCTGCAGATGTCTTGTGAGGTACATTCCAAAAGGGGCGTTGTACTCTATAATGGGTCTAATGAGTGTCAAGTAGAGGGGAACAATGACCTCTTTTTTTTTTTCCTGGATGAGAACCCTTTTATGATGGTGTGCTATGTAGAAGGACTTTCTGACTACTGTGGCGATGTGACTATCAAAGGAGAGACTACTGTCCACCTGGGTCCCAAGGTCTCTTATCACACATTCGGTGTTAAGTAGCTTCTTTTTAATGCAACTTTAACTTGTAACCTAACATATGTGAATCTTTTTGCTATAACTGCTATTATATCAATATTGTTTAAAATTATACTTGTTTAAAATGTACTACTGGAGCTTTTGTCCTCTAGTCTCCACTGAAAATGGGCTACAAGCCCAGTTGGACAAACCCGATTAACAAATGTCAATAAATAAATAAATAAATAAATAAATAAAATAATTGCTGCCTATGTGGTAGTTCATGGGTACAGAGTTTTTACCAAAGGGGATAATACTGCACTTTTTGGCATTGAGCTTGAGGCCATGGCTCTGACACCAGGCATCTGTCTCAGCGAGGCACTTCTGTAGGATGTCCACATCATTTGGGGACTTGACTATGGCTCCTAGTTTGCAGTCATCTGCGAACTTTGTTAGCCAGAAGCCTTCTGTGTTAGCCTGTACTTCAGAGAAGTAGATACCAAACAGGAGATGTCCCAGGATGGAACCCTGTGGTACTCCACTTGTCACTGCTTTGAGGTCAGATTTGGAGTCTGCAACTTTTACAGTGTGGGTTCTGTTAGTGAGCCAGTTGGCAACCCATCTTGTGACATAGGGATTTATACCTAGTTTAGTGAGTTTAGCTAGAATTCCAGAATGGGGGATGGTGTCGAAAGCCTTGGCGAAGTCAAGATAGGCTGTGTGAACCACCTTACCCTCATCTACAGCTTTGGTGACTGCCTCAAAGAAGTCTACCAGGTTCTTGTGCCATTGGTTGTCCCTTTGTCTTCAGCTGGCATCTCATCACCTTGGAGTCTTGGGTTCTATCCATCATCTGTCAAGGTTACTTCATGGTGTGGAAGCCTCTCCCTCCTTTTTTTCATGGATTCTCCAACGTCCTCTGGAACAATTTCCTTTTTTCTCAGAGGCTCTTGGATCCCTGGTGGACCAGGGAGCTAGTCAGACTGTCTATCCTTCCCAAGTAGGAAAGGGGTTTTACTCCAAGATGCCCCTGGTTTCTTAAAAAGACACTTGGAGACCTGCTCTGGATCTCTCCTTGCTCAACACCTTTCTCACTGTCCCTTCATTTTGGATGCTTGCTCTTCAAATCCTGTTTCCTCTTTTTATACCCCAGGCTTTCTGGTGTCCTTGGATCTGAAGGATGTTTGCCTTCATATTCCTATTCATCCTCTTTTCAGGAAGTTTTTGTTTGTCTCTTCCTCTCATTTTCAGTCCTCAGCTTTGCCCTTTGGCCTGTGTACTGCCAAAAGGGTATTCACAAAATGCCTAGCTACTGTGATGGTCTTTTGCAGGCTCTAAGGAATTTAGATTTTTCCTTGTTTAGAAGACCTGTTGCTTAAGGCACATTCTCACAGTTGCCTGTTACAGGATGCATCTCTCCTTCAAAGTCCATGGTTCACTGTGAACTTCAAAAAGTCTGTCCTGACTCCCTGTCAAGATCATGTGTATCTGGGTTGCAGGATTCATACGTGCCAATGTTGGCCTCTCTTCCACCTCCAAAAGTGCTGTCATTGACAACTTTCTTTCAGTCTGTTTATCCTCTGCCTGGTATTCAAGCTGTAGAGTTTCTCTGAACCCTGGAATTCGTGGCCTGTTCTATTCCAGTGCTCCTCCTTGCCAGATTGCACATTCAGAAGCTTCAGTGGTACCTCTAGTCATTTTGACCTCAGCATTGACACTCTCTGGATTTCAGAGTACCTCTCCTTCCCTGTCTGAAGCAAGAATTTGATTGGTGAATTCAGCAACTTAAATTCAAACCAGGCCTACCTTTTCAGCCTCTGGATCCTTCTCAAGAACTGTTCAGTGACACTTCAGATGTGGGGTGGGGGGGCTCCTGTGGTCACCTGAAAGTTCAAGGTTCCCCTTCAGAGGTCAGACTGTATCAACATCAGAGATGAGATTCCTGATTCTGGACCTTCAAGCTTTTCACCCCATGTTCTCTACAGGCCATCTGAAGGTTTACACAGGCAATACCACATTGATGTGTGTCATCATGCTGGGGGGATACAAAGTCTTGCCTTCCCTGCAGGCTGGCTCTTCAGACCTGGGATCTGACTCTCAGTTATAAGTTAACTCTTCAGGCAATGTATATTCTTCAGAGCACAGAACAGGTCCAGAACGCAGGCTTACAAATGCACTATATCCAGAAACATGTCTCTCTGAACCATCCATCAGTGGGATATTCAGCTAGATCTTTGTCTCCCTTCTGAATAGTAAGCTCCTTCTTGGTGGAAGACGGATGCCCTTTCTTTTCCTTGGAAGGGGATGTTTCTCTATGGCTTCCTTCCCCTTCTACTTTCAAGAGTCCTTCAGAAGATTCAGCTTGACTCTCCAAAAATCTTGCTATTAATTTCCTTTTGACCAAGACTGCACTGGCACTCTTTTTTAATACATTTGGCCTGGAGGCAAGCACCACAAGTTACCTCACCAGTTGGATATTCTCACGCAGGACAAGGGGTTACTTATCCCTCCTAATGTGATCACTCTTCAACTGACACTGTGGGTGATAGTTTTAATCTGAAGACATGCTCAGGGTTTTGCAGAAGGCAAGGAAACCTACATGCTCAGGGTTTTACGGAAGGCAAGGAAACCTGCAATTAGAAAGTGTTGTGTCCAAATGGAAGAGACTTTTTCTGGTGCAATGCTCGCGACCAGGACCTTTTAAGGAAAGACCCATTTCTCGGCTATTTCTGCATGTCTGCCTTTGAAATCCCTCTTTGGCTTCACACTTTGAGATCAGTTTCTTAAAGGCATCCTGTGTCTCATGCCCCAAGGAAGCCTATTCCCCCTCTTTGGGACCTTGATTTTGTTTTAGAAAAATTGGCCCAGCCTCCTTTTTGAGCCTGCAGTGCAGGTTCAACAACTCTGCAACACTGTGCCTGGAAGGCTATCTTATTGCTTGCTATTACTTTTGCCCAGAGGGTTTCTGTGCTTTAATCCCTTATGGCCATTCCTCCTTTTAGTTTTTTCATGAGGATAGGGTGTCCCTTCATACTAATATTTTTATGCCCAAGGTGGTTCATGAGTTGTCTTTGAAACAGGCAGTACAACTCCCTTTCTTTTTCCATCCCCTCAGTCTGCTAGTGTGAGGTCCTGCATGCCTTCTATTTTCATAGACAAGTCAGGTATTTTGATAAAACTAAGGCTTTTCATAAATCTGACCAGCTTTTTGGGTCTTTTCATCCCAGGGCATTGGATTTGGTAGTTTCTAAGCAAACCTTTCCTCCTGGATACCCAAGGTAATTTCATTTTGTTTGCATGTGTTAAATAAAATTAAGAATTCAATACACAGGAGGTTCAGATTCAAAAGTTTACTAGTGTACACCAGGAGGCAAAAAACGTACAAGTACAGAATTTTGTCTGACATGAAACAGGAAGCACACAATTTTATATAGGTTTAACATTTAAGCTATGCCCACCTTACTGACAGGGCATCTACATCACTTTAGCTTACAATTCTTCATTCATTAAGTCTTGCTGATGCTGTATATTTCAAAAAACTTTTCCTCTAGATACAATACGGCCTTGCTATCCAGCTGGTCAGTCATAATGTCTTTCTGTAAAGGTACTTGTTCAAGGTTTCATATCAGTTCGAATACAATAGCAGTTCAGTCTTTTAATACACGTCTTTGTTCTCTATTACACTTTCTCACACAGCTGCGTGCTATCTAAGTAACACATATACAAGGTCAGATCATTCCAACAGGAAAGAGCAGAAGATTTCATTATTTCACACATTTAATTTCCTGACCCAGCAGATAATCACTTGTGAAAAGCATAAACAATAAAACTTGCTAAGCTAGCATTCTGCCAGGGTCAGAGATCAGCCTTGCTTCAAGCCACACTGCAGTTTCAAAACTACTTCACATTTAGACATGAATAAATTTTACTACTATATGATTAATAGAATAAAATGCATTGCATACTACTTTGCTTTTAAACTAACATTTCTCATGTATACAAATACACATTTTCCCCCCTATTAATACTTTTTATTCTATTTCGAAGTATGCATAGTGTCATTTCATCTCCTAGCCTTTTCCACTCAGGATTTTCAGCTAGGTGAGTCATTCAATCTATACTTCAGAGAAAGCATCATCTGAGATCAATCTTTCAATTTCAATATCTTGGTAGAAAGTTTCAGTAACAGATACATCAACAAAATCTTTGATTAATCTTTTCATGCAGGGAATTCCACAGCATACACATGCTCCTATTAGGAGTATACCCACACAAATGGCAATCAGAATATTCATTAGGATGGAACCCCACCCCCCAAATAGATTCTGGAAAAAGTCCGTCAGTGGGTTTGGGCCTGGTTCAGTCATGGCTGATACTTGCTGAATTACCTCTAGGTGGTTATTTATCTCATGACGATTGTCAGGAATAAAAGCACAGCATTCTTCTTTGATAAGCGAGCACGTACCACCTCTCGCCGCTAGGGTGAAGTCAAGAGCCATCCGATTTTGTAGCACAACAGTTCTCATTGCATTCAGTTCATCCGTTACCAGTTCTAGGGTGGAAAAAGTTGCATTACTCATTACTTCGAGAAGTTTCGACAACTTCCTCAGCTCCCAGATCGATTTGACTGCTCCATAGGCTGGGAGTATTCCTGCCCAGGATATAACACTGTCACTCAAGTCCATATGAGTCAATTCGCTTTTGTCTTTTACTGAATTATGGTCTTCCCAACCAGCTTCAATCTTCCCAACTGGATTCACAGGTTTCTTAACTGGACCTTTGGATTTTCGAGCTGTTTCCCTTACGTTCCGTATCTTACCCAAAGGTAATTCTGCAGTATGTCTTATTGCCGGAACCAAGTAACCCAAAAAACAACTGCCGGACCAATTCTCAGGTAACCATTTATATGCCTTTTTCCCACAAATAAAATAACAGTTTTCTACTTTAGTACTAATATGCATCAGCCCTGCATGAAACATTTTCTGATCTATAACTGACAATTGTTTAAACAAAACTGGATTTTTTTGAATGTCACTCATAGTTGTTTTCAATGAGTTTAAATACTAAATTACATAATTAATATTGCAAAAAGTATTGCCATTACCATTCTTAATATAACATCGGTAAGATATGGTTATATTGCAATTGCTCCAGCCCACCTGGAGAGTGTCATTTTTATAGAAACATACAACTCCTTTTTGTGTGACAGGTAAAAATAAAGCTATTTTGTCCTGTGATCTCACAGTTCCTGTGTCGAAAAGTAAATTCTCCCAAGTCTCATTTATCCCCAAAGGGACAGCCGACATTATCAGTCCTCCATATGCTGTTGGTATAGCTGTACAAACCCAGCAATTTGAAATGTTCATAGTCTCTGCATACACACGTTTCATGGCTAGGTATGTGTTAAAATTTGGATGCCAGTCTATAGACGTTTCATCACGCCTTCCCACTTTCACTTGTGTGGTTGTGTGTAGGATAAACCACAACAAGAGGAAAATTGTCACAATTAGTCAATAAATGTACACTCAACAAAATGATTATGCAACATCTCTGGGGTTGATCTAAATTTCTATTCGCTTTGTTTTTGGCCATCTCAGTCTGGTTGTGTATCAGTCACAAAGTTTTTATCAAGTTGAAAGTTCTTTACCAGTTTACAATGCGTCAAATGAACCCAGGACGTCCTCTCGGCCACTCTTACTACAGTAGGCATTGCCAACAGAACCTGGTACGGTCCCTCCCACTTTGGACTTGCCCAATTCTTCCTTTTCGTCACTTTCAGCCAGACGTATGTCCCAGGAGCCAAGACTGCTTCCACCGGTCTGGTCTGTTCCTTATCTGAAAAAGAGTTAAACTGCAAAACAGATTTATTTGTTAACAGTTTCCCCATATAACTAGCTAATGAACTGTCAGCCTCCTGCTCTGCAGGCATGAGAGCTTTCCACTGAGGCACATAATATGCTCTCCCAAAAATCATTTCAAAGGGAGTTAAACCCTTTACATTTGGAACCGTTCTCATACTCAGCAGTGCTAAAGGCAGACAGTATATCCAATTCTTTTGGGTCTCTTCTACTAGCTTCCTTAACTTGTTTTTTAAGGTACCATTGTACCTTTCCACCAGTCCTGCTGACTGTAGGTGGTAAGCACAATGGTTCTTTAAGGAGATACCAAAAAATCTCCCAAGCTGGTGAATAGTCTGATTCACAAAATGCGTGCCATTGTCACTATAAATCCTCTCCGGAATGCCAAATCTAGGGATTACTTCTTTTATCAGGGCTTTCGCCACTGTTGCTGCATCCAGGTTTTTGGTTGGAAAAGCTTCTACCCATTTAGAAAACATGTCTACAATAACTAAACAAAACTTCTTCCCTTCACATTTATTCAATTCTATGAAATCCATACAAATAATATGGAACGGGTATGGTGGTGTAGGAAAACTTCCTTGCTTGGTTTTAAATGCTCCTTGTGCATAATGCTTGTTACAAGTATGACAAGCTGCACAAAATTTTTTTGTGTAGTTTGTGTATCCGTATGTTTGGAATATTCGATTTACTAACTGTACCATCCCCCCTGTTGAGACATGGCACTGCCCATGGCTCAACAAAGCTGCATATCTAAATAAATTAGACGGCAATATTGGTTTTCTTTCTTTGGAAATGTACAGTCCATTCTCAAGAATTGCACCTCGTTTTACCCATTTTTGTTTTTCTGCTTTTGTAGTAAGCGTCTGCATTGTTTTTAACATGTCTAAATCTAAAATCTCAGAGGGTTGTAATTCCTCATTTAAAAGTAAAGTTTCTGAGTCTGAGGCTGCTTGCTTTGCAGCTGCATCAGCTCGTGCATTGCCTTTCGAAATCTTGTCCTGCTGTTTGGTATGAGCTACACATTTACAAATAGCTACTTTGGTAGGTAACTGAATAGATTCCAATAACTCCAAAATAAATTGCGCATGATTAATAGGTTTTCCACTGGATGTTATCATTCCTCTATTTTTCCATTGTTGTGCAAATACATGTACTGTAGAAAAAGCATACTGACTGTCAGTATATATGTTTACACACTTGTTTTTTGCTAAAGTACATGCCCTCGTCAAAGTTATCAATTCTGCTGCTTGTGCAGATAAGTTGTGTGGTAAGGATTGAGCTTCTAAAATTTCAGTGTCTGTAACTACTGCATACCCTACCAGATTCTTCCCTGTAGGACCCCTTCTGCATGAGCCGTCCACGTAATATGTCACCTCGGCATTATCCAAGGGCATATCTGTAAGATCTTATCTAGGTAAAGCTAACTGTTCAATTTCCTGCAGGCAGCTGTGTGGTGTGCCCTCCGCAGGAGTTGGGAGTAATGTTGATGGATTCAATGTCGTACATCGTTCAATTGTCATATGAGGTTGGCTCAGCAGTATAGTCATACATGAAAAATGTCTAGCAGGAGAAAGGTATGCCACTTTCTCTTGCAGTAAAATTATTGCAACTGCATGAGGCACTCTCAATGTGAGAGGGTGGAATAACACCACTGAGGCCGAAGCCTATACTGCCATTGCGGCTGCAACTACTGCTTGTACACAGTGAGGCAAAGATCGCGCCACTGGGTCTAACTGTGATGAATAGTAGGCTATGGGGAGTTGCTTGTCCCCATGTTGTTGCGTCAATACTGACGTCATATATCCTTGCTTACAATCTACGGTCTGAAAGAACCGTTTGTGATAATTTGGAAGTCCTAAAACCAATGAAGAAGCTATCAGCTGCTTCAACCTGCAGAAAGCCGTTTCTGCTTCAGTTGTCCATTGTAAAATATCTTGTGCTGCCATTGGTGTCTTGTATATCAAGTTAGTCAGTGGAGCAGATTCCAAAGCATAATTTGGTATCCAGCTCCGACAAAAATTAGTTGTACCTAAGAAAGACATAATTTCTTTCTTGGTTGTTGGTTTGGGTGCTTGCAAAATCGCTGTTTTTCTTTCCTCATCTAGTATTCTACCTTCATTGGATATTACATATCCCCCATATCCCAGGTATCTAACTTGTTTTCTCCAAAGTTGTAACTTACTTTTGTTTACTTTGTGTCCTTGTGTTGCTAAAAATTTCAATAATGCTACTGTATCCTCCCTGCACTGTTGCTGGGTGGGGGCTGCTAGCAAGATGTCATCTACGTAAAGTAGAATTTGACTACCTCCCGGTGGGGTAAACCCTAATAGGTTGCTAGCCATTTCTTGTGCAAAAATTGTTGGGCTCTCACAATATCCCTGTGGTAGTCGAGTATATGTATACCTTTTACCCTGAAATGTAAATGCAAACCAATATTGACTATCAGGATGTATAGGTATTGAAAAGAAAGCATTGCTAATATCTACCACAGAGAAATATTTCTGTTGCGGTTCTAAATCGTTTAACAAAGTATGTGGGTCTGGCACCGTGGGTGCTCTAGGTATTACTGCATTTTTACAGCTTGTAAATCTTGTACCATCCGCCATTCCCCGTTTGCTTTTTTAACAGGAAATAGGGGTGTATTACATGGTGAATCAGGAGATTCTACCAGTACTCCTTCTTTGAGTAATGCTGCTATTATAGGCTTAATTCCTATTTCTGCATCCTTTCTCAAAGGGTATTGTCTTTTCTGTGGTCTGAAAGCTGACTTTGGGGTTATTGTAACTGGTTCTGCTGTTCGAATAAGTCCTACATCTGACTTGCCTGTTGACCAGAGAGTTGTTGGAATTTCACATAAGGTCTTTTCTTCTTCTTCAAATAAGAATGCTAATCAGCTGTCCTCGCTAGATTGCAAGTGTACAGCTGGATGTGTCTGTGTCAACCAATTCAGTTTTTGTTTTTGTATCCCTTGTTCTGATAATTCTAAATCAGTCTGTTTCTCCCATCTTGTTACTTTTTCTCCTATATCTGCCCATTTGACACTTTTTTGTTCTTTGTCAAGCTGACATGTGGCAACCGATTTGATCTATACAATGCAAGGAATTCTTGAGGTAATGAACAGCTAACTACACTGTTCCCCTCAGTATCCCAGTACAAAGTACGCAAAACCAATCTAGTTGCACGATTTCTAAACAATTCTTGCTCATATTCTCCATCAGGTCCTGGTGTAGTACAGTAGTATAGAGC
Source organism: Protopterus annectens (assembly GCF_019279795.1). NCBI lineage: Eukaryota > Metazoa > Chordata > Ceratodontiformes > Protopteridae > Protopterus > Protopterus annectens. Next base: position 1,265,605,192 of record NC_056728.1, read on the forward strand.
ACAGTGTAACAAATGCTGTTGATCAGTGTCAAGGGAGGGGGCTTTACTGATGGCTACGTTCATCAGTTCCTCAGTTACTGCCCCTGGACCAGTCGTGACTAGGTCCTGGCTGTACCAGTAAAAAGTTTCACCCTCCGTTCGCACTACAAAGGTATCCATTTGTCTCTGTGCTTCCATACAGTTGGAACTACTGCTATGCCAAATATCTGCATAAGGTCCCTGCCCAATAGGTTTACTGGACACTTTGCAGGAACAACTATTTTACTTCTCTGGGTCATACCTGAAACAGGGTCAGTTATTGCTATATCATGGGAAAGCGGTTCCCTGTATAGCTGTCCATTTGCTGCTTTTACTAGTATGTAATCAGGTGATTCTGAATGTTCTGGTAACTTGGAGGGGTGTATCAAAGTCTGTGATGCTCCTGAGTCGCACAGGAATTTGACTTCCCTTCCCTCCACCAGAAGTGTAACTTCCGGTTTCGTATCTGCTAAGTAGAGCTCTAAGTTCAATAATGCTAAGTCCAAAATTTCACTTTCTTCATCCTCCATATCTACTTGCACTTCCTCTACTCCCTCTATCACATTTACATTTGCTTTTTGTTTATTAACTTTTCCTGATGATTTCTGACTTTCACTTGACGTATCCTCACTATCATATAGTCAGTCCTCATCTCCCTTATCTTCTGTGATTACCTTTTTGTTTTGTCTACAATCCCTTGCTAGATGTCCCTTTTTCCCGCACTTGAAGCATTCACCTCTCTTTTTCCTCTCTTCAAAATCTTCTAATCCTTTGTCAGACTGTTTGTTTCCCTGGGCATTCTTCTTGCCCTTTTACCTGACTGTAATACAAATACTTCAGCTCCGTCTTCAGCAGTGAAGACTTGTGCCTTCTTTTTCTTTTTACTATTAAAATGTCTCTCAGCATGTCTAGCGTATTAGAGTAAGGCTTATAGCCTCCCTGTTCGATGATCTGTCATATGCTTCGTAATGAAGCTGCTAATAGGTGCAATGCAACCTTTCAAAAATGCATTTTTTAATTGTTGTAAATACGGGGAATCATTCGTTTGGTTCTCAGGAACCGACATACCGCTATGATTATTAAAACATTCTAATAATCTAGCATAATATCCGTCTATTGTCTCATTTTCCTGTTGTATGCATTGATTAATGCAAGTCCAGTCTGCTCTAGGTTTCCATTTCTCAGAGATTCGGTCTGTCAGACCTTTCACTCTGTTGTCTAACTCTGCGTCACTATGTGGGAGTGGTCTATGCTCTGCATTACGAGGATTCCAGGTGCCACAAATCATGTGCCAATCTGGACCTATAACTTGTATTACTACTACTTCTACTTCTTCCTCATTCAAGTGGTAACTTAACCTCATGCCTTGTAAATCTTCTAAAAATTTCGTAAAATTAACTTTCGGATGGGGGATTCCCTCAGTAGCCTTCCGGATGTCTTCCGGTGTCCATGGTCTATATACTAAGAGTGTTGGATCCTGCCCTTCCTGTCCTGCCTGAGGATTTGGAACTTCTATAAGTGGGCATATTTCTTCCTCACTCTCATCCTGTAGATTTCTCTCTATTTGGTATGATTCTGTGTCCCTAATGTGTTTTACGTGTTCGGGACCTAGTCTCAATAGGATCTCTAACAAATGGTTGTTGTCTTACTGAAACTTCAGGATAACGCGGAGGCGGACCAGCCTGTCCACTCGCTTCATATCCTGAAAAGGGTAAGGGAGGGGGTAAGGGAGGAGGAGCTGTCGCTATTACCAAGTTATTATCCTCTTTGTCTAAAAATAATGTTTTTGAATTTTTAAGCTTCTGTTCTCTACGATTTGCTTCCTCAATCCACCTGTGTGCTCGAGGAATGCCTAGTTGGCGTTGCTTTTTTGCCTGACCTCCTGCATCATATTTAAGCTGTTTAAGGAGTTTAACTAGTGAAGGTTTATCTAGTTTACCATCAAATTCATATTTATTAACCCATTTCGTATAATACCTAACGTTATCAGAACGTTGTAATTGCATGTATTTTGCGTCTTCGGTTAGGGGCGGATCTCGCGAGGTTTTAGTGCACTGATTACCCATGTCAAAGAAAATGTTACGTAACCCTTTTTTATCACGTGATATCAAGTTCTTAGTTCCTGTTTACAGTTTATCTAGAATAACTGTCTACCTTATTCTGTTACCCTGATCTATGACCAAATATACAGTACTTCCTTTTGTCCCTGATCTGCAAAACAAATCTTGACAACAATATACTGTAACCTAGTCCCTGATCTAAAACAGAAAAAAGGCAAATTCTTCCTACCTGAGCCTCCGGTATTGAAAATCGTTCAAGTTCCGCTTTTCGGCTACAGATCAGAAAGTGGCCAGCCTCTTTACACACGACAACTCAGTCGGAGGTCTTTTCACTCAAGAAGAACCATTTCGGTAGCTTCTCCTGCGCAGTATTCGACCACCGATACGCTCTGATCTGCAGCTTACCAAGGGAATTCCGGTCTGAAGGACCAAACTGTTAAATACAATTAAGAATTCAATACACAGGAGGTTCAGATTCAAAAGTTTACTAGTGTACACCAGGAGGCAAAAAACGTACAAGTACAGAATTATGTCTGACATGAAACAGGAAGCACACAATTTTTTATAGGTTTAACATTTAAGCTATGCCCACCTTACTGACGTGATATGTCACAGGGCATCTACATCACTTTAGCTTACAATTCTTCATTCATTAAGTCTTGCTGATGCTGTATATTTCAAAAAACTTTTCCTCTAGATACAATACGGCCTTGCTATCCAGCTGGTCAGTCATAATGTCTTTCTGTAAAGTTACTTGTTCAAGGTTTCATATCAGTTCGAATACAATAGCAGTTCAGTCTTTTAATACACGTCTTTGTTCTCTATTACACTTTCTCACACAGCTGCGTGCTATCTAAGTAGCACATATTCAAGGCCAGATCATTCCAACAGGAAAGAGCAGAAGATTTCATTATTTCACACATTTAATTTCCTGACCCAGCAGATAATCACTTGTGAAAAGCATAAACATTAAAACTTGCTAAGCTAGCATTCTGCCAGGGTCAGAGATCAGACTTGCTTCAATCCACACTGCAGTTTCAAAACTACTTCACATTTAGACATGAATTAATTTTACTACTATATGATTAATAGAATAAAATGCATTACATACTACTTTGCTTTTAAACTAACATTTCTCATGTATACAAATACACATTTTTCTAACAGCATGACATATGTCTGTCTGCTTCCATTAGAGCTCACTCCACTAGGGCTGTTGCCTGTTCTGGTCCTTTCTTCAAGCTGTTGGACACAAATTCCAGTCTTGAAGCTGCTACTTTTTCTTCAGCGCATACATTTACTAAGCGTTATAAATAAGATATGGTTTCTAGGGGCAGAGCAAGTTTTGCTAGAGCCATTCTGCATAGGTTTGTTGAGGGCTCTTCCCAGCTTTCCATCTCCCAGTCCTTATCTTGAGCATTTGTACTCTCCCTACTGTGAAGAATTCTTCAACACTGATAAAGAAAGACATAGTACATTTGTATAAAAATCTTACCATAACAGTAGATATCATTTCACTTCACTGTTGCAGTATTTGCTCCTTCCCTTCTTCCATTCTCCTTTTTTCTTTTGGACTTTGTTTTGGCTCTCTTCCTAGCTGAGAGTCGCTCTTGTCCATCTGCATTTTCTCCTTCTGTATATGCATAACCTGTTTTGTCCTATGGGGACTGTTCTCTGCTGAGGCAATTCAGTTCTAGGTAACTGTCACCTTTATGCCCTACATCCTGAATGGGGAGCAGGAGTATGATGTATCGTGCTTGGATCTAAAGGTGCTGGTATACTAGCCAGATGTTGGTCTGTCCTTGGCAGGAGATTCTACGATGAATACTGCAACTGTGAAGAGAAGGACTTCTGTTTGTTATGATAAGATCTTACACAACTCTACTTTCCTGGAGATTTTCATGTAGATCTCCTCTCTTATCTGAACTGTTAGTTGTTAAGCCTCATCTACCTGTAATCTTATTATATTTAAGTCTTTGACAAATATTTCCATTTGTGCTTTTTCTTGATTTCACCACTTCTCCCCTTTATACAAAGTTTCATAAAATATCTGAAATATCTCTAATACCTCTACAAGGATCTCTGGTTATTTCTGTTTATAAGCTGCCTAAGTTTGGCTGTAACCCTTTCTACTTTTGCCCAAGTCATTGTGCAAAAAGTTTTTTTGCTCTGCCATTATTATTAAAACAGTTGCTTAACTCATACATATTATCCAGGTTCTGCCTTATTTACTCTTAAGCACTCTGCAGTTATGCTGCCCCTTGTTCTGTGAGATTCCCTTTATTTTGTAATACTTTAACCTTTGTTAGCTTCTCTAAATAATACTCATTACTTCTTAACCAGATCTGTGTCTGTCTTTCTTTTATTTCAACCCGATTTTTAAACTCTACTTTCATTTTATCCCACTCCCTAGCTACTACTTCTGGAGTACCTTCTATCTTCTGTAATAATTCCCAGATAATTTACTACCCATTCCATGAATTCCTCTCTTTTGTAACAGGTAGGGAAGCACCAGTGTCTCAGCTTTACTTACTCTGCATTTTTATCTTGGTAATTATTGGTGCATGATCTTAAATAGTTATTGGATGTGTATCTCAGTTCTCAATTAAATGGACATGTTCCCGTGAAATATAATTTCTGTCAAGTCCAGCCCAGTTATTGTACTTTGGGGAATAATACATAAATTCTCTCAGGAGTTCCTGCTCCTGAATTCACATTCTCCATACCAAATATTTTCATACATTTCATAAGAAATCTACCCCCTTTTTTTATATTTTGTCTTCTAGGTCCCCCAAATACATCCTCATTGTTGCAAATCAGATTCCAGTCCCCACGTTTAAAAAAACTAGTGCAGAACTCTTTTATGTAACCAGTCAGACCTTACCAAAAAAATCAAGATTGTGGTATTAAATTTGCTAAACATTAAACACTATTATGTGTGGCACTTTCTGGAGTCTTCAACAGGAATGCTTCAGACTCTAAAATCCTAAAATAGTAAAGTTTTATATCTCCAGTATGTGCTTGACAAAAAGCATTCACTCTCCCTCCAGCATGTTTTGTTCGTTGTGATGACGGGGTTTGGATCCCTGGAGCGTGTGTCTCTGAGGGATTGGGATTTCTTTGGGTGTGGCTTGTCCGGCAGCTCTGGGTTTGACATGGCCTTGTGTTAACCAGAGATCGCCTCTGAGTGGATGATATGCGATAGAGTATAGGTGGAGTTTTTTAGATGGTCAGCATAGGGCATCTGCTTTAGGCCTGTGATTCTTTTGGTGAGGTATGTCTGCGGCATTTCCAGTTGTTGCGGATGTCTTGAGAGGTACATACCAAATGGGGTGTTGTATTTTATAATGAGTCTAATGAGGAGATGAGTACAGTGGGACAATGACCCCCTTTATTCTGGATGAAATGCCCTTAGTGATGAGGTGTGCCACATAGAAAGATTTCCTGACTGATGTGGCATTAGTTACAGATCTCTTTAATGTGGAATTACTCAGATGACTTTTACTTCTGCAGCGATTGTGCATATTGATTGATATTGGTGGGTTGTAATGACAGACATTTTGAGTGGCCTTTTATGGTTGAAACATTTTGAATTGGGCAGTTTTGTCATTATTGGTTCATATGTTCTGTTTCATTGCTTACTGGAAAAATGTTCAAAACTATAAGTTTAAAACGCACTCTAACAAGTCGTGCTATTTTATACAAGGAATATAATTTATTATATATTTAATACAATTGGGAAGGTGAATCGAAGAACTTTTGCATGGTCCATCATATGTCTGCGAGGGACCTTTGATTTGAAAACAGCCCAAGATAAACTTAATCTGCCACTGGCCATATGCATTTTCTTTGAATCTGGATTTCAGTGCTGTTTCAGTGAATGTAAATTTCAAAGGCAGTGAAGTTTTAATACCAAGTCTGTTTTCATTGTGAGACTGTATTGCTTTGTTTAGCAAATGTCTGTCAGTGTTTTTGATATAAAATTTGAAATAAAAGTTTTAAATTAAATTTAATATCTGCAGTCATTGTAGAATTCCTTGTAGGTTGAGTGTCGGGCTGGCAGCTCGGCCCAGTAAAAATCCACTGCCAATCCTGAGCGGACCGGAGTTCTGCTGTGGCAACCCCTAACCGGGAAAAGCCGAAAGACAAGAGTACATGTTGAACATGTAATCAGAATATAGCTAAGTAATCACCTCTGAGGTAAAAGCAAACAAGTTAGTGTGAGAAAAATAAAATCAGTAAGTAGTATTTTTTATGGTCCAGTTTCCTGAGGTTGAGGACGGGAATGAGAGATTCAGTGGTATTGAGTCCGGGAACTTTTTTGGCCATTAATCTTATCTGCCTCACAAGTACTTTTTTTTTCTAGCTAGTCATTAAAGCTGCCATTCAGAGGGATGTCTGGGACCTAATCCAAAATGTGAAATAAGAATTTGTTGTGTCCCTTGTGGCTCCTAGCATGTATAGCCAGGGAGTTGGTGCATTTTAGGTTACGAAGGTCATGACAGTGCTTCGCTATATTTGGTCATGGTCATATTTTTCCCACCGAGACCCAGTTTCACCCCAAAGAGAGGATGGAGCATCCAGTATTACCTTGATAAAACTGGACCCGAATTAACAACCAGAGGAGAGCTGTGCCCCTGTGGTGACCCCCCCTCCCCCTTACTCCTACTGCAGTACATGCGCTGCAAGGGCAGTTTTTTGCTTCAACAATCGTGTTTCACTTTTTTCAGGGGTAATTGCAACTCGGATGGAGTGGTCTGTAGAGCACTGTGTTTAAAATTAAAAGATTTTTACGCTGGTAAAACTGTCAGTAAACTGAAAATTAGAATAGCGAAGCACTGCCATGAACTTCATTACCTCAACCATACTAAACCCCGGCTGTACACACTAGGAACCACAAGGGATGCAACAAATTTTCACATTTTGGACTAGTTCCCTGACATCCCTCTGTATGGCAGCTTCAATGACTTGCTAGAAAAGCAAGAACTCATGTGGCAGATCAGATTAATGGCAAAAAAGGCCCAGACTCTCAATACCACTGACTCTCTCATTGCCATCCTCTACCTCAAGAAACTGGACCATAAAAAATTCCATTGACTGATTTCATTTTTCTCACACCGCTTTAAGGTTGGACTCATTTAGTTTTACCTCTGTGCTGATTACTTAGCTATATTCTTATTCCATGCTCAACACACACAAGTTATGCTTTTTGTCAAGCTCACTCTGGAGATGTAACTTTACTGTTTGAGGATTTTTAGAGTTTGAAGCATTCCTGCTGAAGGATTCCTGAAAGCACCACATGTATTAGTGTTCAATGTGTAGCAGATTTAATACTATAATCTTGATGTTTTTTGTAAGGTTTGATTGGCTAACATTTTTTTTGTGTAGTCAATCAAAACTAATGTCTCCACATACATACTTTGCTTAACCCTACCTACAAGCTCCCTGGCAAGCCCACCATGACATAACAAAGGCCTCACTAAAGGTTCACACCCACCCTGATATGATTGGTGACTTGCCTCAGACACACCCACCAATTTCACTATATGTGTTGGAATTTGTAACCTTGTTCTCAGTACACATAAATAGCACATTAATGCTTCACTTCAATAAAGGATCAGAAATGATAGTCTACTGTGATTTTTTTCTGCTACATTTTGGAAATCTACTGGATTTTTTCTGCTACATTTTGCAATTCTACTGAGATTCCTTCTGCTGTTCCAGAGGTTTATAGGATCATAGGGGGTTACTAGGCTGTTAGCCCTGAGGCCCTTATAAGCCCAGCCAAGAGTTTAGCCCATGTTTAGACAAATCAGCACCTGATGCCCCTGTCCAGCACAGACATGGATGGAATCACAGGGGTATATATTCTGTTTCCCATCCAGTTAACCAGGTTGTGCTTAAAAAGGGGTAAAGAGGTACTCTGCTTGATGTGGAGAGGGAGTCTGTTCCATAGATGAGGGAGCCTCTGGGAAACAAAATCGGTCCCGCAACAAGTCTTGTTGATGTCACAGACCAGATTGAGGCCATGCGTGCAGGTTACTAGAGTGGAACTTGAAAAAGAGAAAGAAACCAGTCCTGTTCAACTATAAATAACCACAATTGGACAGTAACTTAGCGCTTTCATCCACTTTTTATTTGTGGAGTGTGGAACTTGACTTTTGGATATGTAGCAGTCTCATCATCAACCCAGTTTTTGGCCACCCACCAACTGGGACACTTCAAAAGCGAGTTCTTCACTAGTTTTAGTTTTTTCCCATTGATCTTCTGGGTCTAGAGGCTAGACTCGCCGGTCTGAGGCTCTACTGAAATTTTTCCAAGTCCCCACCTATAAGTAATATTCTTGCTGAAAGCTGATTTTCTCCCAAAACTTCATTAAGATCCAAAATAGGAGATTTAGGTGGAATATAAATACATGCCAGTGTACTCCTCATCCCTTGCCAGTAGTCCCGTTACAACAATTCTGCCATTATCTTTTTTCCCCCTCTTCTATCACTATTGGAATTCCTCTGGCAATTAATGTAAGTACCCCTGTTTTTCTTTGTCTCTGATATTCTGCAGAATATCCATCTTGAAATCCTTTCTTTGTCAAATTCACATGCTTACTACTTTCCAAATGTGTCTTCTGTAGCATTGCTATTTGCACTCTGCATTTCATAATATGTTCATAGTTCGGCCCCAGGGACTATATAAGCATAGCCATAAAGATTCCCTGGCTTTAGCCACCCCAAAATGTATTTACCTGTGCCCCTGTTGAGCAGAGCCACAGAAGTGATCCCGGGGTAAATATCCTATTTCCCATCCAGTTGCCCAGATTTCTCTTAACAGGGCCAATGAGGTGCTCTGTTTGACATGAATGGGCAACTTGTTCCAGAGTATGGAAAGTCTCTGGGACAGGAACCTATCCCTCTAGCAGGTTCTGTTTATTGTGGTGACAAGGTTAAGGTCCCTGGAGCATGTGGCCCGAAGGGATTGAGATTTTTCTAAGTGTAGCATGTCCAACAGCTCTGGGTTTGACATGGGTTTGTATGTTAGGCAGAGATTACCTCTGAGTAGGCGATATGCTATGGAGTAGTGCTGGAGTTTCTTAAGACTGTCTGCATAGGGCATCTGCTTGAGCCTGGTGATCCTCTGTCAGGTATTTCTGCAGTCTTTCCAGTTGCTGTAAATGTCTTGTGAGGTACATCCCAAATGGGGCGTTGTACTCTACTCAGCCCTCATTAGACCTATAATAGAGGGGGATAATGACCTCTTTTTTTTTTTTTTTTTCCTGGATGAGAAACCTTTTGTGATGACTTGTGCTACATAGGCTGACTACTGTGGCTATGTGATTATCAGTGGAGAGACTACTGTCTGTGTCCCTAGGTCTTGTATCACGCTTTCGGTGTTGAGTGGACTACTGCTTATGTGGTAGTTCGTTGGCACAGGGTTTTTCCCAAAGGGGATGATTATGCATTTTTTGGCGTTGAGCTCGAGGCCGTGGCTTTGACACCAGGCATCTGTCTCAGCGAGGCCCTTTTGTAGAATGTCCACATCCTTAGGGGATTCAGTAATGGCTCCCAGTTTGCAGTCGTCTGCAAACTTTGTTAGCTGTAAGCCCTCTGTGTTGGCTTGGACTTCAGAGAAGTAGATGCCAAACAGGAAGGGACCCAGGACTGAACCCTGTGGTACTCCACTTGTCACTGGTCTGGAGACTGATTTGGAATTGGCTACTTTCATGGTGTGGGTTCTGTCAGTGAGCCAGTTGGCCACCCATCGCATGACCTAGGGGTTTATGCTCAGTGTCGTGCGTTTATCAATAATACCAGAGTGGGGGATGGTGTCGAAGGCCTTGGTGAGATCTAGGTAGGCTGTGTGAACTGACTTACCCTCGTCCATGGCTTTGGTGAGTGCTTCAAAGACATCTTATCAGGTTTAGGAGACGTGATTTACCTTTCACAAACCCAAATTGGGTGGGGTCTGGAGTTTGTAGGTTACATATGCCTTTGTTTATAAGTTTCATGGCCTTGCAGAATAGACTCATCAGGCTGATGGATTGGTTGTTCCCGGTGTCTGTGGTGGATCCCCCACTTGTGGAGTGGGAGCACCATAGCTGTGTGCCATTCAGTAGGTACAAAACCTATAGTGAGGCTATGATTGAACATGGTACTTGGGTGGGGTGCCAGTTCATTTTGTAGTTCATGCAGAGCACAGCCTGGGACCTTGTCAGGTCCCATGGATGGTGTATTTTTGGCTTTGGCGAGTGCGTTTTTCACCTGTGTGGCTGTGATTACAGGTACCTGGCATTCATCCGGTATAGAGATGGGCCGTTTCAGGGGTGAGAGGGAGGTGAAATTTGCACTGGACTGATCTGCCAGGATGTTGGTGATATCGGGTGGTTCTGTATGTTTACTGCCATTGTGCTGTAGCTCTGAGCAGATCGGAGTGTTGCCATTGAGATTCTTGACCTAGCTATAGAATGCCTTGGGGTTGTCTTTAGAATCAGTGGCGATTTTTGTTTTCGTAACTAGCTTTGGAGGATTTTATGAGGGATCTCAGCTTTTTACTAATACTGACAAGGGAGTTTTTCCAGTCTTGGGATTCTACTACCTTTTTTTTTGCAACAGTTTCTTCCTTCTGTTGGCATGGGACCACCAGATTGGCTTCTTTTTTTTTTTTTTCTTGAGGATAGCGTCTTGGTTCATACAGTGCATTGCTGTAGGATTCAGCATTTGTACTACTACGGTCTGTCTGCATGGGTGTGGGGAAGTTAACCACTTCTGCCTTAAGAGGCATACAGTTTGCTTTGGAGAAGTTTTTTGCGGAGTTTTCCTTAATAGGGGGTGGGGGCAGGATGTGGATGTCTAGGGTGATTAGCTTATGGTCTGTTCTGACCAACGAGGGGCTGACCTCTGGTGTGGAGCACCAATCGCCCATGTTGGTAATGACCAGGTCAAGGATATTGCTGCCTCTGGTGGGGGGTCTGGATCAGTTGATCCAAGGTGTTGGAATTTATGAATTCCAAAAATTGCTGTGCAAGTTTGTTGGTACATGAGTAGTTTTCCCAGTTAATGGCTGGGTAGTTGAAGTCACCCAGTATGAGGGTGTTGGGTTATACCTTAATATTTTCCAGTATGTTAAGAAAAATAGAGTGTGAGTCTTGGGGCATGGTGGGGGATCTTTAGCGAGCTACAATTTGGATTGCAGTCTTGCCCAGTGTTAGTTGCACCTGGAGAATTTCGGATGCATTATGTTGGGCAATTAGTCTGGAGGTGTGGATATCCTTGATGAATATGGACATGCCGCTGCCTCTGGTGTTTCGGTCCAGGTGAGATGGCCAAAAGGTGTGGTATGAATTGTAGCCTGGTATTGCAGGGGTGCTCTCTGGAGCCTTGAACCAGGTCTCTGTCACTGCACAGATGTCTGTGTTCTCCATTTTAAGGAGTGCCTCGAGTGAGTGGATTTTGAGGTTTAGACTTCTAACATTGAGTAGCATTACCCTCAGATTTTGTTTGCTTGTACCGGTTACCGTGGTAATTTTTGTCATTTGAACCTCGCCTAAAAAAGGCACTGCGGGGATGGCAAGAGCCTTTGCCAGTATCCGAAATCCCAGGGGCGACAAGTGCAGGCCACCTCTGGCAAAGCATTGTGGCTTGTCGATCATGTCATCCCAGGCTGACAGATACTGGATCCCCTTAGAAAGACACCAGCAGTTTAGCCAATTGTTGAAGTCAGTTATTTTGTCCTTGTACTGAGGTGTCATTCTGGGTGATGGCAAGATGCTACTCAGAGCTAGGGTCATACCTGCCTGGGCAACAAGATCTGAGAGCTCCTCCATGTCGCTTTTCATGTAGTCCAGGGAGGTACATCTCAGGTCATTCACTCCAACATGAACAATGACAGAGTCATATTTGTACTTGTTGTGGAGTGACCTGAGTGCGTGGGTTATGTGGCGGATCCTGGCACCCGACAGGCAGCTAACTGTAATCTCCTTGTTTAGCCTGGTGAGTGGGACATCAGTGTGCCTGACTATAGTCACCTATGACTAGTGTGCTGGGTACGTTGTTTGCCTTAGGGGCTGAGGTTGTGGCACACTGGTTTTGTGAGCTGTGTGTCACTTGGGTTGTGTTGAGTGGTGTTGGTTGTTTGCGTTTCAGCTTCGGAGTTCTCTGTTGTTTGGGCAGATTTATTTTTAAGAACCTCCATGAATGTAGGTGTGTGTTTCGTGTTACTATCTGAGGGTGTAGAATTTGAAGGAATGTGTTGTGGTGCAGAATTTGAAGGATTATGTGTTGTGGTGCAAGTGTTTACCTTCTCCTCCTGACTGACTAGTCCACTCTTAGCTGGAGAGAGCTTGGCTTCTAATTTGGGAATATAAGTGCATCTCTCACAGGTTGTAGTGTTAGGTGATAGGAGGAGAGGGATGTCTGTGTCCATGAGGCAATTGCTACATTGCCTCAGGATGCCCAGAGTCACCAGGTAGACAGGAGAAAACACTGGGAGCTGACCCTTGGACATGCATGGATAGGTGCTTATTTAAGTACTAACTTTTTTCTTATTTGGTAAGGAGAGTTGAGTGCTGTAGCAATTTATGGTCTAACTAGTGCTTATAATGGTTACTAAGCAAGTGCCAAGCTACAAGGAACAGATTTGAGTGCTTAAAAACTGAACTGACTAGTTCTAAGGGAAAATTTGAAGAGCAGACTTTCTGGCGCCAGTAATAGTTTAACCCTAGTTAAGCGGTGCTGAGTGATGCGCAAACACATTTTTAAACAGAAAGATGAAAGAGATAGAAATAGCCCAAAATGGAGTCTGAGCTGAAACTACTCCTCCAGCGACAGGCTGCTCAAAGCTCACCACTCTTACTGATGAACAGAGAAGCGTCCTTCTATCTTAGTAAGGTCTGGGCAATACAGAAACTACAAAATAGCCCAGAATTCAGCAACTCTGAAACCCGGACTCTACTTAGGTATACAAAGTCAGTAAACGAGTAGCGAGAGAGGATGTTTTTATTTGTTTATTTTTTTTTTTGAAAATTAAAGCAGATACAGTAATGAAAACACTTTCAAGGCAGAAAAATGGCTATCACACTTGAGTGTCTAACCCACAACAGTTAAACAACTGGAAAGCACTTAAAAATGATCAGTTAAAGTGCAAACAGTAACAGAATTGTAAAAACAGTCTGAATAAGTTGCAAAGTTAATAAAAAATGCTCAAAATAGTGTAGTTAACGAAAATAAGCAATACAATGCAAAACAGAGGTACTTAATCCACTTGGTCTCTCTCTTCTCTCTGCTGCTGCTGTAGAACTCTGCAGGACACCCAGGCAGGATCTTGCTGAGGTAATACAAGTGCAAAAACCATGCAAACACTGTTTTTTAAACAGAAAGATGAAAGGGATAGAAATAGCCCAAAATGGCCAATAAAACTATTACGTATTCTTTCCCTTTTGTGACCATTAACATTCCAAGATAATATGGAAAGAGTCACTATTATGGTGAGAAGTCATTATTTCCACCCATTGTACATGGCAGCTTTTTTTAAATGTCTAATTTCAACATTTGTTACATGCACCCATTAATGTTTGGCAGGCTAATTTAGAACCTTTGTCACATTTTACAAGACTTGGGTTTCTTTGTTTTTTTTATTAAAGCAAACACACACCAGGAACCTAGTAACTTAATACAAACACACATGGCTATATACATGTTCAAATAATGAAATTTTGCCATCCTAACAAACATTTCTGCTAAATAGGCAGCTGCTAACACAGGCCCTAGTTAACCTAAAATTGAGGTTATCCATGGGGTGGTGGTGCTGCAGTAGCATTGTCACCTCACTGTAAGAAGCTGTCCGGTTAGATTCTCAGCTAGAGTGTCTTCTGCGTGGAGACATGCGCGAATGGGCGTACCTTCGTTGAAGGTTGTGCATCAGGGCTGGCAACTCGGCACGTAAAAATCAACTGCCAATCATTAACGGACCAGAGTTCCGCTGTGGCGACCCCTAACCGGGAAAAGCCGAAAAGACAAAGAAGAAGAAGAGGTTATCCATGCTAAGTCACAATATTGCCTGTGCTTCTACCTACACAAGTTGGTGTCTGTTCTTTTTCTAACTTAGTTTTCACATCTGAGGGAAGGGAAATTATTTGCATACTTTCCAAAGTCATTAACTTTTAGCCATGAAGAAACTCATATTCTGTCTTTTATTCCCCTATTACCAGCTTTCCTCCATGGAAAAATAAGAGAAAAAAGATAAATGATCTCTGTTGCAGCCTGAAGGACAAGTTGAAACATTTATTGCTTAAGGAAAACTTTTCATTATAGTTGGTGTTTGCATTTATTTCTTTCTACTTCATTTTTTATTAGACTAAGCCAAAGGTCTTAATCCAGGCATTTGTCTATGCTGATGTAAGAGAAAACCTATCAGCTGTACATATGTCATGATCTGTGTGCTTTTACACTCACCTCAACAAATCAAGATTACAGCCAATTAACATAAAACATTTTTTCTAGTTTTTCTTCTGTTTTTGCATTGTAATGTTTATATTTCTTAATACCAAAAAACAAAAGAGATGAGTAAGGAAAAAAGGCATCTGTTTACTTTAACTGTATCGCATACAAGAGCAACTAAACTTATTTTACTGTAAAATAAGCAATTTATATTGTGAAACTTCATAGAAATACTCTTAAGAAAATTGTTTTACTTACTGTTGCATCTTTCCTTCCTCCTCCCCTCTTGTTAAGAGTCCTTCCAAACATAAAATGGCATGAAGTGCCTTTCAGTTCTAGACAAGTTTAACAAAGTCAACATAAGTCCACTCCTTCCACGTATTCTTGTGCAGCCATATTTCATAAATGTGATTGATGCCTTGCAGAATCATATTTATTCACTAATTTCCATGTTGCTGCCAGCCTTCTTTCTGTTCATCTTCACCTCCCAAATCCAGATTCTGGTTGAATTCCATGGTGCTTTTGGTTCTTCTGGTCAACTCTTCTGCTTTTCTCTGTGTCTCAAGCATTTTCCTTTGGAACAGTGGAAAAGGTTTCGCTGGCAAAGTCTCTCCTTGTGCTTTATTATCAGAATAATGAACAGAGTCCCCTTCTGCTTGATGCCTCATTTTTTGTTGGGCAAACTTTTGCATTTCCTCATTTGCCTGTTCTGCATAAAGGAATGACTTTAGTCCTCCATGAAAAAAAATATTCTGAAGATAGCTGGAAACAGCAGCTTGAATCTCATACCTGCTTCTCAACATTCCATCATTACTGGAGTGAAATTTTCTCCTCTGCCTGGTGTATAGTGAATAACCATTTTCCACAATCTCCAACTTTTAATATTTTGCCATTTTACCCTAGTAGGTTTGCATCCTTACTAATAAAGGTCTTTGCAGCTTTCTCATGACCATATTTGGAGCCTACACATGGCATGCCCTTTCAATTAGCAGTTCCTGCTGTGGAATTGCTTTCATAAAACTGATGCAGTCTGTCTCTTCCAGTTTCTCTGGTATAACCGGAAATCTCAGATTCTCCCCACGTGCTGTTTCCTCTAATTCTGCCATTTTTTGAAATATATCTTCTTGAGCAGTCTCATGCTCAGCCAGCATTTTCTTTATTTAAACCTCTAATTTTGGTAGTTTTGTCAACTTAACTGAATATCTAGTTAAGTATTCTTTCATTTTTTTCATCCTTTTGTTATTTGAGTTGATGTACTCCTACAGTGTTTTGTTTATTTTGGTCAGATATGAGCACATTTGATTTATTGTGTTCCTTTAGATTACTGGAAGCCATGTCTTTCCACCAAAGTGGGAGCTTGAATTGGTTTTGCAGAACAGCTGTAAGATTCTTCCCAGTCCGTGTTTCCTCTTAACCCTTTCTAGCTGATTTTATTTCATGCTCTCTGGTTCTTCTTTGCAGGCATCCAGGCAGTGTACTTACTAGCCAGTAACTGAATTTTACTCCTATTGATAGTATTGCTGGCTGTGATTTCTATTTTCATGTTGGTAGACCATTTGGTTTTACATGTTCCTATTGTACTTGTTTGCCTTTTGCTGCTTTTTGCTTCTCACTACTTTGTTCTCTACAGACGAGCCTACCACCAACAGGAGCTCGGGCACACATTTATCCCCAAGTGCCCTCACTGAGATTTTTCCCTGACTGTTGGCTACTACCTCCCACCACCCCCAGACACTGGACTGAGCCACCAGGAAGGCAGACCTCCCCAGGGAAGCCTAAGGCCTGACCACACTTGGAGGCACACCCACCATCTGGAGCCTTTTTCAAGGCTTTATAGGTTGAGTCAGACATACAGGACCCATCACCACAGCCTTTTTAAAGGCTCTACTAGGCCATTGTTTAGGCTCACCACAGCCTTTTTTGAAGGCTCCCGGACTCCCCAGCAGAGAGCACACCAGCTGGGAACCTTATTGACGGCTATACAAAAGGTGGCACAGCCTTTCTCAAGGCTGCTACAGTTGGATTATCCACAGCTTTTCTCAAGGCTACTACGGTTTGATTATCTACAGCCCTCCCCTAGGCCACTACAGGGGGCACCCCCTTAGGAGCCTTTTTCAAGGTGCTACTGCAGTTCCCGCTCTGTAGAGCCTTTTTCAAGGCTTCCTCCAGGGAGGACTCCTCCTAGCTGCATTACAGGGGTAATCGTGTTGACATTTTTCCTCCTCTCATCAGGAGTACTTTACCCCACTCCCCACAGTCTACCTTACTTGGCTTTGCAGACCATAAAAATAAAAAGAACAATGGAACCGGGTCTGGACTCAAATTATAATTTGAGTGCTTTCTTCCCAAGTAAACGAGACTTCCTTAGAATAACTCCACTCAAAAGGCAACCACATTAAATACAATACAAGAAGCAGCCTGATTGGATAAGTAATTAACACTTACTCATTTGCTAAAAGATTATGAATTAAAATAAAAATCCTTACCAACTATAAAATTTACCTCAGTAGTCTGATATTAGAAACCCCACATGTGTATATACACACACATTTCAAAACTCATTCAAATCTCTGAAGAAGCTTTTAATTTCAAAATACTACAGATTGAATGTTGATCATTTAAACCTGTAAAAGAAATGGCAGTAGTTCTAAGATGCCACTGTAGTTCCTTCATTTCTAAAAACTCATTTCATAGAACCGTCCCTCTGCCCAGAGTCAACATGATGGCTGGTACATCCTGGTTTTTAAACTCTTAGTTGTCTTCCCCACAGAATGCCAAACAATTTTCGCATAAAGCTATATAGACCACATAGTTAAAATTACAGCTATACCTTTTCTTAAAGCAAATGGAACCATAATGGAGAAGCAATACAGATTCACCTTCTCGAATATATTTGCACTGATTGCATTGCCCACATTTTACAATTCTCCCATTTACGTTCTCAAAGCTCTCTCTCAAAACCATATTTTTTGATGCAAATATTTTTTTTTATATGCAATCGTAGGTGTATGCCCCAAGATTCTTATATAGTCTGGATCTGTAGTAAAAACACACCAGTTTTTATCTGTGATGGACCTAATTTCTTTAAAATCGCTGTTGTAGGTTAAAATACATGCTCTACCAACATTTTGATTTACGTTGGTTACCTTTGATTTGACCTTTAGATTCTCGGCGTGGCTTGGGAGTGCCATCTCTGTGGAGTCTGCATGTCCTCCCCGCGGTTAGGTAGTGTTCGAAAGACATGCGTGTGTAAATGGGCATGCATTCGTTGAAGGTTGGGCGTCGAGCTGGCACCTCAGCGTTTCGTAAAAATCTACTGCCAATCATTAGCGAACCGGAGTTCCACTGTGGTGACCCCTTACCGGGAAAAAGCCGAAAGACTGAGACAACCTTTGAGTTGACCTTCACCATCGGTAAACCATTCCTGGTGCCCAATAGGGGAACAAAATGACCATAAGACGCTTGTGAATGACATCCTGAAAAATACCATCTAAAAATGTTTAGGGAATCCTCTCTTTTGGATCATAGCTTTTAATATATCGCATTGCTCCTGAAAATCACTTTTCTCCAACACCATCCTAGCTAAATGGACACATTGACCTTTTGCTACTGATTTTTTCTGATGACTGGGATGACACTTGTACAGTACAGCAACATATTAGAATATGTTGGTTTCCTGTAGATGTTAGATTAAAATTTACCTTTGTGCCTATTTTTAAAAAGACTTGCATCCAAATAATTAACTTTGTCATCAGAAATATTCATGGTGAGCTTCAAAAATTCCATAGTAGTATGGAGGTAGTTAAAATTCTAACTTAACTCTAGTGTCAGTCCAGAAAATTGTCATCCAGAAATCTTGCATAAAATGGCCACGAGTTCACATAATCCATATTGAAGACATAATTAAGTTCCCAGTAAGCCAACACTATGTTGGCAAAGATGAAGGGCACACGCTGCCCCCATAGCTACACCATTACTTTGCCTAAACAACTGATGTTAAACACTAAAATTGTTTTCAAGCACTACCTCCATTAATGTCCTAAGCATCAACACTTTAGTGTGGTCTAAACTAGAATGAGCACATACATATTCGTAAAACCATTTGGTTCCAATATTGTGGGGTATGATTGAGAACAAATCATAACATCTATAGTAACAAATATAAGATAGACACTATAAATTTAGTAACGCTAAATAAAAAATCCCAAGAATCTTTTAAAAATGAGGGGTGTTGACATAATACATTCTTGGTATAATAATCAATAAACTGCTATAAAAAAGTTTTTTTTGAGGTCCTTGCATCAACAATTGGCCTAAAAGGGGGGTCAAATAAATCCTTATATATTTTTGGTATATCTAAAATAACAGGCGTTTTTGGATTTTTTACCATGAAAAAATTGTATTCAGAGGGGGAAATCTGATCGTTAACAAGCAAGTCCTCCAAAATTTCCAAAATTAAATCAGTTTTGTAAAATGCAGTATTCATTTCGTTGGTACTGGACTCCTCATAGGTATCAGTAAAAAGTAAGGTAAACATCTTGTTAGTGTAATCATCACTACTATCCCCCCTCCCTTATCAGGCTTCATAACTTGTAAGTTGGCATTATTACAAATCTGTTTCAGTAATACAGATTATCCCTAGTCAAATTCCAGGTGTCAGGACCCCATTTTATATTTAAGAGACTCTCTAGCTCCGTTTCACATACCTTCTCAAATACTGAGACCACTGGTAAAAGCGGAGGGTTGAGGGAACTAGGCTTTTTACAACCAAAATGCTCAATATTTTGTCCATCACAGTTATTAAAGAAAAAAAAGCTAGCTTTAATTTCCTGGAAAACAACTTAAGATTAATAAACACTTCATCAATTCTTGTCCTTCTAGTAGGGACAAAGGTAAAACATTTTTCAAACAATCTTGTACATACATCAGAAATTTGTCACTAAAGTCATAAATTCTAAAACCACAGTCCTTGTTGATAATGATGTTACATCCATTTCTATTTTCTTCATACATGTCACAATTGTCGCTTTCTAGTTGTACTGTCTGTACCGGGCATTGCCTTGTCCTCTCCCCCTCCCCCCTTATTTGGTCCCTTGATGAATACTGTGTATTCAGTGGCCTCTCAGCCTGATTGTCCACCCTTTGGTTCCTCAATCTCTCTGAATTCCTCAGAGGGGGATGTACTAAAGGGTCAGCCATTAGAGTAGCTTACATCCTGCACAAGATTGTGGGACACATCCAAAATTTTGCTGGCAACTCCCTTTTGACGCAGACTGTACTGGTTCCCCCTTCTGTTTCACCTGGTCAGGGACAATCATCATAAGTTACCTCACAGATGGCTCTTGTCACACAAGACAAGAGATCTCTTATTTATCCATACTTGTTCACCCTTCAACTGACACTTTGGATGATGGGGTTTTGACTCCTTTCAGGCAGACATTTTCTGAGGATGTGCTTTGGGTTTTCCAGGAGACCAGAAAAGACACTACTAGAAAATCCTATGTAACTAAATGGAAGAAATGTTCTATTTTAGTGGCTCGAGAATGACCTTGGACCCTTTATTCTGTGGGTGTTCCTACAGTCCTTTGAGTTGCTCAGTTCTGATTTGGCATATTCATCTGTTACAGTTTGTCAGTCATTTCAGCTTGTCTGCCTCTGAATCCACCTTCTGTTTCTATTTTTGAAGTCATAATTTTTAAATGTCCTTCATACCAAGCCTCCAAGAAAGCCTATTCCTACTCCTCGGGGCTTTAATTGTGTTCTTGATTAATTGACTAAGTCCCCTTTTGAGCCTGTAGTTTCTTTTTCCCTGCAACATTGTACTTGGAAAACTGTATTGTTGGTGGCTTTTACTTCTGCCAAGAGGATCTCTGAACTTCAGGTACTCATGGAAGTTTCTCCGAGTTTTTTTTTTCTAAAGGCCAGGGTATCTCTTCATACTAATCCTTATTTTATGCCCACTGTGGCTAATGATTTGACCTTGAATCATTCCATTTATCTGAGTTTTTTTCCCTTTTCCACATAGTAGTAATGAGAGGATTTTTCACACATTGTTTTTATATAGACCGCTCACATATTACTTGGACAAGACAAAACGTATCAGGAAATCTTGGCAACTTTTTTGTTTCCTTTCATGGTAGGAAATTGGGTGTGGTGGTGTCTAAGCAATCTGCCTCTTCCTGGATTCTTAAGGCCATTTCATGCTGCTATTCTTTTCATGGCCAGCAGCTTTCTTTTGTTCGTGCTCATTCTACCATGGCACTGGCCTCTTGTTGGTTTTCTCAAGGGTTTGGATAGTAGATCTATCTTACAAGCTGCTACTTGGTCTTCTGTTCACACTTTTACTGAACATTACAAGTTGGATGTCATTTCCAGGAACAGGGTGGGTTTTTCCAGGGACTATCCTTCATGAGTTTGTGGAGGGCTGTTCTGTGCTTTCCTCCTCCCATACTTTCCAGTAGCTTTTGTACTGTCCCAAAAGTAAAGGATATTTCAACAGTGGAGAGTAAGAACATAGTACAGTTGTGTGAGATCTTACCATAATGGTAGATGTCCTAATTTTCACTGCTGCAGTATTCTGTCCCTTCCTCCTGCCCTCTTACTTTCCAAGGGATCTTCCTTGCATCCTTTTTCTTGATGTACTTGTTGCCTTTCTTTGAGGTTTCCTTGGTTTGTCTATGGCACATCAGTTCTGAGAATTGGGCATTTGTGTCACACATGTACCTTACACCTTGTATATAGGACATATGTCTGCCGTACTGTGTCTGGAAGGCATAAAGGCTTTGGTATGCTGGCCAGATGTTCAGCTGTCCTCAATAGGATGTCCATCAAATAAAGAATACTGCAACAATGAGAAATGAGACATCTACTGTTATGCTCTTACATGACTGCACTTTGCGATATTGTTATCCAACCTCTGCTGAACATCTCTGAAGGGTCAGAGGAGGAGCCTGAGGACTGTCCATTTCTGATGCTTGTTCCCTCTTCCTCAACCCCATTGGAGTCCAGCAAGGAGCATGCGATTTGCATGTCCACTGAGGCTGAGCAGATTTACTCTATGGATGAGAAGGGAGAACTGCCACGTATCAAATCCGAAGGGCCTAGGGGGATTCAGTAGATAGTTGTTAGGGAGGAAATTCCTGTTTCACTTATAGAAGTACAGCAGGCTTCAGAAACTCCAATGTGTTTAAAAAACAAAACAAAAAAAAAAAATAGAAGACTAGGAATGTGACTTTTGCTGCTGGAGACCTCCATAAAGAGTGGCAAGACTTCACTCGAGGTCTTTTAAAAGCCATTATGTCTTTAAAATCTCTGCAGGGTTTGTTACTACCATCTCTTGTTGATTTCCCTTCTACTCCCTCTGAAAAACCAAGAGATTCTGATTCCTCCATGAATGAGGATTTCGATTCTTGAGAATAATCTTTGGCTTATTTCTCCTAGATTCACTCACCTTTGACTTTGTGGTCTGATGAAGAGGATACTCTCCCTTGTCCCTCTGGTTGAGGAGCTTTCTTTTGTGATCACTCATTAAAATAATGGAACATTTTCATTGAGGAAAGTTCCCTGATAATGTCTGATCAGAAGCATTGATATGATATTTTACAGATTAATTCTTCTAGACCCTCTGCAGTTCCTCCTGCTTTGGAAGCTTTTGCGCTCACTTTTGTCTGCTTCCCAAGCCCTTGAGTCTCAGCCCCTGATCCTAAAAAAACAAACAAGTTCTATAAGGTTTCTGAGGCTTCAAAGTTTTTGTACAAGGCTCCATCCTTAGACCCTTCTGTGATAACCCTCTCTACTGACAAACCTACTAAACTGCTTGCTTTTCCAAGCTATTGCCTCAGAGAAGGATAGTAGAGCTACAGATAAGTATGGTAAGAAGGTGTATACCAAGGAGTATACGTCTGCTACCTTGGCTTTCATGGCCATCAATTACTAGATGCACATGACTAGGTACATGCTTGCTTTTCTTGCTAAACTGGGAGGGTGTGTTTGCTGACATGCCTGACTCTAAGACTTTAGCCCGTGCCTTGCTGGGTTCTCCTCCTCAAGTGGCTTGTCATGCCATCAAATGCAGTTATGATGCTGCTAATGCTCCCTCTAGGGCATCTGTGTCAGGGTCTGTCATTAGGAGGTTTTCTTGGATTAAGTTGCAATCTCTACCTGAGGGTGTGAAGGTGAAATTACTGGATTCTGCTATAGACACCCAAAATCTGTTTAGTTCTGATCTTTTTAAAGCTCTGCAAGATAAAGGGAAAGTCACGCACGATGTTAAATTTTTCTCTCACCTGTTTCTAATTATCAGAGGGATTACCTATCTAAGGCACTTTTTGTGTGTAAACATAATAAACCGCCTTTAACAGACAAATAGCCTACTAAAAGAGTTTTTTTTTTTTTTGAGAAATGTGGTCAAGATTCCAGGGGTCAGACATCTTCCTTCCCAGATAAGTCAGTTTCTATTTGACAATCATTTTCCTCTTCCCCTTTTACCATTTGGCACCACAGACTCTTGTGTTCTGTCAGTCATTCCCAATAATTATTTTTTGGTGTGGAAGTCTATTCCTCCCTTTTCAAAAGATTCCTCAATCCCCCTCCTTGCCAGTTGCATCATGTTCCTTTTCTTCCTGAAGACCTCTTGGTTGAAGGTACTGTTCAACCAGTGTCCCCTTGCAAGAGGGGCACAGGCTTTTACTCCAAGATGTTTTTGGTTTCGAGTAAGAAGGGTTCTTTGTGGACCCATTCTAGACCTCTCCTTTCTCTCTCTGAAAGTTCCTTCTTTCAAAATGCTGTCCAGTCCTTGTTTCCTCTGCTTCTTCCTCAGGCCTTTCTGGTACCTCTGGACCTGAAGGATGCATAGCTACATATTTCTATACAATCTCTTCAGTATTTATGATTCTCTGTTTTTTTTCTTACATTATCAGTTCTTTACTTTGCCTTTTGGCCAAGGGTTTTTACCAAATGTCTGGTCTTGGTCAAAATCTTTTGCAGACTGGATGGTGGTCACATTTTTCCCTAACTGAATAACTTTCCATTCAGGCCCCCTCTGCAGCAGCCTCTGTAGGATCTACAATTCACTATGTTACTTCTTCATTGTGGGCTTTACTCTAAATCTAAAAGTCAGTTTGGATGATTCTTCAGCACCAGATTTTTGTGGGGTAATGGATTCATATCCTTACTATAATGACTTTTCTTTCATCTCCCAAGGTCCACTCATTGACTTATCTTTCAGTCCCTACCTCCTTTGCAAGAGATTTTGGCAATAGTTTCGGAGAGCTTCAGGGTTCATTGTATCAACTATTCCAAAAGTTACTTTTGCCAGACTTTCCTTGGGGAAGGCAAGACAGGCACGAGAGAGAATTTTCTCAGAATCCAGCCCTTCAGTGTACCTTCCCCTAGTCAGTAGCTGTTTTACAGATCCTTCTGACCTGGCCTGGGGGGGGGGTTGTTACAAGGACATCAGGTTCAAGAGGGTCTGGTCTCCACTGGATGTGAAGGAGCATATCATCATCAAGGAAATGACAGCTGTTATCTTGGCTCTTGTCTCTGCATTACCTTTGGACTCCAGGACCACTCAATGTTTTTTTACAGGCAAATACCTCTCATGTGGTACATAAACAAGGGGTGGAACTAAGTTTTACTGTTTTTGCAGACTAGGCCTTATAGCATGGGATTTTGCTGTACACCATTAATTGATTTTTTTCAGGTGGTTTATATTCCCTCAGAAAACAATGATGTGGCAGAAGGTCTGAGCAGATTCAGGACAGAGCCTCATGAGTAGATGGTTCACAGAGAGGTGTTCCTGGACATTGTCCATCAGTGGGGTACTGATCGGGTAAATTTTTGCCTCCCCTCATAATAGACAGCTTCCTCAGTGGTGGTCCAGAGTGCCAAGTCATCTGACTTGGAAAGTGGACGCCATGTCTTTTACTTGGAGAGGGATGTTCCTATATGCATTTCCCCCTCTTTCTCTTTTGCTAGAGGTCCTACACAAGATCATGTGGGACAGGCCCAAAATCTTATTGGTGACTCCCTTTTGGCCCAGACAGCATTAGTTTTCAGTTTTTCATCTGGCCAGGGGCAGTCATCACAAGTTACTCCACAGGCTGGATCTGCTCACACAAGATAAGGTGTCTTTAATTCACCCTTATCTTCTCACCCTACAATTGACTCTGGGTGATTGGTGTTGAAAAGGAATCGAAACCCAGTTTTGAGGACATGCTTTGGGTTTTGCAACAGGTTTTTCTTCCTCTGGCTAAGGGTCTTCTTTTTCCTTCTTTCTCGATGTATACGTACCATCTTTCTTTTGCTGCTTATTTGCTGCTCCAGTTTTCCTTGTGCAATTCAGTTCTGAGGATTTGGCAATTATACATCATTTACATATTTGGATCTACTAGAGTCTATCAAGATACATTCAAACATCATGGTTTTGGGTGACTTATCTACCCATCCATTGACTGGGTAAATTACTCGTGCTCAAACTCACTTGCCCAAAGGTTCCTCAACTTCGTTAACTCCAGTGACCTGGGCCAGCTAGTTGACACCCCCACAAGGGGTGCCAGCATCCTGGATCTGGTGTTTACCAATGTGGGGACCACTGTATCACCCCGACTGTGAGGTCTTCCCCAGTTAGATCTAACCACGAATCAGTCTCCTTCAAAGTAACTATCACACCTGTCACCCCCCCCCCCCCCGGCAGCTAAACTAGAAAACTTCTCCAAAGCAAATTACAACTTCTTACAGGATGGTATAAATAGCTTCACTGCACCTACCCCCTCAGATGGAAGTGGCAGTTATGCCAAGTTCTACACCAATGCTTTATACAAACACCTGTATAACTGCATTGACTCTGCCGTACCTGATTGGTCCAAAACAAGCTCTTCAAGGAAGAGCAAACCTGCCTGGTGGGCAGCTACTTTTAGGCTTTACAATAACAGGAAGAAATTGCTATCTAAGAATAAGAGGGAGCAAGCCCTAAACTGGAAACACTCCCTCCTCAACTTAAACAAGCAAATAAGACTCTTGTGAGTCCTCCAAAGCAAACTACAAATCCAAATTAGCTTTCTCGACTAAGGACAGCCATAGGGCATTCTTTAGTTACATCTGGAGCCTAAAAAGGAAAGGCCTAGATTTGTGCCGAACTGCCTTTGGGCATAGTTAACCTGCTAACCAACATGTTCTGTGAAAACTTCACTCCCCTGTCCCCACCACACATACCCCTTGACATCCCTACCATCTGTCCTCTACCTTGTATCTCTAAAGAGCAGGTCATAAAACACCCTCTCTAAGGCCAAAAACATGGCATCTATGGGACCTGATAACATCCCAGGCTGTGTCCTACATGGGCTCCAACAAGAATTAGCAACACCACTGGGTACTTTTTTCAATCCTAGACTAAGCACTGGCTTCATCCCAGCTGAATGGAAAATGGCCACCGTTATCCCCTTGCACAAAGGTGATGCTTCCACTGATGCAGGAACTCCTATTAGCCTGACTAGCCTTATCTGCAAGGCCATGGAGCGAAACATCATGGACCTTGAAATTATAGGTAATCTCCAAACACTTGACCTTACTCAGTTTGGATTTGTCAAAGGGAGATCATGCCCTGGTGGACTTTGGGACAGTTGCCAAGGCCCTATACGAGGGGAAATCTGCATACAGCCCACTTAGACTTGGCCAAGGCTTTTGGCACAATTCCATACTCACTGCCAAACTCACCCAGTTAGGTATCAACCCTGGTATCTTTAGATGGGTCATTAATTGGCTCTCTGATATAACCTGTATAGTCAAAACAGGGGAATCCACATCCAACAGTAGACCTGTAACCAGTGGCGTTCCCACAGGGTTCAGTCCTGGGACCTCTACTCTTTGAAATCTATTTCTCTGAAATACAAGCTAAAGCTAAAGGTCTGTGACTGACAAAGCTTGCTGATGACTGTAAACTGGGAGCAGTCATAAAATCTCCAAATGATGTGAGCATCCTACAAGAAGGTCTTATACAAATGACTAGTGTCAAAGTTATGGCCTTAAACTCAATGCAAAAAATGTATTATCCCATTCAGTAAGAGCAGTATTCCTGCTAACTGACACATCAATAATAACACCCTAAATTCTCACTCAGTGGTGAGAGACCTGGGCACACAGCTTGACAGCGACCTTACCTTTGATCTCCACAGGTGGTAAGAAGGGCATTCTGCATTGCTTATCTCATAAGTAAGGGCATTGCCTCCAGAAAAAGTTATGATCTCCCTGTGCTCTTCCCTCATTGGTCCAATAATTGAATACAATGCCCCTTTTAGTATGTACCTTTCCAAGCATCTGCAGCAATTGGAGTGACCACAAAGGTTCCTCACAAGGAAAATTCAAGGTCTTTAGCATCTGTCCTAAGTGGATCGTCTGAAATCACTGTTAATTTATTCTGTTTCATACAGACTACTCAGAGGTGATCTCTGCCTTGCTTGTAAGGCAATCTTTGACCCTGCTTTATTGGAAGTGCTGCATATCTGCAAGTCAAATAGTACATGGGTTACTGACTCTAAAGACCTTAACCTGGTATGTGACATTTAATAGAACCTGCTGGAGGGACAGATTTGTCTCCCAGAGGTTACCACATCTTTGGAACAAATTCCCACTTCATATCAAACAGAATACCTCATTGGCCCTCTTCAAACGCAATCTAGACGGTTGGATGGGTAACAGTAAATTCACCCCAGGGTTCCACCTGTATCCCTCTTGGACAGGGGTAATAGGTGCAAATCATGGAAATAAGGGTAGGACTTGGCTAGTCTTGTAAGGGCCCCAGGGCCATTAGCCTAGGAACCTATGATCCTATACCCTGTCTCGTATAGAACTAAAATTTAAGTCAAAATCAGAGACAGATGAGATGTATGCTCCTATGATATGCAGATCAGTGATGGGCACTCGGTTCTGTTCTGTCTACCACCTGAGTCACCAATGGGTTTCAGTTTTGACTTTATTCTTATGTCATAGAACGGCTATGGCAGTTTTACAGTTTGGAATTGTGTATCATATTTCTTGGGATAGTATATCCATTTTTGCTTCTTTACATGGTTTGAGTACAGTTATGAGTCTGGATTTTTTTATATCCAAGCCTGGTTATTTATAAGGAAACTCTACAAAGAACGGTCATGGTGTAGTAGGTTTTGAGGTACTGCTTCCATTTTCGGGAAGGTCTTTTGGTACATTTAGGGAAAGAGTTGAGACTGTAAGAGAGCATATTTCCACAGATATCAAAAGAAGGTAAATTGTTTGGAATTGAGGCTCACAAGAACTTTTCATGCCAGGTACATAACCAAGAGGATATCTATTTGGACTCACAAGGGTCCTTCTTGAACGTAGTGTATAGCACAGTAGGGTATATTGAAATGGGAATGAGACATTTTCATTTGTTACTAAACTATGATGTATGTATTACATACATATATTTACTTGTATATGTATTTTTTGTAGGTCAGGTGGATGATCCTAAAAGATGTGGATCCCCAGTAATGGAAAATTCAGCACAGTCTATTTGTGCTTTATCCTCTGTGGAGTTTGGCCCGAACATAAAAGAGCTTGAGAGAATTACCCGAGCAATAGAAGCTGTGAAAACTGAAGTAAAACAAAACCAAAAGAAACTTTCTGATTACCGTATTTTACTGCAGAATAACCCAAGTACTGCAGTGATCACTGAAAAAACTGAACAGGTTGTTTCAGGGCAAGATACAGGTTTTGAAGAAAATTTACCAGAATTGTCATCTGATTCCAATAGTATGACTCGTTCTTCACTGTCTGGTGCAAAATATATTCTCGAGCACAGTATGCCACTAACTGACCTTGAATATGATCCACTGCTGAATTATTCAGCAGAGTTATTGAATGCAGAAACTCAAAATGAAACTGAGAAGCAAGTGTGCAAGAACACAGCTGAGTGCATTAATGAAAATGAGCATGTATCTTCTTGCAAAACAAAAATGACAGGTAATTCTGCTAACGAGTTCCATGATTCAGACGAAGATGTTCTTGTCATTGATGCCCCACCTTTAGAAGATACTCGCAGAAAGTATCGAAAGCGAGCCTGTGATATGTACAAAAAAGGAGCTAGTTCAGAAGTACCAGAAAAGAAGGCTCTGCATGAGACTGATGCTCCAGATAGTTGTTTGAAGGATACAGGTGAATACAAACAGCTATCTGCACCCTATAGAAGTTCTCCGTCAAAGAGTCCTATTATTCAAGACTGTTCAAATGCAAGTCTGAAAGCAGAACTTGGAGCTGCCACAGATAAAAGCACAGGCAGCAGTTCATTGACCGTGGATATTTCTCATGATTCCTTAGCCAGTTTGAAAGTGAACAGTGAGGAATGTTTGAGAATACCAGCTTTGCAAAAACAAGCACAGGAGGCACACATTTCTGAAGGGAGAGTCACAAGTGGTTTGTCACGTGAACACTGTAGTCAAAATAACCGAGTTGCACTGCACTTAAAAGGTTTTACAGAACCATCACTAATTCCCGTGTCCTATAAGTCTGTTAAACCTGAGCAAGTGGTAGTGAAAGAAATGAAAGAGATTGCTGATAAACAATATAATGCAACTAAAAAGTTCAGCCAGACCTATACAGATACTGCAGCCTCAAGAAAAGAAGCACCTAATACCAAAGGATCTAATCTGCATCAGCCAAAAATTGAAAGAATTCAGAAAATACAGCCTGACTTGGGTAAGACAGCAAAGGACCATAGTAAAAAAGATCATTCAGATGCAGGAAGCAAAGTTACTGAAATTATTGTGTTGGATGACTCCTCTGAATCCGAAAGTAGTGAGGAAGATGCAGAGCTGTCTGATTCGGATCCAATGGAGGAGTGCCTTAGAATTTTTAATGAATTTAACAGAAGTAATAAACAGCAACAAAATAAAGGTACAGTACAGGTATGAAACTTTCTCTCTCAGCAGATGCATTATAACAATACAAAACTGTTTATTGTGCAGCATCTGTAGCAATCTTGTGACCATAATCCATTAACCATGTAATTAGCTGATCTGATGATTTCATTCTTCCTCAATATATGGGTTACGGATCTGACCTCAGATCAGACTCTGCCAGATTCCACAGACTTCAGATCCAACTCTTGAGCTCTTCCGTCTACTCATTTTGCCTTCGCCCATCCTCAGTACCTCAGATCCCATTTGCCGCCATCTCACATGGATGTGGATCCTCTGAGTGTATTTCAAGCCTTTTCTGGTTTGTTTTCCTGCAAAACCTCTTTTTTTCAACCTTTTTCTCAATTACTTTATTATATTCCTCTCAGTTTTTCCGTTTTTCTTATCTGCCTCAGTAAGGTGATTTCTTGCATACTATTACTATCCTTTCTTATCTCTTTCTGTCTCTTTCTTACCCAGTTTGACAGGGTATTCTTTACTGCCATTGTTGGTAGTCTTTTACTGTACTCTTATTCTAGTCCGTTACAAAAATATACATTTCATATCTATTGTTTTCTTCATTGTTGTTAAAGTACTATGGCTGAAAAGCCTACAGGGTTTAAAAATACACTTCCTGTGTGCATAAAATTCCAAATTCAGATGCCCACAGTAAGTGCATTTATTGTTAAGGGGCAACACATCTGGGTAAGAACTGTAGCATTTGTGCTACTTTTAACTCAAGGGCTATTGCAGATGGGAGGAATAAGTTAGTTCTCAAAGGGGTTATTACCTCCTCTGGGGATCAACCCCCCAGCAAATCATCCAAGGCTCCATCAGAGCATGGAAAGTGATTTCCTTCAAAGTCACCAAAGACTACTTTGTCCTTGGAGCCTCCACAAAAATACGGAGATCAGGTCTGATGAAGAGAAAAACTTTGGATCCCAAGTCTTCAGATCCGATAGTTATTTCAGGCAGTCCTACTCTTTAACCTGTGAATCCAAAGCCATCAGCTCCAACTTTTGGTATGGCTCATACTCTGAGTACTCACTCACCCAAGTTTGTTGTTGACCCCATTTCTCCACTGCTCCATTCTCCCCTCATACAAACTCCGAGGAAACTCTCCAGACCTTGGTCTACTACCTCATCTGTCCGGTCCACCAGGAGTCCTTCTAAAGCTGAAGTGAAGTGGATAAGATGATGAGAAAGTTCCTTAGAGCTCTGATCCAGATGGAGGTTGTACCATTTCAGTCTCTCATTAGATCCATGAGCCTTCTTCCACCTCCCATGCAGTTGCATACAGACCTCTTCTGACTTGTCCTTCAGTTTCGGAGTCTCAGGATCCAAGAGTTCCGAGAGTATAAGTATCATAGCCGAAGAGAATAATATTTTTGATCCCGATGGGTTCCCCTCATTAGTTCTTCTCCTGTTCCCTTAGATCAGGATAAGTCTCTAAGTGTACATGTCTGATCTGTGGGGCCAGTATCTACTTTGATGTCAGAGCCTTCCTTCCCCGTCAGAGCCTCTGCTCTAGATTGCTTGGGTCCAGCTCCCTTCTTGAGGCATGTATTTGGACAAATTCATGGTTTACTTGCCCAGGTGTGACCGGCCATGGCTTCTCCTGGTCCATTGGCCTTTGAGGTTGTGGAGAGGTTGTTCTGTCATGCAGGAGATCATCTCTCATATGCCTTTGGATCCTACAATTTTCCCTCTATGGTTCCGAGCTCTGATCCCATCAGACCTACTCCACAAGGACAACCAGTACCAACTAGCATCCAGACAATTCCCATAGAGGAACTACCCATCTCTTTGGACACCTCCCAAGAGTATCCTGCTGAGGAGTTTCACTGAGAGAAGATGTAAAAGGAGGCATAAAGATTTCCACTTGGAATATCTCACCGAGGATACTGACTTCAAAGGGGAAGGGTCCACCAGATCACTACCGTCACTCTTCGTATATGCATTAAGAAGACGTTGAGGCTTGGGTGTTCGTTTAAGTTGTTTATTGTATACAAATACATCAGGATGAATGGCAGGAACATTAAACTTAAACTGACGGACTACGTACTTGCGTTCTCAAACTCTGGCTGCCCACTCAAAATGGCACTTTTGCTTGTGCGTGCTCAGTACTTACATGCATGTGCTGACTCACTGGAATGCTTCTGCTTCTTAAAGGTATATCACACACACTGATGTACATCCTCCCGCTTTACTGAGCTGTCTCATATAAACAACAGCATTTGAATAGGCGTGCAATTATACATACACTAATAAAGAAAAACAGTCCTGTCCAGGTTGCCATGTATCTGGAAGTGGGTTGCGAGATACGACCTGGTTTTGTGACATAATAAGGCTGAGTTCAGCAACAGGGATAGTCACTGGGGAATGTTCTGCTTGAGAAGTTTCAGGGATTTACTCAGGAATGGGGGATTATAGAACTCTGGAACTGGAACATTGGACAAGTCACTCTGAGAACTAGTGTTTTTGTCACAGGCAAGATGCTGTAACACTGGTTCGGAGACTGGTAACAAATGCTTCTGATTTTGTCTGCATTTCATTCCCTGTGATTCCACAATGTAAGATCTTGGCTCTTGACACAAACTATTCACAAATCTGATGCGATCAAAACCTTTTGATGTCTGCATCTTCCCTTTTTCCAATGAACTGAGTGGTTTGCTGCTTTTATCATAGTAATACTTCTGGGACAAATGCTTCTTCAACAGTTGGGCTTTTACTGCTTTGTTGTTGTTAGCACATGGAACCAATAAATTACTGCTGATTGGTAATGTGGTTCTGGTTTGTCTCAACATAAGTCTGTGAGCAGGTGAACAAAGATGATTATCGTGAGGAATGTTTCTGAGATTTAACAAGTTGAGAAAAACATCAGTATTGTCATGTCAGGATTTCTCTACCAGCTGTTTTGTACTGTGAACTGCATGCTCAGCCAAGCCGTTTGACTGAGGGCATTCAGGACTACTCGTGATATGAACAAGTCCCATGTTTCTGCAAATCTCTTGAACTGCTGACTTGTAAACTGTGCACCATTGTCAGAAATGACTCTCTACAGACTGCCATGGACAGAAAAATGTCACTACAGCTTAGTAATGACAGTATTGGAATTTTGGTTGGGAAATAGGTCAGTCTCAAACCAATTTGAATAAGAGTCTACTATCACCAAATAATGTTGACCATTCCATTCAAAGATATCTGTGGCTACTGTCGATCAAGGTAGTTCAGGAATCTGGCTTAACTGAAGTGGTTCTTTTTGTTGATGCGGCTTTGTACTATTACATACCGAACAAGATGAAAGTACTTTTCTCAATATCTCTTGACATAAAAGCCCAAAATACTACACCTCTCACCCTTCTTTTGGTA
This sequence comes from Protopterus annectens, assembly GCF_019279795.1. Lineage (NCBI taxonomy): Eukaryota > Metazoa > Chordata > Ceratodontiformes > Protopteridae > Protopterus > Protopterus annectens. Next base: position 1,265,637,976 of record NC_056728.1, read on the forward strand.
GAATGAGTTCCTGGGTGGCCACAGTGTAAGATCTTAATATACTCTTGTTGCAAGTATTTTGGAGCAATCACCTTAGAACCTTTCATGATGATACCATTGTCTGACCAAATCTCAACTCTGTATGCAAAATAAGGTTGCACTTGTGGTAAACAAGATTGCTTTGATGGCCATCCTGGACTGATAGAGGTTTAGCTTCTGGAGAACTGGATCTGAAGCTGTGAGTTCTGAGCTCAAGATGGGTGGAAGAAACATTTCTCACTTCCATGATTTCAAAATCAAGCTGCTCATTGTTATGCTGTTCTGTGTTTTTTCTGGGTGATATGGATAAAGTATCAATAAGATGAAGAAGTTTGCCTTTTGTGTAAACAAGACTGAGATTGTACTTCTGCAATTTGAGCATCATATGTTGCAGTCTAGTTGGTGCTGTATGCATAAGCTTTCTCAAAATAGTAACTAAAGTTTGGTGATCAGTTTTTATCTGGATAGGTTGACCATAAATAAAATCATGGAACTTTGAACATGCAAACACAAGTGCCAAGAGCTCTTTCTCAATCTGGGCATACTGCATCTTGGTTTGGGTAAGAGTTCTCGATGCATAGGCTTACTAGTCTACCCTCTTGAAGAATGACTGCAACTAGACCAAATTTAGAAGCATCACAGGAAAGAGTAACTGGTTTGTGAGCACCATAGTAGCTGAGAGTTGGAGGGTTAGCAATTTTCTGTTTCAGGGCATGAAATATTCTTTGGTGCTGTTCTGACCATGATCAAATTTCATCTTTGCGTGTCAGCTCTCTGAGCGGTGCGGAAAGTTGGCTTAAATTTGGAATGAACTTGCCTAGATAGATGATGCCAAGAAAATGTAGGGCTTGGGCATTGTCTGGAATCTTGAATTGCTGTTTGCTTAGATGAATCTGGTTGTAAGCCTAAACTGGTAAACAAGTGACCAACATAAGTAACTTCTCATAGCCTGAACTTGCACTTCTGAGGATTCAGCTTAAGATTCACTTCACATGCTCTTTCCAGAACGTTCCTGGGTTTCTGTCTTGTTCGACTTCAAAATTACCTCCTACTAGAATGTCATCTACTATAATAGCAGATGGATAGCCCGAAAAAATTTGCTCCATTGCACGCTGAAAGACTTCACTGGCAGAATTTATTCCAAATGGTATTCTCAGAAATCTGTATCTTCCAAATGGCATACTGAATGTGGTCAACAATGAAGATTTTTGGTCAAGCAAAATTTGCCAAAATGAACTCTGCATCTAAGACAGAAACAGTGCCATTTGGCATGAGGGAAGCCTCTTCAACTGTGCACATTGGATGATGAGACCTTTTTAATGCTTTGTTCAGTTCTCTTGGATCATTACATATTCTGATATCGTCTGAGCTTTTCTTATGAGCTACTACCATGGAACAATATCCATTCAGTAGATTCTTCTACTGTACAAATTACTCATAGCTGCACTATTCTGTCTAGCTCTGGTTTGACTCTGTTCTGCATAGCTACTGGAACTTTCCATGCTGGTGTGACAACTGGACTGAGTAGGTAACTGGTAGTTTGTCTGCAAAAATATAAGCATACTCAGAAAAAGTTTGGGTGAAATTTGAACTGTTGTCATGCACTCAGTCCCATTTTCAAACTGTCTCTGAGGCCTAATAATGACTGCATGTGTCTGTTGACTACAAGAAATTGCAAGTCATAGCTGTTCCCAGCAGAGTAACATGAAAGCACTACTGAGCCCTCTGTTTGAATCTGTTCACCACCATAAGCAGCAAGCTTCGCGCACAATGTCATATCAAATTGTTCTGCAGCTTTTATTCTAGCAAATGTTTCTGCTGACATAACATTGCACTTTGAGCCAATATTTACCTGGAGCTCTACAGAACTGTCATTAATCCAAACAGTACAAAAGATCTCATTTGTTGCCCACAAATCTACTGCATTGACTGTTTCACCAAGTACAGACACACCATCAACATAAAAAGGAGGGTCGCATCTTTCTAATTGATCAACTTGCCTCTTAAAATGCCCTCTTTTAATAGAAGAATGTACCTTATTTTATTTACAAAATCTTTGCAAATTATTCCACTTATTGCAAGAATGACACTGCTGACCTAAAGCTAAGCACTTTTCTCTTTTGGGTTCATGATTTCCACTACAGTTACAACAGTTGACTATAAAGCTGGGTGGGGGGCACATATTTTGACTTTACTGATTCACCCTTATGCTTCACTAAGTATGCTCTGGAATTTACTGGAAAGACTCAGGGTCTCCCAGGGACTGTTACAGGACCTGCAGTAGCTGCCATGTACTTGGGCCTGTTTCCTTTAACCACTTGCTGCATGGTATCAAAATGAGTTTTATCATTGTGCCTTCCACAGCTATTCTCATTTGTAAGCATACTTGTGTGCTTTTCTGTAAGCTCATATATCTGGCAAATCTGAGACTTGGGTGTTCGTTTAAGTAGTTTATTGTGTACAAATACATCAGGATGAATGGCAGGAACATTAAACTTTACCTAACTGCCTACTTGCATGCTCACACTCTGGTTGCCAACTCAAAATGGTCGCATGTGCTGAGTAATTGTATGCATATGCTGAGTCACTGGAAAGCTTCTTAAAGGTATATCACACACACTGATCTAAAACTACCTGATGATGTCGCATTTGGAGACATTTTGGATGGAGATCCTTAAGCAGAAAAGTGTCTGGTCCTCAGATAATCCTTCTCCTGAGGAGTCAGTATTCCTGGAAGCTTTTGATGTTGGCTCATCTATGTCTTGGGTGACTCCCCTAGCTGATGAACTTATCAACCTAGTCTCTCACTGGGCATAGAAGGAACCAGATTCTGCTGCACCATTCGCATGTTGTCCAGACAAGATTTTAGCTCCTGCAAAAGATAAACACCACTAGAGGAAAGGAATGGTTGTGGTGGCAGCCTCCAAGAAGGAGCTAGCAGAACAGAGTTCCTCTGTCCACTCTCCTTACAAGAGAGTCCAGGGTGATGGACAGATTTAGAAAGTGTATGTTTGCTTCAGTGACCTTTGCCTTGAAGTCCTTGAACTATTTGTTTCGCTTTACACGGCTGCAGAGGGATTTGAGCAAGGAACTCTCAAAATCTCTCTGAGTCCTTGTCTGCAGAGGATTATAAAATATCATCCTCGCAGGTGGCTGCTCTTATTTCCATTGCATACATGAATTGATTTCTCATGTAGCAGAAGGTACCTCATGGGCTGCCGGTTCAGGCATTGCCATAAGGATACATCCTTGGATGCAGTTATGAGATTTTGTGGAGCATTTCAGGTCTTTTTATTAATGCTCCTTTTGATGTAATATCATTGTTTAGCCCTTCTGTGAAAGAAATGCTTTCCTGCAGTGAACAGAAAGGAAAGACCCTGCCTATCATACGGATTTGCTTTTCTATCCCTCAACAATCCTTTTCAAGGAGTCAGAGTAGTTGAGAAAATGTGGGTTTTTAAATTCCAGGAATCTTTCCAGGATTCATGCAGAGAGAATTTTCTCAGAGGCAGAGGAAGGAAGTTCAAATTTTAGAATCCTTCCTCACAGCAGTGGAGGCCTGCAAAATCAGGATTTCTGAAATTACTTTCCATAGACCTTTTCAGCGATCCTGACTGCTCACCTCTGAAGGCAGTCAAGGACACTTGTCCTTGCACCCTGATGCCTGGGCTGCTCTAACAAATGATCTTTGGGTGCTAAAAATAATATCTAGAGATTGTTAAACCTTTTTCCCCAAGTTTCCACTTCCAAAAGGAGAAACCTTTGCGATGTCCCACCTAGTTTGAGAGAAGCTGCAGCTTAAGAAATTCAATAGCTGCTGGACAAAAGTCATCCAGGATGCCCCACCAGACTACAGAGGAATTGGAACTTACTTGAGGGTGGTGTTAGTGCAAAAATGACAATAATCTGAACCAATATGTGAAAAAATCAAAAGTTTTGAATGGTCACAGTTCAGTCCATTCTACCTCCTTTTTTTTTTTTTTTTTTTTTACACAAGGATGAATGGATGTGCTCAGTTGATCGTGATGCGTGCTATCACAGAAAAATAAATAGATGCTCTTTAAGACACTTGTACTTTTTGTTGGAGCCATTTGGATAACATTTTCATAGGTCACCCCTTTGTTTTGTCTCAGTGGCCATGGACACCTCCAACTAGGGTGGGGAGGCAATTTTTGGGAAGGATGGTCGAAGGCATGTGGTCCCCCCAAGAGAATTCACACATCAGTGTCCTAGAGATAAGAGCAGTCCTAACAATGCAGGCATTTCAAAGTGATCTGTCTCTGGTGACCATTGCGATTCAAACCAACAACACATCTGTGGTCTGGTATATCAACAAACAAGGGGGAACTCAATTTTACCCTCTCTGCCAAGAATCTATGAGTGTGGCAATGGGCGATCTCTTCCAATTGCTTTCTAGGGTCAAAGCATATTCCAGGAAATCAAGTGTACTAGCGGACAAACTCAGCAGGTCCATTATGATGCTTCACAAATGGTTTCAGTCAGTAGTGGAGAGAATTTTCTGTCATTGGGGCTAACCTTGCTATGATTTTTTTTTGCTTCTCCCCACAACAACAAATGCAACAGGTACTTTGCCCTGATCCCCCCTCAGGGAGTTTCACTGAGAGATGCTCTAGTCCATGTGTGGCCTTCAAGTGTCCTTTACACCAATCCCCCAGTACCTCTGATTCCAAACGTTTCATAAGCCAGTCGGCTGAAGTGCTTGGTTATTCTCCCTGCCCCCTTTTGGCCTTGCTAGATGTGGTTCCCTTTCCTTTCGTCTCATCTTCATTATCCTGCATGGACACTGCACCTCAGTCCAGACCTTTTGTCACAGATCCCTCCGAGATGAAACATCCCAATATCCCAGCCGTCAAACTAACCACAAAAAGTGGAACTTTGAATAGGCTAAATGTCCCCAGTTCCATTAATAGCTAGAAAGCCCAGGCTTTCTTCCCTGGTTCATGATATATTTTTGCCCTCACAGAAAGATTCCACTAAGAGTATTTACAAGAGTGAATGGAAAAGATTCTCAATTTGGGCAATGAAAAATGATCCTTTTACTGTCCCTATTTCTTCTGTGCTGGAGTTTTTAGCTTCTGTTTTTAAACAGGGTGCTAGATTTTCCACAATCCTTCTTTCCTACCAAAAGTGGCTTCTGAATCAAGTATAAATCAAACCATTCATTTACCCGCTTTCTTCCCAAAATTCTTGAAAGGAGAATGCATGCTACATGCTACAAGGCTGGCACAGTGGTGAAGTGGTAGCATTGTCACTTCACAGCAAGAGTTCTCTGGATCGATTCTCGGCTTGGGTGTCTTCTGTGTGGAGTCTGCATGTCCTCCCTGCATTCTTGTGGGTTCCCTCTGAATGCTTCGGTTTGCTCCCACGTTAAAAAAAAATGTGTCTAGAGCACTTCTCCCCGGGCCTCTGCTGAAAATTGGCTTTGTTCCAACTTGGACTTTCCCAGTTAACAAATAAAATATTTTAGATGTGCATAGACAACTAAGTTTCTATTTGCACAGATCAAAGATTTCAGAAAAATGGGCCATCTGTCTGTTTTTCAGCTAGTAGACTGGGTTCTCCAATTTCTAAAATTACATTAGCCAAATTAATAACTAATTGTTCATAGGTTGGTACTAGGCTAAATTACATTAGCCAAATGAATAACTAATTGTTCATAGGTTGGTACTAGGCTATCGGCCCTAGGGCCTATACAAACCTAGCCATAACAATTCCCTGGCTATTTCTTCCCACACTATTTACTTCCCTGGACCCCTGTCTAGCAGGGCGACTGCCGTGCTCCCCGGGGTGAATTTCCTTTCTCCCATTCAATTGTCAAGGTTCCTTTTGAAGAGGGCAAAGGAGGCACTCTGCTTAACATGTATGGGCAGTCTATTCCAGAGTCTGGGGGAGTCTCTGGGTCAGGAATCCATCCCTCTAGCATGTTTTCTTTATTGTGATGACAAGGTTTTTATCCCTGGAGCGTGTCGCTCTGACGGATTGGGATTTCTTTAAGTGTAGCATGTCCAACAGCTCTGGGTTTGACATGGCCTTGTATGTTAAGCGGAGATCGCCTGAGTAGACAATATGCGACAGAGTATAGCTGGAGTTTTTTAAGGCGGTCAGCATAGGGAATCTGCTTTAGGCCTGTGATTCTTTTAGTGAGGTATTTCCGCGGCCTTTCCAGTTGTTGCAGATGTATAGAGAGGTACATACCAAATGGGGCATTGTATTCTATAATGGGTCTAATGAGGGATGAGTACAGTGGGACAATGACCTCCTTTTTTTCTGGATGAAAAGCCCTTAGTGATGAGATGTACCACATAGAAGGATTTCCTGACTGTTGTGGCGATGTGGTTATTGAAGCTGAGACCACTGTACACCTGTGTCCCTAAGTCTCTTATCACACTTTCGGTGTTTAGTGTACTGCCACCTATGTGGTAATTCACGGGTACATGTTTTTCCCCAAAGGGGATAACTATACATTTCTTGGCATTGAGCTTGAGCCCATGGCTCTGGCACCAAGCATCTGTTTCTGTAAGGCCCTTTTGTAGAGTATCCACATCATTTGTGGATTCAGTAATGGCTCCCAGTTCGCAGTCATCTGTGAACTTTGTTAGCCAGAGTCCCTTAGTGTTGGCCTGTACTTCAGAGAAGTAGATGCCAAACAAGAGCGGTCCCAGGACTGAACCCTGAGGTACTCCACTTGTCTGTAGCTGGATTTGGAGTCGGCTACTTTTACAGTGTGGGTTCTGTCAGTAAGCCAGTTGGCAACCCATCGAGTGACATAGGGATTAATGCCCAACTTAGTAAGTTTATCTATGATTTCAGAGTGGGGGGTGGTGTCAAAGGCCTTGGCGAGGTCCAGATAGGCTGTGTGGACTGCCTTACCCTCATCCATGGCTCTGGAGACTGATTTGAAGAAGTCAATCAGGTTCAAGAGACAAATTGGCCCTTCATGAACCCAAACTGGGTGGGGTCCAGTGTTTGAAGGTTGCCAATATCTTTGTTTATAAGTTCCATGGTCTTGCAGATCAGGCTCATTAGACTGGGGTGGTAGTTCCTGGGATCCAAGGTGGAGCCCCTCTTGTGGAGTGGGATAACTGTAGCTGTGCACCACTCAGTGGGCATGAAGCCTGAGGTGAGGGTATGATTAAACATGACACTTAGGTGAGCTGCCAGTTCATTTTGTAGTTCATGTAGTACACAGCCCGGAATGTCATCTGGTCCCATGGATGCTGTATTCTTAGCTTTGGAGAGTGCGTTTTTTGACCTGTGTGGTGGTTGTTACTGGAATTTGGCAATCTTCTAGTATTGAGATGGACCATTTAGGGGGTGAGAGGGGGGTGAAGTTGGCGCCGAATTGATCTGCCAGGATATTGGCAATATCCTTGGGATCAGTATATTTAATGCCATTCTGTTGTAGCTCAGAGCAGATCTGAGCATTGCCATTTAGATTTTTGACATAGTTATAGAATGCTTGTGGTTGTATTTGGAATCTGTGGCAATTTTATTTTCGTAACTAGCTTTGGAGGATTTTACAAGGGATCTCAGCTACTTACTGAGGCTGGTAAGGGAATTTTTTGCATCGTGGGATTTTCCTCTTTTCTGCAACAGTTTCTTTCTTTAGTTGTAAAGTTTGTTTATGGCAGGGGACCACCAGATTGGCTTCCTTTTTTTGGAGGAGAGCATCTTGGTTCTATTTGGGATGGCACGATTCATGCATGAGTGGATGTGCTCGTACAGTGCCTTAGTGTAGGACTCAGCAGTCAAACTTTCAGTTCAGTGCATTTTCTGGATATATACCCAGCAAGGTCTCTCTATACCAAAACCACCTAAAGCTCATTCAACCAAATCCATGGTCAGAACTTACATTGATATTTGTACAGCAGCCACCTGGTCTAATGCTCATACCTTTATTACTCATTACAAATTGGGCATAATTTCCAGAAGCAGAGCTGCTTTGGATCAGCAGTTCTTCATTATGTCCTTCCATGAGGGCCACCCAAGTTTTATGTAGCTGGGGACTCTGTCCCATATGTTGAGGAAGAATGAAAAGGACAACAACATACTCACCATAACTATGCATCTGTGTTGTCCATTTTCATTCTTTCTCAACTCCCCTCCCTTCTTCCCCCTTCCTGTCATCTTCTGGAGTGACCTGATGGACTTTTGGAACTTGAAGTTCAGGTCTGAATCCTGGTTTTATTTCTTTTCTCTTCTGCTGTTGTACATCAAGACCTTTAAAGCAGCAAACTCTATCTGAGGTATTGGGAATAGACTAATTATAGGTAGAGGGAGGAGCTCGAAAGTCGGATCCAAACTTTTTTTGAATCCGGCTGGGTCAGATGCATTATCCATACGTTGAGGAAGAATTAATATGGACAACACAGAATGATAGTTATGTTGAGTACATAACTTTAATTTACACAGATGAAGTATTTACAGAACCATCAGACTTTTATAGTACATGATTTTTGCTGACATTTCTACTTAATGTGCTTGTTGCTGTGATTAATGTAATTGAATAGGTTATAGAATATCTGTAGTAGGTTTCAAAGTTCAGTGAAAGTATAAAATTATTGACATGGGCAAACAAGTATAATAGTTACTGTTCAGAGTGCATTGACCATGTGCAGAGAATGCAGATGTTTCTTGCCCACATCTAGCCTATTCAGAGTTCCACCTTCTGGATAAATTGGATTGTACTTCAGAAACTATTTCTGCCCCTCAGGAAGATTACCTCCAGTTTGTCAAATGTATCCCAGAATTCCACTGTTGTGTTCAAATGCACCCATGTTTCAGGTACTGTGCTTTGAGTCACCACCCCTTGGAAACACTGCTTCTCTCTCCACCCTTCACATTGTGTGTTCATATTGTGTGTGTGTTTTTGCATTTTTCCTACATTGTTTTAGATGGTGATAATTTGGAATTGCATTCATACCACTAACACACGTTCAAGTTTATCTTGAACCCCGACCTTCTTTCTTCAGGATTTTTTTTGTTTGGTTGGTTTGTAGTGTAGTGTAGCGTATGTGCTATTTTACTGTCATCTTTGAACTGTCTTAATGATCTAAAAACTAAAAAAAAATAGTTTCTAGAACTTTCAGTGTTAACTATACAGGGAAATGGTAATGTCTTTCCTTCTGTTGGTTATTCTTCCTGTTTAACACAGTATTCTGCCACCCACCTTTGTTGTTTTGTTTCTTGTTTACCTTTTAAGTCTTGCATTAAGACCAATACTGGTGTGCTTGACTTCAGGCTCTTAAACTTGAACTGTTATTTACATAGTGGTATCTATTTATTTAGAATGTTTTATAACTAGTTGAATAAAGTCTTCTACAATTTTCTAAATATCCGTTAGTTAACTGGGCAAGTGGACTGGTCATTAAGAATATAATACATTGAAAATCGATGCTCCTGAGTGTACTTAGCCTCAAAATGAGAGTTTTGGGGAACATCAGAAACTAGGGTACCTTTTATAAGGAATACAGAGTGGCATGGAATGAGCACAGTCTTATTCTACAACGACCCCCCTTAATATTCAAAAACATGCACGCTGATTGCTCAGCATGCATGTTGTAAATCCAAGTTATAGTAATGGAAAATGGTCCGGTCGCCCGGACTTTTTCCATTACTATAACTCTTACAGCAACACTGTCTCACTATGTTAAACTCATTTAACATAGCGAAACAGTTTGTAAAAAGCAATGGAGATCTTGCTTTCTCCATTGCTTTTGCCCACAGCTCTGATGTACTGCGTGCGCAGTACATCAGAACTGCCGCAGAATACCAGACAGCTGCGGAAGGGCAACAAGGAGGCATTATACAATGCCATTATTTAAGAAAGTAATTATTTTTTTTCTTAAATAATGTCATTGTATAATAGCAATAACCCACGCCTGGGTGTGGGTAATGCTGGATTTACCCACGGTTGGCTTTGTTTGGCCACTCGGGCTTCGCCCTCGTGACCAAACCACACCAACTGTGGGTAAATCCAGCATTACCCACACCCAGGTGTGGGTTATTGCTATAACATCCCCTATATCCTGATTTACTTAATTCTAAAACTGATATGAATAATTGTAAAACTTACTAACTTTGAATAGGGAATGCCTTTTCATGCAAAGACCTCAAATTAAGTACATTAATAGTAGCTCAGCCAGAGGGTTCCTTTGCTAACCTACATCTCTAAAGAATTTGCATTCATAGAAGCACCATGGATATTTTCAGATGCATTTTAAAGTTGGCTAGAGTGAATTTGTTACAGTAGTCTGCCTGCAAGTGGTTTCATCTAGTAGGGAATAGTATGAGAAAAGCTTTCTCAACAATGACTCTGCCAAACATTGGTTCTGCAAAGATAACTCTCATTAGCTATAAACAAGTAGCCATAAATGCTAACTTGATAGTCTTTAAGCTGTGTGTGTGTGGGGGGGGGGGGGTTGGGGGTGGACAGTAATAAATTCTACAGAGAAGAATTCTTGATAGTGGGGTGAAAAGGAAAGCTCTGGACACAAGGAGTAATGAGCATATTGCCAAAAGGAGTTTGTTTAAACCTGGACTGGATTGATAACACCAGATAAATAAGTTGCAAACACAATAACTGATTATAGAAGAGCAAAGCTAAAAAGAAAATGAAAGTAATGTTTCCGCAGATAACTCTTCCCAGGTTTATTTACCCTTTGGTATCAGACATGCCTCCCATTTAGCCCTTTGACCTATTAGGGAACAGTTTTTACATCCTTGTATTTAAATGTCTACTAGAGTGCAAGATGTATGCAAAGTACTTTATGTAGTCATGAGAACTGGCTCTGATGTCTGTTACTCAACGGGTAGGTATTTGGATCCAACCTAGGTCTGACTTCAGCCACTCTAGCTTTGTATCCAGAGCTCAGGCTCCTCCTTTTAGAAATAAGCCCCTCCTGCTGGTGTAGTTTCCACAGATCACATTTGCCATTTGTGTGATATGGATGTGGTCTCCACTGCTCCGCCTCAATATAGCCAAGTGCAAGTCTGACATTTTTTGAATAACCTTTAGAATTCTTTTCCTTAGCTAATTGATGCCTTTCTCCTTTTACTAGGTTTAGCACTTTAAAAGCGGACTTTTAATAGTTAGAAGTTACTTTTAGTCAGCTTCTCCCAGGCCATTGGAACCCTTCCTTAACCTTTGTTAGTAGTCTCTCTCCCTGTGGTATCAGTAGTGTAGGCTTTTAGCACAGGGTTTTTTCTTAACTTTATTCTGTGTGTTTGCATGCATGCATGTGTTTATAGTATTTGCTGTCTACTGGTATTTTTGCAGGATAGCCGACAAACTTTCTGGCTTCAAAAAATATGTGGCCTGTGACTTAAGGATCCCAAATTTAGATATGCACACTAAATGTATTATCTTGGAGTTGCCCATCTAGATGAACAGTGCTCCATCTGCACTGCTTTTGGTCCTCAGATCATTAGAGCATAAGAACAAGCTTGTTTTGAAGGGTCTTCTCCCTACTCCTACTGGAGATTCATCCCTTCCTCACCCTTCTGCTTCTGGAGCTTCCCCTCTGACAGACATGAGAGAGGAGTGGTGAAAAGCTAAGAGAAACCCAGAGAGTCCAGGAACTGATCTCTGCACTGGTTTTCATCTGCTTTTCTGACTCCAGCTCCAAAACTCCTGAAAAATTTGGATTAAAACCCCATCTCGAACCCAATAGTTGTCTGATCTTCTACTCCATTACAGGAGCATAGGTTCTCTCTGAAGTCCTTTTTCCCCCCAGACTGCATTCCCTTTCTTACAAGAAAAGATCTTTCACTGAACTTCCAGACCCCTGTTCTCAAACTCATCCCTCTGATCACGGTACATCGGTCCAAACACTTGGATGTCTTATCCTGTGACTTCTGTGATCTAACCGGTTCCAAGTAGCTTTGATTTGGATGGTTCTTGGGGCCAAAGCATCTGTGCCAGAATCCAGGAGGAAGGGATTGACTCTGAAGTTTTAGGAGCCATCCCTTCATCTCTGAGCCTTGACACTAGACAGTTCGGCATCAGCTTCAGAGCCTGGCTGAATTAGATACCGGGGTCAGTCTGGACTGCAAGCCTTGGCTCTGTTTGGAGTCCTCTCTGGTTCTCCCTTGGCTTTGGCAGTCAGAGCCTTAAAGAGAACATTTTCCCATGCGTCCATTCCTCATAAGATGCTATTGGGTCCTGATCTGTCTCATCCTATCCCATCAGCATAGCCAACTTCTCCAAAGCCAACTTCATGCTACTGAAGTCAGAAGTGACAAACTTCACAACACCCATGCAGACGGGATCTGGAAGTTCGACTGCAGAATCCTACACTAAGGCACTGTACGAGCACATCCACTCGTGCATGAATCGTGCCATCCCAAATAGAACCAAGATGCTCTCCTCCAAAAAAAGGAAGCAATCTGGTGGTCCCCTGCTATAAACAAACTATACAACAAAAGGAAGAAACTGTTTGCAAAAAAGAGGAAAATCCCAGGATGCAAAAAACTCCCTCACCAGCCTCAGTAAGAAGCTGAGATCCCTCATAAAATCCTCAAAAGCTAGTTACGAAAATAAAATTGCCAAAGATTCCAAAGACAACCACAAGGCATTTTATAGTTATGTCAAGAATCTAAATGGCAATGCTCAGATCTGCTCTGAGCTACAACAAAATGGCATTAAATATACTGATCCCAAGGATATTGTCAATATCTTGGCAGATCGATTTAGTGCCAACTTCACTCCCCTCTCACCCCCCTAAAGGGCCCATCTCAATACCAAAAGATTGCCAAATTCCGATAATCATAGCGACACAGGTAGAAACAGCACTCTCCAAAGCTAAGAATACAGCATCCATGGGACCAGATGACATCCCAGGCTGTGTACTACATGAACTACAAAATGAACTGGCACCCCACCTAAGTGTCATGTTTAATCAAAGCCTCACCTCATGCTTCATGGCCACTGTGTGGCGCACAGCTACAGTTATCCCACTCCACAAGGGAGCATCCGCCTTGGATCCCGGGAACTACTGTCCCATCAGTCTGACAAGCCTAATCTGCAAGGGCATGGAACACATTATCATGGAACTTATAAACAAGACATTGGCAACCTTCAGACACTGGACCCCACCCAGTTTGGGTTTGTGAAGGGCCGATCTTGTCTCCTGAATCTGATTGACTTCTTTGAATCTGTCTCCAGAGCTGTGGATGAGGGTAAGGCGGTCCACACAGCCTGTCTGGACCTTGCCAAAGCCTTCAACACCATCCCCCACTCTGGAATCATAGATAAACTTACTAAGCTGGGCATAAATCCCTACATCACTTGATGGGTTGCCAACTGGCTTACTGACAGAACCCACACTGTAAAAGTAGCCGACTCCAAATCCAGCTCCAGACAAGTGGAGTACCTCAGGGTTTAGTCCTGGGACCACTCTTGTTTGGCATCTACTTCTCTGAAGTACAGGCCAACACTAAGGGACTCTCGCTAACAAAGTTTGCAGATGACTGCAAACTGGGAGCCATTATTGAATCCCCAAATGATGTGGATATTCTACAAAAGGGCCTTACAGAAACAGATGCCTGGTGCCAGAGCCATGGGCTCAAGCTTAATGCAAAGAAATGTATAGTTATCCCCTTTGGAAAAAAAACATGTACCCATGAACTACCACATAGGTGGCAGGACACTAAACATCGAAAGTGAGATGAGAGACTTAGGGACACAAGTGGACAGTGGCCTCACTTTCGATAACCGCATCGCCACAACAGTCAGGAAATCCTTCTACGTGGCACACCTCATCACTAAGGGCTTTTCATCCAGAAAAAAGGAGGTCATTGTCCCACTGCACTCATCCCTCATTAGACCAGTTATAGAGTATAATGCCCCATTTGGTATGTACCTCACAAGACATCTGCAACAGCTGGAAACGCCACAGAAATACCTCACTAAAAGAATCACAGACCTAAAGCAGATGCCATATGCTGACAGTCTAAAAAAAACTCCAGCTATACTCTGTGGCATATTGTCTACTCAGAGGCGATCTCTGCTTAACATACAAGGCCATGTCAAACCCTGAGCTGTTGGACATGCTCCACTTAAAAAATCCCAATCCCTCAGAGCCACACACACAAGGGATCTAAACCTTATCACAATGAACAAAAAATGCTGGAGGGATAGGTTCCTGACCCAGGGACTCCCCATACTCTGGAATAGACTGCCCATACATATCAAGCCTCATTGGCCCTCTTCAAAAGGAACCTTGATGATTGGATGTGAGATAGTTAATTCACCCCGGGGATCATGTCAGTCACCCTGCTAGACAGGGGCCCAGAGAAGTAAATATTGTGGGAAAAAATTTCCAGGGAATTGTTATGGCTAGGCTTGCATAGGCCTTAGGGCCAATAGCCTAGTACCAGCCTATGAACCCCATCTAACCTCCAGACAGTCCAACTTCAGGACTGCCATGTATCTTATTAGTCTTGTGCAGAGCATCCCTCAATAGAAGCTCCTAAGAAGCATGTGCGCAGGAGGAGGCATGTGGTAGGGTGTTTTTTTTTTTTTTTTTTTTTTAAATTCAATAATGATGTTTCTTATCAGTTATGAACATAGGCAATCATAAATTTATATAAATGAAAACAAACCATATGAACATTTTCAGTTTCGAACATTGTAAATAACTTATTGTATATACAATCATTGTCCATCAAACATTTCATTGCTTATTCAGTTCCTGCCTTCCCTTAAACCTCATTCTCCACCAAAACATTATTATAGGTCCATAGCTTCACAGGTGTCTACTAGACTAATGATCACTAGAGCCTTTATTAGCCTAGCCATGCAACTCAAATATGTCCCACAAGTTATATGATTTAAACATTTACTAGGGGTAATTGCTGGTTATTGACTGCTTCTGTCCATCAGAGGCATGGATGCCAGACAGAGGTGAATTTTTGATTTCCCATCCAATTTTGCAAGTTAAGCTTAAATAGGGTTAGGGAGGGACTTTTTCACATGTATGGGGAGCCTGTTTCAGAGAAAAGGAATTCTGATATATATGTCTCTCCAATATGTCCTATTTATGTTGCAAGCAAAATTTAGATCTTTAGATCTAATAGTTCCGAAGCTGTTGGCTTTGCTGATGTGCAAAAGGTTCATCAGAGTGGGGTCCAGGGATGCCTTGTATCCCAGGCTTAGATCACTTCTCAGTAGTCTGTTGGAGACATAGAGATAGGGCGTTGAGACACTCCACATAGGACATTGTGTTTATGCCCTGTATCTTTTCTGTAAGAAACCCAGTGGATGTTCCAGTTGCTGCATGAGTCTGGTCAGGTACATACCAAAGGGGACATTGTACTCGATGGGTCTGAGTATGGTGGTACATTGACTTCCCTGGGCCTAGATGCCACAAATGTACAAGTTAAGCAACATAGAAGGATTTCCTTGTTACCTTGGATACATGTTGATTGAAAGCCAGGTTACTGTCTACATGCATTCCCAGATCCATGATTATGGGTCAACTCTTAGGGGTGTTTTATTGATGATTTAGTTTCCTGGGGTGGCTGACTTCCAAAAAGGTACTATTAATGTATTTCTTTGCATTGAGTTTTAAGCCATGGCTTTGGCACCAATTATTTGTCAGTGTTAGACACTCTTGTAAGATGTTAAGCGTCTTTGGTGGATTCTGTGACTACCCCCAGTTCGCAGTTATCTGCAGACTTCGTCAGCTGTATGCCTTTGACATTAGCTTTGACTTCTGAGAAGTAGATGCCAAAGAGGAACGGACCCAGCACATAGCCTATGTATTTACAACATTTTTTTACTGGGAAAGTCCGACTAGGACGGAGCCCATTTTCAGTAGAGGCCAAGGTAGAAATGCTCCAGATGGCATGTGGGAGGAAACTGGAGCACCCAGAGGAAATCCACATGAATGCAGGGAGGTTATGCAGACTCTGCATAGAAGGCATTCCAGCAAAGAATCGAACCAGATAACCTCTTGCTGTGAGGTGCCAATGCTAGCCACTATACTGCCCGAGTCTTGAGAGATTCCACTGATGATTGGCTTCTTTGAAGAGGTGGTCTCACCCATCCTTATTCTGGCTCCTATCTGTGAGCCAGCTGCCTATTCAGAGTATTGTATAGGGGTTTAACAATGCCAGAGTGAGGTATCAAATGCCGTAGCCTGCTCAAGGTAGGCAGTATGCACTGTTTTACCGTCATCCATTGCCTTGGTGAAAATCTTGAAGTCCACCAGGTTCAGTAGGCATGACCTTCCTGTGACAAAGCCAAACTGTGCTGAATCCAGTGTCTGAAGGTCTCCTGTATCTTTGCTGATCATTTCCATGATAATTCTTTTCATGGCTTTGCATATAAGACTAGTCAGACTAATGGGTCTGTAGTTTCTGGTATCTGTTGCTGGTCCTCCCTTATGAAGAGGGATGACGTCTGCACCTCTCCATTCTTGTGGCATGAAGCCTGTTGTAAGACTGTAGTAAAATAGTAACTCCAATGGCCCTGATAAATCATGTTTGACTATTCAAGAGGCATCCTGTGGTATTATCGGGGCTCACTGTGGCTGTGTTCTTGGCCTTAGTGAGTACAGACAGGGCATGCTCTCTATAGTTGGCGGGAATATGTTTGCAGGTACTTCTTGGGAGGTGGCTGGGGGTGAGTGGGAGTTAACATTAGAACTGAAGTTGTCACCAATAGATTGCTATATTGCCTGGCTCAGTGAATGAGTGGCACCACTAACCACCAGTTCAGTGCACTGCTGTGTGCTGGCTTTGAGGTTTCCGACATAGTTGAATAAGGTATTATGATTGTTTTCTGCCTGAGAGGCTATCTTGACCTCAAAATTGGATTTATTGGACTTTGCCTATTTAGTTTGAAATGAGAGTTTTTATCTTTATGGGAATTACACTTCCTGATTTTTAGCCATGCTTTTTTTTCCTTTGTAAAGTTGTTTAATTTGGGATGTTACCAGGGTGTTTTGTTTTTGGAACTGATTTTGGGCTTACTTCTGGTAGGTACAGTAGCCACTATGCAGCCATTTACATGAACAATTCTGCATAGGCTGTTGTGTTTCCTGGATTAGGAGGGGCATTGAATTTTGGCAAACTATCGCTTAATAAAAGGTAGCTTGTCTTGGAATAGTTCCTAACTGTTACTGGGTTTACCAAGTTGATTTTGAAAGAGACAGCTTTATGGTCAGACTTTACCAGGGATGATGCGACACTGGAGGTGGTGCAGCATTCTTCCATATTTGTGAGCATGAGAGCCAGTGTGTTGGAACCTTTGGTTGGCATATGCACTAACTGGTTAAGGGTGTTTGTATTTATGCAGTCCAGGGATCTCTGTGCCTGCAGATTTAGGTCCATGTAGGATTCCCAGTCTATAGACATAAAATTAAAGTCCCTCCATAAGTAAGTTGTTATATTGGATGTAAGTGTTTCCAGTAGGTTTAGGTACGAGCTATGAGTTTCATGGGGCATAGAGGATGACCTATAGCTTGCTAGGCTATGGTACAGGATTTTATCTGTGGTGACCTGCATGTGGAGAAACTCCAGCTCATCATCCTGTTTAACCAACCTGGAAGTATGCTTGATATTGATGTATATCCAGACACCTCAACCTTTAGTCCCTGTCTGTGCAGCTTCTGGTCTAAAAGTGTGGAACTCACAGAAACCTTGCACTGCCGGGATACTTTCTGCAGCTTTAAACCATGTCTCGGTTACTGCACAGTTGTCTATATTCTCTAAAGTGAGGATGGCTTGGAGGGAGTTTATCTTTTTGTTTAGGCTCCTGGCATTAAACAGTAACACCTTGAGGTTCATTTGAGTTATTTTTTTCTGTGTTGGTAGGTTTGTCAATTTGGCATTGCCTAAAACAGGCACTATGGGGAAGGATAACATTTTAGCTTGTATTCAAAACCCTAGAGAGGACAGGTACAGACCATCCCTGTCAAAGCAACATGGTTTTGTTAACCATGTCTTCCCATGCTGACAGATATTGGATCTCCATAGAATACCATAAACTTAGCCAGTTAAATTTGGTCATCTTTGGTTGGTATTGTGGCATCATTCTTGGTGAAGGTAATATGCTGCTCAATGCTAGGCTCATACCAGCCTGAGACACAGAGAACTCAATGCATCTCTTCGTATAGTCTAGGGAGGGACTTCTCAGAGCATTTGCACCTACATGGACTATGATGGAATCATGCTGGTACCAGTGGTGCACTGACTTGAGTCTGCATATATATTCTGCATGTGGTGTTCCCACAGTTCTCATTTTTTTCTATGTAATTTGCTCCTACCTTTTCTAAAGATCCCACTTCCAGTTCTTTTATCTCGGTTAACTGTAGTCACTACTTTGACTTCCATTTTCTAGCAATTGCTTTTTGGCAGCCATCAGAATTAAACTCATCAAGGCCTTACTATGTCTAGGCAATTCCAGTTGTGTGTATCACTGCTTAAAAAATCATTTCCTTAGATCAATTTGCCCTTCCAGTATTTCTGACAGAGTTGTCCGCAGCAAATTTTTAAAGTTTGCCAACTCCTTACACTCCCAAAAAATATGTTCCTAGTTGCCACTTTCTTCCCAATCACACTTTCAACATTTGCAATCTACCTGAGGAAAAATGGAGTCAAAGTAAACTTTGTGATTTAGACCCACATCTACATGCAGGCTAAAATAAATTTTGTTGCTTTGAGCTCTTTGTACAGACAGTTCATATAAACATAACCGATATAAATAAAAAAAATTGTAACATTTGACATGACACTAAGATATAATTACAATTTTTTATATCTCTATTAGCTGCACTTAGTATTGCATAGGTAGATAGATATATTGCACAGTTGAGACTTGAGCACTTTCAATTGTATGGAATGCAACATGTTCTTTGAGTTATTGCACAAAAAGTAAGAAGCTTTCAATGAGCTATTGCACAGGTGAGAAGTACCCAGCAGTGGGTTGATTGCGCTTTAAGGAAAAAGATTCCCTTCAGACTGTGTAGCCTCTGACTAGGTGATCTACTGGCTTGCATTGCTACACACATTTAGTAGTCTGATAGCCTGAGGAAAGAAGCTATTTCTGAATCTAGTCATCGTTTTGTAACACATACGTCTGCTTGGGATGTAAAAATACTTTTTTAAACATTTCCAAGCACAGATCCTAAATCTTTGACATTGTTTCATATTTGGGAACTATACGTATATTCTCCCATTTATTTCTTTATGAATTGCTTATACAATCTCTCTTACCATCCTTTTTAACCTCCTGATTTCTATAGTCATCCTGGAATATTTTGCATGCCCTACTAATCCCTTTTTTAACAGCAGCTTCTGTTCTAGATTCTACTAAAAACTCTACCAGTGCTAGTCTTTCACTTAGGATCCTCCTATTCCTTTCTCTTTGCTTATACTGTGATATCAGTTCTTGGTAGGAAGGCAATCTGTAGCCTACAGTCCAAATAAATTCTTGGGCTTTTCCTATTTTTTTAGTTTTTCCTGTCTGTTTGCACCCATTACCTTGGCTCCTTTGTCAGGTTTCTCCATTCAATTCCTGCCTATTCTCTGCGCCCCTAATTGCAGTCATCCCTATCAGTAGAATCTCCTTTCTCCATTGCTATCCATATCCATAAAAACAGAGCCTCCAGTTTCTCAGGTTTTGTAGTATCTTTTGTTTAGTCTCTTCCCACATGTCCTTAACTGCCATAATGGAATACTTTTTAATCCATGCTCCTAGGTACTTCATTTTCTAATATCCCCATAAATATAGGTATTGCTTGAACCAGTTTGTGTGTGTACAGCTATTGCCTTTGTTTTTATCTTCATTCATTTTTGTATACTGAAAAGACTTGAAACTGTCTGAGAATGTTTGACAACACTGAAATGTTCTTTTCTGGTTTTACCAGGTACAGAATGTTGTTGTTGTCTTTCGGCTTTTCCCGGTTAGGGGTCGCCACAGTGGAACTCCGGTCCGCTAATGATTAGCAGTAGATTTTCACAGTGCCGACTTGCCAGCTCTACGCCAAACTTTCAACGAAGGCACGCCCATTCACGCATGTCTTTTAGAACGCCACTCGACCCGCGGGGAGGACATGCAGACTCCACACAGAAGGCACTGCCTAAGCACTAGCTGAGAATCGAACGGGAGAACCTCTTGCTGTGAGGCAACAACGCTACCGCTGCACCACCACGGGCATAATATCTGAAAATAAAGACAATTTTTCTTGATTACCATACCAATTATATCCTTAAATTTCCAAGGCCCTTATTTCCTTTGCCAGTGATTCTTAAATATAATGCAAATAAAGGGAAAAGGGCACCCCTGCCTTGGTTATTCTACTCAAACAGAAATTAACAGACAAGAACCCCCTACTTTAATTTTTACCCCCCCCCCCAGTCCCTCATATATCCTTCTAATCGGTCTTAAAATTTTATCAGGGGAATATAAATGCTTCCATTGCTGACTCATAAAATCCCAGCATTACTCTGTTCAATGCTTTCTGTGCATTAAGACTCACCAACAACTGAGGTATTTTCTTACATTCTGCTTCTCTCTAGATTATTATTCTTTTAATGTCAAATGTTTGCATCCCCTCCACAAAATCACATTGACCCATATTTATGGATTTTGGCATCACTTTTGCAATTCTTTTAGCCATTAGAGACGTGCACTTTATAATCATGGTTTAGAATCAAAATTGGCCTATATGAATCTGAATCTGATGGGTCTTTGCCATCCTTGGGTATTATGGCCACGACAGCCTTCTTCCAGGATGTTGGTTCTTCTCTTCCTTTTAAAATACTGTTAAACAAAACCTTCCAGATATTTATCACTTTCTTCCCTCTTAACTTCCAAACATCTACAGGAATACCATCTATTCCTGGAAACTTTAATATAGATTGGTTATACATCACCATTTTATCTCATCTCCGCCTATCCTAACTTTTAGTAATTGAGCCTCATCTACCTCCAACCTTGGCATATTTAATTGCACCATAAACATTTCCATTTGTAATTTTTATTGATGTCCACATTTCTCTGCTTTATACAGATTTTCATAACCTTTCCAAAATATTTCTAATGCCATTACAGATCTCTGGTTATTTTCCTTGTTATAGGCTCCATAAGCTTGGAAACAATCCCTTTCTACTTTTTATTGCCTGTGCCATTGTGCTAGAAGTTTTTGCGCTCTGGGGTGATCAAAAACAGGTTGCTTCACAGCAATCTTTCTATACTCGTGCATATGATCAAGGTAATCCCTTATTTTCTCTTTAGCACTCTGCAGTTGCTCCTGTTTTTGTTCTTTACAATTCCCCCTGTTCTGCAATATTTTAACATTTGTCAATCCGTCTAAATAATTATTGTTCCTTCTTAACCATATCCGCCCTATTTTGAAACTCCACTTTCATTTTATCTTACTGCATAGCCATATTTTCTGAAGAAATTTCAATCTTCCTTAACTCCCAAATAATTTCCACTACCCATTCCTTAAATTCTTCTCTAACAGATAGGTGGGATGCACCAGTGTCTCATTTTTATTTCATTGCCCTGTGTTTTTATTTATTATTATTGGCGCATGATCTGAAATAGTTATTGGATGTGTATCAAAACTTTCAATTAAATGCACATGTTCCAGTAAAATATAATTTCTGTCTAGCCTAGCCCAGTTTATGTACCTTGGGGGACTATGTAAATTCTGTCCAAACTAGTAAAATCACATCTTCCATGCCAAATATTTTCATAAATTTCTTCAAAAATCTACTGTTTTTTTTTTATTTTCCCTTCTAGGCCCCAGAGATGCATCACTGTTACAAATCAAATTTCAGTCCCCATTTATAAGGAATATTCCCTGTTGAAAGGGGATTATTTCTTTCAACATTTTCTTAAGCTTTTTTATAGCAGTTTTAGGTGGAATATAATTGCATGCCAGCATAATTGTCTTCCTTTGTCAGTAGCCCTTTACTATTACAACTCTACATTATTTTCTTTTCCCCCACTTCTATCACTATTGGAACTTCTCTAACAATTAATCTAACTAATTCCCTTTTCCTTTGTCCTAGATATTCCAGTGAATAACCAGCCTGAAATTTTCTGTCAGTTCACATGCTCAGTCATTTCCAAATGTGTCTCCTGTAACATTACTATTTGCATTCTGCATTTTTAATGTAGTTCACTACTCTTTCTTTGACTATAGCTATGAGACTATTCACACTTATTATTCCCACCCGTTATGTACAGCAGCTTTTTTTAATGTCTAGTCCCAGCTTTTGTGTTACATGCATACACTGTTTAGCATGTTGATCTTTTATACTGTTTCTTGTATCCATTTGAACCTATGTCACATCTTACAAGACTTTTTTTGTTTTAATGAAAACCCTCAAAAAACACCCCCATCACCTATTAACTTAATACAAGCACTCAAAACTATTTACATCTTCAATCAATGAAGTTTAACCCTCCTTATCTGAACAGTTGTCCTAAACTGACAGGCTTGAATTGACCTGTAATGAAGGTTGTCCATGCTAAGACACACAGTACTGCCTGTGCTTCTACTTATGCTAAGTGTTATCTGTTTTCTCTTATTCCTTTCCCAGATGTAGAAAACAACTTGAATATTTTCAGAATGTTAACTCCTAGCCATTGAAACAAAGTATTCTGTCTTTACTGCCCTTATCAGCTTGTCTCCATAGAAACATGAGAACCCGATACAAAGTTGCCTTCAGCTACAAGGTTTTCATGTTACATGTGAACATTTATTTGCTAGAGGAAAACTTTTCTTTATATTCAGTGTTCTTTTATTTACTTGCCTGCTTCCCCTTAAAAGTTCTTGGGTCAAGCCAAGGGTCTTAATCCATTTGTTTCCTGATGCAAAAGTAAGAATAACCATATACATTTTTACTTATTATGCTCTTTTATCCAGGCTTTCTTTTCTTTTTACATTGCAGTGCTTACATTTCCTAAAACTGAACAAGAAAAAAGGAGGAAAAAAGGTGGCTTAGTATCCCTATTACACACAAAAATAATTCAATCTTTACTTTATAACATGCAGTATATGTCATGTTTTATAAAAATACTGTTAAGAATAAAATCTGATTTACTTAGTCACCTCTTTCCTTCCTTTTCCCCACTCCTTAATATTCTTCCAAACATTAATGACATAAAGTAGGGCATAATGTCCTTCCCTTTCACTGTTGCTGTGTTCTTCACCTAAGGGATCTCCTGTCAAGGACAGCCCAACATCCGTTCAGCATACCAAAGCCTCTAGTTCTTATAGGCATCATACATCACATATATGCTCCCTGCGCAAGGTGTAGAGCATAAAGGTGATTTACGGGTGCATACACCTGTAACTTTGCTGCCAGTCTGTATGCCCCTATTGAACGTTGGTCTGAATGCCTTTCTGCTGTGCTGGTTACCAAGCCATAATAAGTGCCCCATTAGGGTTACTTCTCTTTCTCTTATTTGTTGTGATTGTTGTGTTTGTCATCCAGAAAGGGACGATGTCTGTGTGGGAGGCAGATTTCCTCTTAAAGACTGTCATGACCAGTGTCTGTGCTATTTGGGTGCTTCCCGTGATCATACATAATTATCTTTCTCTCTTCCAGGCGCTTGTGCCTAAGACCCCATATAGTCTTCTCTTCTCCATGTCCATATACCTAGAGAACCAACATCTGAAGTTGGCTGAAGGTGCTGTATGGTAATCCTGCCATCCTGAGGGCCAGCCATTTGCCAAGAAGACTACGACCAAAGCAGTTAGGTCTGAGTTGCTTCAGAGGCTGGCATGGGTCCAGCTTTTTGCATGCCTTTGGAGGGTTTTCAGATGTCTGTACCTGATGTTGAGGGGGAACCTCAGCTTATATTTCCAAAGGACTGAGGGGTATTCTCACATCTTAGTTTGAGAGGTGATTCCTAGGTACATTATTGAATCTCGCCAGAGTCTGACCTTCCAGGGGTGTTTCATGCAGATGCCCCACAGAAAAAGAAACAAAACACACAACAAATTTCTGTTAAGGACCCCCAGTGTGAATGGCAGGATTTCACTCAGGGTTTCTTTAATGCATTCATGGCCTTGAAGCCTCCTCAAGGGGTTTATTTGCCTTCTCCTCCCTGTTCTTCCTCTTCACTTGAGATCTGCAGATGAGGTCCTGGACTTGGGGGAAGAATCTTTGGCTCACTTTTGCCAAATTACTTCCCCTTTGGACTGTGGTTCTGAGGAGGAGGATTCTGCAAGTCCAGATGCCCCTGGAGGAGCGCTCCTTTTGGGATACTATTGCCCATATCCTGGATTATTTTAAGTGGGGTTGTTTCAGAGATTCAAAAAAGATGGTATGAGCTCCCTACAGATGGAGTCACTTAAGTCATAAGCTGTTCCAGCTATTCTGATTGCCTTTATGGATACCCTCTTAGCAGCATCTGTAGCCCGTAACGCTCAGGCCCCTGCCCCTAAGAAGCCATATAGGCTCTATAAAGTTCCTGAGGAGTGCATATTGTCCTTCTGTAATGTTAGTCTCCTCTGATAACTCCTCCAAATTATTTCCATCTATCAAGCTGTTGCCTTCTGATAATGATAGGGCTGTGGAAAGGCTGGACAAAAAATGTTTATTGCTGCCACTTTATCTTTTAGGACCATGAACTACCAGACTAATATGACCAGGTATGTTTTGGCTGTCCTTTCTCAGGTTTCTAATGTGGTTTCTGACAGACTCTGAGGCGAAGGCTTTGGCCCTTTTCCTGCTGGGCTCTACTTCTCAAGTTGCCTGCCACTCAATCAAATGTAGTTATGATGCAGCTGATGACTCTTCCAGGGCTGCAGCCTTTGGTTCAGTTGTGAAACCTTACTCTGCTTCATCTGCAGGCTTTGCCTGATAACATTAAGGCCAAGCATTTAGATACTCCTTTGGATAATAAGAATATTTTTGAATCTAATGCAGCTGAACTTTTCAAGTCTCTCCAGGACAAGGAGTTGAAACATTTTTGTTTCTGTTATTCCCAAATTTCAGAGAAATTATTCCTCTAAGTCTGCTTTTGTTCATAGGTAGTCTCACACTCCTCCCAAGAGCAAGTATGGTTCTAGGTGGTGCCTCCTGCTATGGCTACTCAGATGCCTGCCTCCCAGAAACATCCTTCCAGGATAAGCTGGGTTCTTTTTGGCAGTTTGCTACCTCCTGCCCTCAGCCTGGTTCCCTTGTCCCTGCCTCTTCTAAATTCATTACAGATAATGTCAGACTCTTGGGTTCTGTCCATTATCTATCAGGGATATTTTATGGTTTCGGAATCCCTTTTCAGGCATTCCTCAACCTCCTTGGGAATAGCTTTCTCATTTTACATAGGTTCTTCATTCTCTTTTGGCTTAGGGCCCCATTGAGACAGTGCCTCCTGCCCAGATAGGGAAATAATTTTACTCCAGGATGTTTCTGGTCTCACGAAAGGAAGGTGCTTGGAGACCAGTTCTGGATCTCTCCAAGCAGAAAACCTTTCCCAAGATTCCTTCCTTTTGGATATGATCTCTGCAAACATTATTTCCTTTTCTTTTACCCCAGGTCTTTATGGTCTGTCTGCATCTTAAGGATGCATGCATTCACATCCCCATCCATCCTCTTCAGGAAATGTTTACATTTCTCTGATTTCCCCTGCATTTTCAGTTGTCTGCTTTGCCATTTGGTCTCTCTACTGTGCCAAGGTTGTTCACTAAATGTCTTGCTATTGTCATTGCTTTTTACAGATTTAAAGGGATTCGGATTTTTCCCTATCTATATGATCTGCTTATTCAAGCTTCTTCCCCATACACTCTACTGCAGGATCTCAGATTTACCACTTCCCTATTAGAGTTTGGGGTTCACTTTCCATCCATCCATAACCCTTTTTCCCATTTTTGCACATAGTGTCGGGGTGTCACTTCAACAGTGACAATCTAAAGCCAAGGTTTACACCTCTGGGTGGTTATCCCTGCTGCACTTCACCTTAAAGTTCTAGAAATCAGTTATGACTCCTTCCCAGGATCATATTTTCCTCTGCTGCAGGCTTTAGACAGTTCCCATGCTGACATCTCTGTCTGCCTTCAAGGCTCTGTCACTAATAATCTTCTTCCAATCCCTTCTTCCTTTGGTGTCTGTCTCATCCAGGGAATTTCTCAGTTTTCTTGAGTTCATGGTTTCTACCATTCCCATGCTTCTTCACACCAGGCTCCATATGAACACTTCAGTGGTACATCAGGTCATGGTGGCTTCAACATTGCCATCCCTTGGACTTCCTGTACCTTTCCTTCCCTGTATCAAACTCAAACTTCAGTGGTGGATTTATCAACTTTCTGAAAACCTGGGGCTTCCTTTTCAAGGTCCATCTCTAACACTGGGGTTCTTTACAGATACCTCAGACTGGGTGGTATACCTTCTGTGGCCCTCAATGTTCAGGTTCTCTGGCCTCCACATCAGGGATCAGACCACATCACTATAAAGAAGGTGAGGGCTCCGCTTCTGTCTGTTCAGGCTTTTCATTCCCTCTTCCATTCTGAGCTGTTCAGAGTTTTCACTGAAAATACCAGTGATGTGGTATGCCAACAAACAAAGGGACACAAGGTTCTATCTTCTTTGCAGACTAGCTCTTCAGGTTTGGGATATAGCTCTCCAGTATCCTCTAACTTTTCAGGCAGCTTACTTTCCTTTGGAGCACAATCTAGTGGCAGACTCCTTGAGCAGGTCCAGCACACAAGTTCAAAAATGAATAGTTCACAGAGATGTGTTCCTGGAAATTGTCCATCAGTGGGGTATTATTCGGGTAGATCTTTTTTGCCTCCACTATAACAGACAACTTCCTATGTTCTTTAGCTTGGAAAGTGGACCCCTGTCTTTCCTTGGAAGGGGATGTTTTTGTATGCCTTCCCTTTCTCTTTTACCATGAATCTTGCACAAGATCAGGCAGGAGACTCCCAAAATTTTGCTAGTGACTCACTTTTGGCCCAGACAGCCTTGGTTCCCCCCTTCTTTCTCACTTGGCCAGAGGCAATCGCAACAAGTTCTCACACAAGACAATGCATCTCTGATCCATCCTCACTTGTCCACTCTTCAACTGGTGCTGTGGGTAATGGTGCCTGAAAGGGATCAAAGCCCCTTTTTTTCTGAGGATGTACTCCAGGTTCTGCAAGAAGCTAGGAAACCCTCTACCAGGAAATCCATGTATGTCCAAATAGAGGTGATTTTCTGTCTGGTGCTTCTGTTACCATCAGGATCCCCTTATCTGTGAGGGTTCATCTGGTTCTCTCTTAGTTGTGTGATCTGCTCCATGTTGGTTTGGTATATTATTCAGTTACAGCTCACCTGAGAATAATTTATGCTTGTCTGCCCTTGACTCCTCCTTTAGCCTCTAGATCTGAGGTCAAGCAATTTCTTAAATGGGTCCTTCATATCAGAACTCCCAGGAAGCCTATTTCACCTTCCTGGGATCTAAGTTTTGTATGTGAAAAATTGACTCTGGCTTCTGTTGAGCCCCACTTCTTTAGTTTTCTTACAACATTGTACTTGGAAGACTCTTCTTTTGGGCCTCACTTAAGCTAAAAGAGTGGCTGAACTTCAGGCTTTCATGGCTACTCTCCCCTTCTTAGTTTTCCACAGTCAGTGTGCGTCTTCATACTAATCCTTCTGTTATACCCAAGGTGGTCAATGAGTTGCCCCTTAATCAGTGTATTCATTGTCTTTCCTTTTCTTTCCCTTCTCTGCAGTCTGCCATTGAGAAAGCTCTTCACACCTTGGATTTGCAGAGACAGGTCAGATATTAATTGGATAAAACAAATTATTCACTGGACAATATTTTGTTTCTTTTTATCCCAGGACTTTGGGTTTGGCTGTCTCTAAGCAAACCATCTCCTCCTGGATTTCTAAGGCCATTTCTTTGTGGTATTTTTTTCATGGTAAATGCCTTTCCTAATCAGTAAAGGCACATTCTGCTAGGGCAGTTGCCTTCTCATGCTTTTTTGAAGAATCTGGCTACTAATTTAATCCTTAAGGCTGCTAGGCATTATAAGTTGATGTTATGTCCAGTCCCAGGGCAGGTGTTCCCTGGGCTATCCTGCATGGGTTTTTAGAGGGTTCTTCTGGGCCTTCTTCCTCAGTCTTCCTCTTGAGCTCTTGTACTCTTCCTTAGATGAAGAATACTACAACGATGATATGCAAAGACACAGTACTGTTGTATACAATTTCACCATAACAGTAGATGTCCTTCTCTTCACTTTTGCAGTATTTGCTCCCTCCCTTCTACCCCCATCTTCTCTACCAGTACTTTTCTTGCTCTCCTAGTTGAGGGTCTCATTTTCTTTCTCCTTCTGGATGTGCATATTATCCTTGTTCCTAAGAGTAAGAGTATTGTGCTCCTTCTGGAGATCTTTCAGTTATGAGTGTGTACATGCATACATCATCTTTATGCCCTACTCCTTGTGCGGGGATGTATGTTTGACGTACAACACCTAGAGGCTTTGGTATACTGGCCCAATGTTGAGCTATCCTTGGCAGGAGATCCATTAGGTAAAGGGTAATGCAGCAGTGAAGAGAGAGACGTATACTGTTATGGTAAGATTTTGCACAACAATATTGTGAAAATAGCTGGAAACAGCAGCTTGAATCTTGCATCTGCTGCTTAACATTTCCTTGATTGCTGGAATAAATTTACTCCTGTTTTGCATAGTGTACAGTGAGTAATCATTTTCCACAAACACTCTGTTTCCAACTTTTAGTACTTTGTCCTTCTGCCAAAGGTTTGTCAGAATTAACTCTTTCTTGCTATTAGGATTGCATATTTACTATTGGAGGTCTTGGCTGCTTTCTCATGGCCAGGTTTGGTGCATATGCACAATGTGACCCATCAGTTAACAACTGCTGTGGAATACCAGTCCAGTTGCTTATTTATGCTTTCATAAAAATTAATGCGGTCTGTTAATTTCTCTGGTAGAGCAGAAAATCGCAAGTTTTCCCTAAGCTCTGTCCTCTAATTCTGCCATTTTTTGAAACGTCTCTTCTTGAGCACTCCTATATTCAGCCAGTCTTTTCTTTATTTTGACTGTGATTTTTGCAGTTTTATCAGCACATCCGAGTATCTAGTAAAAGATTCTATTTTTTCCCAACCTTTTGTTATTTGAGTTGGCATACTCCTTCAGTGTTTTGTGTATTTTAATCCGCTTTGAGCACATTTGACTTATTTTTTCTTCTGGATTACTTGAAGTCATGTTTTGCACCAAAGCTAGAGCTTGAACTGCTTTTTGTTGAGCAGCTGCAGGATTCTTTCCAGTCAATGTTTTCTCCTCACCTTCTGTCATTGATTTTCTTTCAATTTCTCTAAACTTCGTCTTTGCTGGCATCCAGGCAGTACACTTACTATGCAGGAACTGAAATTTACCCAAAAAGACAAGCTCACTGGCTCTCTTTTCTGAGTTACTGTTTTCACACTGGGAGAGATTAAATTTAAGCTGTTACTCAGTGTGCAGCCATACTGGAAGCCTCCAAAGGAATCATTAACCAAAGACACTGAAGGGTAGGGGTCCTCTAGATCCTCCTTGAGGGCATCTTGTTCAGAGAGAGAGATTCTTGAAATATTGAGACAGAAGGGTTGGTGGTCCTAAACCCCCCCCCCCCCCTCCCAGGAGGAGTCAGTCTTTCTTGAGTCTTTCAGGAATGGTCCAGCTACATGTGTGGTCCTGCCTACAAATGAGATTGTTGACCTCATCTCAAAGTGGCACAGAAGGAACCAGATGTCAATGAGCCGGGTCTATGTTAGATAGACGAGTGCTTAAATGTTTGAATCTCTAAAGGTCAATCTTTAGAGATCTAACATTTAAATGTTCGAATATTTTTAAAAATTAAAAAAAAAAAGTCAGCAGTAAAAAAAAAAACAAAACTAAAGGGTGTAAGCAGGGGGGCAAGCCCCCCATGCACCCACCACGTGGGGGGGGGCTGCACCCCTCACATCCACCCCGCTACTTAAATATACCAACTCCAAGGTCACGCTACAGTGTAGGGAATGGGTAATCTCCCATTTCTACACTGTAGTGCAGTGAAGTGCGATCGCTGAGTTGGTATATTTAAGTAGCGGGGGTGTGGGGGGTGCAGGGGGGCTTGCCCACCCCCCGCTAAAACCCTTTCATTTTACTTTTTTTTTTTTTTGATTTTGTTTTATTAGATATTCGAACACTTAACTGTTCGATCTCTAAGGGTCGACCTTTAGAGATTCAAACATTTAAGCGTTCGTCTATCTAACATAGACCCAATGAGCCTATCCCACACAGGATAAATAAGTTCTTGGTA
Organism: Protopterus annectens; assembly: GCF_019279795.1. Lineage (NCBI taxonomy): Eukaryota > Metazoa > Chordata > Ceratodontiformes > Protopteridae > Protopterus > Protopterus annectens. The sequence goes on from NC_056728.1 coordinate 1,265,668,270, forward strand.
TTGCGCAAAGGTTGCCTGCAATGGAGCAGAGGTCTTGCCATTGATTCCATGGTGGTGGCAGTAGCCAGCAAAAAGGAACCTGCCAAAGAAGCTGTTATATCCACACCACTAACAGAGTCCAAGGTGCTGGACAGATTTGGGAAGAGAGTTTATGCTTCAGCAACATTAGCAGTGAGGGTGCTGAACTACCTGGCACACATGACACATTTCAGAGGGATTTGATGAAGGAGCTCTCCAAATTTCTGTGTCCATCTCTGCAGAGAACTAGAAAACTGAGGACTTGCAGTTGGCACAGTATGTGACTGGAGGGCACTTAGAGAGTGGCAGGCACTGGCATTACTATAAGGAGACATGTTTGGATCCACTTATGTGACTTTGACATCCTTTGTAAATGCCCCTTATGATGTCTCAACACTCTTCAGACCTAAAGTTAGAAACTCTCTCCAGAAATGAGCAAGACAAAAGGCAAGCCAGAAGAAACCCTTTGGAGGAGTATGGTTCTTGACCACCCAAAGGCCTTTCTCTAGGAACCAGAAGGGAGGGAAGAAGCTGTGCTTTTATAAATTTCAAGGGTTCTCCCCTGACACTTCTTTAGAGAGACCTGCTGGAGCAGAGGATGGAATTCTAATGGTGGAAGTCACCCCTGCAGCAAAGTTGGTCCACAAAATCAAGGCTTCTGTGGTCCTGTTTCTGAGAGGCTCTACCCGTGCTCCGTGACTGGTTGCCTGACTGTTGCACTGTGGAGACAATTGGGAAGCACTTAGCTCTGCTACCCTAGGCCTGGATGTCCATTGCATAAAATTTGTGGGTGCAGATCATAATCGGAGACCACTCAATCCCCCTTCTGCCTTATCCCCCCCAACTTCTAGAAAGATCTCCAGTGTTCCACCCTCCTAAAGAAAAGCAGCATTTCTAGAAGTAAAAGCAGCTAGACAAGAGAGTTATCCAGGAGGTCATGGATCTGGAACTTATTCAGTATTCGTTTTTGTGCCAAAGAACAAGACCAGTCCTCTGGCCAGTTGAGGATCTCTGTCATCTAAATCAGTATATCAAACAGACGAAGTTCCAGATATTTATTGTACAGTCCATTTTACAATTATTGAGAAAGGATGATTGGATGTCCTTGCTAGGCCTTCAGAATGTGTACTACCACATAGATGGACAGATGCGCTAAGGAGATTTATCTGCTTCTGCCTCATTTTCAGTTCTGAGCCTTGCCCTTTGGTCTTTCACCACAGTACCCCCCCCCCCCCCCGAGATTTTCACCAAGTGCATGGTGGTGGTCACGGCTCACCTCAGACTGCAAGGTTTCAGTGTGTTCCAGTACCTGGATGACTGGCTCATCACTGCCCTTATAAGGAATCTCATCCATGCCAGGGGCTCCTTGCAATGAGCCAGTCATCATGATGAGCTGAGTCAAGTCAAAATTTCTCTCTGTTCAGATAGTAGAGTTCATAGAAATGCATCTGTGTAGGAAGTGCCAAGTAGCAAGACTACTGGAGAACAGGATTACCATCCAACGCAAACAGGCCTTAGAAGAAGTTCTTGTCAGAAGCCACTAGCAAAATTGATTCTTCACCTCCTAGGATCCATGTCTGCTTCAATAATCCTGGTCCCTATCACCATATATCACATGAGAGTTCTTTATTGGACACTTTCAGTTCAGTGGTCTGTCAGATATCAGCCCATGAACTTCCAAGTACTTCTCATGAACATTTGCATTGCGGACATGCGATGGTACCAAGAATCCCTGAAGATCTTCCAAGGTTGTCCATTTGTTTGTTTCTGCTTATAGCCTTCCTACTCTATTTTCTCTTCTTGCTCTACTGACATCCTACCTCATTAATGTCAGTATACATATACTGAATCTGTGCATTATTATTGCTCATGTATCTCCAGCTATTACATGTTAACATGTCTTTGACTTGTGTAAAATAATATAATTTCTAAAATATATGATAAATACTTTTACTGTTTGTTTCAATACTACCTCCAAAGTAATGCGTAAAATTTTCAAGTTTTATTGTTCATTGTACATATGTATTTTATGTGGAGTTTTTCTCTCTGGGCTTCTGCTAAAAACGGGACTTGAACCTAGTTGGACTTTCCTAGTAAACAACAGACGGTAAATACCTCCTGCCTAAGCCACGGTGACCACTGACTCCTCCCAGCTAGGGTAAGAGGGACAGTACATGGGACAGACAGTCTAGTGTATGTGGTCCCCTTCTAAGGCAAGTATTCATATCAACATTCTGGAGATGAGGGCAGTCCTCCTAGTGTTGCAGGCTTTCCAAGACTACCTCCCTGTGGGAGTGATATCCATTCAGACGGACAACACGTCTATAGTCTGGTACATCAACAAACAAGGGAGAACAAGTTGTACCAGTTATGAGTTTGGCAATAGGTGATATATTCCCACCTCTTTGTGGCAGCAATGCATATACTGGGAAAATTCAGTGTTCTGGCAGACAGGTTGAACAGGTCTGTGCTACCTCAAGATTGATCCTTCAGTTTGTTGGAGGCAAAGCAGATTTTGTGCCGCTGGGGTCTACCATGCTGCATTCCCTTTGCCACCCCAAACAAGATAGTGTAGCAGGTAATTTGCCCTAATCCCCCAGGTGGGGGAGTCACCGTGGGATGCTCTGACCTACATTTAGCCTCTGCGTCTCCTTTATGCTTTTCCTCCTAATCCTCTTATTCCAAAGTTTCCCACAGAAAGCCTTGGTGAATGTGGTCACGGTCAATCTCCTTGAATCATTCTGGCCCTGACAGGTTTGTTTCCCTTCCTCTGGTGTCATCTGATAGACTACCTTGGGTAGTGTATCCCAGTTCAAATTTTCTGTCTCACCTGTCCAAATTGTATCACCCATCCAATTAAGCCCTCAGGTTGACTGCTTTCCGTCTCCACTTCCAGTGATGGCTTGGCAGTCCAAGTTCTCCACCCAGGTGATTCACATTCTCACATTCTGGTAGATGGTATCTGTGCAGAAGAAAGATTTACAGAAGCAAGTGGAACAGATTTTCAGTTTGGGCTTCTAATAGAAATTTAGGCCCTTTCTCCGTGTCTCCTTCTGCTATTTTATATTCTGTGGCATCCCTTTTTGATGGGGCCATCTACTGTGCTATTAAAGGTCAGCTAACAGCTATGTCAAATGTTCATGATGGACAGAATCAATCTTCTTTCGCTTCCCTTTAAATTATCCCAGGAATTCCTCAAGAGTATATTCCCTTTTAGACATCCACTTAGGGACCCTGCTCCCCATTGGGATATCAACATTCTCTTACAGCCTTTGACTATATTTTCTTTTGAACCTCAGCCATGGTGGACCATACATTTCTAGCTCTGAAAACTTTTTCTGGTGGCAGCTATTTCAGCATGGTAAGTATCAGAATTACACACCTTCTCTTGCAAACCTCCTTATCTTCTTTTTCATAAGGATAGAGTGACCCTGCAAACTCATCCATTCTTTACTCCTAAGGTAGCTACATAAATTTCACTTTCACTCTTCCAGGCTTCTTCCCAAATTTCACCAGCAAAAAGTACATGCTACACTTGTTGGATGTGCATAATCAACTCCACTTTTACCTTTAGTGTACAAAGAAAAATAGGAAATCTGATCAGTTTTCTTTTCTTCTTTTCTACAGCCAAACTGGGACAAGGAGTTTATAAAGTGACTCTCTGTGTAGCTATATGACTGCATTTTGTATGTATACTGAAAAAAGGCACTGACATTATCCAATCCTCTCAAGGCTTATCCAGCTAGATCTGTGGCTACGTCTACTGCTTTCTTTTCAAGAGTATCCCTTGATTGTGCATCAGCCACTTAGTCCCTTCATTTCTCATTATAAATTAGTCTTACACTTCATAGATAGTGCTGGTTTTGAGTCAGCCTTCTTCTGGACTATCCTTCAGGGAGACTTCTCAAGAGTTTCATAGTTTCATTAGCTGTAGACTCCATCCTAACCATTGGAAAGAAGAGTATATCAGGTATGATAGTTATGTAGTTACTATAATGACATGTTTGCTTGAACCGTGGCATGACCGTACTGATTTTTACCTGGGTTGTTCTTATGCTCTTCAAACTCAAAATTTGATTTGTCATTGAGTAGGGGCTCTGAGTTTGCCTGAACTTTATCTAATTGGCAGTCTGAGGTAACTACATGGGCATGTGGGGATTATGGGTAAAAAGAGGAGCCTGAGCTTTGGAGCCAAAGTCTAGAATGGTTAAAGTCACATCTGGGTTGAATCCAAATACCCAAACATTGAGGAAGGATGGAGGCAGACATTATTATGGTAAGTACATAACTTTCATTTCACTGGGGTTCAGGCACCTAGGCAGCGAGACATTTCCCTGTGGTACATTTGACTGGGGACGCACGCCTGAAGTAACATTCAGCTGCAGAGAAATATGGCTGTTTGCAAATTCCTTGTGGGCAATCAGAAGCATACACTGCCATGCCCACAACTTGTAAAATAAACAAACTGAAATAACTACGTAAAGATACTCTGCGAATACACCATTAAGTGCCCAAATTGTAAAGCGGTAATCAGTACTCTAGCCAAATGAACAAACGACCAAAAAGATATAAAACACTTAATTTTATTATTTAAAATAACAAACGGAAGTTTAGCGCTTTCACCCACTGTTACGGGGCTTCCTCAGAACTCACAAAACAATTAAAATTAGGCACTTAAATGCCTTTTTTGGCGCCAAAACATATTCAAAAATTTAAAGTGACACAGCCATAATTCAACATTGTACATGAGACTAATAATATAAATAATAAAGTGAAATAGGAATAGTAAAGTAAAGTTTCTATCTCTACAACTTCAGTAACCAAATGCACAGGGGGAAAACAATGTCCATAGTCCCTATGGAAACATGAGACAGTAGGCAATATGGCAAGCATCAGCAGCAGGCTGGCCAGAGGGCATGTCAGTGGCAGTCGAAATGCAGTGCACAATGGGCAGTGCCTTTATAATTGGAGTGTGTGGACCACTACCCCCTTCACAGTGTCTAGGGAACATTACCTAAAACACATACTTGAGCATAAATGTGACTACAGTATCCTGCAGGATTTCCTCCATACTGTAACACACTTCTACATGTTGTAGTTGCATAAATATGTACTGTACACTGAGCACAACACTCATTACTTCTTCTGCCACCATTCATTTGGTTATTAAAGCTGTGAGCATGGCAGAGTGTGCTTCTCTTTGCCCACAGGGAATTTGCAAACCGCCATATTTCTCTGCAGCTGAATGTCACTTCAGCCATGTGTCCCCAGTCAAATGTACCACAGGGAAATGTCTCACTGGCTAGGCACCTAAACCCATTTCACTGACTTATATCATCCAGTACTTTCAAGTTTGTTGGTCTTGTGTAGATGACTAGTAAGCTACTGGTCAGACCCCCCCCCCTCTATAATTGAGTGACCATTGCACTGTATGATTCATATTAATCTGGCAGCCTTTGAGTTAGTACATTTGAAAGGGCATGTTTAATTTCTTGGTATACCTGATGTTCATCATTTGATCACTGCTGCAGTAGCCTTTGCTATGTATGGGCTGTAGTTTCCTAAAGATATAACAGCCATCCAACTTCCAAAGCTTAAGGGCATCTTCTACATGCCCAAGCTGTTACCATCTCAAGCAAAGCTGAAGAAAGAGTAGTTTGGGTGGGGTTCCTATCAGCAGACCGAAGACGCATGTTTTCGAATGCGTCTTGGTCGAACTGACAAAACCGAAACTGCAAAATATCGAAGTGGCATGTAAGCGAATTCTTTCCCTGGGAAAGAATTCGCTAGGCTGCTTCGGTACTTTGCCATTTTCAGCACTGTAGTGCAGTCCCGGAGTTGGTATATTTAAGTAGGCGGGTGGGGGGGGGCACAGCCCCCCACTAAATCTCATGTTTTAATGTGCATTTTTTTTTTTTTTTTTTTTTATTGGAACAGCGATATTTTTTTTTCCATTGGAAATAAATCGCAGTTCTGACAGTTCGGTTTTGTAAGCTTTCACTTACATAGGGTCGATTTAATCACCGTTCATTACCTAGGCGTTCGGTGATCTAATATAGACCCGTTTGGGTGCCAAGCCCTTCAGAGTTGTTCCTGCCACTAAAGAGCACTTCTCTTGTGGGCTTTTGGGGATTGATGGTACTGCTTCATTGGTGGGCAGATAAGTTCCATTCTGAGAAAAAAATAACTTCCACATCTTATAAAATTAACTTTTTGTGTAAAAAAATTATAGACGGTCACTTGACTTTTAGTCACTTTTTACTGTGAGCATTACTTTTAACTTGTAACTTTGTTTCAACAACTTTTTTTTTCATCAAAACTTGTTTTTTTCCTGTCTAAAACTTGTGATCTGAAGTTGTTGTCTTCATTTGGTTGGTCTTCAACCTGTGGGTTCCTGGATCTGTCACGTATCCGACTCGGCTACATACTCAGCATCTTGATCTGAACTCTTAGCTCCTCCCCTACCCATAATGTCTGTCTCCTTCCTCTCTCTAGATCTCGTTTGCCTCGCTATTGTCTGCATTGTGATCCATGATCTCTGCTTATAAAGTTTGGTAAGTGTCTTTAGAACTGTTCATTTTTTCGTTTTTTTCTCATATTATCCACTTTTATATCTTTACTTACCCCCCTTCTCTTTCTAGCTTTTTTGTGTGTGTGGTCGTGTGTGAGTGAGCGTGTTAGGCCTTAAGTTAAGAGCATGTCTGATGCACCTAAACTAGGGTTTTGAAAATACATGGAGTGTGGCCATAAGCTCTCCTCAGCTGATGGCCACACTCTGTGCATTGTATGTCTTAGTGCAGCCCATTTAGATACCTCATGTTCCATCTGTGCCGAGTTTAATCCCTGGGCATTGATGGATATGGGGAATAAGTTAATTTCGAATGACCTTCTTCCCTGTCTTTCCACTGAGGCATTGGCATCTTATGCCCCGGTTTCTACCTCTGTCTCCAACCCGGCCACTGGGACTCAACCTCCAGCCAAGAGGCCTGGGGACAGAGAACAGCCAGCCAAGACAAAGGACAGGGCCAATAAATGATCCCCAGATCACTCTGGTTTGGTGGTCCCTCTGACAAAAATTAGGTCGGCGTCCCCCTAGCTCTGTTCCCCTCTGTTCTGTCTGGAGCTGGAGAAGCTTTGGATCTGGTCACCGACACAGGCTTCCCCTCACTGTCACTCCAGGCCCGTGTCAGTGGCCTCCTCATCTCATTCCACCCGCAGTCTTTCCAAAGCAGAGATCCAGTTAGGAGTCCTGCCAGCCCCCTTCTCCCTCTGGAGCAAGGGGCATGCAATCTGTGTCTATCCCTATATTTCCTTCTCTGATCTGAATTCCGGTTTCGGAGGCCTTGGATGCAAGGACACTGCATCGAGGGGTCTGCTCCAATGATACCTTATACATAGATGCCGGCCATGGCCTTGAGCAGGTCAGATCTGACTAGCTTGGTTCTGGCCGGCTCTCAGAGCTGTAACCTCGGTGCTGGATCTGAGGAGATGGTGTTGTCTCCGAGCCTTTCAGAGCAGAGCCTTCCCCTTGGTATCTCGATGACTGAAGGTTCGCCTCCGGCTCCCCATTGGGTCAGAGGGTTATGACTCCTTTTCAGGAGGCCCGTTCCCCTTTCGGCTTTTGATGTAGTGGAGAGGGTACTCTCAACCCCTTCGAGACCCTTGACTATCTTGTCTTCGACGTCTGCTCTGGCTCCCTCTGTTTCTGGCATGGGTCTGACCATTCTTCCATCTCAGGGACAGCCTACCACCTCTATGCCCAAGGCCGCCCCCTCTTGGGAGCAGCAAGACGTTGGCAACTCCTCCACAGAGACCCCCACTGAAGAGGTTCTTTGCAAATGTATATGCAAAAGGAGGCACTTGGATTCACCACCGGAGTCCCTCATGGAAGACACCGATTTGGAGGAAGAGGAATATTCCCCCATCACCCCCGGAGGATGTCTCATTTGGAGACATCATGGAAATCTTACGCCAGTGTGGGGGGATGGGTCTGCCCAAACACCTAACGAATCGGTGTTCCTGGAGGCATATGGTGCAGGCCCCTCTACTTCCTTAGTGTCTCTTCCCATGGATCATTTGGTGGATCTGATTACATCTCTGGTGGGGAAGGAAGCAGATATGGTGGAGCCCATCCCCAAATGCCCAGACAAAGTTCCGAGTCCCTCTTCAGACCGGACCCATTGGAATAAGGGATCCCCAGTTGATGCCATGATGGTGGCGACTGCCACTAAGAAGGGGCTCACTCAGGAGAGCTCTACGTCCACCCTCTGCCAGAGAGTCCAGCACTATGGACCGTTTTTGGGAAGTGGGTGTATGCCTCAGTGACCTTTTCTGTTAGGGTGCTGAATTATCTGGCACATGTGATTAGGCTGCACTGAGACCTGGTCAAGGAGGTTGCTCATTCTACCCCGGGGTCAGTGTTGGCGGAGGACAAGAAAGTGTTTTCTCTCATATGGCCACCCTGATATGTCACTAACACCTCTATATGTCTCCTCTCCCATTCACCTGAAGATGCTACTAGAGCTGCCGATACTGGCGTTGCCATCAGGTGCCATGCCTGGCTCCAACTCTGTCCCTTTTCAGAACCCTTAAAGGCATCTTTCACGCATGCCCTGTACAACCATTCCTCTCTTTTTGGGAAGTCTATGTGACACCTTAGTTCAGAGTGAGAAGGATGGGAAGATTCTGTCTGCCATCAGGATCCACTTTTCGGCCTCTCGGTGAACATTCTCTAGGAATTATCGAGGGACTAAGATGTGGTTCCGAAAATCTCAGTTATTCCCAGGATGCTCAGGACTTGCCTTCCTCCAGGGGCAGAGGGGGATATGATAGACCCCGCCGTAGTGGCATAGGGGGTCCGAGGAATCAAGGGTCCCTAGAGCCTTTCTCAGAGAGATGCGCAGCAACCTTGAAGGGTTGCCTGACTGCTCGTCTCTGGAGGCAGTCGAGGGTCACCTCTCGCTACACCTAAAGGCGTGGGAGTCCATTACGGAAGATCGTTTGGTGGTGTGAATTATATCCAGAAGCTATTCATTCCCCTTCCTTGCATCACCTCCACCACCCAGATACCTCCTGGATGTTCCACCCGTGCAGAGAGAGGATGCAGCACTGGAAATTGCAAAGCTGCTAGAAAAGCGAGGCATCCAACCTGTCCCTTCAGACCAGTCTGGATTAAGCATTTATTCCAGGTTCTTTTTGGTGCCAAAGATGATGGGGGAAACCCAAGACCCATTCTGGATCTCTTTCTTGAACTTGTGAGTGGCTAAGATGAAATTTCGGATGGTCACCATTCTATCTATCCTGCCTTTCCTGCAGGAGAACAATTGGATGTGCTCGATTGACCTCCAGGATGCATGCTACCACATCAAAATGGACCGGCACTCTCGGAGGTTTCTCCACTTCTATCTGGGAGCCACTCATTACCAGTTCAGAGCGCTCCCCTTTGGTATCACCACAGCCCTCAGGGTGTTCACCAGAGTGATGCTAGTGGCTCACCTGAGACTCCAGGGAATACAGGTTTTCCCCTACATGGAAGATTGGCTCCTTGCTGACCCTTCCATGCATCAACTCTGTCAAGGGGTGGATTTCTTTCTCCTCTTCGCCCAGCAGTTGGGCATTACCATCAATCTCAGCAAGTCATCGCTGGTCCTGGTTCAAGTGTTTGATTTCATCGGGACTTGACTGGACACAATTTAAACCAAAGTCTTTCTTACCTTGGAGAGGATACAGTCTGAAGCTACATGCCCTTTGCATTCATCGAGCTCAATCACCGACAGCGGAAATGGTATTAAGGGCATTGGGGTCTATGGCGGCCACGATCATTCTCTTGCCTATGGCGCATTATCATATGCGGGTTCTTCAGTGAACTGCTGTGGTACAATGGTCCATATTATATCTCCTATTGTCTCACCTTGTTAGTCTTTCAGGTGTGCAGGGACTCTTCTGTGGTGGTTACATTCCCCGAACCTTGTTTGGGTTCGCTCCTTTCTTCCTCCTTTCCCCTTGGCTACAGTAACTACAGATGCCTCCCTGCTGGAGGGGGGGATACTGCTCTGGAAGGACAGCCCAAGGCACATGGTCCCCCTATGAGACCAGATTGCATATTAACATACTAGAGATGAGGGAGGTGCTTCTAGCATTGTAGACTCTCCATGCCCATCTTCCCTCAGGAACGATTGTTATCCAGATGGATAATGTCTGTGGTCTGGTACATCAGCAAACAGGGGGATTCCAGGTCTTATCCTCAATGTAGCAAAGCCGTGAGAGGGTGTAATCTCCACCGTCCATTTTCTGATGGTAACGCACATTCTAGGGAGGTAAAACATTCTAGTGGACAGGCTTGGCAGGTCTATTCTGATGCCCTGTGAGTGGTCTCTGAATCTGTCAGTAGTGAAATAGATCTTTCTCAAGTGGAGTCAGTCTTGCTGTGATCTCTTCGCACCTCCTTCCAATGCGAAATGCAGTGAGTTTTTCTCTCTGAACTCCCCGGGGATGCTCTAATTCATGCTTGGCCCCCTGGTCTTCTGTATGCTTATCCTTCTCTTCCTTTAATACCAAACTTCCTTCAGAAAGCTTGCAGGCTGAGGAGCCTAGTTGTCCTCATTGTCCCATTTTGGCCTCACCAAGTCTGGTTTCCCTCTCTGAGGTTTCATCTGGTGGCTCCATGATGGATGTTGGATCCACTTCTGGATCTCATTTTTCATCCTTCAGGGGATTCCCCATCCAGACCTGGGTAGTCTGAAGCTCATTGCTTGGCTGCTCCATTTCCACTGATAGTCAGGACTCCCAGATTATCTTCAGCTGTCAAAAGGATCCTGGTGGCGGCTCATAAGTCTTCTATCAGGAAAGTATACTCCAGCAAATGGAAAAGTTTTTCAATCTAGGCTTTGCAGCATGCCCTAGATCCCTTCACTGCCCCAGTTTCCTTGGTTTTGGAGTTTTTAGCAGGGCTGTTTGAGCAAGGTGCCAACTTTTCTATGGTCAAGGTCCAACTTGCAGCGATTTCTAATTTTCATGTGGGTAGTAATATGGCTTTCTTAGCACCTTTAAAGCTTTCCAAGGCCTTCCTAAAAGGCACATTTCTTCTTCGGCCCCCAGTGAAGGACCCAATGCCGCAATGAGATCTTGCGTTAGTTTTACAGGCTTTAGTTTTGCCTCCTTTTGAGCCTTCAGCTTCTGTGGATCTGACAATTTTGTCCTGGAAATGGCTTTCTTGGTTGCTTTCACGTCTGCCAGGAGGATTTTGGAGCTTCAAGCTTTGTCTCAAGCCCCCTTATATGATTTTTCATAAGGATAGGGTATCCTTGCATACTAATCCTGCCTTTCTTCCTAAGGTAGCTTTGGAGTCCAATATGAATCAGGTCATCAATTTCCCGTCCCCCCCCCCCCCAAATTTTCAAAACGAGAGAGTACAAATTGCACTTGTTGGATGTTCACAGACAGTTGCATTTTTACCTGCGCAGGACTAAAACCTTTCTCAAGTCTGATCAACTCTTCATTTCTTATTCTAAATCCTTTTTAGGCAAACCAGTATATTCTGGCATTTATCGCCACCAGGTCATGTGAAGGTACATTCTACCAGATCAATGGCTCCTTCAGCAGCTTTTTGGTCCAGAGTCTCATTAGATGATATCTGCTCTGCGGCTACTTGGGCTTCATCTCATACCTTCATCTTGCATTACAAGTTTGACATCATATCCAGAAACTGCATCCTTTGACACCACTGTGCTCTGGAATATCCTTCCATGAGGGCTTCCCAGGTGTTTAGTAGCTGGGGACTCTGTCCCACAGGTTGAAGACGAAATGAAGACAACAACTAGAAATAAAGTTATGTACTCACCATAATGTTCCATCTGAGTTGTTGCTCTTCATTTGTTTTCAACCATCCCTCCCTCCCTCCTTCCCCCTGCCTTGTATAGACTGCATGGTGGGCTGACGAGTAAATATGTGATTACCACCAGAGTGCCTCTGTTCTCTCCCCTGCTTGCTTATGAAGACTTTTGGTATGAGAAAAGGTGTTTGGGTTGGGTGCAGTGCTAGGTTGGGCAGCAAACTCTATCTGAAGGGAGGAAGGAGTCGCTGGTATTATGGGTAGGGGAGGAGCTACGAGCTCACATCAAGCTGCTGGATATGCAGCCGAGTTGGATCTGTGCCGGATCCAGAAACCCACAGGTTGAAGACAAATGAAAAGTAACAACTCAGATGGAACGTTATGGAGAGTACATAACTTCTTTTTGAACTACTTTTGGGGCTGATGTTTTGTTTTGTCTTTTCGGCTTTTCCCGGTTAGGGGTCGCCACAGCGGAACTCTGGCCCGCTAATGATTGTTAGTCGATTTTTATGGTGCTGAGTTGCCAGCCTGATTCCCAACGTTCAGCGAAGGCAAGCCGATTCACGCATGTCTTTCAGAGGCCACTTGACCGTGAGGAGGACATGCAGACTCCACACAGAAGGCACGCCAGCCGAGAATCTAACAGGAGAACCTGTTGCTGTGAGGCAGCAACACTACCGCTGTACCACCGTGGCTTATACTTTTGGGGCTGATGTAAGCTCTTAAATTGCTTTTCACTTTTTTTTTGTTGCGGAAATCAACTTTTTAGAACTTGTTTGTTTCACCAACTAATGCTGCCAGGCTTCCCCAAGATTCAGGCATCTCTTTTGGCTTCATCATGGAACAACGTAGCAGTTACTTGCTTTTTTCCTTTTACCAGTCACAAAAAAAAAATTACAAGCAGCCTTTCCCCTTCAGCAAGCTACTAAATTGCCTCAGCTACTGATGGATGACTCTACTGTGCCTATTTCTGGTTCCTTAGACCATTCATCTTTTTTCCTTTGCTCCCTCTGCTGGTGTCTTTTAGCAACATAAACTGGGGATTAGACATGTCCTATATGGCAGTGGAGTGCCCAATGATGGGCAAGGGAAAACCATTTGTCTTTGAAGGAGGAGCAGGGAATTCCTCTCTGCTTAGCCATACTGGAATGTCTGTCCCTAGGGAGGTTTTGCCAGTCAAAAGTAGGTCTGCTTGTTTAGACATTCCTGTCAGAAAGATGACACGAGTTTAGTTCAGGCTCTTGACCCTATCAGTTCTGCTGTTTACTGATAAGAGAAAAAGGGATTATTCACTGTCTGAAGATGTTCAAGACATTGTCCCCTCACAATTATTCTGTTCAACTTCTGTTTTCTGTCTCCTCAGTTTTCTGATACTGGCTCTGAGGAGAATTCATTCCGACAGTTCCTTGAAAGGATTTTTTTTTTCTGAAACCATATCCAGAAAGAATCGGTTGCATCTTTGGGAGCATAATAATCTTCCATGATCCTTAAAGAGATGATATGATTTATAGCAACTGGAATTTCATGAACCTATTCAAGTTCCTTGTGTCCTTACAACATTGAAGGATGTATTTAATTACAGCCTGTAAATTGCTTGATAGTCTTCTGCCCTTAAGAAAACAGATTGTATAATGTTCCTCAGTCTTATATTTATTTTCCAACCCAGATCAAGCCTTGTAGTGATTTCCTTGGTAAGTTCTGCTGCTGCTAAGCATCTGATAAATTTTAATTTTCTCCTGCTAATAAGGATGGGAAATCCTTTGAAATGTTTGGGTAGGGGAGTGTATTTTTCTGCAACACTTATTTTTTTAGAATTCTTAGTTGTCAAGCTTACTTGTTTAAGACTATGCTTGCTTCTTTTGAGAATATGAGGAATATTATAGCGTCTTTTTCCCAGTCTGAGGAAAAAAATCTGTGTGTAATCATATTGGCTCTGTATGTCAAGTGGTAAAACACTCTTTAAAGTGTGCGTATGATTCATATGATGCCCCTTCAACTGCTTCTTATGCACGCACAACCTTCCTGAGGATGTAAAGTTCAAATTTTGAATTCTCCCTTGGGGAGTGGGTGTGTTTGAACCATTTGTAACAAAGATCCTTAAAGTCTGAGAAGTAGGAACTCATTTATGGATGTTCGCAAATTGTTCAGCCTTCTTTATCCAAATTTGTCAAGGGCTTACAGCTACCTCTGCACCATGTCCCAAGAAGTAAAATAAGCGGACACAGCAAGACACTGGTAAGCAGACTTTTAAAAAAATGATGGCAAAAAGAAAGGATGAGCCCTCTAGAAACAAGGACTGTGTAACAAATCTAAATAACTATAGCATAATGATCATCATTCCCACTGCTGAAGTACCCCGTGGGTTGTATCTTGCCCAAATTCAGCAATCTGCTAGCTTCCAACAGCTTTGGATCCTTCCAACAGATCCACTCTGACTGCTGACTTAACTGGCCAGCCTTGAAGAGGGAAAATCAGCAGCGAGTGAGCACTTTTTTGCTGCTTCATGAAGAAGCTGCTTAGAGACTCCAAAAGTGCAACAGATCTCACTTCAGCTCTTAACTCTGACATACAAGACCCTTTCGATAACCCTTCCTCACAGAAAATGTATATAATGTACTTATTTTATTATTTATTTTAAAAACTATATTTAGAAGTTGTGTGTGTATTACTATATTTTAGTTAAAAAACTGCCTTTTTATTACTTTTATTTTTTGCACTTCCTTGAAGAAACCCAGTATTTCTAAACTGCCATATGTTTCCTGTTTGGGACCACTATATTTAGCCTCAACTAGGTCTGGGCTTTGTGTACTGCTTATGGAAGCTTTTCATGTATTTCACAAAAGTGTGTGTGTGTGTGTGTGTGTGTGTGTGTGTGTGTGTGTGTGTGTGTGTGTGTGTGTGTGTGTAGGGGGTAGTGCTTTACTTGCCAGAGATCATGGCACAACAGGTAGTGCTTTAAGTTAATGCAGAAATACCTTATCTGCCATTTTTCCTGTGTGACTAGTTTTTTCTTCAAAGGAGTACTGATGGGATTTTGTTATGGCTGTTGCATTTACAGAGGATGTACTGCTTGTGTTCACGCTGTTATAACTTATCTGCCATATTTTTATGCTTGACTAATTTTTAATTATAAGGGGCCCTGACATGATTTTAGTGTACAGTTTCTCTTTTATGGGGAATGTTCACACTACTACAACTTATTTTGTTTCGGACCAGTTTTACTTTAACAAGTTCCTTTTTTTAACACATTTATTGAATTATCACTTAAGACATAGACATATATTTAAATAAAAGAAAAAATCATGGGTAACGTTCATTTATACAACTATCAATCCAGCATTACATAAATTGTTCGGTTCCAGCATTCCCTTAAATCTCACTCCTCTTCAGAAATATTATTCCTCATGTATTGTTCTCGCAATTTAAATTTTCTTTCTTTGTAATTTTCTCCTACCCTTTTCTGAAGATCCCACTTCCAGTTTTTATTTTTGTTGCAATAGTCAGTACTTCAAATACAGTTGGTTTAGACTTTGATTTCCATTTTATAGTGATCGATTTTTTGGCAGCCACCAGAATTAAACTTAAGTCCTCACTATGTTTAGGCAATTCAGATCCTATATCCCAGGTCAAAAAAATAATTTCCTTAGTTACACCCATTTGCTTACCCAGTATTTTGATAGAGAGCTCTGTAGGGAATTTTTTAAAGTCTACCAATTCATTCTAGGCCCAAAAATGTATGTTCCCAGTTAACTTTCTAATCGATCATCCCTCCAACATTTGCCATTTACCTGAAGAAAAATTATTTGGAGGCTGCTTCTGGTATAAAATACCAGTGCAAACACTGCCAAGCAAAAATACTGAATTTTCTAGACTTTGTTGCATATTTGGGAGCCATACATATGTCCTCCCTTGTGAATTTGTTACCCAGTCTCTCTTCCCAATCTTTTATAACCTCCTTTGATTCCTATAGTTTTTTGTGCAATATTTTATATGTCCTATGAATTATCCCTTTAACAGCAGCTTCTTCTCTAGAATCAACTAGAAACTTTACCAGCGCAGATATTTCACTTAGGATTCCCCTATCACTTTCTCTGTGCACGTACTCTATCAGTCACTAATAGGGAAGGGTAGTCTCTAGCCTACAGTCTTTGTCTTCTAGACCTCTTCTATTCTATTACCTTTGTCTCCATCTCTAGTTATTTTCTCCCAATACCTTGGTTTCTTTGCAAGTTTTCTCTAGTAAATTCCAGCCCCTTCTTGCCTATTCTTGGTATTAATTGCATTCATTCCTGTAAGCAGAATCTCCAGGGGTTTACTTCGTTACTTTTTCTCTCCTCCTCAACCCTCCTTTTTCTTTGTGTCCTCCCAAATTAAACAGAAGAATAAGAGTTCCCTTCTGTTTGAAGGCTCACCCCTTGTTGGACAAACTTTTATATTTTCCACCTTACCCTGTTCTACATATAAAAATGTCTTTGTCCTCCAGGAAAAAAATATTCTGAAGACAGCTGGATACAGCAGCTTCAGTATCACATCTACCTCTAAACATTCCGTGATTACTGGGATAGCTTTGTCTCTCTTCTGCCTGGTGTACAGTGAATAATCATTTTCCACAAACACTCTGCTCTATCCAATTTTTAATATTTTGCTTTTCTTCCACAGTTTTGAGAATCGCCTCTCTCTGCTGGGGTGATTGCATCTCTACTAATATAGCTCTTGGCTTCTTTCTCATGACCAGGTTTGGAGCATACACATGATGTGCCCTTTTCAATTAACAAATCCTGATGTGGAATATCAGTCCAGTTATTTGTGTTTTCATAAAATTAATAGTCTGCTCCCTGCAGGTTTTTGTACAGCTGAAAATCTCAGGTTTTCTTTACATGCTCTGTCCTCTAACTCTACCATTTTTTGAAATGGCTGCTTTGAGCAGTCTCGTACTCAGCATGCATTTTCTTTATTTCATCCTCTAATTTTTTATTTTCAGTTTTATCAGTTCTTCTGTGTTTAAAGCTTTCTTCATTTTTCCAACCTTTTTTTTGTTTTAGTTGATATACTCCTTCAGTGTTTCATTTATTTTAATCCGCTCTGAGCACATTTGACTTTTTTCCTCTAAATTACTGGAAGCCATCTCTTCTACCTAAGCTGCAGCTTGCAATGCTTTTTGATGAACAGCTGTAGGATTCTTCCCAGACAGTATTTTCTCTTCACCTTTTCTAGGTGATTTTCTTTCAGGCTATCCAAGTTTCTTCTTTGCTGGCATCCAGGCAGTGTACTTGCCAGCCAGTAACTTAGTTTTACTCAAACGTGCAGAATTGCTGTTATCTATCGGTTTCTTTTTTCACATGGTGAGAGCTGTTAACTATTAATCAGTGCACAGCCATCTTGGCAAAGCCTTCTGGTACCTATCTTGTGATTTGTATAATTAAAATACACTGGTGGAGACTTCATATAAAGGTAATTACAAGTCTTTCCTTATTCTCCTTAACCTCCAAGTCATTCCACTTTTTCCTTGGGGGCAGTTCCTATTGGCTAAAGGTGCAAGGACTGTATTTTTTCAGACAGACCAAATCACACACTTTAGACAGCTGTACAGGACTACAGTGATGTGGTACATCAATAAGCTAGGGAACACAAGGCCATATCCCATATAAAAGACTGTCGTTGTTTATTTGACACTTAACTCTTCAGTAATTGTTAACCCTCCAAGCACATTATTTTCCATAAAAGCAAATCATAATGGCAGACAAACTGAGCAGAACCAGGATAAATTCACATGAATATAGTCTGTGTGTGTGGGTCATGCAAGTATTCATCCATTCTTGGGGAAATGCCTCAAGCAGATCTATTAGCCTTCTTCCAGAAAAGAGAATACATACATTTTTTATTCATATACAATAGAATTTTCTTTATGCATTTTTTTGTGGTGAATCCTTTTTGGGCCAGACAATATTGGTTCTCCATTTATGGAATTTGCTAAGGGCAATTACCATACATTTCCTCTTTCTAGATCTCCTCACACAAGACCAGAGGGATTCAACTCTCTCTAGTCTATTACTACTTAAATTATCTGCTTGGCTACTGATACATTTTGACACTTCTTTTATGGGGATGTGCAGCAGGTAGTCTGCTAAATGAGGCAATATAGAAAATCTTATTGACATTTGGAATACTTTTCTAGTTGGTATCAACCTAATAACCAGGACCCCATCTAGATTTGTACCACTAGTGCTTTAATACTTGTATAAGTTACTAGTCTCTTGTCTCTCATGCTACATTTAGAGGGTACATCCTGTGGCCACTTCAGTATGACTGCCCATAGATCCCACCCTCTTTTTTCAATGTTTTTTTTTTTTTTTGCAAAATACTTTACTGATGGCGGTACCTTTAATGGAGATCACCTCACAAACAGGTTGATCCTCCCTTACATTTTCACTTTATTCACTTTTCTGTCTGAAACAGTGCTTCAGATATATTTAAGGTTCATTACATAGAAAACTGTCTGTTTATTTGCTCTGACACTATCCGTATCCGAGTAGAAACTGCTTTTAGTGGGCAAATCCTATCTGGTCTGTGTGTGACATATGATGTCTGAAAGAACAAATCCCTCACTCATGCTCAAAGTTACTTCAGAATTCTTTGAATCAAGTCGACATTCTCCTTGTGTTATATTGTAACCCTCAGAACCATGAAAAAAGATTGCTCATACATTGTACATGCATTAAAAGTGCAAGAACTATTTTGACAGAACCATTCCTTTAGAAAAGCCTATTGGATATTTATTTCTTATATTGGGACTGAGAAAGGACAGTCTATATCAAACAGGAAATTTCCATTTGGTTTGTTCCAGGCTTTTACCTTGTGTTTTCACACCATGATAAACCATTTCTAGGCAGTGCTAAAGCACAGTCTCAATGCTCCTGGTCTTTGATGGCATATTTGAAAAGGGTGGACTATAAAAGCTTTCTAGAGATGCTTGTTATCAGCCTGTGTAGATACATGTACAAGACATTAAATACTGTGTTCTGGGGTTGTTGGATCCATATCCTTGGTTGAATAAACTGTAGTATTCTACCCATAGCCTACTGCAGCAGTGGACTGATGAACATAGTACTGTTGTTCATAGGTTCATAGGTTTATACTAGGCTATCTGCCCTAAGGCATTTATAAGCCTAGCCACCCATTTTGTGGCTTCTTCATACCCTTAAAAAATAAAAAACTTACATTGGTTGTTGTGTGTGTCAGCAAGCACGATTATTGGTCTAGATTTCTCTTGAAACAAGTCAGCGTGCTCTGCCTCACATCATGGGGATTTTATTCCCACAGCATGGGAATCTCTGGGTGATAAAATCTATCCCTCCAGCACGCCCTATTTATATCCGTAGGTTTAGAGTAAGCTTCGCTTAGTGGTTTGGTGTGGATTTGGATTTTTTTTGTGGAGCATGTCCATTAATTCCCGGGTTGGACATGTTGGCTTGTGTGGGCAACACATGTCACCTCTGCAGAGGCGGTGCAACTGAATGGAGCTAATGGGTTTTCAGTTTCTGGCAAGGCGGGTTTTGGAGTCTTATGATTGTCCTTTGAATCCATGGCAATTTTTCTCTCTCAAATTGGCCTTGGTTTTGAGAGTGCCTGTTGTTTTTTTTTTTAATAATGATCAGGACTTCTTTTTATGGATTTGTTCTTATCATGTAATATGCTTTCTCCTCTTATTGTAAGTTTGTTATGGCTGGGGTCCACCAGACCAGGCGTTACGACGTTTGCAGAGTGGAAAAAGGTTTGGGTTTTTTTGGGGGATTGCCTGGCAGTCCTCCAGGTGTTCATAGAAGGCAGGTGTAAGTTTTTCATGGCTTGGGTTTGGGTTTCACTCAAGCTCAGGGGGCTAGAGAGGATACTACAGTCTGCACCAGAGTGAAGTTTGTGCAGAGTTTTCTTTGGGGTTAGGTTTTTTTTGTTGGGGGTGGGGCGGGTGTGGGATTTGAGTGGATTTGGTTTCAGTCAGATCTCACCAATGAGGGAAAACTTCCGGTGTGGTGCTTTTGTCCCATTGATGAGAGAGATCTAGTATTTAGTATTCTTCTCTCTCGGTGTGACTAGCTGTTCATGGCATTTATCCAGGAATTCACCAGCATGGACAATGACTGTGTCATATTTGTACTTGCAGTGGTGTGACGAGGCTGTGTGTTATGGCGGATTCTAAGCGCCCGATAGGTGACCCTCTCCCTCTCCTTGTTCAGCCTGTGGGGTGGGGACGTCAGTGTGTGTCTCTGACACCATAAACAAGTATGTTTGGGGTTTGTATTTGGCCTTTAGGGGCTGTGACTGCTTTGCTTTTTTTTTGGTTTATGTGGCTGTTGTTGGGTGTCTTGTAGCAGTTGTTTGGGTGTGTCTTGTGTGGAGGCCTCTGCTGTTTAGGTAGTTTTTTACTCTTTCAGAGTCTTAGTATGTTGTTTGTGTTGTTGTGTGTTTCAGTGTGTGGAGTGCATTATGTGGGTGCTGGTTGGTGTGGTGTGTTGTGTCTGGTCTTGTTGAATATAACCAAGTTCTTAGCTGGCCAAGCTGAAGTTTTAAAGCAGGAATTATTTCACATGCACCAGTTTAAATATGCAAGGACAGGAAATCAAAGAATGTGGCTACCCCCACACCTGTAATTACTAGCAAATAACAAAATTCAGCCAACACTAGCTTCAGTTCAAGTTACTGAATAGCAGAATAACTTCAGTTAATATTCCTTCAACACTCCTTCATACACAGTTTAAATCAATTAAATACTGTATTTTTAAAAAAAACAAAGTGCAGATAAAAGGTACTTAAATCCTCTTATACGTCCAGTTGAATATAACCAAGTTCTTAGCTGTTTTAAAGCAGGAATTATTTCACATGCACCAGTTTAAATATGCAAGGACAGGAAATCAAAGAATGTGGCTACACCTGTAATTACTAGCAAATAACAAAATTCAGCCAACACTAGCTTCAGTTCAAGTTACTGAATAGCAGAATAACTTCAGTAAAAATTCCTTCAACACTCCTTCATACACAGTTTAAATCAATTAAATACTGTATTTTTAAAAAAAGTGCAGAGTTGAATATAACCAAGTTCTTAGCTGGCCAAGCTGAAGTTTTAAAGCAGGAATTATTTCACATGCACCAGTTTAAATATGCAAGGACAGGAAATCAAAGAATGTGGCTACCCCCACACCTGTAATTACTAGCAAATAACAAAATTCAGCCAACACTAGCTTCAGTTCAAGTTACTGAATAGCAGAATACTTCAGTTAAAATTCCTTCAACACTCCTTCATACACAGTTTAAATCAATTAAATACTGTATTATTAAAAAAAAAAGTGCAGATAAAAGGTACTTAAATCAGTTGAATATAACCAAGTTCTTAGCTGGCCAAGCTGAAGTTTTAAAGCAGGAAACAGGAAATCAAAGAATGTGGCTACCCCCACACCTGTAATTACTAGCAAATAACAAAATTCAGCCAACACTAGCTTCAGTTCAAGTTACTGAATAGCAGAATAACTTCAGTTAAAAATTCCTTCAACACTCCTTCATATACAGTTTAAATCAATTAATTACTGTATTTTAAAAAAAAAACGTGCAGATAAAAGGTACTTAAATTCTCTTATACATCCAGTTGAATATAACCAAGTTCTTAGCTGGCCAAGCTGAAGTTTTAAAGCAGGAATTATTTCACATGCACCAGTTTAAATATGCAAGGACAGGAAATCAAAGAATGTGGCTACACCTGTAATTACTAGCAAATAACAAAATTCAGCCAACACTAGCTTCAGTTCAAGTTACTGAATAGCAGAATAACTTCAGTTAAAAATTCCTTCAACACTCCTTCACAGTTTAAATCAATTAAATACTGTATTTAAAAAGTGCAGATAAAAGGTACTTAAATTCTCTTATACGTCCAGTTGAATATAACCAAGTTCTTAGCTGGCCAAGCTGAAGTTTTAAAGCAGGAATTATTTCCCATGCACCAGTTTAAATATGCAAGGACAGGAAATCAAAGAATGTGGCTACCCCACACCTGTAATTACTAGCAAATAACAAAATTCAGCCAACACTAGCTTCAGTTCAAGTTACTGAATAGCAGAATAACTTCAGTTAAAAATTCCTTCAACACTCCTTCATGTTTAAATCAATTAAATACTGTATTTTAATAAAAAAGTGCAGATAAAAGGTACTTAAATTCTCTTATACATCCAGTTGAATATAACCAAGTTCTTAGCTGGCCAAGCTGAAGTTTTAAAGCAGGAATTATTTCCCATGCACCAGTTTAAATATGCAAGGACAGGAAATCAAAGAATGTGGCTACCCCCACACCTGTAATTACTAGCAAATAACAAAATTCAGCCAACACTAGCTTCAGTTCAAGTTACTGAATAGCAGAATAACTTCAGTTAAAAATTCCTTCAACACTCCTTCATAGACAGTTTAAATCAATTAAATACTGTATTTTTTTTTTAAAAAGTGCAGATAAAAGGTACTTAAATTCTCTTATACATCCAGTTGAATATAACCAAGTTCTTAGCTGGCCAAGCTGAAGTTTTAAAGCAGGAATTATTTCACATGCACCAGTTTAAATATGCAAGGACAGGAAATCAAAGAATGTGGCTACCCCCACACCTGTAATTACTAGCAAATAACAAAATTCAGCCAACACTAGCTTCAGTTCAAGTTACTGAATAGCAGAATAACTTCAGTTAAAAATTCCTTCAACACTCCTTCATACGCAGTTTAAATCAATTAAATACTGTATTTTTAAAAAATAAAGTGCAGATAAAAGGTACTTAAATTCTCTTATACGTCCAGTTGAATATAACCAAGTTCTTAGCTGGCCAAGCTGAAGTTTTAAAGCAGGAATTATTTCACATGCACCAGTTTAAATATGCAAGGACAGGAAATCAAAGAATGTGGCTACCCCCACACCTGTAATTACTAGCAAATAACAAAATTCAGCCAACACTAGCTTCAGTTCAAGTTACTGAATAGCAGAATACTTCAGTTAAA
This sequence comes from Protopterus annectens, assembly GCF_019279795.1. Lineage (NCBI taxonomy): Eukaryota > Metazoa > Chordata > Ceratodontiformes > Protopteridae > Protopterus > Protopterus annectens. Next base: position 1,265,691,137 of record NC_056728.1, read on the forward strand.
AATTCCTTCAACACTCCTTCATACACAGTTTAAATCAATTAAATACTGTATTTTAAAAAAAAGTGCAGATAAAAGGTACTTAAATTCAGTTGAATATAACCAAGTTCTTAGCTGGCCAAGCTGAAGTTTTAAAGCAGGAATTATTTCACATGCACCAGTTTAAATATGCAAGGACAGGAAATCAAAGAATGTGGCTACACCTGTAATTACTAGCAAATAACAAAATTCAGCCAACACTAGCTTCAGTTCAAGTTACTGAATAGCAGAATACTTCAGTTAAAAATTCCTTCAACACTCCTTCATACACAGTTTAAATCAATTAAATACTGTATTTTAAAAAAAAAAGTGCAGATAAAAGGTACTTAAATTCTCTTATACGTCCAGTTGAATATAACCAAGTTCTTAGCTGGCCAAGCTGAAGTTTTAAAGTTGTAAATTACAATCAACTGTAACATTAGCTGTTTGACTTCCTCAATCCTGAAGTAGCCACCCCCACCCATCATCCCCCAACTGATATACTGGGATTTTATTTTTTGGTTAGTTAAATGTAGTAAAAGTCTTGAAGATGTTCCACTCTCGCTGCCTATTTTCCCTCTACAGAGCTGGTCAGTCAACATCAGTATGAATCTGTGGGAAGGATCCAGAACTTTTGGAAGCTAGCCAGTTGCTTTGTCTTGGGCAAGACACATAACCCATAGTCTACTGCAGCAGTGAGGAATTTGAGCATCTACTAGTATGGGTAGGTGTAACTTGCCCAACTGCACCTCACCCTTTTCCACCCTGGCAGAGCTTCTAAAACTTCCCCAAAATTTGTCTCTCCATTTCTGTGTTGGGCAACAGATAGTGCGAGACAAATGGAATCGGAGTGTGATTCATTAGGGATACAGATGGCAGTGGGAATATCTCTGTCCTTTTCAGGGTACTCTTCCTCATCCGTTAGATCACTTTTTACCTCTACTGTCATTCAGCTTCTGCTAACTCGGAGTGATAGAAGCTGTCCCTCCTCCACTGAAAGAGGACAATTTTTATTCAAGAATATTTATGGTACCAAAGAAAGATGCCTCTTGGAGTCCAGTTTTAACCTTTCTTCTCTAAACTGTTTTGTGAAAGTTCCAAAAAAAAAAGTTATCCCTTCATGATCTATTACCTCTCATTCTACAGTTTATTTTTTTAGTGAACCTAGATTTAAAGGATACTTACTACATTCATATTGCACCTGACTAAACTTTTCTTAAGGTTTTCTGTGTCGGGATCACACTTTTAGTTCTCTGCATTACCCACTGCTCCAAGGGTATTCACAAAGCATCTAACTCCAGCGATAGCTTGCTGTAGACTACAGGGTATTCACATTTTTCCTTATTCAGATGATTTGCTTATCTTTTAAAAGTCATTTTCAAACTGTCCAGAATCTGTCACTTGGGCGAGAGATTTCCTTCACAGACTGGGGTTTCAAGCAAACATCCAAAAAGTCTTGTTTGACTCATCCTCACAGCATTGTTTTCCTGAGGTTTCTCTTAGATACATCAGTTCAGAGTTTTTCTTCCACAGGAAAAAAAGTAGATCTCTGTCTAGCTCTTTTCCCGAGTTTTTCCACTAAAACTAGTAAGGGAATTTCTCAGGACACTAGGATTCATGGCAACCATGATACTTTTAATTACTTTAGCCAAACTCCACATGAGAAAAAAATCAGTATTAACTAAAATAAGTAATCTCAGCATCAACATCCCTTGCAATTCCAGATTCCTGTTTTGGGATTAGTGAAAAGGGAACTACTTTGGTGGGATACCAGTTTTGTATGAATCCAGGTTCATAGGCATTTACTAAGCTAATAACCACAAGTACCATTTTAAGCCTAGCCATGCATACCAAATCTATGACAAGTTGTGGTACCCTTGGTAAGTGTAAGTAAGGGCTTGGAAGATGGAACGTTTACAAGCAGGAGCCTGGGACAGGAACCATTTACAGGTTGCTAATGTCTATTAGAGACAGGTGCCCTTCTCTCCAGCACATTCTATAACTACAGATGCCTCAAAATTTGCTTGGGGAGTGGTGTCTATGTGAGTAAAAGTGCAGGGTCTTTGGAACAAAAGAGATGTTGGCAATAATAAATGCTCAGTTCTTCTATGGGTACCAGGACCATTACAACTGGTTGTAGACAACATCACAGTAATGTGGTATGTAAACAAGGGGAATTAGGTCTTAGTCTCTCTGCAGACTAGCCATTGCAACCTGGGCTGTAACTTTTCAGCACAGTCTCGTGCTAAAGGCACCTTGTATCCCATCAGAGCAAAGCAAAATTTTGTGGCAGACAAACTGACCAGGGCATCCCCTCAAGAATGGAAACTAAATCAGGGGGTCTTCCAGGAATTAATCAGCTCTGTGGAATACCTCTGGTAGATCTATTTGTCTCTCTTCACAACAATTAGCTGACAAAATTCTGCTCCAGGATTCCATGCAAAAATGCATGTAAAACAGCTGCATTCTCATTTCCTTGGATAGGAATATACCGCTATGCTTTTCCACCCTTTTCAGAGATATCCAGGGTCATTCTTAAGATTCAAATGGCTCTCCAGAGATGATTGTGGTGACTCCCTTTTGGCCCAGGCAACAGTGGTTCTCTCCCCTTTTGGAAATTGTTAAAGGCAATGACCTAATCACACAAGAAGGGGATGTCTGATATAACCTATCTTGAAACAGTTTAAACTAACTGCCTGGATGATAGTTTTAATACCTTTTAGGCACCTATTTCTGAGGACATGCAACAGGCATTAAAGGAGCAAAGAAAAAATGTTACTAGGAAGCATTAGCAAATGGAAAACATTTTCTAGTTGGGACAAGAACCAGGACCTCTTTAAGGCTAATATTTCTGTGGTTCTACAGTATTTGTGTTATTTTCTGGCCTTCTCTGTCGAGGTTCATTTGTCAGCTATTTCATCATGTCAACCAATGGATCCTCCCTCTTCAGTCCTTTTGCAATTTGAAATATTTTTGAAAGTGTTACATACCAAGACTCCTACACAACAGATTATGCCTCCTTGGGATATTTATTTTAGAAAGATTTACTTTTGCTTTATTTGAACGAGCTAATTTGGTGAATTTAAATTTCATCTGGCTAATTTAAGGATCTTAACATGGAAAGCAGTTTTGCTGATTGTTCTGACTTCTGCAAGAAGTATATTTTAGTTGCATGCTGTTATGGCTGAAATGGCTAGTAAATGACCCTTGATACAGGAACAAGAAAGGATTTAGGATAGTAACTCAAATTTTGTAAAACCAGAGAACAAATGGCCCTGAATGGGTGCTGGTTAATTTGTTGGCACCAACTAGAAAACTTTTTCCATTTGCTAATACATGATTTCTAGTGACAGACTTTATTGCCTACATCAGTACCTCTGTACATCCTCAGTAAACCGGTGTTAAAAGGGAATTAAGACCCTATCATCCAGACTATCAGTTGAAGTTGATTGATGTCTGGGTGTATCAAATACCCCTGTTCTTGTTTGAGTAGATCCATTCTGTGCGGAAGCTTGTGGTAATTGCCCTGGACATTTTCAAATGACAGGGAGAAACATGGTTACCTGGACCAGAAGGGAGTCACAACAATTATCTTGGGGGATTCCTTCTGAATCTTCAGAACTACCCTGGATGTTAGTGGAAAGGGTGGAAAAGCATACAGGAATATTCCTGTCCAAGGAAAAGAAAAGAGAAGATACCCGTCTTCTGGGCCTTCTTGCTTGGAGTCCTGGAGCAGAGTCTTGCCAGTTGATTGTTCAGAGGGGGCAAAGAGGTCTACTTGAGGAACTCTCCACAGATGGATCAAATGTTGCAAGACCCCTGATCTCGTTTTCATTCATGAGGGTTTGCCCTTTTTCTGATCAGGTTGTCTGCCACACAGTTTTGATTTGATGGATTGTAGGATGCCTGAAGAGTGACATTTTGCTGTGAAGCTATATCCTGAGCTAACATGACTGGTCTGAAAATTGTGTGTAACCTGGTTTCTCGCTTGTTGATGTGCCACATAACGCTGGTATTGTCTGTAAAAACTTGGAGGTCCTGGGACCAAATATGAACTAAGAGTTGAGTGGCTTGATCAGGGCAAACATCGTTTTGATATTTATGCTTGCATCTGTCCTGTGTGTCACACACCCTGCACTTGCATTCCCCCTGAAACTGCTCCTTAACCAAAGTCCCTGGCATCTGTGGTGACTGCTTTGGGACAGGGAGAAGGAGAAACCTGGATTTAAGGATATTTGTTGTCTCCACCAAATGATTTATCTTTTTAGAAACCCCAGTCCCGGGATTTGAAAAGACAAAGGTTGTTGGTGTGGAGTCTTTCCAGTGGTATCATGAGAATCATGGAAGTCATGAGACCCAAAATCCTCCCTAGAAGTAATCAGTGTGACTGGAAAAAACTTACAAATATGTTTAGATATAGATTTATTTCTTCCAGTGGAAGAAAAGCTGTTTGAACTGAGCTGTCATCCCAGAAACACAATCCTGTGTGAAGGAGTCAGGAGTGTTCTGTTGTAATCCCAGCTTGTATAAGACATCTCTCACCCACAAGCGTGATTCCTGACACTTTGAAAAAGGCTCTGCAAAGATAAGCAAATTGTCCCAATATGGGAAAATGTGGATACCCTGTAGCCTGCAATGAGCTGTAATTGGAGCTAGACACTTTGTGAACACACTCTTGCCTCAGTAGATTGTCCAACAGATAAGGCAGAGTAGTGACAACATGAGCTAGGCACACAGCCTTAAGAAATGTCTGAAGTCTGGATGAACTGGGATATGATATTAGTGTTACCAGAAACTTGGAGGAAGAATAGGTAACAGGTTGTGAAAGGACTTTATTTTAAATTTAGGCACCATCACAAACATGTTTAAGAAAGAAAGTTCCAGAACCAGTCTCCAAGGATTTTCTTTGGCACTAGAGCATTCTTTAATATAAACCCTTCCCTACCTGGAAAGAAGGAACTATCACTCCTTGGGACAGCATATGATAGAGCTGGTGGAAATGAGTCTGATCTGGAGGCTGAGGAATGGCCCCCTAGAAAGGAGGAATTTCCTCCCAACTGCCATCTGTAATCTTGATGCATGATCTTCAGAACCCGATTGTCTGAAACTTTCTCTTACCAAAGAGAAAAATGGAGATTCAGACTTTCTGGAGAGGAAAAAAAGGACCAGGAAGGGAGGAGTCACAATCTCTTGATTTAGTCATTCAGTCTTGCTGAACTGTCCTTGGTTTTGTGAGTTTTGAGGATTTTTTTTCAATCCCCTTACCATTTCATTTTTAAACATATGCTTACCTGTATTTCCTTGGGACTATTCTTTCTGCTTTTTGCTAAAATTGGATGAGGAGTTAAATGCCTTCAAAAATTTGGAAAAGGTTTCATCACACTTTTTTCATCACCTCTGTTGCAGAGGGGCCAAAAACTAAATCTCTGTCCAAAGAGGAGTTTAACATCATCTTGGGAGGTTCTAAGAGTGCAGCCATGCCAACCTGAAAACAGTACCAGTAGATATAGTCCTGGAAGAAGTATCAACAGAGTCCTATATACACCATAAACAATCAGTGACCTGTGCAGTAGAAGAAACCAAGTTATTTCAGGCATATTTTTCCTCACAAGAATAAATTGCAGATAACATATTTCACATTACTGTCATAATTAGCCAGAACAAACTGTAACATATGAGCCTGACAATTCAAAATTGTGGAAATCAAAGTTGTAGAAGTATACATTTTTCCCCCACATATATCGATAATTTTCCCATCCTTATTAGAGTAAGATTTGGATTGATTAAGCATTGAGCAGCAGTGGGATCAACTAAAGCTATAGCTGCTTGGTCAGGTTTGGGAATAGTGTATCAAAACATGAGTGAGGCATTTTTTACATTCTCTGCCTCTTTAGGGGCAGCTGTCAGAGACTATCAGGAAAATTTGCAGGCAATAACACACATCCTCTAAAGCAGACAGAACAAGAGGAACGGGTGTAGGTTCTGGAAATTCCTTCTGTAACAACTAGTATTTTCTGAGGGACTGAAAATCAGTGTTCTTCCACTGAAGAGACTGGCACATTCAAGCAATAGTCTCAGAAAAACAGAAGCCCTGGCAGGAGGAGTCAGAAGCAGAGCTCTCCTTTGAGTCTGAATTAGAAAACTGAGAATACTTTGTATCTGCCCTTTTGTCTTTTCTGTTCAGATTCAGAATCTGGAATTTCATTAGGAAAAGAGGTATCTTTCCTTCCTTGTAAAATAGTTTCTGGTAAGAATCAGGAGCCTGAATTAAACCCTGAGCCAGAACCAGTAAACTGCTCTTGACTGAAGCATATTTGAGGAGCAGTACATATGCTTAGTTTTCTGTTTGTTTTTGATTGGAAAATTGAAGCCAACTATGTTACTCTTGGCAGTTGCAGCAGCTTTCCCTTTTGTGTTCTTTCCCTGTTTCCTCTCCCAGGGCCGACGAGTGGCTTTCCCTTGCCCACTGATGAGACCCCAAAAGCTGCTGTGAACTTGGCTAACCCCTGGTCCATAGTGCCTGTACATGCTGCACCAGAGGTATCTGGGGTACAAGATTAGTGGTCTGAGGTACAACAAATGGGCACAGCAGAGACACCCACCTGTGGCTGAGGCAAATTGCTAGCCTGCCATGGTGGCAAAGGCTGTCAGCTTAACTTTTTCTTTTTTTTGGCATTAAGGACTGACAGTGGGACTTGTAGTTTGTTCTTTGATCATGTTGAGAATGGTGCCTCTTTCTCATGGAAGACCAGCAGCAAATGCCACTAAAATCTACAAGTCTTTTTTTCAAAGAAAAACAGGTTAAAATACACTTAAACATTTTGTCAGCCTTAAAAAGTAAAACACAATTTCTACACTGAAAAAATTTTCTGTTGCTTTACGCAACTTTTAAACTGACAGGAAAAAAAAAACACTCCCGTTTAAAATTACGATACTATCTTGTGACAGTCTGTTAAAACTCAAAACTACTTGCTTTAAGATAGTTTTCCTCAAGAGAAAAGTGCTAAAAAAAAAAAAAAAAACAGTATTTAGAAAATGAAAGATTTTTCCACAAAGGGAACTTATCTGCCCTGGATAGGAGCAGCAGCAAGCTGACAGTCAAATCTCAAAAGCCTTAGACAAATGTATTCTTCGGTGGCAGTAAAGCTGTGAAGGGCTTGACACCCAGACTTGTATTTTGTTCAGCTCAGCTTGAGTTGCCTGACAGTTTGGGTGCATGGAAGGTGCCCTGTAGCTTTGGAAGCTTGCTAGCTGCTATATCCTTTAGAGGATATTACCCTGTACAGCCAAGGCTACTGTGCAGCAGTGATCAATAGGATGATCATCTGTTTCTTCGTTTATGGCAAAAGTGGTGTCCAAGTTTACTTTTGAGCCAAGCTGTCTTCCTTGTCTTTCCAGAATCTAAAAATGAAGGAGAAGGAGATTCACCATACTCTGGATATCCACAGACAACATTATTATCTTGACAGAACTAAAACTTTCAGAAAATCTGATCAGTTATTCATTTCTTATGATAAGAAAAAGGACAACCTGTGTCAAAGCAGTCTATCTCCAAATGCATGTCTCATGCCGTATTGCCTTTTGTCCATTTTTAATGTGTATTTCTGTAGGAAACAAGTGACTTTTAAACACTTGTAGTTTTTAGTGCCATTTGCTGCTTGTCTTCTATGGAAAGAGACACCATTCTTAGCATGACCACAGAACAAACTACCAGTCCCACAGGTAGTCCTCCTTAAATAAATAAATAAATAAGCAAGCAGACTTTGCCGCCGCAGCAGGCTTATCACAATAAGGCAATTTCAGATAGGGTCAAGGCTCACTGTCCCAGAGACTTTGCTTCATCTGTGGCTTTTTTGGAAAAGGCTTGCTTCTAAAACTATTTTAGAAGCAGCAATTTGGTTCCCTGTGCATACTTATACAAAGCACTACAAACTAGATTATTTCTCATGATTTTAGAGCAGGCTTTGTTAGGCTAATCTCCTGGGGATCCTATACCCTCATCCTCCCAATTAGTGTAAGCTGTGATGTTCTACCCATATAGCAAAGACTCCTGCAGCAGTGATCAACATGAACAACGTAGTACAGATGTAAGTAAACTTGATATAACAGTAGATGTTTGAATAAATAACTGCTGTAGTAGCTGCTCCTTCCATCCCCCCTCCCATTTGTATATTCTTTTTGTTTTCTAGGGTGAAGAGTTCTATGTTTATTTCCCTAGGACTTGACCTTCTTTCATTGCTCTAGCATCCCTCTCTCAGGAGACCCTGATAGCTTTGGTTCCCAAACTGCTCTTTTTCTTTGGCTTTGCTCAAGCTAGTAATGGTTAGGGTGCATGAAAGATTCCCTTAAGCTTTGGAAGCTGGCTAGCTGTTATATTCTTAGCAGAATCTAGCCCATATATCTAAGGCTACTACAGCAGTGCTTATTCAAACATATATTGTTATTTTACTTGCATAATGGTACTTTCTTGATATGATCCCTACATTTTTTTCTCATAATGACCAGAGCACCGCTGGATCAGTCACTGAATAGCCTTGACCAGAGTAGTAAAGACTATATCAGGTTTTGGCAACATTTCTTACAGTTTCATAGTGTTTGTATCTGAAGATACCTTTTGTGTCAGTGGACTTTGGTGCATATATATCCCCAAGTAGCACAGCTAAATTGTCTCTAACTGTACTTTTTTGAGGGCTGATTTTTAAGTCAACTTCTATTTATTGCTGCTGGCATACACTTCATATGCTTTTTCTGTATCTTGTACACAATGGGAATGTCATTTAGTTGTTATAACATGGTGCTGTCATGATGATGTCCTATTCACATGTTGCATTCTGGACTCTTGGGTTTCCTTCTCTTGCTACCCAAACGTCCGGCCAGTATACAAAAGCTTCTAGTCACTGCTAGGTGATTGGGACTTCTGATGTGACTAAGGGAACGTGTGTCATAAGAGACGTTTGTACACACCAGACGTCAGAACTTCTCTGCTGACAGTCAAACGTCAGCTATTCCTGCTGTACCGGCCATCTGATTCAAAGTTTCTAAGATAAGTACCCCCATTGGGGACGTTTTGTTTTTTTGAGTCACTGCATGCCTGCATGGGTTCATGTCATCCAGGAAGGGAAAGTGTAAGTGCGGTCGTCAGGTCCCCCATAAAGTCACTTAGCTTTGCCTTTTCTGTTTAGGGCCTATGCTTGACTATAAGTCCTACTCCATCTGCCAGGCCTTCATCCTGAAAACCCCGCAGAGCAGACTGCACACTTTAAACATTTATCTGGAGAATCAGCACCTTAAGCACTTAGCTTTGTAAGTATTGGAGGAGCCATTCAGTCAGCCCACTGAAGCCACCCAAGAAAAAAGCCAAAATTGCTTGGTCTGAATTCTGCAACTCCTCCACCCGACATCCCTTCTGTGGCTGACGTCAGACTGGAGGAACAATTCGTCACCAGCAAAATGGGGTTCAGTGGATACCGATGTGGAAGCTGCAGAACTCTGAGCGGAAAGCACATCCTCAAAGGTTATGCAGACATCAGCTTCCAATGGTTAGGGGGACCCTCAGCTTGCACTGTTCTCCTGGATGGATCTCTCCATTACCTCGCTGGTAAGTGACCCCAGGACTACCCTAGCTCTGACACCCACTAAGCCTCCTCTTGAAAAGGAAGCATGTTTCTCAGCCAGCTAGATTGGCAAGCTTTTTCACAGAATCTTTTCAGTATCTTTATGACTCTAAGACCTGGTACTCCCTTAGCCTCCCCAGTAGCTCCTCCGGTGAAGAATTCTTGGCCTTAGACCTTGGATACATCCCAGGTTAAAGCTAAGGAATCTTCTGATTCTTCCTCAGAGAATTCCCTTCTTATGTTTCCCGGTTACCACCCCCCCCCCCTTGCCATGCCTCCTCTGCAGAGGAAGATCCTCCATCCGAGGATCTCGCTTTTAAGGAGACCATTGCAAAGATGAGGGAGCATTTCAAATGGGATTCCTCTGAGATGACAGAAGTTCAGAAAAGATGATATGAGCTTTTTCAGGTGGACTTCCTGCCCCTTCAGTCATATCACCAGTGCTGCCAGCATTGCTGGATTCATTTAGTGCAGCTTCTCTCAATCCTGACTCTGCCTCCTGCACCATGAAGGCCTGAGACTTTAAAAAGTCCCTGAGGGAGCATAATTCCTGGTTAAGTACCCTGCAGCTGACATTGGCATTGTTTCAGTGTCGGCGGATAAGGCATCCAAACTAGTTCCATCCTCTTCCCTTCTTCCCACTGACAATGACAGCAAGGTCATGGAACACTTGGGAAGGTCTACACCTCCTGTACTTTGGCATTCAGGTCAATACATTATCAAACCCACATGTCCAAATATGCCCTAGCCCTTTTGTAAAAAGTCACTAAATAACTGAGTGACATCCCAGATTCTCCTGCCAAAGCTCAGTTATCCAACCTTATATCCCTATCCTCTCAGGTCACTAGGCATTTCATTAAGGGCAGCTACAATGCTGCAGAAGCTTTTGCAAGGTCATCTGCATCCGCTTCAGTCCTGAGAACATATTCTTGACTATGGTTACAGATCCTACCTGATGACATCAGAGCAAACTCTTGGATGCACCTCTTGATAACTCTGCTCTCTTTGGGACAAAGGTGGCCGAGTTATTCAAGACTTTCAACAAAAGGGGAAGGAGTTACAAGACCTAAAGCACCTGTTTTTATACTATCCCCAAATTCAACAGGAATTACTCTTGGAAAACACAGTTTATCAGGAAGCATTCCACCCCCACCCCTCTTTCCAGAAAAACTGCCAGGAAGCAAACTACTCCTTCCAGACTCCAGCACAGAAGCCTCAGTTTCAGGACACTTTTGGAACCCCCCCCCCCAACTCCATTCCCCTGTCCCGAAGGCTCTGTCACTGTCTCCCTGTGTGAAAAACCATCACCACAGACAGGTGGGTCTTTTCCATAGTAGAGAAGGGTTATTTCATGACCTGGATTACTACTCCATCCTAGAGGGGCATTCCACAGCCCTCCAAAGAACAGATCCCTTTATTTCAACCAGTTCTAGACAGCCTCATTGACCGGGATGTACTGTTCAACCTGTTCCCCTGACAGAGAAAGGAAAAGGATTGTATTCCAGGCTCTTCCTAGTCCCAAGGAAGGATGGACCCTGGAGAACAATCTTAGATCTTTCCCATCTCAATCTCTTTCTGCAAGTGTCCACCTTTTGAATGCTCACTCTGCAAACCCTTTTCCCCTTGATCTTACTTCAGGGGTTCGTGACCACCTTGGACATGAAGGATGCCTACCTACACATCCCCATAAGGTCCAATTTCAGGAGATACCTGCAATTCTCTGTGGCCTCCTCTCATTTTCATTTCTCGGCCTTGCCCTTCAGGTTTTCTACTACACCAAGTGCTTAGCACCAGTGGTTGCTTTCTGCAGGACCCAATGGATTCAGATTTTCCCTTACTTAGATGACCTGCTTATTCAGGCGGACTGCAAAGAATCCCTACTACTCCATCTACAGACAGTTCTCTCTCTCTCCTGCAGGCACTGGGATTCAAGATACATTACCCCAAGTCCAACCTGACACCCTCTCAGGACCTAGTTATCCTAAGGTTTAGGATAAGAATGGATGTTATATGGACTTTCCTACCACCCCAAATGGTGGAAAACGTAAGGCAGTATCTGTTCTCAGTCCTTCAGGCCACAGTCTTTATGGTCAGGCAGTAGATTCTTGGGTCGCATGGCATCGACCATTTCCGTGTTGCCATGGGCGAGGCTCCACATGAGAAAGCTATAATTATACCCAAGATCCATATGGACTCTGCACACTCATCCTCTAGAGTACAAAATCCCCTTCTTGCCTTCTTTCAAGATAGAGATTCAATGGCAGTTGAATCAAGTGAATTGCAACCCAGGTCTACCCTTACAGGCCCCTCTGCCAGGACATGAAATATATCTCAGATCTGGGGTGGGGAGTGACCATGGGCTCCCTAAGAGTCCAGGGTACTTGGCCAGACTCCATTAAGCAGGAGTATATCTATCAGAAAGAGGAGAGCAATTCATTTGGCCCTAAAGGCCTTCCAACTCGCACTGAAACCAGGCCCACTGAAATTGTTCACAGACAACACCAGAGTTCTGTGGTATGTTAACAAGCAGGAGGGAACAAAATCCTACTTGCTATGAAGACTAGCTCTCTAAGCGTGGCAGCTTACCACAAAACAGGGAGTCGCACTTCATGCAGTGTGTATCCCTTCAGAACAGAATACTCAGGCAGACGCCTTAAGCAGGTCCATGTCACAGTCCTATGAATGGATGCTCGACAGGGATGTGTTCTTGGACATAGTCCACAAATGGGGTACACCTCAGAAAGATCTTTTTGCCGCCCCTATGAACAGACAACTTCCATTCTTTTGCACCAGGCTGCCCAGCCCTCTGGCGAAGGCAACGGACACCTTTTTAATCTCTTGGAAGGAGATGTTTGTATATGCATTTCCCCCTTCCCACTACTGCAGAACGTCCTACTGAAAATTCATCAGGACAGACAAAAATCTTGCCAGTGACCCCCATTTGGCCAGGGCAAAACTGGTTCCCCCTCCTTCTGCATTTAGCCAGAGGCAATCACCACAAGTTACCTCAGAGTGGACCTTCTTACATAGGACAAGGGATCTCTTAATCTGTCCCCACTTGCAATCTCTGAACCTCACCCTCTGGGTGATAGAATTCTGATCCCTTACAGACACCTCTACAATGAGGATGCACTTACAGTTCTGCAGGAGCCCAAGAAACCTAATACTACGAGATCCTATATATCTAAATGGAAAAGATTCTCCATATGGTGTCTAAAAAGGCAGTTGGACCCTTTTCAGGATGATGTCCCTTTAGTACCGTCTTACCTCTGTGAACTTTTGCCGACAGGGTTGGCTTACTCTTCCATTAAAACACACCTGGTTACCATTTCAGCTCTTCTGCCTCTGGATTCACCTTAAGCTTCCAGATTGCCTGCAAAGTTATCCCTGAAGGGAGTACTGCATCTGAACCCCCCCCCCCAGGAAACCTATTCCTCCCCTTGAGACCTGAATTATGTTTTGGAGAAGCTCACGGTGGCTCCCCTTTGAACTAGCTTCTAAGGCCTCTCTGATGTACTGCACATGGAAAACAGTAGTGGCCTTGACATCAGATATGAGTGTCTGAGTTGCAGGCTTTTATGGCCATTCCCCCCTTTCCTTATCTTCCACAAAGCCAGGGTAACCCTTAGGACCAACCCTTCCTTCATGCCCAAGGTGGTCAACAAGCTTTCCTTAAACCATGCTGTGTTCACCTTGCTACCTGTTTTGCCCATCCTCAGAGTGACAGTGAGTCATACATTCCCTTGACAGCTTAGGTTCTACTTGGACAAGACCAAATCTCTCAGAAAATCTGACCAGTTGTTTGTCTTCTTTCACCCCCAGGGCCCTGGGGAAAGCAGTGACAAAACAGGCAATTTCAGCCTGGATTTCCAAGGCAATTTTATTCCGCTGTGCACCCCATGGGAAATCCTTGGGGTCCAAAGTTAAACCACACTCCACTAGGGCTATGGCTTCATCAGGAGCTTTCTTTAAGGGATTAGACACTCCCACTATTTTAGAGGCAGCTACATGGAATTCTTTTCACACATTTACAGAGCATTACAAATTGGACCAAATTTCCAAATCCAGGGTTGGATTTATGGATTTATGAAGAATAGTTCTAAGCCACCACACTCTTTTTTCCCAGTGAGCTTTGGTACTCGCCCAAGACCATAACCATAGATGTCCTTCTCTTCCATGTTGCAGTATTCCTTCCCTCCTTCCCCGCCTGTTCCCATAACAGTCCTCTCTTGGATGGCACTGGACTTGCACAGTTTTTCCTGGGACTGGGGTCCGACTGTGACGCTCAGTTCTGAGTTCTGATGTGTGCAGATGTCTCTTTTATGGCCCACATTACCTTAGCCATGTCAGATGTCCCACTCACCTAGCAGTGACGAGAAGCTTTTGTATAACGGCCAGACATTTGGGTTGCAAGAGAAGGAAACAAGAGTTCAGAATACTGCAACATGGAAGAGAAGGACATCTACAGTTATGGTAAGATTTTACACAACTATTCTTTCTACATTACTAGCACTGGTTTCATCAGCCCTGTTTTATGGAAAAGCAATGCAACTGTTGTACATTTGAAGTCTTTGTCTGGATGTACTACTTGTCCTCTAACGTAAAACTCATTTATCTTTGATGTGACCTCTAAGCCAAAGCCAGTCTTTTGAGCCTTTTGTCTGCATCAAGAGCCAAAATATATATTTGTTCTGAATAGTTGATTCAGAATAGCAGTTGGACTTTTGTTTTAGAGGTGTATAGGTAAGAACTCTATCCAAGCAGATGTTATTGCCAGTAAGCTACTTTGACTGATCAGGCTTCTTTGTCAGTCATAACAATGAGTTTGTGGTCGCGGTTGCTTCCCTGTAAAATTTCTTCCAAACCAAAGTAGCAGCTATCTTTGTAACTTGTAATGCTTTTGGATGATTTCTGTACTATTAATGGGGAAGATGCAGATACCCATACACCACAGTTGGAGCAATCTGAGTTCCTACATTGTTGCTAATCTGTGGCTTATATCCTGTGAATTTGCTGCAGATGATCACTAGGTCATGGTCTACTGTCATGTCCCATTACGGTGGAGTGGTCAGTATTTTTTTTTTAATAACTTAACTGGGATCAGTGAACTGGTGCAAGGACACTTTCAGCCACAGTCTGATCCATGGTAGCAGGCAATAACAAGAAATGCACTTCAGTAAAAAGAAAAAAAAATACTATGAAGACATTTGGACAAACATTATTTGTATAAGACTGAGCAAAGGGGATGATTGTGAATAAGTAAAACCTTTATAATAATGCACAAGTTATTAATGCTTAAATATACAGTGTTGAGGATTTGAACTTCTGTGTAAATGCAGAATTGTACGTAAGCATATTGCTGAGCTCACAGCACTAACATGTTCCTACAGTGTAATGTAGTAGGAATCGACTTGTGAATGTTGCATGCCTATTTAAAAAAAAACAAAAAAAAACAAAAAAAAAATTAACAGACTGACTAAAAAAAAATGCATTTCCTTCACTGATAATGGACATGTCAAGTAATTTTGGTTTCCAATGTATTTGTCACTGTTCTTAATAGGATATCCATCTCTCAGATGGTGCTTTCATTAATGGGTCACTCCCAGAACTGTACTTCTAAAAGTATGTTTTTTACTGCTTGAACTTGGTAGCTAAAGTCTTCCTAGCATTTGTGAGATGTAGGTTAGTAACTAGTATAGTTAACCCAGTGCCTGTCGGGACCTGCTGTTTCTTAATGGTGTACTGATCCACATGTGTGGGTTCCCCTTCCTGCTGGGGCCTGTCTGTGCTTAACTACTCAAGCATGTTGCTACAGTCAACTGTTATGATTATTGAGGGATTCACTGATTTATAAATTAGCTTTCCTGACCCTTCTAAGATGTCATTAGCATCCTACTGTTTAGGAGCAGGACTGCACTTGATCCATTGCCTTGGTTTCTCCCAAGTGTGCACATTGTCCCTTAATTTCGGAGAGAGTTTTATAAGTCTTTTGTCTTGTTATCCATCTTTGTGAACTGCTTGCATTGTGCTTTTCATTCCTTGTTAGCATTTGCCAAAATCTTTGTGTGTTCCCTGCTTAGTTTCATAGCTAAGATTTTCTTACACTGTTTGCTAGGATCTTTAACTCACTCAAGCATATAATGTCATTTTTGTACATTTCCAGTTCATATCCATACCGCCTTATGGCATCCAGACCTTTTTTGGAGGGGGTCTTGGCTTCTTTAACCAAGTGAGTTATCAGCTAATAGGCAATAATGTTAGAGCAAAGCATTAATAGAATGATACTAAGAATGTTAATCTAGGATGTCCTGCAATAGAAAAATGAATCGAGTAATTTTTCACTTGTATTCTTATGCTCATATTTTCATAAATGAGAGCCCTACACATTTAGGGTCATGGTGGGAAATGCCATGGTGGGATACTGGAAAATTCATTGACAGTGTCCATTTATGTCACACTATATGCAAGATATTTGTTATAATTGTGCAAATAAACATATCCATGTGTATATAATACTTCAAAAATCAAGCATCTTACAAAACTGTTGCATGACATCGGGTGAAATCTTGGATATTCTTGAAGAAAACGGTCTTTGATATTTGCATTTTAAGTTGTGCATCTTTTAGTGTAGTCCATGTTATTTATATTGCTAATTATACAATTATGCATATTTTCATATTTCTGTAAAACATCTCAATAAAACATGCATTCAAAGGAATTTCTTGTCATGTGAAAGTTTGTCTGATGAACAAAAATAGTCTAACAATTATATGTCAAGGTAGTACAGTTTCCAAAATGCTACAATTTGTGGAAGTTTAACAAAAAATATACTTTGGGGTTGGGTACATTACAAAATATTATAGTATTCATGGAATGACTTATGAATGCACTATTATTGGCACACATAATACTTCTAACTGCTGATAACTTTGCTATTTGTGCAATTTTAATAGTTTGTATTGTTCACAACAAATTTATTTTTGTTTATCTTAAGCTATTTAAGAAGTGATGTTCTGTAGACCTGTCTCACCTTCATTCTTACATATCGGATCAGAGACAATCCTCAGCTCCGACTTTGCCTATTTACAAGCTGGAAGTCTTTTAGTTGGCTCATAGCTAAGTAGGTATCCCATGGTGCACCAGTACAATCCCCAGATCTCATTTGCTGTATCGACAAGTTTGGTTGTGCTTCTCCTTGTCTCTGGCTAAGTCTTTCAAATATATTTAACATTTTTGGATAATTCTCCTGTTTTACCTTTAATAGTTATATAGCATTGTATAGTCATAGTTTCTTTAGTTTGCAAGTTAGAATAGTAGCTTTTACTAGTGCACCGTTGTATGCAATTTCTTTTAGTACAGTTGGCCTTTTGGCCTTGTATCCTGTGTGCCAGTTTTTCTCGTTTAATAATTCGATATTACTAATGGGCGCCTTTTGCGCTCAGACTGTGTGTGTTGTTAAGTAGTTATAAGTCTTAACTTTTTGCAGATTTTCCTCTTGTTGATATTATTAATGTTGCAAACATAATGAGTTTCTGTTCACCTTGTGTAATAAATTTACACTTTATTCCGGTTTTGGGATTGCGAGTCTTTCTAATTCTTTCTGTCCCCCCCAGGTCTGTTTAAGTTAGAGGACCTAGTTTCCCATCTTTCCACCTGCCCAGGCTTGGCCCGTTTATTAAGTTAGAGGACCTAGTCCTCGCTTTCTCTTCTGTGTGTGTGTGTGTGTGTGTGTGTGTGTGTGTGTGTGTGTGTGTGTGTGTGTGTGTGTGTGTGCACGCGAGTCCCTTTTTCTGTGAGAATGTCCAAGGAAAGCAAGGAACATAAGCCATCTGGCTTCATAAAATGCTCACTGAAGATGTCTGTAACAGATGGCCACAGTAACTGTGTTTACTGTCTTGGGGCCATCCACTTACAGGAAACTTGCTTATTTTGCCACTCTTTTAGTGCTAGGGTGTTGCAAGAAAGAAAAAATAAGCTCATTCTAAAAGGTCTGCTAAAACCTTCCTTTGAGGAATATATGGCTAGCTCTTCCTCCTCTGTTAAATCTCAAGGATCTAAAAAGGAAAAGTCCAAGTCCTCTATGAGGCCCTCCCCAGCACCGGCTGGTGTCTCCGAGCCGCATCTTAAAATTACTAAACCTGACAAATCTACTGTCTCCTCGGCTCCAGAGTTTGGAGCCAATTGAGAGTTGTACTACTGTGATTACAGGGTCAGTGCCAAGTAGCTCGGAGTTGACCACTGAGAATATTCTATGGAGCTGGTCTATGGAACCTCCACCGGTCTTCCCTACATTGACGTTACCAGTATTGCAGAGATCCCGTTCTCCTACTCTGTCCTCCAGGTTTTCCAGAAGTTTATCGGAAGATGTGGAGAGGGTAGTGCTGAGACTTTTGAAGTCATCTGCCTTACCAAAATTGTTGTTTGCTCCGACCCATTTGGTTCCAGGGCCAGTTGAGTCCATTCAGCCCCCTTCGGTCATTCCTCCTCCGAGCCATGCTTTTCTTTCTGTGCCAGAATGTTTGGTACTGCTGGTGGAACCCTCTGTTCCAGCTCCCCCTGTGGTTGTTTTGGTGCCGAGTTTTGCTCCGACACACTCGGTGCCGCCCATGGTGCCTAGGAGCTGAAACTCCCCGGTTGGCCCCGGCAGGGATGCCTAGATCTGAAACTCGTCAGTTCTGAGCTGCCCTCTTGGCGTGTCGGTGAGGGTGAGTTCAGATTCTGTCCATCTCGGAGCTGATGGCTCTGGAACCAATGGCATCCTGTGACTCCTTGGAGCCTAGGAGGACTTCAGAGCCAGAGAGGCTGGCATTCGAGATGATGAGGAGTGTGCTGTCCTGATCCTCAGCTCCTACCAGGGGTACCGACACACTCCCCCCAGGGCACCTATTTCTGTCTCCGCTGCTACTCTCTCTCTGGACAGCAGAGACCCGCAGCCTCAAGAGCCACTGGCCGGTGGCCCCCACTCTTCCAAGACCTCCCCAGAATATCTTTCCGAGGAGCCCCCATGGAAGAGAACATGTAAGAGGAAGCATGTAGACTCCCAGGATGAGTCTCTGACTTCTGACACTGACCTTGAGGAGTCAGAAGGGTCCCACAAGTCATCCTTTGACAATGTCTCCTTTGTAGACATCCTGGAAATCCTTAAGTAGAGATATAGCTGGTTCTCTGTCACCCCTTCTGATGAGGAGTCAGTGTACCTGAAGGCTTTCGGGTCTCAACCTTCAGCCTCTTGGGTGTCTCCACCTTTCGACAAACTGATGGAGCTAGTTAGTCGATAGGTGTGGGATACTCCTGATGCCATGGAGCCAGTCCCCAGGAGACCAAATAAGTTTCTTTCTGCACCCCGAGAAAAGGAATTTTTGTCTAAAGGTGTTCCCATAGATGCCATGGTGGTGGCGGCCACTAAGAAGGAGCTAGCAGAAACTTCTGTTCATCCGCTAAATAAGGAGTCTCGAACGATGGACAGATATGAGAAGCATATCTTCTCTTCAGCAGCATTTACCCTTAGATCGCTGAGCTACCTTACACACTTCACGAGGCTTCCGATAGATCTCCTTAAGGAGTTAGGAGATTCTCTACAAGGTACATGTACTGAGAGAGTCCTTGACAAGGTGTCTGCCCAGTTGTCCACCTTGAACTCTGTTGTCATCTCGTCCATGAGGCTTATCTCATATTCAGCCGATGGAGTGAGTAGAGCAGCGGGTTCAGAAATTTCTCTAAGGCGTCATTCCTGGATGCGTTTGTGTAATTTTGAGGAACCGTTCAAGTCTACCTTTACCAATGCTACCCTTCAGTTCTTCATTGTTTGGACCCAAGGTAAAGGACACTCTCACCTGCTCACCTGGTGTGAGCAAGAAGGAAAAACACACTGTCGTGGGAGTACATTTTCCTGTCTCCTCTAGACCATACCCTAAGGGTCAGAGGGGCGGTAAAATGTTGTTCGAGAAGTCCCAGAGGGTTTTCAGGGTGCACAGGGTGACTGTTCCTTCAGAGGCAGAGGAGGAGGAGGAAAGGGTAGATGTTGCCCTAGAGGCAGGGGCAGACCACAAAACCAGGGAGGCCATGATTCCTTTTGGGGCTGGCCTTACCAGTGCTCCTGATGTGGGGCCCGACTGTGCTTCTCTGGGGCTGGTCGGGGGTCGCATTTCTTTGTATCCAGAAGCCTGGCTAAGTATCACTCAAGGCAAATGGGTACAAAGAATTATTACCAGAGGTTATGTCATACCCTTTTCTCTTCCACCTTTTGTTCCCAAAGGGATCCCAGATATTCCACCCAATCACAGGGATCAGGCAACTGTGGAAGTCAACAGGTTGCTGGCAAAAAGTCATCCAAACCGTCCCAGCAGACCAAATAGGATCCGGAACTTACTTCATATTCTTTTGAGTGCCAAAACATACAGGGGACTGGAGGGCCTACCTTGGACCTCAGCAGATTGAACGAATCAGTAAAGAAGTCCAAGTTCTGGATGGTGACACTGCAGACTATACTCCCATTATTAGGGACAGACAATTTGATGTGCTCAATAGATCTCCAAGATGCCTACTACCACATTAAAATGGGCAGGGCGTCAAGGAGTCATCTACGCTTCCGGCTGGGAGCCAGTCATTATCAGTTTTGTGCTCTGCCCTTTGGTCTCACCACAGCCCCCAAGGTGTTCACCAAGTGTATGGCAGTAGTGACAGCTCACCTGAGATGTCGAGGTTTCCAGGTGTTTCCATATCTGGATAACTGGCTGTTGACTGCCCCCACCAGGCATCTACTTCTTCAGACCAGGGATGCTACCATCCAGCTTTGTGCACAGTTGAGAATTTCTATAAATTGGGAAAAATCTGCCTTATTGCCCTCTCAATCTGTGATTTTTATAGGTGCAGAGATAGACACAGTAGACATGTTTCCTCGTCTTCCTGTAGAAAAGGGCACAGAATCTGGTTCTTCAAATTCACCGTCTACTCCCCTTACAAAAGGCCAAAGCTAAGACTATTCTGCAGCTTCTAGGGACCATGGCTTCCATCATATTTGCTGTGTTTTTGTGTGTAATGTATTATCATGGAGCTTTTCTCCCCGGGCCTCCACTGAAAACGGGCTTTCGGGCCCAGTGGACTTCCCCGGTTATCAAACTGGAAATAAATAATAATAAATAAATAAATATTACTAGTGCCACTAGCCAGATTACACATGAGGGTTCTTCAGTGGCTGTTGTCGTCCCAGTGGTCTTTTCAGCACCTACCATTATCCTATCAGATATTGCTGACTGACTCTTGCAAGAAGGACCTCTTTTTGTGGACTCTACTAAGAAGGACCTCTTTTTTTTTTTTTTGTGGACTCTACCCAATCAGCTAACCACGGGCACTTCATTTGTTCCTCGCCAACCCATTGCCACTGTGACCACGGATGCCTCACAGGGTGGGGGGGCATTATCTAGGCAGGACTGTCCATGGCACATGGCAAGATCATGAGGCTCATCTGCATATCAACGTTCTAGAGATGAGGGCGGTGCTCCTGGAGTTGCAAGCGCTTCACAACCTTCTGCCTCTGGGGACTATTGAAAAATACAATCAGACAACATGTCATTAGTATGGTATATCAACAAACAGGGCAGAACCATATCTTACCCACTCTGTCGAGAGGCCATTCGAGTTTGGAAATGGACGATATCTTCCCAGCGTTTTCTGTTGGCAACGCACATTCCAGGGACAACCAACGTGATAGCCGACAAGCTCATCCAGGCAATTCTGATGCCTCACGAGTGGTCTCTGAAACAGGAAATAACAGAGCAGATTTTCCGCAGATGGGGACAGCCTTGCTGCGATCTCTTTGGCAGTCCAATCAATGCCAAATGCAGCAGCTACTTCTCCCTCAACCCCCCCCCCCCTCTGGGGGAAGTCACCAAGAGACTCACTTGTTCACGATTGGCCCCTGGGTCTCCTTTATGCCTTTCCTCTCATACCTAAGGTTTTTCAGAAAGCAAAACAGCTGGGAAGCAAACTGATGATCATTGCCCCTTACTGGTCTCATCAGGTTTAGTTCCCCTTTCTCAGGCCTCTTCGGCTAGACTATCCTTGGATTCTGGACCCAGTACCAGATCTCTTGACTCGCATGTCAGGCTCACTTCATCCCTCCTTACACACACTCAATTTAACAGCTTGGCTGCTCCAGTTCCATCCTTAGTCAGGCTTCATGACTTCTCACCCTCCATGACTCATATCCTTACGTCCTCTCATAAACCTTCCACCAGGACACTTTATTCCAGTAAATGGAGGAGATTCTTTATCTGGGTGGAGAAGAAGAATGTTGACCCTTATACCGCCTCCATTCCAGTGGTTTTGGAATTCCTTTCTGAGCTTTTCCACCAGGGATCTGCGGCTGCTACTATCAGGGTTCAATTGGCAGTGATTTCAAATTTTTATCTAGGCATACAAGATTCTAATCTGATGTCACGTAGGCTGTGCAAAACTTTCCTTAAAGGTGCCACTCTAAGACCCCCATTTCAAGAACCTGTTGCTTCATGGGATATAAATTTTGTGTTATCCAAATTGACTTCTCCACCTTTTGAGCCATCTCATTCCTCCCCTTTGAAATTCTTGTCTTGGAAGACTTTGTTTTTGGTGGCTATCACATTGGCCAGATGGGTGTCAGAGTTACAACCATCGTCTGTAAAAACCCCCTTACCTGATTTTTCACAAGGACAGAGTATCTCTTAGTAGTAATCCTTCCTTTGTTCTCAAGGTCTGTTCCCATGCCACTTTGAATCAATCCATAGAACTTCTGGTGTTCTTCCCAAATCATTCCAATGCAGCTGAATACAGGTTTCATCAGTTGGATGTACATAGACAATTACATTTTTATTTGCACCGGACTAAGGAATTCAGGAAATCAGATCAGTTATTTATTTCCTTCTCCAAATCCAGGTCAGGTTTACCAGTTTCCAAAGTGATCCACTCAAATTGGATTTCTAGATGTATAGCTTAAGTTTGCACCTCTGATGGTAGACCTTTACCCTTCAAAATCAAGGCTCATTCTACAAGATCTCAGTCTACCTCTGCAGCCTTCCAAGCCAGGGTCCCACTTGATAATTGTACAGCAGCAACTTGGGCTACCCCTCACACATTTATTACTCATTAGAAATTGGATTTAACCTCCAGGGGTAGAGCATCCTTTGGTTCCATGGTACTCAGGAGTATTTTTCCTTGAGCTACCCAAGAATAAGGTGCTAGGGACGCTGTCCCATATGTAAGAATGAAGGCGAGGTAGGATTGCAGAATATAAAGGAGTTATGTACTCACCATAACATTCTATGTTTGTAGTCCATCTCGCCCTTCATTCTTATGAACCCACCCTCCTGCCCCCATCCTGGAAAGTATCCGGAGACAGAAAATATTGTTATTATTCTCTGGAGACCTTTTAGTATTGGCTTTTTTCTGTATGTTGGTTATTATTTTCTTAGTTAGCAGCAAACAAGATCTGGGGATTGTACTGGTGCACCATGGGATACCTACCTAGCCACGAGCCAACTAGAAGACTACCAACTTGTAAATAGGCCGAGTCAGAGCCGATCCTCTGCTCTGATCCCATGTGTAAGAATGAAGGGTGAGATGGACTACAAACATGGAACGTTATAGTGAGTACATAACTTCTTTTTACTGAGTATATGAAGGAAGGTAGTATACCTTTAGCTGAAATTGTCAAACCACTTTAATTTATCATATTCTGCCATTGCTTTCACAGCTTTCTTTTATAATGAAATGTTTCCTTTGGTTTGAACTTGCTTATCTTTCTGTGATTTTAGTCATCTTTAAGCGCCTTTGCTGATTTAGTTTTGATCCACCTTAAATGCATGTTGTTACTAGGAAGTTAGGAAGGAAGTTACTAGGCTATTGGCTCTGAGGCCTCTGTCATCTAGCTTTATTAACCCAAACATTCTATGGACATTCAGCTGTTGCCATAAAATGTCCTCCAGGTGCAGACTCTTGCTTTCAGACTTTTAAAGAAGTTTGCTTTTCCCTAACCTAATTCGAAAGCTAGGAGATCTAGCATCATAGAATGCATCTCCTTAAATGACGAAGGTATCTAGACCTGCAGTTCTTCTAGCCATGTTATATTGGACCTCAACATAGTTCAGTGTTTCTATGCATCAGTTGTAACTGCACAGATTTTTTCCAGCCCCTTTTATAGCTTGTTCATTTAAAACTGGTGACTCTCCCTTTGTTTTCCTCATCATTTGTACTGTCACTGTCTGCAGTCGTCTAATCATTGGTGCCATTATTGGGTTAAGTATACTGGATGAACTTTAGTGTTGATTTGATATTCCTTGCCTGTTCATCTATAATATTCCATTCACACTTTTTTTCTGGATCTTTAATCTGCAGTGCTTTAAAGTAGCAAAGTTCATTTCTCCCTATCTTGGGAAACCATTTTCTCAGATTTCTCCTCTGTGCCTTGAATTTCATTTTGAGCCTTTTTAGTACTTTTGACTTGACCTCACATATTTTTGAAAAAGTGCCATCACTTCCTTGCTGGTCTTACCATCCATTGATTGGAATACTACTGTTGGTCTTATTTTTTTCTTTTCTTTTTACAACACGTTTTTGCTTCCTACAGCTGATTATCAGTGGTCCCTAGAACTTGTCTTTAATTGAGTCTACTAAAACCCATGAGTCTACTAAAACCCATCCAAGTCCCCTCTGCCTAGCTCCTACCCATGATGGGAACTGTGAGAAAACTGAGGCTTCTTGGGCCAACATAATACTGTTGCTGAAGAGTGTTTTCTCCTAATGCGTAATCCCATCCCCTGCACATGCCTGTCTCATCACAGGGGTTGGCTTGTAAAGGGTGTTGCTGTGTAGCATTCATGCCTCTGATTGCGACTAAGCCAGAGTTCTGCCCCTTTTGATAGCATACTTTGAGCATCCCTAGCCTCCACTGTGGTTCAGTTGCGATGATGCATTAGAGCATGGAAATGGCTATTTTCTCCCTGCACCATCAAGCACCCAAGCAGCTAATCAGTCTCTAGTCACTTGGGCTTTAGTCCGAATTTTATCCCTCTACCCTACTAGTGCAGCTGCTGTTGATCTTCACCAGTTGTCATTCTGAATTTTCACATAGATTGTTTTTTTCACCCTGTGCTCTAACATAGCTCTATAGAGAGTGCTTAATAATGAATGGGTGCCTGTTGAAATTCCTAAAACTGCAACGGAGATCTCAAAATAGTGGAATTAAAAAATTTCATAGGATAATATATGCAAAATCAAAGGTTGCAGTATATCAGTATTCCTCTTGCTCTGAAGTATAGCAGTCTCAGTTTAAATTGTACGGGTAAGGAGGACTGCAGGGGGCATAGCCTCACATTTTGCAGGTGTAAGGGGTAAAAGTTGTTTGTCTGAATTGCAGTCTGTTAATTAGTGTTGGGACTTGTAATATCTGGTCTTGCAATCCTGATAGGATGCCATGAATAATTGATTTGCCCCTTCTTCCCATCTTTCTCCTATCAGATTCTGTGCCATTTTCCTGTAGGCTTCTAGTTTTGGTTCTGAAATGCGTACGGATTTACTCCAGTTGATGACCAACTCCTTTTGTCACAGTTTGTTTGCTGTATACCAGTTTTCTCAGGACTTCATATCATCCTCTGGGGCCAATCTTGAGTAGTTGGATATCCTCAAGGTAATTCCCATGTCCCATGGGCTGCCATTTCCCAGTGATAGTAGCTGTTTCTCATGTACAAAGTGCGCTTATTCCTACCTCAAGCCACTCTTCTGACAGTACCACACTCCACCTAGTAACCCTGTGATAGTGTGTCCAAAGAATGGTTTCATTTCTTGCCATAGCGACCACAAGAATGGGAGCTCAGCCATGTCCTCTTTAGCTGCTCCAGTGTTCAATACGGGCATGGGAGAATCATTTTTTCTATGGCTGGGAGAGTCTTCATGCGGGTGACCAAAGCAAGAGTCCATTAGATCAGTCAGATGTCCCACCTTTGAGTTGGTCTTCCACAGGAACCCCTATAAAGGGAAAACAAAATATTAAACATGGTTTATCACAAGAAGTAATTACAGTTAAAATTTTGTTGTACCTCAGCAAAGCATGCATTCCAGGCTATGAATCTTGGTGTCCAGAAGCTGTTACAGGTGGGGTGTGTCCCTTGTAAAAAAAAAAAAAAAAAAAAAATCTTGAGGAAGTCTGGATATTCTGATTTTGACAGAGGGAGGGCTTAGCCTACAGATTCAGAAGTCCAACTGTGATTGTGAGGAAAATTTTAACTCTTGCCCTCTTGTGGATCAGACTATAGCCAGGATGAATGAAGCATTTTTATGGCAAAACACTGATATTCCTTATGAACTGAGATAAGTTAGAAATGGATATCCTTTCCTCACCTATCCCTCCTAAACTACCAGCCATTACGGATATATTGAATGTTGCCTGCATCCTGATACACAGCCATCAGTCACTAAAAAGCAGATAAAATGTATAACGCATCTCAAACTAATAACTTTTCTCTCATCTTAGATAAGAACCAGCAGCCATATCTATTGCTTCACCTGTTTGACAATAGGCTGACCTTGAACAATAACACTTCTGGTGACAAAGAAGGCAAGGTGTTGGACTGCCTAGGTAAGATAATGTTTTCTTTCACTTTGGCTTTAAAAATTTTCAGTTGTTAAGCATACATGTGGAACTTCATTTAGTATATGGACAGTCTGAGGGAATTTGCTATCACACTTCCTACAGAAGAAAACTCTTTTCTAAATAAGACTGTTTCTACCTTGTCCAATGTATTAAAATATGCTTTGAAGAGTGTATGATTGTGCAGATTCTGTCTAGGACCACTGTTACTGCTACGGTGTTGAGAAGGTATGCCTGGGACTATAACCAAAAGTTTGCTGATGAAGTAGCTTGAAATATTAGATTCTGCTTTTAAACAATGATGCATTGTGTGACTCCTCTGCTACCAAGATCTCAAACAGAGGGAAATTGAATCAGGGAGTATGTAAAGATTTTCTTGTCCCTAAATACAAATCTTGAATGCCTCCTTGTTTCACTAAAAAGCCAAATAAGCAAGACCAGTTGTTTTCTGGCAAACAAGAAACTAAAGAGATGGTCAGAGTGAAATAAAAAGCAGTGGCCCTTTCAGAAAAGGGGCAGAGCAACAGTATAGAATGATTATGCTAGCATTCTCCCCCATGTCCTCCCCTGCAGCTAGTATCTTCACACACCTGCCCTAAAAACTGGTTCAGTGTTCACCTTTGGCAAAAGATTTTCAGATGCTTGAGTATTAAAAGCTGCGCAGGGTGTTACAGATAGCACTCAGAACCAAACCGTGTATTTTCCTCAGTTTCTTCAGTTTTTACTCACCTAAGGAGTCAGAACTGGTGTCAGAGGCAAAGGATTTTCTATTCCAGAATATTTTTGGTACCAAAAAAGAGGCCTTTTCCAGGCCAGTACTAGATCCTTTATTTCTAAACATGTATGTGAAAGTGCTGAAGTTCACAATATTGACATAACAGAACTAGTTAACCCTCACACTAGACTCTATTCCCATAGCCACAGACTTCAGAAAATTTCCAAGTTTCTGTTTTTTTGGTTCACAAGATCCTGTTCTCTGCATTACCCTTTGGATATCTACAGTTCCAAGGCTGTTTATGAAATGTCTAGCCTCAGTCATAGCTCATTGCAGACTGAATGGCATTCACACATTTCTTTATTTAGATGACTTGCTTAGGTTATCAGAATCTTATCCAGATGTCAAGAATCATTAACCTGGACTATGACTCTTCTAACCAGTCTGGGCTCCAGTTAAATGTAACAAAATCCTCCTCAACTGTGTCTTACTGGATTGTATTTCTTGGCTGCCTTAAGAGGCCTTTCTAACCCGAGAGGCATTTCTAACCCAAGAGAAGATGGTCCTTTTTCTGGATTTTTTTCAAAGCTTCCCCAGTCAGTCTCATCCTTCTGCAAGAGGATTTGTCAGGATCTTAGGGTTCATGGCTTCTATAATTCTAATGATTCATCTAGCCAGTTTACGCATGAGAAAGATGCACTGGTTTCTAAAAAAAAAAAAAAAATGTGGTTCCACAGTTTGCATTCCCTGGAGCACCAAATTCCAGTTTTGGGCTTTTTAGAAATGGAACTGTATTGGTGGAGACAAAAATCAGCTGAGCCTAGGTCTCTTACTTGAATCCCGGGCCAGTCTCTGACCACTGATGCTTCATATTTTGCTTGGGGAGCAGTTTCCTTGGGGGTGGAAGCGCAAGTCTTGCAGAGTCACTCAGACAGATGAAAGCATATCAGTATAAAGGAGATGTTGGCTGTTATCTATTCCTTGAAATCTCTTCATCACATATGTTCAAAAGGTCTTCTACAAATAATTATAGACAATGCCACAGTTGTGGTACATGAAGCAGGGAGGTACAAAGGCTAGCTATGTTGACTTGAGAGGTAGCTGTCACAGCATTACTTAATCTTCCAAGCATCTTGCATTTCATCAGAGCAATATTGTCAGACCAGCTGAGCAAGAGTAGGACAGACCCTGATGAATGAAAATTGACTCACTTTTGAGAAATATCTGAAATAGATCTCTCTACCTCCTTTCAAAACAGAAACGAATTCTGCACCAGGGTTCCATGCAATCAAGCATGGAAAACAGATGCATCTTCATTCCTATGGATCAGAATGTTCCTTTATGCTTTTGCCACCTTTCCACTGATGCAAAAGGTAGTTCTGAAGATTCGTAACAATTCCCCCCATACATTTTGATAATCCTAGGTTTCTGGGACCAAAGGGAGTTTTCTTATTGCTCACTGTTACAGTAGCGTTACCTATATGGGTTTTATCCTACCAAGGAAATAACAGCTAGCCAGCTTCCAAAGCTTCAGGGCTTCTCCATACTCAAACCATTATGCAGCTCAAGCTGAACTGCCTAAAAACACAGGTTTAAGTGCCAAGCATTTCAGAGCATTCCTACCGCCAACGAGAGCACTCCCCTGCAGGCTTTCAAGGATCAAAGGTCTGCTTGCACAGTTCCTTTACTCTGCCGATCAGTTCCCTTTGGGGAAAACCTTACATATTTTAAATTTATTATTTTAATTGTACTTTCCT
Source organism: Protopterus annectens (assembly GCF_019279795.1). NCBI lineage: Eukaryota > Metazoa > Chordata > Ceratodontiformes > Protopteridae > Protopterus > Protopterus annectens. The sequence goes on from NC_056728.1 coordinate 1,265,719,856, forward strand.
GGTTAGGAAAGTTGATTTTTTTTTAGCTAGGAATTTGTTTTAATGGACTATCACAAGACTTGACTGTATTTTTAAACAGACATGCACTCTTTTCCTGTCATTCCCTTCAGTACAGCACTTTTGAGTGTGTACCTTTAACTCCCAGTGGGTATGGCTTGAGCCTTTAAAAAATGAAGTTATCACTTTACACTTCTAACATACTCATTGACAGAGGTCAAATATCAATACAGTTGTTTGCCATAGTATATGGTTCAATATAAAATATTCTGATACCTTGTATGTAGCATGGTTTTGGAATTATTAATGCAAATATGAACAGGCAATATTTGATGCATAGAGGTGCAGAAGGAGGTAACCTAGAAATGCCTGGAGACTCACTCGGTTGTAGGTAGATAAAAGTAATTGAAACCCTTTTTTCTGTGACAAAACATTTTTTCAGCCCCCAAAAATAAAATAAAAGTGCTTTACTATGTTTTGTGTGAAAAAATGTGACTTTAAAAAAACTCTACATTTTTACAAGCTTTTGCTGCTTGTTTTACCTGGGCAAGAGGTACCATTTTTGGCTTGACATGGAAAAACTACCAGTCCTATGGTCTGCCGTCCTTCCAGCCACAAAAATAAAAAGTTAAGCGAACAGACTTTGCCACCACACAGGCTAGCAGTTTGCCTCAGCCACAGCTGAGTGACTATGCTGTGGCCATAACTTGCTCCTCGGACCACTTATCTTTTACCTTGGATACATCTGGTGTCGCACCTACAGCTGCTATGGACTGGGGGTTAGATATGTCCCTTGCAGCTTTTAGGGCCCCATCAGTGGACAAAGGCGAGAGACTCTTTGGTTCTGGGAGAGAGAATAGGAGAGGTTTCCCTGTTTAGTTAGAATGTTGTGTGCATCCCTGGGGAAGCTACTGCTGCCATTAATTACTGTTAGCATCATTCTTTTCTTTCAAAAAGAAACCAAAAACGAAATCTATATGTTCTCCTCAAATTTTCTTAGCCAGAAGTAGTTTACTGGTGTGGTTCAGGGGTTAGTTCAGGCTATTGATCCTTCTTGTAAGGTGGATTCTGGGTAAAAGAAAGAGGGATGCCTCTTTTTCCTGAAGAAATTCAAGATTCTTGATTTGAGCAGGAAGATGAAAGGGCAGATGCATGGATTTCTTCTCAGTTTTCTGATTCAGAGTCAGAGGAGAGCTCAGTTTCTGATTCTCCCTGTGGGGGGTTTCCCCTTCTTTAAGACTATTTCCAGAATGTGCCAGTGTTTTCAGTGGGTGAACACTGAGATTCCTCAGTCCCTCAGAAAATACTGTCCGCTGTTACAGAAGGAATTTCCAGACCCTTCATTCACTCCCTCAGTTCTGTCTGCTCTGGAAGATGTCACTGCCTGGAATTTTCCTGATAGTCAGCCTGCTGCCCCTAAAATAATAAAGAAAAAGTCGGACTGTATAAAGTTAATCAGTCTTAAGTTTTTATGCACTCTTCCCAAACCTGACCCAACAGCTATAGATTTATTTAATCCTACTGCTGCTAAACATTTAGATAATTCCAATCCTAGTATTTCTTACAAAGGTGTATGCTTTCGCAACATTGATATTTCAGAATTTTGAATTATTAGGCTCATACGTTAGTTTATTCTGACCAGTTGTGAAAGAATGAGAAATGTTTTGTCTGCATTTACATCTTGTGAGGATCCCCCCCCCCCCAAAAAAAATGAAGGACACCGCATCAGGTCAGAGTGACTGTTTAGTGGACCTTGCCCCTCCCCCACCCCACCCTGGCAGCCCATTTTCCTTCCAGAAAGTCTGAACTTGTATTTTTTCCCTTTGGCGCTAGTTTCAGGCAATTTAGTTCTGAAGTCATTCAGCAAAGTTACAGAAGTCAGTGAGAAGTAATCCCTTCTTTTCAGGGAGTAATTCCTCATCCACTAGAATAGATATTTTATTTCCCCTTGTATTTAACACATGCTGCCCCAGGGAGTGATGGAACCAATTCCTTTTTCCAAGATTGAGTAAGGTTTTCATTCAAGGATGTTTTAGTGTTTTAGTGCAAAAGAAAGAAAATGCTTGAAGATCAGTTCTGGATCTTTCTTTCCTACACCTGTTTGAGAGAATGCCCACACTCAAAATGATGTCACTTCACAACCTGTTACCTGTTCTACATTAAAGTTTCCTGGTAACACTCAATTTAAAAGATGCTTATCACATCCCTGTTCATCCAGACTTCAGGTGTTTCCTAAAGTTTGTGTGTCTGGATCACATTCAGTACTTTGCATTACCCTTTGGACTATCCACTGCATCAGGGGTTTTACAAAGTGTCTAGGTCTGGTAATAGCTCATTGAAGGCTTCAGGCTACCCACATATTCCCTTATTTAAACACTTGTGTATCTTTGCAGAGTCTCAGATACAATGGTGTCTGAAGCTTGTTTGGTCTCAGCACCAATATCCATTGTCTTTTTAAATCAGAGTGCTGATGTTTATTAGAAGAGAAATCAGTTGGTGGAGACAGTGAATATCCCTAAATCTCTGTCTCCCCATCTCCTTCCCTGTTCCACAGCAGTCAGTCACCACACATGCCTTGGACTTAGTAGGGCAATCTCAGGAGTAGTGAAACTGCAGGGGGTGTGGCACACAAATGACAGACGCGAGTACGTAAATAAAAAATAACTGCTTTTCTCGATCAAAACATTCAACTGTCTTAATCATCTTTGGTTCCCTGGGTCCTTGCAGGTTGTTACAGGCAATACCACAGTCATGTGGTACATCAACAAACAAACAAGGGACAATCCGGTTGTACCCCCTTTGCAGACTAGCCATATTAGCTTGGGATATAGCTTCATTGCACAGTGCCACTCTACATATATCCTATATATCACCAGAGCATTGTGTGACAGACGAGCTGAGCTGTACAAGGGCAGGCCCTCATGAATGGAAACTATATTGGGGTCTTCCAGCATTTGATCCATTTGTGGGGGGTGCCTCAAGGGTACCTATTTGCTTCCTCTCTCTGAACAATTACCTTGGTAAGATTCTGCTCGCAAGACTTCATGCACGAAAGCCTGGAAGAAAGATGCCTTTTCATTGGATAGGAATGTTCCTGTGTGCCTTTCCAGCCCTCCCACTGATATACAGAGTAGGTCTGAAAATTCAGAAGGAATCCCCAAGATCATTGTAGTGACCGCTTCTGGCCCAGGCAGCAGTGATTCTCCCATCTTTTGGAATTGGCAGGGGCAGTTGCCGCAAGTATCCTCACAGAATGATCTACTCGTACAAGCTCAGGAGTGTTTGATACATTCTGACCCCAATCAACTTTAACTGGCTGCCTGGATGATAGGTCTTAATTCCCTTTAGGCACCTGTTTACTAAGGATGTGCTCCAGGTACTAATGGAGACAAAAAACTGCTACTACACAATCATATCTGAGCAAATAGAAAAGGTTTTCTAGTTTGTGCCAACAACTTACCCAGTACCCATTCAGGACTACTTCTGTCTGGTTTTACATCAGTCATGTGAGTTACTATCATATGGCCTTTCTTATTTCTGTATCAAGGTTCATTTATCAGCCATTTCAGCATGTCTGCCCATGACTGTTCCCCTTTCAATGCATTGTATCAAAATGTTTTTGAAAGGGGGTTTGCATAAGAGGCCTCAAAGAAAACCAGCTGCCCCTCTTGGGATCTTAATTTTGTATTTAGAGAAGCTAACACTTGTTCCATTTGAAGTAGCTAACCTGTTTGAGTTGAGGATCGTAACATGAAAAAACATTTTACTGATTGCTCTGACCTTTACAAGAAGGATGTCTGAGTTGCAAGCTCTTACAGTGAGCCAATTCAATCTCTCTTTCCACACAGACAGGTTTTCCTTGAGAACTAATCCTTCTTTTATTTGTTTATTTAACATTTGTTTACTGGGATAGTCCGACTGGACAATGTGCCCATTTTCAGTGGAGTCCTGGGGAGAAAAACTCCATAAATTTACAGAGAGAAGAACAATTTACATAAAAAACAAGAATAGTAGCATACAGATTGTAGAATTTTCAGCCATTAGTATACAATAAGAGGATATTCCCCCTTTTGGTTGAAAATACAAGTGTACAAAATATACAATGAGAGTAGCTAAGAACCTGGTAGAGCATTGCAAGATATTTCACAATTGAATAAGACTATATAAATGTTCAGCCATATCTTCTGGTTATTGTATGGAAAGTTAGAGGACAAGTTTAACTTATCTTGACATGCATTATTAGTTTAGGAACGATCTTGGAAAACCAAATCCTATTTGACTGTTGATTATTTTGTGTTGGTACTTAGTTTGATACTGTTGTCCTTTCTGTTTCCATTTTGTTGCCCTTTTCTATGCTATTCTTATGCACGCCATGATCTACCATATCCAGGCAGTGTAAAGGCTATCTCTGTGAGTGCCTTTTTTCTTTTGTTGGCATACTAGAAAGCAGTGGACTGTAAAAACTTGTATATATGTATAGAAAACTATGCAATTCTCTAAATATTCCAGTACAAGAAATGGTGTACTAGATTTCCTTTATTTGCATCCAGGACTAGGCTGGCTAGGACCACTCTTCAAGGGCTCCTGGACTGACACCCCCCCCCCCCCCCCACAGATTTGGTAAGCAATGGTAGTCTACCCACAGGCCACTGCAGCAGTGGGAATGATGAGCATAGTACAGTTTTGTAAGTTGCACTTCCCCATATCTGTAGATGTTTGAACTCTTCACAGCTACAGAATCTATACCCACCCACCATCACCCCTTGTTGTATATAGTTTATAGATGTTACTTTTGTTATTATTGTTAGTTCAAGATTAATCCGTCTGTTCACTTGTGGTCAAAGTCTTGAGGATTTTAATTTCTCTTGCTGCTTATATGCTTCCCTCCAAAAGGGCTTGTCCTCTGGGCATCCACAGTAATTCTGTGGGAGGGGATTAGAGCTTTGGGAAGCTGGCCGGTTTCTGAATCCTTGTCTAGGTACAACCCATATGCTAGTGCCACATTGAGGAATTTGACATGACTGTTGAGGGTAAGTGCAACTTTCCCAACTGTACTTTTCTCTTTGGTTATCAAAATGATTGTTTTGTACTGTATGCATTGTTTTTTAATGTATTTTAATAAAACTTATCAGTTGATCAGAACTTAATATTTGCATTCAATAGTTTGTTGTATTTAACTCCGCTTAATAACTTGTGTTATTTAACTGCCCCCAAGACTTTTTCAGATGAGCAAGGTGAAGATGATAAGTTAGATCCTCAGGGTGCTCAAAGTCTGGTGCCTGGCCAAAAGAAAAGGATTGCCCATGTTGCAAAGTTCAATGTAAGTAATCTAGTTCTTTATCTTAAATTATTTTGATTTTTCACGACTTATGTTTATAGATTTATTTATTTCATCTTCATTGGATCTGTAGGTTTAGCTCTGTCTCCTCTCTTCTTCCACACATCTGGTCTATTTCTAACTCTCTGGGAATGAGAGTTGAGTTTCACCAGTCAGTATGAGAACTGTCTGGGCCTATCTGTTCCCTGACCAGCAAGCCTTATTGTTCCATTCATTGCCCCATGGAATGAGAATTGGTTGCAAGGAAGTGGTCTGCCTGCATTACTTACACTGTCTTAATCCCTCCCCAACCTATATTTCAGCATTTCTAAACGGTTCATGTGTGCTCCCATACATACATTAGTCTCTGGCATGCTCAAGCTGATCTTGTGCAGCAGTGGTCCTTTGCTGTGAGTGATAAAACTGCACTGTTAATGTTATTACAAGTTCAGCAAGATGGGCCATCCCCTCACTCCTATATTCTCCTACCTGGTCCTTTCAGGGCCCATGCTGTTAGGTAAATATGGGTCATGTATGGTACAGTTCAGGCCATATTCCTCTCTGTCATGAAGTAGAAATGAGACTACTTACCAGTTTAGCATTCCTGAACTAATTGTACAGTTGTGATTTTAACTCTGTCTCATCAATTAAGAAATGAACACTGTGAAAAAATGAATGAAGGCCTGTTACTTGTATGCAATTTTGTTCTGCGTATGTGCATTCATCCTGATTATGCCAGTGTTTTATTGAAGTAGCATTATATCTGCCTTTTATGGGACAGGCTGGCTCAAGAATAAACTCAGATTATTTGAGAGTTGTTGGGGAAGGCAAGGAAGGACTGAATATTTAGGTTGGCTCTGTCATCATGTGGATTTTAAATACTAATTTGTAACTCTCTTTATCTGAATAAGTCAACTGATTCTTTTTGGAACCCTTACATCTAGGAACTGTATCACGAAAGTAATGTGTGGACAATTTTTTCACCAGTTAACCATTAAGTTTTTGGGATGTGAGAGGAAGCTGGAGTATCTATGGGGAAAATGCATACAAGGAGAGAAAATGTCTAACTTGACAGGGCAAGACTGAGCTCTGGACCTTTACATTGTGAGGCAGAGTTCTTGCCTCTAAACCGCCATGTTAGCTAGTTGACCTTCAGCTACAAAAAATGCACAAGCTGTGCTTATTTGCACTTCTCAGATTTTAGGCAAGTACTTTTCTGGCCTGATGACTTCAGTCAGTTGCTTGCATCATGGTCTCTTTGGCACATTTTAAATTTTAAATCCAGCTCTGTTAAGTACATTTTTGCTTGTGTATATCTTGGATAATTAAGCTAGTCTCACAGGGTAGACCCTCTTCAGAGTAAGATGTTGGGATGACTAGAAAAAGTGATTACCTGTAGTATAGTTCAGAAGCGCTTCACTGATATAAAGGGATATTCATTGGAATCCATAATTCTGTAACCAAAATACTTTAAGGTAAAGGCTGCATATTTAAAACAATTGCTAATACTGAGCTTGACTTCCAAGATGCATAGTAAGAATACTGCCGTAGTGATTATCATGCTGAACATATAACCTATCCAGCGTTGGTTATATCTTACCCTAGGCTAAGTCCACAGACCAGCCCCTTAAAGACATAGGGCATCTTCAGTGGGCCCTAACTGCAGGGAAGCTCAAGGAGAGCCATATAAGGTAGTGCTTAGGGTGGCAAAGGCTTCAGACCTTTTTTTTTTTTCCATCAAAGTATTTCTCACTATGGGCTTTGTGGAATTGATGGTTGGCGTGCATTCATTCCATCTAGGTAGGTAAGTGCCCTTTGGGGAAGTAATAACTTCCACATAATTTTCTGTAAAAACTTTAGTTTCTGAAGGAAACTGTGATTTCTTGTCTTGGAAATAGTGTCTCTCTGACCAACAATGTCCTCTTGTCTTAGGGTAGTGTTGTAAGTTAATATTTTGTATTAGATTTAGCAACTTCAGTCCTGTGTTTTGTTGGGATAACAGCTGGTGCTTAGTGTAATTGTTTTTTGGGGAAAACATCTGTCTGAGGAGTTACTTATGTTTACTGTAGGGATGCTTATTGCTTCTGCTACCTGGTGCTCGCAATTGTTTTTTTTTTTTTGACTAGAACAGGCTGTAATTTCCATTCTCCACAAATCTCATATTGATCACTGCTGCAGTAGCCTTAGCTATATGGATTTTATCCTGCCAAGGATATAACAGCTGGCTAGCTTCCAAATCTTCAGGGCACCTTCCACACACCCAAACTGTTAGTTTGTGCTGAGCTGACTAAAAAGACAGGTTTGAGTGCCAAGCCCTAAAGCTTTCCTGTCATTGAAGAGAATACTCCTCTACAGGCTTTCAAGGATCAATGGTCATCTTGTACTGCTCCTTTCCTGGGCAGATAAGTTCCCTTTGGGGTAAAACCTTCCACATTATAAAAATTGTTGTTTTATTGTGCTTTCCTATTTAAAGTATAAGGTAGGAGTGAGTTTTAATGGACTGTCATGAAACTTAACTATAGTTTTGAACAGGTGCACACTTTTTTTTCTGCCATTTAAAAGTTGTTTAAAGTAATTAAAACCATAGTTTTCTATGGAAAAACTATTTTGCTTTTGAGGGCTGGCAAAGTGCTTTGAAGTGCATTTATGTGAAATAGCGACTTTTAAGACTTTAAAATTTTACCAACTTTTGCTGCTCGTTTTCCCTGGGCAAGAGGCACCATTTTTGGATTGTCCATGAAACGAACTACCAATCCCATGGTCAGTCCTTCTTCCAGCCACAAAAATCAAAGGTTAAGCACGCAGCCTTTGCCACCACAACAAGCTAACATGTTTGCATCAGTCCACAGGTGTGTGACTCTGCTGTGAAAATAGCATGTTCCTCAGACCACTTATATTTTACCCTGGATCCCTTTGCTGTAGCGCCAACAGTCAATATGGGCAAGTGGTTAGGTATGTTCTCTGTGGCTGTTTGGGTCCACTCAGTGGATGAGGGAAAGCCACTCCTGTTTCTGAGAGAGGGAACAGGGAAATCTTCCATTTTGTCAGAATGTTTTGGCCATCCCTGGTGAAGCTGCTGCTGCCATTAATAATCTATTGACATTTCTTTACTGGGAAAGTGTGACTAGGCACAGGTGCCTTTTTTCTGCAGAGGCCTGTGGAGAAAAGTTGCAAGGTAACAAACTTAATGCTATCAGTATTTAGAATAACAAATTCTATAATGCAGTTTCAGTGAATACATAGCATAGTAGTCAGTATGATAACATCTGTATTGATATTCACAAACATTAGTATACAAGCATTATATTGAGAATTTGCAGATAGAAGAGTGAAGTATAAGATAGGTAGGAGCTATTAGAGGGATTTAAGCACATTTAAGTGTTAATAGCAGCTATAACAATCTTCTTCTTTCGGCTGCTCCCATTAGGGATCGCCACAGCCGATCATCTGTTTCCATTTCTTCCTTTCCTCTGCATCTTGCTCTGTCACACCAGCCACCTGCATGTCCTTTCTCACCACATCTATAAACATTATATTAGGCCTCCCTCTTTTCTGTTACCTGGCAGCTTCATCCTTAGCATCTTTTTCCCAATATACTCCGCATCCCTCCTCAGCACATGTCCAAACCAACGTAATCTTGCCTCTCTGGCTTTGTCTCCAAACCTTCCAACCTGGGCTGACCCTCTAATATACTTATTCCTAATCCTGTCCACCCTTGTCACACCCATTGCAAATACTAACATCTTTAAGTCTGCCACGTCCAGCTCTGACTCCTGCCTTTTTGTCAATGCCACTGTCTCCAACCCATATAACATAGCTGGTCTCACTACCCTCTTGTAGACCTTCCCTTTCACTCTTACTGGTACTCGTCTCTCATAAATCACTCCTGACACTCTTCTCCACCCACTCCATCCTGCCTGTACTCTCTTCTTCACCTCTCTTCTCCACTCACCATTACTCTGAACTGTTGATCCCAAGGATTTAAACTCATCCACCTTTGCCACCTCTACTCCTTGCATCCTCACCATTCCTCTATCCTCCCTCTCATTCACACACATATATTCTGTCTTAGTCCTGTTGACCTTCATTCCTCTTCTCTCTAGAGCATATATCCACCTCTCCAGGGTCTCCTCCACCTGTTCCCTACTCTCACTACAGATCACAGTGTCATCTGCAAACATCATAGTCCACGGGGAGTTCTGTCTGATCTCGTCTTCAACCTGTCGATCACCATTGCAAATAAGAAAGGGCTCAGAGATGATCCTTGATGTAATCCCACCTCCACCTTAAACGCATCCATCACTCCCACCACAGACCTCACTGCTGTCGCACTACCCTCGTACATATCCCGTACCACTCTTACATACTTCTGACACTCCCAACTTCCTCATACAATACCACAACTTCTCTCTAGACACCCTGTCATATGCTTTCTCTAAGTCCACAAAGACACAATGCAACTCCTCCTGACCTTCTCTGTACTTCTCCATCAACACTCTGAGAGCAAACATCGCATCTGTAGTGCTCTTTCCTGGCATGAAACCATACTGCTGATCACTAATCATCACCTCCCTTCTTAACCTAGCTTCCACTACTCTTTCCCATAACTTCATGCTGTGACTGGTCAATTTAATCCCTCTGTAGCTATAATAGTTAATAATTTTGGCCCCATTTTTCCTGGCAAAAAGAAACTGAAAGATAAACCTGTGTGTAGCCCTCCTCAATTTTCCATAAACATAAGGAGTAGTTCATTGAATTTGTCTCAGGGTTTAATTCACGCTATTTATCCTTTTTATAAGGTGGTTTCTGGTAAAGGGGAGGGATAAGTCATTTCCTGATGAGATTCAAGATTCCAAATCTGGATGGAAAGACGAAGGGGCAGGTACAGGGTTTTCTCCACTGTTTTCTGATTCAGCCCTTGTGGGGCTTTCTCTGAGACTATTTACAGAATTTGCTGTTTTCAGTGGGGAAACACTGAGGTCTCTCAGTCCCTCAGAAAATACTATAAGATGTTACATAAGGAATTTCCAGAATCTTCATCCATTCCTCCAGTTCTCTCAGCACTAGAGGATGTGTCATGCCTGCAATTTTCCTGATAGTCAGCCTGCTGCCCCAGAAAAGGCAGATAATGTAAAAGATTACAAAGCTTTATACAACTTTTATACTCTCATCCCAAACCTGACCCAGCAGTTGTAATTTTAGTTTATCCTACTGCTGCTAGACATTTAGTTAATTCCAGTCCTACACCTTCTGACAAGGATGAGAAAGTAAGTATAGGAAAAAAGTGTATGCTTCTGCAACTTTGATTTTTCAGAAATTTGAATTGTCAGGTGCGTATATTATTTCATTTTGATTAATTGTGAAAGTATGAGGAGTGTTTTGTCGGCAGTTTCTTCTAATAAGGAAATATATGCTTTAAATTTAGTTTCTTCATTGTAAAAGTCAATCATTGATTACAGAGTATGTGTATGTCTTAGTTGATACTTTTTCCAGGGCTATGGCCACTAATATTGCTTTGAGGAGTTTGCCTAGCTGCATTCTCAGAACCTCCCAGATGATGTGAAAAATGAGATTTGAAGTTCTTCTTTGGAGATTAACTTTGTTTTTAGTTCATCTGCTGCAGAGGTAATCAAAAAAGTGTGACAAAAGGGGTAAATTGATACAGGAAATCTTTTAAGATTATCGGCCTTCCTTTTCCAAATTTTCTAAGGGAATCTGTGACCCCTCATCCAGTTTTGGTAGAAAACCTAAATAAACAGTCTCAACAATATGCTGGTAAATGGATGCTTAAGCAAAAATGGCAGAAAGGTTACAAAAAAAAAAAAAAATTCAGCCGTCACCCTCCCCAAAAAATGACAGTCCAACAAGTCAGAATGACTAAGAGATCTTGTTCCCCTCTCCCACCCTGGCAGTCCCTTTTCCCTTTCAGAAAGTCCGAATCCCCAATTTTCTATTTGGTAATAGATTGTTTCAGACAATGGGGTCTCATTCATAAAGGTTCCAAATGGCAATGGAAGAAACTCCTTTTCAAGGGGGGTTCTCTTCCACCAGAATAGACTCTTATTTTCCTCTGTCCAACACATGCTCACCCAGGGAGTGATGATAGAACCAGTTCCTCATTCCCAAGTAGGGAAATGTTTTTATTCTAGGATGTTTTAATGCTAGCAGAAAAAAAATGCTTGGAGAACAGTGCCCATGTTCAAAGTGTTGTCACTTCACACCTTAACTCTTCCTCATTCAAGTTTCCTGGTAACACTAGATTTTAAGAAATACTTATCACATCTCTCTTCATCCTGACTTCAGATGTTTTTGAAGGTTTTGTGTGTCTGAATCACATTATCAGTTCTCTACTATACCATTTGTTCTACCCATTGCACCAAGAGTGTTCACGAAGTATATAACTTCAGTTATAGCTGATTGCAGGCTACAGGGTATGGATACTTTTCCATATTTAGATGACTTATCTTTGCAAAGTCTTAGTGTCAGGAATCTCCCATGTGGGTGAGAGATCTCTTACATAATATGGGATTCCAAAAGGACATTCAAAAGTCTTTTTTGACTCCTTTTCCCAGTATTGTTTTCCTGGGGTGTCCGACACCTCAGTTCAGAGAGCTTTTCCACAGGAAAATTTAAATTCGATCCATCTCTAAGGTTTTCTACTCACTGTGGTCCCTGTTAGGGAATTCTCAGGATTTCTGGTCTCATTATGGCCTGATTATAATGATACCCCTGGCAAGACTGCACATGAGAAAGATACGGTGGTATCTGAAATTTCTTTGGTTCCAGCACCAACATCCTCTATCTTTTCAAATCCCAGTGCTGGGGGTTTTCAGAAGAGAAATCGCTTGGTGGAGACTGCAAATTTCCCTAAATTCAGGTTTCCCCTTCTTTCTTGCTGCAAAGCAGTCAGTCCACACAGATGTCTCAGACTTTGCTTGATGGAGCAGTTTCAGGAGGGATAAAAGTGCAAGGTGTGTGGGACAGAAAGGATAGACAGAAGTACATAAATTTAAGAGATGTTTGCCCTGATCAAGTCACTCAACTCTGAATAATCTTTGGTCCCTTGGATCTACTCAAGTTGTTACAGACAATACTACAGTCATGTGGTACATCAGCAAGAAAAGAAAGGGGGAACCAGGTCATATCCCCCTCTGCAGACTAGCCATGTTAGGGTGGTGTATATGTGTGTGTGTATATATATATATATATATATATATATATATATATATAGCTGAGCAGGACAAAGGCAGACCCTTGTGAATGTAAACTGGAATGCAAGTCTTCTAAGATTTGATCCATTTGTGGGGAGTTTCTCAAGTAGACCTATTGGCTGCCTCTAAAACAATTGGCTGGTAAGATTCTGCTCCAGGACTCCATGTAAGACAGCCAGCAGGACAGATACCTTTTCTTTTCCTGAATGCTTTTCTGCCCTTTTCACTGATATTCAGGGTACTTCTGAAGATTCAGAAGGAATTCCTCAAGATCAGTGTGGTGACTTCCTTTTGGCCCAGGCAGCAGTGGTTTTCCCTTTTGGAAATCGTCCAGGGCAATTGTCACAAGCTTCCTCATAGAATGGATCTACTCACACATGATCAAGAATGTTTGATACACTCCAACCCCAATCAGCTTCAACTGATTGCCTGGATGATAGGGAGTTAAATAAAATAAAATTTCAATACACAGGAGGTTCAGGTTAAAAAGTTTACTAGTGTACACCAGGAGGCAAAAAACGTACAAGTACAGAATTTTGTCTGACATGAAACAGGAAGCACACAATTTTATATAGGTTTAACATTTAAGCTATGCCCACCTTACTGACATGATATGTCACAGGGCATCTACATCACTTTAGCTTACAGTCCTCTATTCATAAAACTGTTGATGGTGTATATTTAAAAAAAAAACTTTTCCTCTAGATACAATACAGCCTTGCTATCCAGCTGGTCAGACATAATGTCTTTCTGTAAAGTTACTACTTCAAGGTTTCATATCAGTTCGAATACAATAGCAGCTTCAGTCTTTTAATACACATCTTTGTTCTCTGTTACACTTTCTCACACAGCTGCGTGCTATCTCAGTAACACATATACAAGGCCAAATCATTCCAACAGGAAAGAGCAGAAGATTTCATTATTTCACACATTTAATTTCCTGACCCAGCAGATAATCACTTGTGAAAAGCATAAACATTAAAACTTGCTAAGCTAGCATTCTGCCAGGGTCAAGGATCAGCTTTGCTTCAAGCCACACTGCAGTTTCAAAACTACTTACATTTACACATGAGTTAATCTGTACTGTTGTATGATTAATAGAATAAAATGCATTATATACTACTTTGCTTTTAATCTCATGACAATTGTCAGGAATATAAGCACAGCATTCTTCTTTGATAAGCGCGCACGTACTACCTCTCGCTGCTAGGGTGAAGTCAAGAGCCATTCGATTTTGTAGCACAACAGTTCTCATTGCATTTAGTTCATCAGTCACCAGTTCTAGGGCGGAAAAAGTTGCATTACTCATTACTTCGAGAAGTTTCGACAACTTCCTCAGCTCCCAGATCGATTTGACTGCTCCATAGGCTGGGAATATTCCTGCCCAGGATATAACACTGTCACTCAAGTCCATACGAGTCAATTCGCTTTTGTCTTTTACTGAATTGTGGTCTTTCCAGCCAGCTTCGATCTTTCCAACTGGATTCACAGGTTTTTCAACTGGACCTTCGGGTTTTTGGGCTGCTTCTCTCACGTTTCGTATCTTACCCAAAGGTAATTCTGCAGTATGTCTTATTGCAGGAACCAAATAACCCAAAAAACAACTGCCGGACCAATTCTCAGGTAACCATTTATATGCCTTTTTCCCACAAATAAAATAACAGTTTTCTACTTTAGTACTAATACACATCAGCCCTGCATGAAACATTTTCTGATCTATAACTGACAATTGTTTAAAAAAAACTGGATTTTTGCGAATGTCATTCATAGTTGTTTTCAATGAGTTCAAATACGAGTCATAATTAGTATTGCAAAAAGTATTGCCATTACCATTCTTAATATAACATCGGTAAGATATGGTTATATTACAATTGCTCCAGCCCACCTGGAGGGTATCATTTTTATAGAAACATACAACTCCTTTTTGTATGACAGGTAAAAATAAAGCTATTTTGTCCTGTGATCGCACAGTTCCTGTATCGAAAAGTAAATTCTCCCAAGTCTCATTTATCCCCAAAGGGACAGCGGACATTATCAGTCCTCCATATGCTGTTGGTATGGCTGTACAAACCCAGCAATTTGAAATGTTCATAGTCTCTGCATATACACGTTTCATGGCTAGGTATGTGTTAAAATTTGGATGCCAGTCTATAGATGTTTCATCATGCCTTTCCACTTTCACTTGTGTGGTTGTGTGTAGGATAAACCACAACAAGAGGAAAATTGTCACAATTACAGTCAATAAATGTACACTCAACAAAATGATTATGCAACATCTCTGGGGTTGATCTAAATTTCTATTCGCTTTTTTTTTGGCCATCTCGGTCTGGTTGTGTATCAGTCACAAAGTTTTTATCAAGTTGAAAGTTCTTTACCGGTTTACAATGCGTCAAATGAACCCAGTACGTCCTCTCGGCCACTCTAACTGCAGTAGGCATTGCCAACAGAACCTGGTACGGTCCCTCCCACTTTGGACTCGCCCAATTCTTTCTTTTCGTCACTTTCACCCAAACGTATGTCCCAGGAGCCAAGACTGCTTCCACCGGTCTGGTCTGTTCCTTATCTGAAAAAGAGTTAAACTGCAAAACAGATTTATTTGTTAACAGTTTCCTCATATAACTAGCTAATGAACTGTCAGCCTCTTGCTCTGCAGGCATGAGAGCTTTCCACTGAGGCACATATGCTCTCCCAAAAACCATTTCAAAGGGAGACCAAACCCTTTACATTTGGAACCGTTCTCATACTCAGCAGTGCTAAAGGCAGACAGTATATTCAATTCTTTTGGGTTTCCTCTACTAGCTTCCTAAGTTTGCTTTTTAGGGTACTATTGTACCTTTCCACCAGTCCTGCTGACTGTGGGTGGTAGGCACAATGGTTCTTTAAGGAGATACCAAAAAATCTACCAAGTTGGTGGATTGTCTGGTTTACAAAATGTGTGCCATTGTCACTATAAATCCTTTCCGGAATGCCAAATCTAGGGAATACTTCTTTTATCAGGGCTTTCGCCACTGTTGCTGCATCTGGATTTTTGGTTGGAAAAGCTTCTACCCATTTAGAAAACATGTCACAATAACTAAACAAAACTTTTTCTCTTCACATTTATTCAATTCTATGAAATCCATACAAATAGTATGGAACGGGTATGGTGGTATAGGAAAACTTTCTTGCTTGGTTTTAAATGCTCCTTGTGCATGGTGCTTGTTACAAGTATGACAAGCTGCACAACATTTTTTTGTGTAGTTTGTGTATCCATATGTTTGGAATATTCGGTTTACTAACTGTACCATCCCCCCTGTTGAGACATGGCACTGCCCATGGCTCAACAAAGCTGCATATCTAAATAAATTAGATGGCAATATCGTTTTGTTTTCTTTGGAAATGTACAGTCCATTCTCAAGAATTGCACCTCGTTTTACCCATGTTTGTTTCTCCGCTTTTGTAGTAAGTGTCTGCATTGTTTTTAACATGTCTTAATCTAAAATCACAGAGGGTTGTAATTCCTCATTCAAAAGTAAAGTTTCTGAGGCTGCTTGCTTTGCAGCTGCATCAGCTCGTGCATTGCCTTTTGAAATCTTATCCTGCTGTTTTGTATGAGCTACACATTTACAAATAGCTACTTTGGTAGGTAACCGAATAGATTTTAATAACTCCAAAATAAATTGCGCATGATTAATAGGTTTTTCACTAGATGTTATCATTCCTCTAGTTTTCCATTGTTGTGCAAATACATGTACTGTAGAAAAAGCATACTGACTATCAGTATATATGTTTACACACTTGTTATTTGCTAAAGTACATGCCCTCGTCAAAGCCATCAATTCTGCTGCTTGTGCAGATAAGTTGTGTGGTAAGGATTGAGCTTTTAAAATTTTAGTGTCTGTAACTACTGCATATCCTACCAGATTCTTCCCTGTAGGACCCCTTCTGCATGAGCCGTCCACGTAATATGTCACCTCGGCATTATCCAAGGGCATATCTGTGAGATCTTGTCTAGGTAAAGCTAACTGTTCAATTTCCTGCAGGCAGCTGTGTGGTGTGCCATCCGCAGGAGTTGGGAGTAGTGTTGATGGGGTTAATGTCGTACATCGTTTAATTGTCATATGAGGTTGGCTCAGCAGTATAATCATACACGAAAGATGTCTAGCAGGGGAAAGGTATGCCACTTTTTCTTGCAGTAAAATTATTGCAACTGCATGAGGCACTCTCAATGTGAGGGGGTGGAATAACACCACTGAGTCCGAAGCCTGTACTGCCATTGCAGCTGCAACCACTGCTTGTACACAGTGAGGCAAAGTTCGCGCCACTGGGTCTAACTGTGATGAATAATAGGCTATGGGGCGTTGCTTATCCCCATGTTGTTGCGTTAATACTGACGTCATGTATCCTTGCTTACAATCTACGGTCTGAAAAAACTGTTTGTGATAATTTGGAAGTCCTAAAACTATTGAAGAAGCTATCAACTGCTTCAACCTGCAGAAAGCCGTTTCTGCTTCGGGTGTCCATTGTAAGATATCTTGTGCTGCCATTGATGTCTTGTATATCAAGTCAGTCAGTGGAGCAGATTTCAAAGCATAATTTGGTATTCATCTCCGACAAAAATTAGTTGTACCCAAGAAAGACATCATTTCTTTCTTGGTTGTTGGTTTGGGTGCTTGCAAAATTGCTGTTTTTCTTTCATCATCTAGTATTCTACCTTCATTGGATATTACATATCCCAAGTATCTAACTTGTTTTCTCCAAAGTTGTAACTTACTTTTGTTTACTTTGTGTCCTTGTGTTGCTAAAAATTTTAATAATGCTACAGTATCCTCCCTGCACTTTTGCTGGGTGGGGGCTGCTAGCAAGATATCATCTACGTAAAGTAGAATTTGACTACCTCCCGGTGGAGTAAACCCTGCCAGGTTGCTAGCCATTTCTTGTGCAAATATTGTTGGACTCTCACAATATCCCTGTGGTAGTCGAGTATATGTATACCTTTTACCCTGAAATGTAATTGCAAACCAATATTGACTATCAGGATGTATAGGTATTGAAAAGAAAGCATTGCTAATATCTACCACAGAGAAATATTTCTGTTGCGGTTCTAAATCATTTAACAAAGTATGTGGGTCTGGCACCGTAGGTGCTCCTGGTATTACTGCATTATTTACAGCTTGTAAATCTTGTACCATCCGCCATTCCCCGTTTGCTTTTTTAACAGGAAATAAGGGTGTATTACATGGTGAATCAGGAGATTTTACCAGTACTCCTTCTTTGAGTAATGCTGCTATTATAGGCTTAATTCCTATTTCTGCATCCTTTCTTAAAGGGTATTGTCTTTTCTGTGGTCTAAAAGCTGACTTTGGGGTAATTGTAACTGGTCCTGCTTTTCGAATAAGTCCTACATCTGACTTGCCTGTTGACCAAAGAGTTGTTGGAATTTTACATAAAGCCTTTTCTTCTTTATCTAATAAGAACGCTAATCAGCTGTCCTCGCTAGATTGCAAGTGTACAGCTGGATGTGTCTGTGTCAACCAATTCAGTTTTTGTTTTTGTATCCCTTGTTTTGATAGCTCTAAATCGGTCTGTTTCTCCCATCTTGTTACTTTTTCTCCTAAGTCTGCCCATTTGACACTTTTGTTCTTTGTTAAGCTGACATGTGGTAACCGATTTGATCTATACAATGCAAGGAATTCTTGAGGTAACGAACAGCTAACTACACTGTTTCCCTCAGTATCCCAGTACAAAGTACGCAAAACCAATCTAGTTGCATGATTTCTAAACAAGTTTTGCTCATACTCTCTATCAGGTCCTGGTGTAGTACAGTAGTATAGAGTAGAGTGTAACAAATGCTGTCGATCAGTGTCAAGGGAGGGGGCTTTACTGATGGCTACATTCATCAGTTCCTCGGTTACTGCCCCTGGACCAGTCGTGACTAGGTCCTGGCTGTACCAGTAAAAAGTTTCACCCTCCGATCGCACTACAAAGGTATCCATTTGTCTCTGTGCCCCCATACCTTGTACAGTTGGAACTACTGCTATGGCAAATATCTGCATAAGGTCCCTGCCCAATAGGTTTACTGGACACTTTGCAGAAACAACAATTTTACTTTTCTGGGTCATACCTGAAACAGGGTCAGTTATTGCTATATCATGGGAAAGTGGTTCCCTGTATAGCTGTCCATTTGCTGCTTTTACTAGTATATAATCAGGTGATTCTGAATGTTCTGGTAACTTGGAGGGGTGTATCAAAGTCCGTGATGCTCCTGAGTCACACAGGAATTTGACTTCCCTTCCCTCCACCAGAAGTGTAACTTTCGGTTTCGTATCTGCTAAGTAGAGCTCTAGGCTCAATAATGCTAAGTCTAAAATTTCACTTTTTTTATCCTCCATATCTACTTGCACTTCCTCTACTCCTTCTATCACATTTACATTCGTTTTCTGTTTAGTAACTTTTCTTGATGATTTCTGACTTTCACATGATGTATCTTCACTATCATATAGTCAGTCCTCATCTCCCTTATCTTTGCCTACAATCCCTTGCTAGATGTCCCTTTTTTCCGAACTTGAAGCATTCACCTTTCTTTTTCCTCTCTCTAAAATCTTCTGATCGTTTGTCAGACTGTTTGTTTCCCTGGGCATTCTTCTTGCCCTTTTTACCTGACTGTAATACAAATACTTCAGCTCCGTCTTCAGCAGTGAAGACTTGCGCCTTCTTTTTCTTTTTACTATTAAAATGTCTTTTAGCATGTCTAGCGTATTCGAGTAAGGCTTGTAGCCTTCCTGTTCGATGGTCTATCATATGCTTCGTAATGAAGCTACTAATAGGTGCAATGCAACCTTTCAAAAATGCATTTTTTAATTGTTGTTCATACGGGGAATCATTTGTTTGGTTCTCAGCAACCGACATACCGCTATGATTATTAAAACATTCTAATAATCTAGCATAGTACCCATCTATTGTCTCATTTTCCTGTTGTATGCATTGATTAATGCAAGTCCAGTCTGCTCTAGGTTTCCATTTCTCAGAGATTTGGTCCATCAGACCTTTTACTCTGTTGTCTAACTCCGCGTCACTATGTGGGAGTGGTCTAAGCTCTGCATTACGAGGATTCCAGGTGCCACAAATCATGTGCCAATCTGGACCTATAATTTGTCTTACTACTTTTTTTACTTCTTCCCCATTCAAGTGGTAACTCAACCTCATGCCTTGTAAATCTTTTAAAAATTTCGTAAAATTAACTTTCGGATGGGGGATTCCCTCAGTAGCCTTCCAGATATCTTCCTGTGTCCATGGTCTATATACTAAGAGTGTTGGGTCCTGCCCTTCCTGTCCTGCCTGAGGATTTGGAAATTCTATAAGTGGGCATATTTTTTTCTCACTCTCATCCTGTAGATTTCTCTCTATTTGGTATGATTCTGTGTCCCTATGTGTTTTACGTGTTCGGGACCTAGTTTCAGTAGGATCTCTAACAAATGGTTGTGGTTTTGCTGAAACTTCAGGATAACGTGGAGGCGGACCAGCCTGTCCACTCGCTTCATATCCTGAAAAGGGTAAGGGAGGGGGCAAGGGAGGAGGAGGAGGAGGAGCTGTTGCTATTACCAAGTTATTATACTCTTTGTCTAGAAATAATGTTTTTGAATTTTTCAGCTTCTGCTCTCTACGATTTGCTTTCTCAGTCCACCTGTGTGCCTGAGGAATGCCTAATTGGCGTTGCTTTTTTGCCTGACCTCCCGCATCAGATTTAAGCTGTTTAAGGAGTTTAACTAGTGAAGTTTTATCTAGTTTACCATCAAATTTATATTTACTAACCCATTTCGTATAATACCTAACGTTATCAGAACGCTGTAATTGCATGTATTTCGCGTCTTCGGTTAGGGGCGGATCTCGCGATGTTTTAGTGTACCCATGTCAAAGAAAATGTTACGTAATCCTTTTTTTATCACGTGATATCAAGTTCTCAGTTCCTGTTCACAGTTTATCTAGAATAACTGCCTACCTTATTCTGTTACCCTGATCTATGACCAAATATACAGTACTTCCTTTTGTCCCTGATCTGCAAAACAAATCTTGACAACAATATACTGTAACCTAGTCCCTGATCTAAAACAGAAAAAAGGCAAATTTTTCCTACCTGAGCCTCCGGTATTGAGAAAGTCCAAGTTCCGCTTTTCGGCCACAGATCAGAAAGTGGCCAGCCTCTTTACACGACAATTCAGTCGGAGGTCTTTTCACTCAAGAAGAACCATTTCGGTAACTTCTCCTGCGCAGTATTTGACCACCAATACGCTCTGATCTGCGGCTTACCAAGGGAATTCCATCTATGAAGGACCAAACTGTTAAATAAAATAAAATTTCAATACACAGGAGGTTCAGGTTAAAAAGTTTACTAGTGTACACCAGGAGACAAAAAACGTACAAGTACAGAATTTTGTCTGACATGAAACAGGAAGCACACAATTTTATATAGGTTTAACATTTAAGCTATGCCCACCTTACTGACGTGATATGTCACAGGGCATCTACATCACTTTAGCTTACAGTCCTCTATTCATAAAACTGTTGACGCTGTATATTTAAAAAAAAACTTTTCCTCTAGATACAATACGGCCTTGCTATCCAGCTGGTCAGACATAATGTCTTTCTGTAAAGTTACTACTTCAAGGTTTCATATCAGTTCGAATACAATAGCAGCTTCAGTCTTTTAATACACGTCTTTGTTCTCTGTTGCACTTTCTCACACAGCTGAGTGCTATCTCAGTAACACATATACAAGGCCAAATCATTCCAACAGGAAAGAGCAGAAGATTTCATTATTTCACACATTTAATTTCCTGACCTAGCAGATAATCACTTGTGAAAAGCATAAACATTAAAACTTGCTAAGCTAGCATTCTGCCAGGGTCAAGGATCAGCTTTGCTTCAAGCCACACTGCAGTTTCAAAACTACTTACATTTACACATGAGTTAATCTGTACTGTTATATGATTAATAGAATAACATGCATTATATACTACTTTGCTTTTAAACTAGCATTTCTCATATATTCAAATACACATTTTTCTAACATAGGGCCATAATTCCCTTTAGGCACCTGTCTACTGAGGACATGCAACAAGTATTAATGGAGGAAAAAAAGCTTGCTGCTAGAAAATCTTATACTGGCAAATGGGCAGACGTTTTCTAGTTGGTGCCAGCAATGCAAGGAACACCTATTCAGTGCTAGTCGTTCTCTGGTTTTACAATATTTGTGAGAGTTACTATTCTATGGCCTTTTTTTTTCTCTAGCAAGGTTTATTTATTGAGCATTTCAGCAAGTTTATCCATGGATCCTCCTCTTTCAATGCATACTCGTGTCAAAATGTTTTTGAAAGGGGTTTTGCATAAGAGGCCTCTAAATAACCCAGTGGGCCCCTCCTTGTGCTCTTGATTTTATGTTAGTGAAGCTATCACTTGAACTAGCTAGTCTGGCTGATTTGAGGTTCTTATCATAGAAAACTGTTTTACTGATTGCTCTGACCTCTGCAAGAAACAAGCTCTTACAATGAATCATCCCCATATCATTTTCCGTAGGAACGGGTTTTCTTTGAGAACTAATCCTTCTTTATGCCTATAGTGATATGCAGGTTTATATCTCCCCATTTTCTTTCCTGAATCTAAAAAATGAGTGAGAAAGGATACTCCATACTGTGGATGTCCACAGACCACTCGGGTACTATCTTGACAGAACTAAATCTTTCAGATCTTTGGATCAGTTCATTTCTTGTGAATGTAAGAAAAATGTGATGCCTGTATCAAAAAAAAACAGTTTCTAAATGGTTGTCTAAGGCTATTACTTTTACACTCAACATAAATCTATTCCAATCAGGGTCAAGTCCCACTCTACCAGGGAATTGGCTTAATCTATGGCTTTTTTGGAAAGGACAGAACTCTAGAAATATTTTGGAAGCTTCAACATGGTCCTCTATACATACATTTTACATCGCATTATAAGCTTGATTCCTTGTCTAGGTCTAGATCAGGATTTGCTAGGACCATTCTCCAGAAAGTCCTGAATCCTTCCCCTTTCACCTACCAAATGTAATAAGCTAGGATAATCTAATCTTATAGCTAAGGCTCCTGCAGCAGTGATCAATATGATGAATGTCGTACAGGTGTCTGAGTAAACTAAGCATAACAGTAGATGTTTGAAGGATCACTGCTGCATTAACCACTCCCTCCCTCGACCCACCTTGTTTTTTGGTATTTTGTTTATACCAGGGTGTGAATATTTATTTTTTGTTCCTGGCATTGTCCTTTCAGGGTGCAGTTTCTGCTCTCTGTTGGCATGAAAGCTCTTAAGGGCTTGGCACTAAAACTTGTCTTAGTCACCTCAACTCAAGCAGACTAACCATTTGGGCATGTGGAAGGTTCCCTGAGCTTTGGAATTTAGCCGGCTGTTATAATTTTGGCAGGATATAACCTATATAACTATGGCTCCTGCAGCAGTGATCATTCAAACATTTACTGCTGTGGTAACTTTACTTAGAGCTGTGCTTTCTCTCCTCTCCCACATGCAAGAAGTAAAATTTTGCTTATGGAGCTGGGCGTGTGCCCAATCCTTCATCGTCTCAGCCATGGGCATGTGACTATGCATTGTACAAAATCAGTCTCTCAAATCATCCACTCTGTCCCTCTGGTATAACACACCACCCAGAATAGCAACTATGTACTGGTTTCATCCACTTCATCCTCACTGGGCAAAGGAAATACTAGCATTGCTGGGCTTGGGAGAGGATGCAGTTCCAGCTGTACCGCATAGTTGACTTAAGAGTACCTGATCTTTGGGCTAGTGCCCGCTAACTTCAATAATTCTGATTTCTTGGACTTTTCTAGGAAAAGGAAGCAAAAATCTGAGCGTTTCTTCTGTCATCATTTCCTTGGACAGGGAAGAATTACTGGACCTCATTAAAGTGCTGTTGGCTTCTTTTATTATGTTAAATCCTGTTTCTTCCTTTCCTCCTTGCAGAAAGACTTTTTTCCTCCAATCTTTGCTTCAAATCAGTGTCCGGTGGAGAGGAACAGGAGGGATAATATGGTATTTCTGTTAATTTTTCTGCCCCAGAACATTTTGATTCCGATGAAGGTCTCTCTCATCATTTCCCTTCAGAATACTTTTCCTTTTCTGAGACTTTTAACGGAAAGAAAAAAACAAAGAATTCTTTCATTGAGAGCAGGCTGGAATTCCTTCCTTGCAAAGGACATTTTATAACCAGTTACAATTGTATTTACCTAAGCCAGCAGCTGTTCCCCCAGTTTTAGGCTTTGCAAGATGTTTTAACAGCTGACAGTATTTCCTACATCCAAATATCTCAACAAATTATATAATGACCCTAGTCTCTAAAATCTAATCCTAAAGCAGATTGTGTTGTAATTTTGGTCTATAAATTCTTAAGTTAAATGTTTGATCAGGCTAATTCTGTTCTTTTGATAAGGATGAGAATACATTTGAGATATATGGCAAAAATGTGTTCCTACTGTACCTTGGCTTTTAAGAGTTTTACACTAAGAAACATAGTTTTCTGTTGGGTAATTTTGAAAATCTGTGGAATCTATCTTTGTCTGCCTGCTTTTAATTGAAAACCTGTTTAAATTCTCTCTCTAGGTCTCCTTTCAAAGTTACCAGTCACTCCTTCGAGCTGTTATGCTGCTGCTAATTCTCTGTCTAGTGCTGCAACCAGTATCTCTGCTATGAGATTTGCTTGGCTGCACTCTCAGAATCTTCATGAACATGTAATGTATTAATTGTGTTCTTGAAAAGGGTGTTGTTCTCAGGCCCTTCTGCTGCTGAAGTGCTAAATTTGAGACAGGAAAATGATTCAAAAGGTTTCTCATTTTTTCACATCCCCTTTGACAGTTTTAAGAACAACATTCCCCTTCAATTCTGGTTTGTTAATATTCAAAACACAACTGGTAGAGGAAAAAATGAATTAGGTAGACAGTGACAGGAAAAGTCTAGTAAGAAAGGGGGAGCTTCCTAGAGTCAGGGGCAGCTATGAATGAGTATATGCCCTTTATATCTCTTTCCACCCCATCCCACCCTGGCAGCTCATTCAAGATGTACACCATTCGTTGCCTTCACTTTCCTGTCTGGAATCAAATAATCTTGGACATTTGGGTTTTGACAGTAATCTAACTTGGGCACAGATGGCAGTGGGAGTCCCCTTCCTCCTCTCCTGGTGATTCCCAGTCTTCCAACAAACCAGTCTGCCTTTTATACCTCCAGTTGTAGATGACATGTCAGGTGGGTACAAAAATTGTGCTTCCAGAGCAGACAGGCAAACATTTTTGCTCTTGAATCTTTCGAGTTCCAAAAAAAAGGTAGGTCTTTAGGATTAGTAATGGATTGAACTTTCCTCAACCTTTGTGTAAAGATTCTAGTTTTCAAGATGTTCTCTCTTCACATCTTGTGACCCCTTATCCCCTTCTCTTTTACACGGTAATTCTGGATATAAAATATGCCTGCCGTCATATTCCATTTTTCTAGCAATTTGGGTGTTTCAAGATGCTGTGCACTTAGATCTCAACTAAGTTGTCTTTTTTGTCCCTTTGGGTTATCTACTGCTGCAAGGTTATTTACAGAGTGTCTGACGTCAGTACTTGCTTACTCCAGTTTTCAAGCCATTCATATCTTTCATTAATTGGCTGACTGTTTTATGTAAGCGGACTTTTCTACCGACTTTCAGAACCCCTTGAATTTTGTCAGGAACCTTCTTCACAGTCTGGGGTTTCAACTAAATTTGCCCAAATCATCTCTCATTCCTTCCCAAAGGCTAGTGTTTTAGGAAGTCTCCAAGACACTTCCTTAGGAAGAACCTGTCATCCTCAGGACAAAGTACACCTGTAGAAAAAAAAGTTTCTGAACTTTTCCAGACAGACTTTAGTTTTAACCAAAGAGTAGCTCCAGGTATTAAGGTTCATAGCTTGTAAGATCCTTATGATCCCACCAGACAGACTTCACAAGAAAATTCAGAGTCTTCTGAGATTAGTGTGGTAACAGCATTGGCGTGCACACATTTTCATGTTCCAGTTCTACCTTTTGTGAAAACTGAGTTAATTTGTTAAATGTCTCTCAATTCAGGCCTCCACTTTTCCTTACCCCTCTCCCCCCATCAGTTGGCCACAACAGATTCCTCAGACCTTAGATGGGAAGCAGTGTCCCAGGGGATAAAAGTACAAGGTTTGTGTACAAGCAGAATAAACAAAATCACATAAATGTCAAAGAGATCATGGCATTAATGAAAGCTGTGAAAGCCTTAAACCATCTTTGAAAACCAGGGCCTCTTCAAGAGCACAGACAACACAACAGTAATGTTATACGTGAGGTCCACATCCTACTCCCTTTAGGGACTTGCTATGATAGCCTTGGAGATGGCTAATCACCTCATCTTGACTCTTCAGGCATTATACATCCCATCAGAGCAAAGTGTAGTTGCAGCCAAGCTGAAGAAGACAAAGGCAGATCATCACAAAAGGAAACTTTACTCAGGGGCCTTCCAAGATTTGATGCATCTTTTGTGAGAACCTCAAATAGATCTGTTCATATTTTAGTAAAGCAGATAGTTGAACAAAACAGGCCTGGAAGACATGCCTTTTCATTCCCCTAATGGAAATGTACCTGCCTTCTAAAGATGCAGAAGGACTTGAAAATTATGGTGGTAGAATCCTATAGGCCCAGGCAGCAGTGGTTCTCCTTCTCATAATGCCACTAGGCAGTTAACACAGGCTGCCATGCAAAGTGGATCTGCTCTCACAACATGGGGATTATTTAATACACCCCAGTCTGGAAACTCTAAAATTGATTGGATGATAGTTTTGATTTACTTTTAGGCACCTGTTTTCTGAAGATGCACAGTAGTTACTAAAGGAGGCTAGAAGACCTGCTACTTGGAAGGTCATATATGATTAAATAGAAGACAGCTGTCTTGTCTAAAAGTGCTATAGCAATGCAAGGCAACCAAACAAAGAATACCCTTATTTACTACTAGTATAACCTAGGTTAGTTAACTGCTACATGTGAGAAGTATACCTTGGGGCAGTTTACTATAAAATCTAAACATTTACCTGATTGTTGATGGTTTTCTTAATATTTGTGGTGTGTCCAGGTCTGTTACTATTCATTGGGCCACTCCATTCCAATACAGTATATAGTATCCTGTGTATAACCCCTTTCCCAGTGCAAGTCAACAAATCATAGCCGGAACACAAGGTGCCATTTTTTAATTCTGACTGTACTGAGAGAAGGAGGCGATTCACCCCATCAGTGCTGTGTACTTGCCATGTAAGTGGGATCTTACCAGTATTGTATTTTTTATATATAATAGTATGCTAGTAACTAGAATGTACTTGCACTACATCCTAGCATAGCTGCTTGTATAATTTCACAAAAAGTGCTCACTCATTTGTATTACTTTTATGTATCTTCAGTGTACTGTGTGGAGCAATAGTGGGTTATTGCATAAACTTTGTAAAATTGCTATAAGCAGACAAAACAATGATCTTTACATAAAGAAAGGCAGCTTAACTTTGTTATAGTAAGAAATAGTTTATTATTCAGTAGTACTAGCATTGTTTAAAGTTACTGCGGTGGTGGTGCTGCGGTAGCATTGTCGCCTCACAGTAAGACGTTGTCCTGTTTGAATCTCAGCTAGAATGTATTCTGTGTGGAGACATGCGTGAATGGGCGTACCTTTGTTGAAGGTTGTGCGTCAGGGCTGGCAACTCGGCATGTAAAAATCTACTGCCAATCATCGGACCGAAGTTCCGCTGTGGCGACCCCTAACCGGGAAAAGCCGAAAGACACAACAACAACTAACATTGTTTAAAGTTATAACAAAACACAAAAGAGTCAGCAATAATCCACAGAACAAACGCTCGATCAAATAAATAAAATATAATGCATCCAACGAATAACTGATAGAGCGACCAAGGCAGCATAAAAACTTTAAAACATTTATTGTAGCACACTGGAGGTAAGCGCTTTCGCATACAAATGCTTCTTCAGACCTATAAAAACAGCAAATAAACACACCCATATATACACAATAATAAATTTAAAACACCCAATAGCAAAACTCACTTAAGTCCAATATTACTTAAAAACACAATACATCCTAGGGCTTTCCCCACAAAACATAAAAATACAAATGAGATAAAAAATAAAATAACACATTCCAACAACAAAAGGGGGATTTTGCCAAAAGAAATGATAAACCTAACCAAACATTTATTTAGGTATCCTACGTTTCTTTAAAAAAGGCTTAGTAGACGCTCGTTCATTAAGCCCAAGACCTCTGTCAGCTCTTAATATAATCATCCAATTTGTTTCTCTAAATCAGTAGGATTACGCATGTCACCATGCGTATACTGGGAGTAATAATGTCAATGACTCTAAATGTGAACTGATGCAACTCTCCGTGTTCCATAACCAGTTTGGAAAGGGCATTATTCACAATGCCCTTCCTAATACTATAAATATGATCCCTAATTCTTTCACGTAGGGACCGATTAGTCTTACCTACATAGAATGAACTGCAGATGGTACATTGGGCAAGATGCACAACATTGGAAGACTTACAATCCGCATTCACATTAAAAGAGAAACCTTAAATCAGGGTGATCAAAAGTCTCAGACATATTAATGAAACCACAAAAATTACAGCCTCCACATGGCAGTGATACCTGTTCTAACAAATTCACTCTTCAAACTTCTGTCACTACACAATATTTTCTTTAGATTCAGTTTATTCCTAAAAATAAACAAAGGGCTAGGACCAACAATATCACCTAACTCAATCTACTTGTAAAATTGACCAACGCTGTTTAAATATATCACAAATTGTTCTTTGATCTCTTGTAAAAAAATAAAGGGATCCTCACAAAATCAGAATGTTTTACCCACAGGAGATGATTGTTCCCCTAACTCAATCACTTTAAGTCCATAATAAGCGGCTGCTGTCCCTTCTCTAAGTGTATTTAAATCACACCAACTATCTAAGATTGCATTTATTTGATACCCTCGTGACACTAACCTCTGTTGTAAAATCCCGATTTCAGACTGGAAACCTTCAAAAGTAGGATTAAGTCGTGAGGCCCTTATGCCCTGTCCACGTATCAAATTACGAAAAACATGGTTAGGATGCATACTAGTTCTACTAAGTAAGGTATTCCTAGAACAGCTTTTACGATACACTCCCGTGTTAATTAAGGATCCTGGAAGTTTCTCAATAAAAAGCTCTAAAAACTCAATCCTCTCTTTCGAAGAGGTCATAGTAAATTTCAAACATCCACACAATTTATTAATCTGTTAGAAAAATACTTCTAGTTCTCCAGATGTACCACTCCAGAGGAGGAAAACATAATCAACAAAATGTCGATAAAAAATAACATGGCTAATAAAAGCCTTGAAAGTAAAAATATTTTCTAGCACAATCTCCAAAAGGAAGCAGATCAACTCAACCTTAACTAAGTCATAATTACTGTATGACTTCAAATATTCCTGTATATAACCTAACCCTAGCTCATTAGGTATCATGGTGAACATTGACTGAATATCCATCGTCACAAAAATCATATTCTCTATATTTTCAGTAGACTGAATACACTCATACAAATCTAGAAGGAACTGTTTGGAATCTTGTAACACCATCCTATTTGAATTTAATACTGATCTCAGATGTTTCTCTAAATATAGATAGAGGCTCTGTAATCCAGCCACCACCAGAAACAATCGGGCACATGGGAGGATTAAATAAATGTTTGTGGACTTTTGGTAGTCCTTGAATAACGGGTATCAAAGGGTCAGATACCATAAGAAAAGTTTCCTCCGAGATCAAACCGATCTCAAAAACTTCTTGCACAGACTGCTTGATTCCACTAATGATTTTATAAACCTCAGCCATTCCTATTCTTTGATAGAAACTAGCATCACTTAACATATCCTTCATACTATCATTGTAATGTTCACTATTCATTATAACAACTGAGCCCCCCTTGTCAGCAGGTCTAATACTAATATTCAAGATCTCCTTTAGACTCTTCAAGGCCTGTCTCTCTTTAAAAATGAAATTAAATTTCTTCCCAGGTCTAGGATACCCCAAACAATCATTATAATATTTGTGTATACTATCCTCAGTTAACTTCGAATAAGCATCTACAAGAGGATGATTAGATGGAACAAAAGTGCTCAATAGTCTAAATTCAGACATGCAATGATGTGCATTGTCAATGTTGTCTATAAATGAATTATTACCATATTGGTAATGTAGCATCAAATTCCTACAAAACACCTTCAAATCCAACACAGTATCAGTCAACTTGCTATTATCTGAAGAAATAAACATTAGACCCTTACATAACACATTACACTCATCTTGATTCAAAGGATACGAAGAGATGTTGATAATTAATGAGTCGATACTTTCCCCCAAATCTTCTTTAGGGACTGATTCTGGCATTGCTCCCCTGACAACTTCCTTTTCTGGCGCCCTCGACTCATGGACCTGCTCTGTCTCCCAAACTGTTCTGAGCAAAGCCCTAGGATGTATTGTGTTTTTAAGTAATATTGGACTTAATTAAGTGAGTTTTGCTATTGGGTGTTTTAAATTTATTATTGTGTATATATGGATGTGTTTATTTGCTGTTTTTATAGGTCTGAAGAAGCATTTGTATGCGAAAGCGCTTGCCTCCAGTGTGCTGCAATAAATATTTTAAAGAAAGAGATTTTATGCTGCCTTGGTCGCTGTATCAGTTATTCGTTGGATGCATTATATTTTATTTATTTGATCGAGCGTTTGTTCTGTGGATTATTGCTGACTCTTTTGTGCTTTGTTATTGGTTTATTTACGCTATTATCCATAGAAACATGGCAGAGACAGTTGCTGAATTTATTGAATTGGATTATGATCTGGCCGAAGTGGCAGACTTGACTTCAATTTATCGCAACGTTTTTCTAAATACTTGGAAAGAGATCAGGAGATGCTGTTACTCTCGGACATCAATGAAGTCGTTACTGATTATGTCATCAGTGCGACTCAAGAGCGTGAGGAGATACAGCAGTACATGGAAGCCGTTGAGCGTGACTTCTTGAAGCTGAAAAGGCTTCAACTACAAAGGCAGCATTTTGAATACTGCTTAGAAAAGAACATTGTCCCCCGTGGCCTTCGTGTCCTGAACATGCCTACGCAAGGTTCCCAGTTCGCGGAGCTGCTGACGAGGTGGCAACAGTTGAATCTAGAGGTGAGCGCTAAGTATATGCGTTTACTAAATTAATTTTTTGGTCCAGAGGAGGATAAACTGAGGCGAGACTTAAAATTTAAGCAAGAACTTTTATTTGATAAATATTCTAATGATGTGCTTAATCCCATGTTGGAGAGTGTATTGGATGGGGTGACTGTATTTGAAAGAAAACTGTTACAGCAGAAAAAAACTAAAATATTAAGAGACTCTAATGATTTCAAAATGGGACAGGTATTTGTATGGTCGCGGACTGGACAAGCAGCCGTCCCCAGAGTGAATTCTAAGATAAGAAATGCTGGTGAAGTAGCAACTACAGTGACTGTTCCTCCACCTGCTTGTAACTCTATTACTGAACTTATTAAAGAAGGGAATGGAATCCGTAATGGTTCCGTTCTAATGTGTGATGAGAACATTACTCCTATTGTTGACTCTGGTTCTAAAGAATCATCTGAACCCTCTGTACATCCTGTATCACTTTCCAATGCTTCCAATGAGTCATGTTGTGGTGTTATTAATGATGTTGTGAGCAATGATATTGATATACCTAGACAGAATTTGTTTCCACAAATATTAATTAATAACCAGCCTAATCTTGATAAGGCTGTTAGACCAAAAGTTAAGTTGAATACTGTCAACAATCATGGTGATGGTCCCATTGCTGGCGCCCCCTCATGTGACCTTCCTTTTCCATTGCTGGTTCGCTCAGAACAGTTTGGGAGACGGAGCAGGTCCATGAGTCGAGGGTGCCAGAAAAGGAAGTTGTCAGGGGAGCAATGCCAGAATCCGTCCCTAAAGAAGATTTGGGGGAAAGTATCGACTCGTTAATTATTAACATCTC
Organism: Protopterus annectens; assembly: GCF_019279795.1. Classification (NCBI taxonomy): domain Eukaryota; kingdom Metazoa; phylum Chordata; order Ceratodontiformes; family Protopteridae; genus Protopterus; species Protopterus annectens. Next base: position 1,265,751,474 of record NC_056728.1, read on the forward strand.
TTCGTATCCTTTGAATCAAGATGAGTGTAATGTGTTATGTAAGGGTCTAACGTTTATTCCTTCAGGTAATAGCAAGTTGACTGATACTGTGTTGGATTTGAAGTTGTTTTGTAGGAATTTGATGCTACGTTACCAATATGGTAATAATTAATCTATAGACAACATTGACAATGCACATCATTGTATGTCTGAATTTAGACAATTGAGCACTTTTGTTCCATCTAATCATCCTCTTGTAGAGGCTTATTCGAAGTTAACTGAGGATAGTATACACAAATATTATAATGATTGTTTGGGGTATCCTAGACTGGGAAGAAATTTAATCTCACTTTTAAAGAGAGACAGGCTTTGAAGAGTCTAAAGGAGAACTTGAATATTAGTATTAGACCTGCTGACAAGGGGGGCTCAGTTGTTGTAATGAATAGTGAACATTACAATGATAGTATGAAGGATATGTTAAGTGATGCTAGTTTCTATCAAAGAATAGGAATGGCTGAGGTTTATAAAATCATTAGTGGAATCAAGCAGTCTGTGCAAGAAGTTTTTGAGATCGGTTTGATCTCGGAGGAAACTTTTAAGTTTCTTATGGAATCTGACCCCTTGATGCCCATTATTCAAGGACTACCAAAAGTCCGCAAACATTTATTTAATCCTCCCATGCGCCCGATTGTTTCTGGTGGTGGCAGCTGGATTACAGAGCCTCTATCTATATTTATAGAGAAACATCTGAGACCAGTATTAAATTCAAGTAGGATGGTGTTACAAGATTCCAAACAGTTCCTTCTAGATTTATATGAGTGTATTCAGGCTACTGAAAATATAGAGAATATGATTTTTGTGATGATGGATATTCAGTCATTATTCACCATGATACCTAATGAGCTAGGGTTAGGTTATATACAGGAAAATTTTAAGTCATACAGTAATTATGACTTAGTTAAGGTTGAGTTGATCTGCTTCCTTTTGGAGATTGTGCTAGAAAATAATATTTTTACTTTCAATGATGAATTTTTCATCCAGAAACATGGCGTAGCTATGGGCACTTTGTGTGCCAATAGCTACGCCAGTATGTTTCTGGCACACTGGGAGAAGGAAGTTTTGTTTAAAGTAGAGGCTTTTATTAGCCATGTTATTTTTTATCGACGTTTTGTTGATGATGTTTTCCTCCTCTGGAGTGGTACATCTGGAGAACTAGAAGTATTTTTCGAACAGATTAATAAATTGTGTGGATGTTTGAAATTTACTATGACCTCTTCGAAAGAGAGGATTGAGTTTTTAGAGTTTTTTATTGAGAAATGTCCAGGATCCTTAATTAACATGGGAGTGTATCGTAAATGCTGTTCTAGGAATACCTTAATTAGTAGAACTAGTATGCATCCTAACCATGTTTTTCGTAATTTGATATAGGTTCATAGGTTCATAGGTTCATACTAGGCTATCTGCCCAAGGGCATTTATAAGCCTAGCCCATAGTTATTTGGCTTTCGCCACCCCTTTAGTTTGAATAAAACTATGCCCATTATTTTGCTGTGCCTCTGTCAAGCAGTGACACTGAAGTAATCCCTGGGGTATATCTGATCCCCCATCCATTGGTCAAGATTCCTCTTGAACAAGGCCAGCGAGGTGCTCGCCTCTTTGTTCCACAGCATAGGGAGTCTCTGGGTGATGAATCTGTCCCTTCAGCACGTTCTATTAATAACCGTGTCAAGGTTTAAGTCTCCCGCCCTTGTGGGGACAGGGCATAAGGGCCTCAAGACTTAATCCTACTTTTGAGGGTTTCCAGTCTGAAATCGGGATTTTACAACAGAGGTTAGTGTCACGAGGGTATCAAATAAATGAGATCTTGGATAGTTGGTCTGATTTAAATACACTTAGAGAAGGGACAGCAGCCCCTTATTATGGACCTAAATTGATTGAGTTAGGGGAACGATCATCTCCTGTGGATAAACATTCTGATTTTGTGAGGATCCCTTTATTTTTTTTTACAAGAGATCAAAGAACAATTTGTGATATATTTACACAGCATTGGTCAATTTTACAAGTAGATTCTGAGTTAGGTGATATTGTTGGTCCTAGTCCTTTGTTTATTTTTAGGAATAAACTGAATCTAAAGAGAATACTGTGTAGTGACAGAAGTTTGAAGAGTGAATTTGTTAGAACAGGTATCACTGTGCCATGTGGAGGCTGTAATTTTTGTGGTTTCATTAATATGTCTGAGACTTTTGATCACCCTGATTTAAACAGAAGTTTCTCTTTTAATGTGAATGCGGATTGTAAGTCTTCCAATGTTGTGTATCTTGCCCAGTGTACCATCTGCAGTTCATTCTATGTAGGTAAGACTAATCGGTCCCTACGTGAAAGAATTAGGGAACATATTTATAGTATTAGGAAGGGCATTGTGAATAATGCCCTTTCCAAACATGTTATGGAACACTGAGAGTTGCATCAGTTCACATTTAGAGTCATTGACATTATTACTCCCAGCATACACATGGGTGACATATGTAATCATACTGAATTTAGAGAAACAAATTGGATGATTATATTAATAGCTGACAGAGGTCTTGGGCTTAATGAACGAGCGCCTTTTAAGCCTTTTTTAAAGAAACGTAGGATACCTAAATAAATGTTTGGTTAGGTTTATCATTTCTTTTGGCAAAATTCCCCTTTTGTTGTTGGAATGTGTTATTTTATTTTTTATCTCATTTGTATTTTTATGTTTTGTGGGGAAAGCCCTAGGATGTATTGTGTTTTTAAGTAATATTGGACTTAATTAAGTGAGTTTTGCTATTGGGTGTTTTAAATTTATTATTGTGTATATATGGGTGTGTTTATTTGCTGTTTTTATAGGTCTGAAGAAGCATCTGTATGCGAAAGTGCTTACCTCCAGTGTGCTACAATAAATGTTTTAAAGAAAGAGTTTTTATGCTGCCTTGGTCGCTCTATCAGTTATTCGTTGGATGCATTGTTTAAAGTTAAGTGACCATGTGTTTCTGACTTATTTAGATGCTAGCTAACAGCGTTCCTACAATTGGGCAGAAAAGGTGCTGATTCTGTACTGATTCTATGTACCTTCCTCCTGCTGCTGTACTGGTATTTCTAAACTTGGCGTTAAGGCGTATATTTTTTTAATTTTCCTCTTAAACAAGAGTTTCTGATTATTCTTGCTCCTAGTTGTAAGTGTGCATGGCAAGTTACAGTATATGAGAAGAATGTTCCACAGATACTGTTTTCACTGGCCAAACTAATTGCTTAGTAAATAGAGGTGAATTCTCAGGATTTGAAGCACTGATGAATGTTTAACTACAGCAGACTGTTCTTACCATTGAAATGTAATTTGCTCAGTAATCTTAGTTTTTGCCTAAATTCTAATGTCTTAAAGAACAGATGTACCAATTTTAAAGTGATCAATATCTACTTGTATAGATATTTTTCTTCACTGGGTCATTCAACCTCTATCTTAAAAAAAATCCTTCTGATTAGTGCCTTCTCTTCTTAAGTCCGTTTCCTCTTGAACAAAAGTTTTTAACACCCTACTTTGCCTTCTTTTTTTGTTTCAATTTTTCATATTAGCCTGAATCTGCATCCATTTCCCTCTAATTTCAGGCAAGACATTGAAACTAATTTGAACATTGTCTAAAGTCATCCACTACTGTATCCGAATATCTGGGAAGAGCAAAACAGCACACAGAGTCTGAGATGCTAATGTAGGTTGTAATTAGCTCAAAGGTCCTTGATCTTCTAAAGTTTGAGTATAAGCAGAGAAACAGTAGTGTGCACCTTCACAAGGGCTGTTAGGTTTTTAAATTCTATTCACTCCTGTCTCCCACCCTTAAGTGAAGTAAAAATTGAAGCTTACCAAACGGTGCCAAACTGTTTTTTCCTTAACTCGTTAAGTACTAGCAATACAAGCCTGATATGTGGCACTATTCTGAATTGCCTTGTCTAAAAGTGCTATAACAATACAAGGCAACCAAACAAAGAATCACTGCTTCTTCCCTTATTTGCTATGATGCTAGTTTAACTGCAACATGTAATAAGTATGCCTTGGGGCAGTTGACTACAAAATCTAAACATTTACCTGATTTGTGATAATTTTCATAACAGTTGTGGTGTGGTCAGGCTCTAGCCAAGCCATTCACCCATGCTACACTATGGCTTACTCCTCTCCCCTACCCTACCCCCAATTCCCACCCACTCCAACTATATTTATTTGAACCACACCACGCCCACCACAACCAATTATCCTATCACTGTCTCCAGTTCCTTACAACACAATTAATTACTCAATAACTTATCCAATACATTATCCAGCCACTCCCCGGCTTCACAAAGCATTTTTACTTTAAAGCAAATCTTCTCAGATTACTTGGCCTACTGTCTATATCACAAACCTTCAAAATAACAATGCCACTTGTACACATTTCTATTCTCAGCTTACTTATACTAACCTTCCATCTTACCGCTTATCACAATTACATTATTACATACATATACTCTCCCGCCAACCTCTTCCCCACTCCCTCATATTTCTTATATTAACATGTCTGTTGCACCACACCTCTTTAATAGCTCTAAGACAATATGTAGTCCGTTAACATACCAACCTATCATCTACATTTTTTTATTATAAATGAAAAGTTAATTGCAGATGTATTGATGTCTGTGCTGAATGCTGCTGGCCTTTTACAAAACAAAGTCTGATTAATGACTAAACTTTTCAGACTAACCTTTTTAGTAGTACATTATCTTTCTTGTGCAGTACTAATAAAATAACTTGTCTATATAACAGATGCATACAATACTGTACAGTTTCCAGCTTTAATGTCTCTGTTAACCTTATAGACAGCATGAATGGTGTTCTCCAGTATGCAGATCTGATATCATTTAATTTTACTGTCCTTTTATACACATTTTTCTTGTGCAATTTGGATCCTGTCCATGAGAACGGTCTGTTAATACCTTTGGAATTCCGAATTTCTCTGTCATGCAGTCTGTTAAGTTACTTTGTGTTCTCATTCAAGGTGAATTAAGTCACAGTTTAGTGAGTTGTCCTTGCCTACAACTTGGTAGGGAGTTGTTTATTTCTTGTACCTGCGTCTCAGGAAATTCCTTATCTGCAGTTCTCCTTGAAGCTTGTACCAAACACTGAACATTCATGCTACATTCAGTTTGAATGTCATTTTTGTCTTTGCTTCTCAGCTAAGCGCAGTTTAACCCTTTAATATATATATATACTCTAGCAAACAGAAATGTGTATGCATCTAACTAGCAAACAGAAGTGTATATGCATCTATTATATTTTACTTCATATATATTTTAATAAACAGAAGTGTATGCACTGTAATAAATGTCTAAATAATATCCAACAGTTCTCCCTCTTTTGTTTTAAAACACTGATATGCATTCTTTGGTATTATGATTTACATGAAACACATTAGGAAACAAAACATTTAAGTTTCTTTTGATACAGCAAGTTAAAGCACAGTTTTATATGGTTAACACAATGATAAGAACCATTACTACTAAAATAGATGAATTATCCAATTTAACAACTTTTTCTTTTGAAGATCCTTCTGTAAAAATGTTTGACTAGTTATGAGCTGCATTTTGCAATTGCTTAATATGACTTTATACAGTGATTTAAGTGAAAATATTGCCAGTGCTTGTGGATATTACTGCAAAGGCACTGCAGCCTTATTTTTTTTAAAAACAAACACGTGTTATAAATGTTAAGCTTTGATTTGTTACTATGCATACAAACAAACTGAGGAGCACGTTTTGTGAACAGTTTAAAACTTGACAGCAAAATTGTTTATTTACACAGATTTAGAGTGTTGTAGAAAGCATGATTTATACACTGAAGAATGCTGTTTACATATTAAACCATTTACTGTGCAGCATACACTTGCTTGTACAGAATGTTTTTGCATTTGTACATACATGGGCTGTAATATACACTCAGTCCTGTTTACAAACTTAGTATTAAACGGAAGCCTGCTAATTAAACATTACTGAAACATTAAAATGTATTTCTGGTACGTTTGTCTCACTACCATATATGTTGATGTTACTCTGATTACTTGATGAAACTTGGCTGTGGGATTATTATTAAAGGTTCTGATAACAAAAAGGCAATGATGTTTTTCAGTGATTACTGAATCAATACAAACTAGTATTTTTCCCTCTGGCACCCTTATTTTAGTCCCTTCTGCAGTACTGTTTACACAGTCAGTGTAAAATTGAAATAGTGCCCTTTCCCCCTGTAGTATGCAGCATTTCATTGCAGTATTGTTTATTTGCTTTATACTGTGAGAATTGAATGTATGCCTGCCCTCTGGCTGTTACCCAGACTGTGACACTCTGGTCTAAGGAAAGTTGTTCTTTGCTGAATTTTTATAAAGCTTCTGCTGTTGCCTTTGCTGTCATAGTTTTACTAGGAATTGTCTTTACCCATTTTGAAAAGACATTTACTAATACTAGTAGGTATCTGTACCCTCCCTTTGTTGTTAGCAAGGGACCTGCATACTTTATTTAAACTGCATACCATGGAACTGCGGTGGTGGTGCTGTGGTAGCATTGTCACCTCACAGTAAGACATTGTCCTGTTTGATTCTCAGCTAAAACGTCTTCTGTGTGGCGACATGCGTAAATGGGTGTACCTTCATTGAAGGTTGTGCATCAAGGCTGGCAACTCGGCAGGGAAAAATCTACTGCCAATCATTAGCGGACCGAAGTTCCGCTGTGGTGACCCCTAACCGGGAAAAGCCGAAAGACACAACAACCACCATGGCCCATCTACTGGCTATACTTGGTGTAACTGAGATTATTCTTTTTTATTTTTAGCATTTACCTGCAAACAGATAGATATGCACAACTGTGACATTTTATTATAATTGCCAAATAGAGTTTCTGTAGACTCATGCTTTTTACTTAGTGCTGCATGTGAACACTTAGTTATATTTTAGTAGCAATATTGTTTTAGAAAAATGCAAACCACCTGGCCTGGCAACCAGTCTTGTTTCTGACCTGTAAATTTCATTACAAGTAACATTTTATCTCCCCAACATTCTTTGTAACTACCCATTTCAGCCTGGGAAGATCTGAGCACATAAAACAAAACATCTTACTGTTTTTCCTTCCTGGGCATTTCAGACTTTGTAGACCTTAGTACACCCCTTAACCCCTTCAGGACTTTCTTTACCTTCAGTCATCTGTTAATACACTTGCAACTTGACATTAGAATGCAGTTGTAATAAGTATTAGTAATTTGCATAACTGTGCATAAATTTGAAACTTGGGTTTTATTTGTAGTATTATGTACTCCAACTTTATATTAGTAATATTACTTTTGTATACCTTTTTTGCCAGGGCCTCTGCTACTCCTGGTGCTATTATACAATTACAAAATATTTAAAAAAACAGAGATATTGGCTTAACTAACACATGTAAAATTAATGACATTTACATTATTTACATTTGCTGTTGTCTGCCTTTTGCTCTTGTGCATTTTAAACAGATGCACTTTAGGTGCAAAGAAAATACATGCATGTTAGTCTTGTGACCTGATGTCTTTACTGCTTTTAACTACTCTCATTTAATTTTTATGCATTAGAACTGTTCTGTTTGAAATGGTGAATTTGAAATTACCTAACAGCTTAGCTATGAGAGGCTGCCCCTGCATGTATTCTATGAGAACTGTGTCATACATCCTACTTTATTGTTTAAATTATGATTTAAAAGCATTTAAGTAAGGATTTGATTCTGCTGTGTACACTAACCATTTTTTAAATGTAGAATATTTTTTGTTGGCATAACTAAGTGCTGTTGCTTTAACTTTTTTACTAACCAGATTCTTGTTGTCTTGTGATTCTGCATGGGCTGTCTGATATTTTTCAGTATTCTGTTCTGCTGACTCTAAAGCTCTTATGCACTTCTGAAAAAGTGTTTGCATATGTTGTTTAAACTTTCTGAACTCATGTTGTCTTTTAGAAGTTTATTCAATTTTCTGTAAGTTCTCCATGAACCTCGTCTCTGTCCTCATCTGTTTTGTACTGTGCAGTGGCTTTATATCACTTTTATCTAACAAGATGTATAGGAGATTCTGTCAACTCACATGACTGCTGCTATTGTAACTTTGAAATTAACATTTTACATGTGCTGACAGGACATAACTGTTTAACATCTGGAAATAATGCAAATGTATGACCCTTATCTGGTTGTTTACTATTGAGCACAATATGAACTGTACTTTTATGCAGTCAGAAAGCAGTTTTATATGACTTGCACAATAAACATATACTGTCATACTACACATATTTTTGTTTAAGATGCCAGTCAAATGTAATCCATTGGTATAATTCCTGACTGTCAACTTGTCCTAATAAGATTTTATCTTTCCTAATATGCTGTTTACACAAATTTTGTAATGTGTCTAAAATTGGCACATTAAAACAAATAATACTGTTTACTACCCTTTTTACTAGCCTGTTTACTGGCATCCATCCTGTCATGTAACACAAAAGATTTTGTTACCAAAGTCCACAGAGAGAGAGCTGGCCAATTTTGATTGCCATAGATGGTTGGAAAACTTCTGTAGTTACTTGAAAAGTTGGTGAAATTAAACTGGCAGTTGCAGAGTCGAACCTAAGAACTCACTGACTTTGAGGATTTATGGCACTGCTTCCTTTTGCATTGTACTCAGGATTCAGACGTCTGAGGAATTGTACTGCTGCAGACTGTTGGAAACTGAAATGCTCCTATTCAGGACTGAATCACTTACATAAATGTTAGTTACTGCACTTTTACTGAAGTGACCTTATACAAGGCACAGGCACCACTCCCCCTGTGTTTGAATACAGGCAAGGCTCGCCATTGAAAAATTAATTACAGATGTAATGATGTCTGTGCTGTATGCTGCTTGCCTTGTAAAAAACAGTCTGATTAATGACTAAACTTTACAGACTATTAAATTAACCTTTTTAGTAGTATATTGTCTTTCTTGCGCAGTACCAGTAAAATAACTTGTCTATATAACAGACTACTAATACAGTACTGTACAGTTTACAGCTTTAATGTTTCAGGTTAAGGTTTTCAGACGGCATGAAAAGTGTTCTCCAGTATGCAGATCTAACAAGAAATCAAATCTAACATCATTTAATTTTACTATCCTTGTATACACTTTTTTTCTTCTGCAATTTAGATCCTGTCCATGAGAACATTCTGTTAATACCTTTTGGAATTCTGAATTTCTCTGTCATGCAGTCTGTTAAGCTACTTTATGTTCTGTTTCAAGGTGAATTAAATGAGAGTTTAGTGAGTTATCCTTTCCTCAAACCTGGTAGGGAGTTGTTTATTCCTTGCACCTGCGTCTCAGAAAATTCCTGATGAGTAATTCTTACTGAAGCTTGTACCAAACACTGAACATTCATGTTACATTCAGTTTGAATGCCATTTTTAATTTGCTTCTCAGCTAAGAGCAGTTTAACCCTTTCATATATGTATGCTAGCAAACAGAAATGTTTATGCATCTAACTTACAGACAAAAGTGTACATGCATCTGTTATCTTTTACTCCATATATATTTTAATAAACAGAAGTGTATGCACTGTAATAAATGTCTATATATATATATATATATATATATATATATATATATATATATATATATATATATAAAACAATGAACACCTTTATTTAATTAACACTTGTGACACAGGCAAATTTACATTTATACAAAAGTAACCTAAATTTTTAAACACATTTCTGCACATAAAACCACAATTTAAATTAAGTGGTGACATCAACCCTAACCCAGGCCCTAAACTCCCATAACTATATAATCCTACATAACCAGTAACTCATACATCAAACAATTAACTCCCAGACCATCACTAACCTACCATGAAATGGCTTTGACATTCTACTCATCAGTATGAATATCAGGAGCTTCTTAAATAAAATACATAAATTTCATGCTTTCTTCTCTCTCTATACCCTCAGTATATAGCAGTCTTAAAAAACTTGGCTAAAACCCCACATAAATGACAATGACATCCTTCCCCAAGTCTACAACATCCACAGACTAGATAGAATACACAAACATGGTAGAGGATTAGCTATAATATATATACAGACTGTAAAACTTGAACCGCCTACAAGTAAACCCCTCAGACCTTAACACTGAAATACTAGCCTCTCATCTCGAAGTCAAACCCAAAAGATGCATTGTATCAGCCTACATCCCTCATGGCAACAACCCATCAATAATTGAGAAACTTCTTTCTTGGTCATCCTCCACATTTAACCAGGAAACCATAATAATGGACGATTTCAATACTGACTTGCATACTTTTACTTCTGACAGCCCCTCTAACTTCATAAACCTTTATGGATTCACCCAAATGATACACTCACCAACAAGGATAGATAAGCATAGCAACAAGCATTCAATTCTTGACTGGGCCTTATCTAATAAACCCTCATTAGTCTATCACTCAGGATGTCTCACAGACAGCCTAAGTGAGCACCTACCCGCCTATCTACTTAGGCATCATCTCTAACCCCCTAAAAATGTCATATACAAACAAGTATGGAGCAAAAGAAAATTTTCATCCGATACCTTTAAATCACTTTTACAGCATTGTTGACTGGTGCCCACTAAAACATCTTCATCTAGATTCTGCTGTTCAGTATTTTAACAAATTCCTTTATATTCTGAATAGTCTAGCTCCCCTTAGAAAGATCCGAGTTAAATCTAATTACACTCTGTGGCTAACTAGAGACCAAATGGCTCCTCAAACAGAGAGACAATCTGGTCTCAATATCAGGTCAACAGAAGCCAAGCCTCTTTTGACTGCTGTCACCAATTAAGAAACAAATCCAAAAAAACAGATTAAGAATGACAAAAAAATTTACTATTCTAGAATCCAACACAAACAGCAAAATAATCCCCCAAAATTTTGATATACTATTAAACAACTCCTATAACCTGGGTATTCCTCAACTCCAACCAGCACTACAGTGAATACTAAAGAAAGTTTAGCTACTCAGTCTAACTCTTTCTTTACGAACTCCATACTATCTCTAGTGAGAAATAATGCTCTACTATTCATTCCAACAGAAATATAACCTACCACTACTACTTTCTCTCTAAAGCCTATTCAAACAAGTAAGTAAAAAAAATTGCTAAACAAACTGAAGCCCACATCCCTAGTTGTTGCTCCGCTACCTAATGAATATCTCAAGTTAGCAGCCGACACCATTGCTTACCCTCTCTCTCAATCAACTGATCAATCACAGAGCAATATTTTCCTAAACTCTGGAAAATTTCCTATATATCCCCACTACACAAAGGTGGCACCTCAGTACAACTCTCCAACTATAGACCAATAACCATTCTATCACCCCCATCTAAAATTCTGGAAAAATGTATACACTCACAGCTATTGGACCATCTATCTAAAAATCTGCTAACCAATTCCCAACATGGGTTCCTACCTACACACAGCACCACAATTGCTCTCATAAGTTTCACTATCACAGTAAACTAATTTGTAAATGATGGACAATTGTTTCCGCTATGTTACTAGATATGTCCAAGGCATTTGACATGTATCTCACCAAAAGCTCCTCAACGAGTTCTCATCCCTTAACCTTTCACAGACAGCCCTGTCCTAGTTTTACAACTACCTTTCTGACCACCAACAAGCTGTGAAGTGGCAAAATTATCTCTCCCTCCTACTACCTGTGAAAGTTGGTGTCACACAAGGTTTAATTCTAGGTCCATTCCTCTTTACTGGATTTACCAACAAACACTGCACTGCTACTCACCTTGCTACCATCATTCAATACACAGATCTGTGCCACACCCTTCCTTCCACAGATCCAAGAAATTACCCCAAAATCCTTCTCAGCCATAGGATCCTACCTCTCCAGTTATCATATTCTAAATCCAAATAAAACAAAATTAATGCTCGTCTCCAATAACAAGTTCACTGACCACATTCTTCCCTTTCACATCTTTTCATCCAACAACACCAAAATCGAACCTGTCCCTCATACCAAACTTCTCAGTGTTTCTGTTGATACCAGTTTGAGATTTCATAATCATGTATCACTTGTTATTGAAAAGGCCCACATAAAACTAGCCTCACTCTATAGAGTCAGATCATACCTCACTAACACCACTAGACAATCAGTTGCCAGGACCCAACTTCTGTCTACTGTACACCTCTCCTAACTTCACAAATCAGTCTGACCTAACTAGACTAGAGGCCTGCTACTACAAAATTGCCAAATTTGCCACAAGCTTACCACACAGATCCATCATTGTGTTGCTCTCCACTGACTAAAATGGGCTAGAACTACCCAACCTCTTATCCCCTCAGCTACAACCACTCATGCCATCATGTACCAACCTGATAAATGCCCAGCTCTCCAAAATCTTGTACAAACTTACGCCTATAACAGAATCCGTGGATCTTCTGACATACGCCTGCTAAGTCTCCAAATCTAGTAACAGTTTTGGTGATTCTCTTTATTCATACTGTATCCCCAAAACCTGAAATTCCATCCCTCAACACATTAATTCCAGCAACCCTTCCAAGTTTAAACAATTACTCAAGATGCACTGAAATGATAATTGGCTCTGCTCCTACACATCTCCAGGGTGACTGTAGCACTGCTACTGTTTATTTCTTTTTCCCTACTCTGTTGCATTTCTCTTCCAACCAGTTTTCTGTCCTAATTTCTCCCACTTTCTACCCATCCTGCTTCTTTCCTATCCTCCTATTAACTGTAGTGCCTACTCTCCTATTCCTATATCTCACTGCATACTGTACTCTGCATACTCTGAAGTATAGTTGCCTTTTTTTAAACAAAGTGTGCTTGTTAACTTGCTTTTTGAGCTTTACCTCCACAGGCCTTCTCTAAAATGGCCCATTTGTTCCCAAAGTACTGTTTTCTAATTATTGTATTCTCCAAATTATGTATAATGATCTTGTGTACTTCATTAAATAATGCAATTGTTAACTTGTACTTGGAGCTTTTTTCTACAGGCCTCCACTGAAAATGGGCTACTAGTACAGTTGAACCTCTGAGATAAATGTCAAATACAATTTTCTAGTTAGCATCATTCAAGGAACCAAGATCCCTTTAAGGCCAATTTGCCTCTGATGTTAGATTTGTATGAGTTGCAGTCCTCTGGCTTAGCATACTCTTTCCATTGGTTAGCCATTGCTGCTTGTCTGACCTTAGATCTAACCCCCTTTCTTCCTTGTCTTTGGATTTAAGTTTTTGAAAGGGATCTTTCACATTTGTCCTAGAAGAGAGTTCAGTTCTCCTTGGAATCTATTTTGTGCTTTAGGAGGTTTACCGTTGCTCCACTTCTCTGTACTTATGAAGTAGAATAATGGCTCATTACATAGACGAGTACTGTCCTTATTGCTCTAATATCTGCTCAAAGGATATTTGAGTTACAAATCCTTATGGTGAGTCAATTCTACACTATAGGATTTACTTAAGAAATCCTACTTTCATGCCTGAAGTGGTCACAGAGGTTTGAGGGAATCCATTAATTTCCCTGTGTTTTATCCAGAATCCAAGAGTGAGTGAGAGAGTTTTGCATACTCTGGATGTGCATTGACAGCTCAGATATTACTTGGAAAAGGACTGAACCATTCAGGAAAGCTGAATAGGTATTTCTTTCCTATGAAGCCATTCGTTTATAAACAGACCATCTCAAGATGGTTGTCGCAGGGTATTTTTGTTCTCACCATGACAAACCACTTCCAGGCAGGATCAAAACCATCCTTCCATGATTTGGCTTCTGTAGGTTTTTAAGAGGAATGAGCTCTAGAAGTATTCTAGTGACAGCTACTTTGTCCTCACTGGATACTTTTAACAAGCATTACAAATTGGACACATTCTCTCTAAGTCTAAAGCTGACTTTGCAAGGAGTACTGTAGAGGGTTTGTTGGATTCTTGATAGTGTCCCCCTTCCTGTTCCTGTTAACTGTTGTAATCTAGTAACCACAAAAATTGCCTATGCTATGGTACCCAAAGACCTCAGAGAACACTCAGAGGAAAAAAAGTACACCAGAATTTTATTAGTCATTGAGCCCTTTCATATTAAGACATCTTCAGAATAATAGATACTCTTCTAAGACCAGTATTTATATAGCATTCAAAATACAACATTAAAGCGGAATTTTTACATCGCTTCCGTTTCTTTCCCTCTAAAAATCTTGGTGACAGACTATTTTGTATTGTGTTGGGTACAATTTAGCACACACAAGTTAAAAAATACAGTTTAAGAATCTTACCTTATCTGAAAGTGTCATGAATTTTATATTAAATTTTAAAACTATATAAATATACAGCCTTGCATATTTTATTAGAAAAGACCATTCTTCTAAGAACCTATCAAATCAGAACCCTATTACAGAAACTAAACACGGTAAATCACAACATTATCCCTTGAGTCATGTTTACAGCTTTGCTGCTCTCATTTTCAGAACCAGTGCTAGGGAGATTTGGTCTTTCAGACCTGGTGGAACATTGGCATTGTCACAACTACCAAACCAGTTCCTGATATTCCAATAATGTCTCCCATTGCCCCCCACAGGGGTCAGAATCTACTTTTTCTAATACTCAAAATAAAAATCTACTTTGAGCACACCTAACTAAATGTCTGTAAAGGGCATTGGTTTCCATCTTTTTCCTGACCTCATACATATGCTTGTACATTATTTTTGAGTGCACGTTCAGGCTTCTCCACATAATAGGAGAAGCATGCTGAGCAAAAAGCTAAATACACAACTTTTTGGTGAAACAAATGAAATACCTGTTCCCCCTGAAAGTTTCCTCTATAATGGGTAGCGTTGCCACCCCTTTGTTTTTTTCCTGGAGTGTCCAGAAATCAGTAGGGCTCTCCGGTTCTCGATCTGAGACTCTGGAACTGAAAAGAACTTAGTCAGCGCATCTGTATGCTGAAAAAAAACACATTGCCATCTCGGTTGATTGGCTGCTTGCTGCATCAAGAAGCTCACGCAGCAAGCAGCCAATCAACACTTATATTTGCTAGTAGATGCCTACAAAGCCCATGAAAACTAAGGAATAAAAAGCAGGGCTTTGAGCTATGTGTTACCTTTTTTTTTTAAAAGGTGAAGAAGGAAGGTCTGAGATTTCTTTGCTTGCTGCTGCCTTGGATTGTACGGCTGTTCGGGACTTCGTTTGGTGGATTGCCTGGTGGTCTTCTTCTAGTCGGGGAAGTTGTGGCTTGTGCTTCTGTCTGCTCTCGCTGCTGGAGCCTGGAATCGGGAGAAGGAAGGATTCAGGACTCGGGAGCCCTGCTGCTTGCTTGCTGAAAGGGAGAAGTGCCGTGGACCAGGTGGTGTTGTGTACAGTACCTTTGCTTCTGCATAAGGTGGTGTTTAGGAGCCCTTTTCTCCCCTTCCTGCTGCTTGCTTGCTCTGCCTTAGCACGGTCCGTGCCTGTCCTGTTCTGGCTGAGAGATTGTCTAAGGAGCCCTGCTGCTGCTTTTTTGGAGGTAAGTGGAATTCAATATGGAAAGATGTAGATTTTCAAAACTTAGTGTGGCTAGGGGAATGAGATACTGCCAGCACAGCTACTAGTGAATTTTGTAAATATTAAACTTATTAATCCATTAGCTGTGCTGGCACTATCTCATTGATGATGACAACAAATGATTTGTATAAGATGCTTGTTATAACTGTATCTAGATGTTCAACATCTTGTGGTGATTATTAACTAGAACAAGTGATCTATATCATTTCTAGTTTGTAATCACATCATCTATCTTTATCTGTAGTTTCTAGGATACTGTCTGCAGACTGAGATATATAGCAAGGGTTGGTTTGACCTTTTTTACTGCAGTTATTTTAATGATTTTTTATTTTTTCATGTGGGTGCACTTTGATGTTACAGTGTATGTATACGGACTATGTGATTTGTATAAGATTCTTGCTATGACTGTAGAACTATCATTTCTCTAGTTTGTCATCACTGTTATCTTGATCTGCGTTTTCTAGGGTATACCATCTATACCAAGGCTTAATTTGGCTGTTTTTACTGCAGTGTTATTTTAAATCTTTCATGTGGTTTGGCACTTTGATGTTACAGTGAATCTATAATGATTACATGATTTGTAGAAGATGTTTTGACTGTAGAACTATCATTTCTAGTCTATCACCATGATGTTTACCGATCTGCGTTTTTCTGTCTAGGGTGTACTGTCTTTGGTATATAGCAAGGCTTAATGTAGCTGTTTTTCTTTGAGACTGTCAATGTTTGAAATATTTCATGTGGTTTTTGAACTTGTTACAGTGAATATATACTGAATATTTTCTTTTATTAAATATGCTTAAACGTTTCATTGTTGTGCAGATATTTAAGTTTTTGAGACTACTTGCATATTTATGTAGTGACACTGTGGGCCACTGTACCTTGCCATTGGTCAAACTACCAGTGTTGTCTTAATATTACTATTGCACAGTAAGACTGGACACACTTTGTTAGGGCCTTAAAGTAGCTGGTAAGGAAGCCAAAACAGTAAAGGTCAGTAAATTTCTTCCTCAGTTTACAGACGGTGATTATTTTGATAGATTTATTCATATATTTGAAAGAGTATGTAAACAGTATAGTATTGACCAAGGGCTCTGGGTACCGTTACTGACCCCCTTACTTCATGGTAAAGCTGTAACTGCTGTTTCTAAATTGTCCGGACACTGATTGTTGAAACTATGATAAAGTAAAACCACGTTTATTGAAATGTTTTAAGTTAACACCTGAATCTTACAGAAAAAAATTTGTGAGCATAGACGCAAGACAGATATGTAATTATATTGCTGAGTTAAGCAGTTATTTTCATGGATGGGTGAGTGGTTTTCTGGTCACCACTTTTGAAAGGCTGGCAGACCTTTTGGTGAGGGAGCAAGCCCTTAGTACTTTGCCTGAGAACATGAGAATCTGGTTAGCAGACTGGGAGTGTTACTCTGCAGATGAGCAGGGGAAAAAGGGGATCTCTACTTAGCAAGCAGGTCATCACTGCACAGGAATGGGATACCCAGTGCTGCACAAGGATATAAGGAACCCATGGTAGGCAGCCTAAACCACCCCAACAGAGTCCACCAGTAACAGGGGAAGCCACTAGTTCAGGTACATGGCCAGGATCAAGGGTTAGATGTTTTAAATATAACCAGTGGGGGGGGCATGTAACATACTGATGTCCGTGGAAGCAAGGTGGGGAACAAAACATGGGGGAGCCAGCAAGTGGGAATAAACATTATGCCAGTGGTAAGTTGTCTGGAGACAGCAGGGTAGCAGACTATCACCAGAGTTTATATCCTATCTTGGTGGATGGAAAACAGGCCACTGCTAAGAGAGACAGCCTCTGGCATAGCCATTGTGAAGCCTGCAGTAGTTAAAGATGAGCAGTACTTGCTTGGGCAGTCACTCCAGTCAGAGCTTTAGGAGGGACCGCATTCTAAATGCCTTTGGTCAGGGTTCACCTTGACTGGGAGGGTGATTCAGAAAAAGAAAAGACTGATACAGCACAGCATGTAATAAACATCCCTCTGGCAAGTGCATCTCATTAACCTCATGTGCATCATGAGGTAGACTGGTCAAGGGCAATGTAAACAAGGCCATGTTTTGCCTTTCCTCTTGAACGAACTACTCAGAAGGTCACTTTTTATGAATGGTGAGACATCGTACCATTCCAGAGCTGAAAACATATAGAAATGCTTTTCCACTAAATATTTTTGTTAGGCTTCTATTTAAGAAAATGCATGGCCTGTTGTAGGATTTCAGTATTTTAAAATCTGATTTTTGAGCAGTCTGTAAGCAAGTTATTACTGTTGCGGCCAGAGGGCATTATGATTGCTGAGCTACATAATTCGTCTATCGTGTCGGCCCATACTGTCTAGTTTGTCATTATGCAAGTTATTACTGTTGTAGAGGGTATTATGATTGCTGAGCTTCATATTTCGCCTTTAGCATCGTGTCGGCCCACACTATGTAAGGTTTGCCTTTATGCCAGTTATTACAGTTGTATCCAGAGAGTATGATTGCTGTGCTACCATGTAATTCATCTTTATCTTGTCAGTCAACAGTATGCCTGAACTTTCTTGCTGTGTTCAGATTCAGCTGGATAACTTTTGCATTGGGTTCTACATAACAGTAGAGGGTCTTAACTTTGTGCATTGCTGTAGTGTCTGACCCATGTGTTTTACACACAGTTGAATGCCTTCTGTGCATATTCTGCTGTCACACCAGGTTCATGTGTAACAGCTGCAGAATGTCCTTCAGACAGGAATTGTTTCTGCCTTTCGTTGCTTAACCTTCACTGTTAATTTTTCATGTGGAGTCTCTTTCACATTTTTTCCCTCTTATACCAACTTGGTATTACCAGGGTGTGAAAGACTGGAGGTTCACATCAACTCTGACTACTGACTGGTACAGGCCCCACCAGGCACTGGTGTTGGTCACAAGTGTTTTTATTTTGTATTAATAGCTGTTTCGGTTTATTGTAGTGTTGAGCAAGGATCCTGCACTAATCATGTTCGGGAAAAGGTCAATGGATCATCAAGAGGCTGAAAGTGAGTCTCCAAAGAAGTTTTTCTGCAGTTATAATAAGGTGTGAGAGCAAAGCTACTCATGGGTGCGACCTGTTTCAAATGCAGATGCCATGGCAAAGCGCACATCTGTGGAACAACTTATACTGTAAAATGGGATGGGGAAAAGGCATTGAAAAGCCATCAAAAGTCAGACAGATATCAGAAAAGCCTTCAGCTCTAGAGGCAGAACCTTGTAATGACAAAGTTTATTCAGCCACGTAGTACAACCAGTGAAGCTTCCAAAGTGACTGCAGCTAAAGTGACAGCAGTCTATCATTGAGTGAAACACGGTCACTCATATGTATCCATGGACTGGAGGTAAGCTGGCACCGACAGTTTTCCCTGATTCTACTTTGGCTTCAAAATTCAGCTGTGGGAAGACAAAATCTGAGAATATTGTCATGAATGTACTTGCACCTCATACAGAGGTGCTCCTTCTGCAAGAACTTGGCAATTCCTATTTCTCAGTGGGATCAGATGCATCCAATAAAGGGAATAGAAAAATGTTTTCTTTGGTTATTCAGTACTTCACTCACACCCATGGCACACAACAGAAACTCCTTGATTTCTACGAGGATCATAATGAAAGTGCTGAATGTATCTTTACAAGAATAAAGGATGTCCTTGTGCAGAAAGGACTCAACATTGCTAGCTATGCAGCAGACAATGCCTCTGTTAATTATGGAAAGCACCGATCTGTTTTTAAAAGTTTGAAATCTGAGGTGCCTCACATCATTGCAGCAAACTGTTTATGCCACGTAATACATAACTGTGCCAAGCATGCAAGCAAGTTCCTTGCAAGGTTTGATGTGGGGAGACTGGCTTTGAAAGTATATAGTGAGTTTTCAACATCTGCTAGAAAAATGGCACTGTTGAAAGACTTCTATTCTTCCCTAGACCAGGACTTTAAGGAAATCATGCAGCATGTTGTAACAAGGTGGCTGTCTTTGTTCCCAGCTGTGGTGAGACTGATAGAATGCTGGCCTGCTATTAAAAGTTATGTTATTAGTCAAGGGCCTGAGGACTATCACCCCCTTATCTGGAAATTTGTGGAGGCTGATGAGGATGGCATCAGTGGGAATATCTTGGAGGCAGAGTGCTACATAGATTTCATGCACTACATCCTGCAGGTATTCCACAACTCTATAGCAAAACTTGAAAGTAACACTCTCTCTCTGCTCCCGAGTTGTACACTGATGAAAAATCTTAAAGATGAGTTGCAGAGAAAGCTAGATGACCAATTCTTTGGTGCTAAAGTTTCATCTGCCTTACAGCACGTTACTGCAGCTGTCGCACAGCAGGTCTGTAGGACTTTCTGTAATTTTTACAGTAAAGCACTTGTTACCTACAGAAGTAGTTTGACTATGATAATAGTCTCTTTAAAGCTATGCAGGTCCTTGGCCTCCAACAGCCTGTAATTTGGCCAGTTGCAGACCTCTTCAAATTGGATGTGGACATTGAAGCACTTTACTCAGACTACTGTACTTTAACTGCTGCATTGCCAGCCCTGTTACAGATGACAGAGGCATCTGTAAGTGATCGCTGGGTGACTTTTTTTAGTAAATCCCCATACTGCAAGCCACTTTACAGACTAGTGCAGTTTGCCCTTTCAATCCCCCCCACCCCCCACCAAGGAATAGCTTTGTGGAAAGGGTTATTTCACTTATGGGGAATGCATGGACTGATACAAGAAATAGAATGCTTGTCTCTCTTGTGAAGGCAGAGTTGCAGGTCAAGCTAAATGAGTTGTTCACAATTTTATTCATTTGTGAAAAATAACCAGCCATTACTTGCGGCTGCTAGATCAAATTCCAAATATAGCTTCAAGTATAAGCAATGACTTCTGGCAAAATTGTGAAGACACTTTTTATACAGTTGCTTTTCTTCATCCAGTGCTGCCATTTGTGATGTACTGTTGTGTGTGTAGTGAACCTTTAATGTACTGCTTTGAATGAATTCGTGTTTTTTATATCTATGTAATTGTATTGCCATTTTAGTACTACCCACATGTGATATTAGACTTGTGCTGAAGGGTTAGTTTTCCCATACTTGTGATGTACTGTTGTATGTAGTGAACCCTTGAATGAAGTATTGCTAAATAAAGTTTTAATTTACTTATGACTCATTGTATATTATTCTACTTAGTGGTAAGTGTATGATATTCAAGACTTGTGCTGAAAGGTGCTAGAGTAAAGGGGTGTGGCTATTGAAGGGGATGGGTGTGGCTTGATTATGCATGGGGCGGGGCTTTTCTCAGGAAATGGCACTATAGAAGGGTGGCAACCCTAATAATGGGAAGCAGTAGTTCTCCACAATGTGCCGTATATGTGCACCGGTGGCACATATTTTTTATGTGCCTTTTATAACATAGTTACCAGGGTTTTCTCCCTGTCTTGCTTGTACTTTAGGTGGTCTGGGTGTGTGGAAGGTACTCTTAAGATTTGGAAGCTGCCTGGCTGTTGTATCCCATCCAGGATATAACCTAAAGAGCTTCGGCGGCTTCTGTAACAGTGATCTATTCGAACATCTACTGTTATGGTAAGTTTGCTTGTATAACTGTACTGTTTTTGGAAATGGACTAATTGATTGCATGCAGTTAAGTCACACATGAGTTTGAGTTGGGAAGAAAAAAGGCCATAAAATGCAGGACTCTTCAAAGGAAGCAGTCATAGCATTTAAGAGAAACCAGTCCCCACTGCATGTGGGGGTTTGAATGTCAAAAAACCTATTGTCTTCTGTGGGAACAGAAATGGTGAGATGTATGTATTTATAGAGTTGAAAGCAAAGTTATTCTTCATTTGCTTGGATGACTTTAATAAGCACATCTGTGTTCCCTAGAAAGTCTGTAGTTCTGACTTTTTTATTTTAGGCGCTTAGAACAGGAAGGGTACAGCAAATTGTGATTTAGAGATAGCTAGTTCATTTGTCTAGCCTAGTTAGATGTTTTCTTCAAATAATCCTGTCTCTACAACTTGTAATTGGTGGCACTACTAATTGGCCAGAAAAAAAGCTTTCACAAACTGGAAAATTCTTCCGACTTTTCCTTTGTGTGTGTGTGTGTGTGTGTGTGTGTGTGTGTGTGTGTGTGAAAATTTATTTGAAGTGCTATTATGGGTAAAGGGGCATTAAAACACACTAGTAGAGAGAGTGGTGACTATAGGGGCCTGGAGTTCTAGGTCCAGGACTCCTCTCTCAAAGTGGTTGGTGTGTAATCCTAGTCTTGGATATAGCTGTTGAAAGCCCATACACAGGGTTAGCAGTGCATGTTCCCTGTATGGGTTGCATTTAGTGAACTAGATGTTGACTCAAAATTGTATGCACTTTAAACCCATTTAAGTGATAGTGATGTGACTGGAGACCATCCCATTCTGGTAGGTATCAGACCCATTTGGGACAATGAAGTGTACCCAAGGACCACAGCCTATGTCTGTCATATACCTGGTAGTTATCTGATGTCAGTGGTGGGATTCAGACATCCTCCAATGTCAGCCAAAACTTCACATTTGGTGGCAAGTGGTGCTGTCTGTCACAAGAAATTAGCCAGCATCTCGGAGACACTTGCTTTTGTATAAGCTATTTAGACATTTAGTTATTTATTCTAGTATCTTGTATGCTTGATCTCGTGAGTTCTATAGGGAGATTGTTCTAGTTGCATATTGCAGTTTGGAAGTATTTCTCACCTACTTTATGGCTGAATTTGGGAGGGTTTTAAAGGTAAAGCATGTTAGTATCTGACAAGTACAGAGACAATTTTATAAGTATCTTACTCCTAAGTACATAGCAGAAGTTTTTATACATTCAGTTTAAACATCAAAGTAGATGCATCAAGGTAGATAGCAGTAGAATGGGGCATGTAGTGACAGGTGGCATTTTGAGAGTAATGCAGTGATGTTCAAGCCTAGATGAGTGTTGTCACTCTGCAGATTCTCTTAACTGTTTTGAAGCATGTAGGTGTTTTGAGAAGAGCATCACTTTATTGGAATTTGGATGCAGAATAGGCTGCTGTAAATTGCAGATTGACTTTTGTGACTACTTTTGTGGTGTGGTCTTTGAAAGTCAGTAAGGTGTCTAGGACTATCACTAATAAATTGTCATTTTTGAGGCAAGAGTGGGTTTAGATTTTTGCAGTTTTTCTGTGTGCCAAAAATGCCACACCTGTTTTGAAAATGAGTAATGTAAAGCGGTTGGAGTGCTATAGATTCAGTTTGGAAAATTCTGTTTGAAATTGTTTTTAGACTGAAGAGGTGGTCACAACTTGTGGAGAACAATGTAATTTACATAAAGATGCTTGTATGATAGTATTATGGCAGACCTATTCCTGCACAAGCTTGGAGAAGAGAAAAAAAAAGTACTAGAAAGTGACTCTTTACATCATCTGAGTTGCATAGCTTCACAAAGTATTCAGACACATGCCAAAGAAAGCTCAGAAATATTAAGATGTTAGTAAGCAACAATGCAGGTGTACCACCATAGACACGATAAAATCTGTAATTTAATAAAACTCTTAAGACAAAACAAGCGAAGAGAACGTAGGACAAGAGCTTTCTGTAAAACCTTCAGATCCTTTGTTCACTCTCATCAAGGCAAAATTTTTAAACAGTGCTCAACCAATCATGCTGTTCAGGGGTGGTTCCTCTTCCATAGCAGATGGAAATAGGTCCCCCTTGGTGGTAGTCCTCCAATATTACAAGTACCAGGAATAAATTCTTCTTATTCCCTCTTCCTGTTTCTACTTTTTATATTTATGCTTCTTTCTTTCAGAATGGGCTTTAGAGGTACCATTCCATTATGGCCTGGTGGTTTATCTGCTCTCAGTTCCATAATCCACTTGGTGTCGTCAACCTCTGTTCTGTTTCTCATGTCACCTCCGCTTGGGATTTCATTCAGTTTCATTAGAGCCATACATTTGAAACTATGGATGTTATGTTGTCCATATCTCACCTTCGTTCTTGCTGTTTGGGCTCCAACTCAGCCGTATACTGTAGCTCAAGAGCTTTTACTGGCTTGAGGCTAGCTCCTATCCCAGCATGCCTAGCGGTAGTTACCCAGATCTCATTTGCCGCTTGCACCGTCAAGATTGCAGATACTGGCTCAGGCTGTGTTTTTTCTCTTATTATATTTTTGGACAAAAATTTCTAGTTTAGCTTATCTAATTTAACTGTAGTTGTCCTTCATTTTTCTGTCTACCCCTATCCCATCTGAGTGACTTTCTTTTGTGTAGATTAACTGTTTTTTCTCTCTGGCCTTTCCCCCTCTTCCAAACCCGTTTAAATTAGGGGGTTCTTCTTCCCTTTCTTGCCTTTCCTTTAACGAGTTGCCATTTAAATTAGAGGCTCTCCTTAGGAGGGGAGTTCACCATTTAGCTTAGAGCCCCCCCCCTTCTCTGTTTAAAAAAAAAGATTTTTTTTTTTTCTGTTATTGCCTAGTTTTTTCTCTTTGTCTCTCTTACATAGTACTATTGATAGTATTATTGCATAGTTTTCTTAGTAGTAGTCTACAGTCTTAGATGTACTGCTGTGTCTCTATTATGTCTAAGGATACTGCCAAGGATTTGAAAGCTTCGGGTTTCAAAAAGTGCGACTTGTGTTGCCAAAAGGTGTCCGTTACGGATGGGCACACGAGTTGCGTATGTTTAGGACCTGTTCACCTGCAGGACTCATGCTCTATCTGCCATACTTTTAGTTCATGAGTCCTGCAGGAGAGAAGAAACAAGTTAATCTTGAGAGGTTTACTGAAGAGCCCCTTTGATGCTGCCATGGAGGGGACTCCGCCAGCTAAAAATTGGACAAAGTCGAGCCTTCCTCCTCCTTGCTGCGAATTCGGACCTGTCTAAGGACAAGGGCAAACCACAAGCTAAGTCGGACCCGACTTTCGGTTCTGACAAGACATCTTCACCTTTGGCTCCATCTGTGTTGTTGGAGCCAGTAAGGTCCCATAAGCGTCCCAGGTGTCCTGCCTTGAAACCGGTGCAGTCTGGTCCACAGCCTCCATTATTGCAATCTGTGGCAGGCAGTCACCAGTCTTCTACTCATTCCTCTTTCTTGGTCATCAAGGAGCCTCTTGGATGATGATGTGGAGAGGGTGGTAAAGAGGCTTCTTTGGACACCAGCATTAGCCAAAATACTTTCTGGCCCATCCCAGGTGGAAATGGTGCCGACAGCTCAAACAACACCTGTCTCGATTCCTCCTCAGACTCCTCTGACTTCGGAGCTGGAGTGTATGGAAGTTGTAGTAGTGGGAACTGTCTGTTCCAGTAACCTCCTCTGGTCTTTCTGTTCTGACTACTGCTCTGATCTCCGATTCCACCTTCTGTCGATGGATTTGAAAGCAGACGTTCCCTCATTGGCTCCAAGGGGGGTGGCATTGGACCCTTGTCTGACCCTGCTCTCCCTCTCGGAGCTTCGGCGCAGGTCAGCTCAGCTCAGCTCCTAAATTGGCCTTGGAGCCATCGCCCTTGGTTCAGAGGAAGTCTCCTGCTTCTTCGGAGCCGGAGATTCTTTTGGGTCAGGACCGAGATGCCTTTAAGGTGATGAGGATCATGCTGTCTGCTGAGACATCTCCACCCTTGGCTCCAAATTCTTCTTTGCCTTCAGTGCTGGTGTCCGCCTCTGAACCTCCCCTCCACCCCAAATGTAGGGAACCCATGCTTCAGGATGCCCCATTGGGCAATCCCACCTCATCCAAAACCTCCCCTGAGCATCCCTTGGAGGAGGACTTGCAAGAGGAAGCATGTGGACTCCCCTGAGTCGTTGACATTAGACACAGACTTAGATGACTCTGAAGGGTCCCACCGTCACCCTCTGAAGATGTCTCCTTTTCAGACATCTTAGAAATTCTTAGACAAAGGGGTGACTGGAAATCACTTGCTCCTTCTGAAGATGAGTCAGTATACCTGGATGCATTCAGTTCCCGACCCTCCACCTCTTGGGTATATCCTCCTTTGACCCACTTTTGCATGTAGTGAGTCTGAAGGCTTGGAACTCTCCAGACATGATGGAACCAGATCCGCGGAGGCCCAATAAATTCCTTACAGCCCCTGAAGACAGGCTCTTATCTAAAGGTGTTCCCATTGATGCTATGGTGGTGGCAGCAACTACCAAGAATGAATTTGTGGAAACTTCATCTGTCCATCCGCCGAATAAAGAGTCTTGTACGATGAACCGATACGGGAAGCATGTTTTCTTCAGCAACATTTGCACTCAGATTGCTTAACTGTTTGTCTCACTTTACAAGGCTTCAAAGGGATCTCCTCAAGGAGTTATGAGATGCCTTACAGGATCCTACAACTGCAGAAGCCTCGGACAAGGCTGCCTCTCAGCTTGTGACCTTGACTTCAGTGGTTAACTCCTCCATGCGGCTCATTTCTTATGCAGCCGATGGGGCAAGCAGGGTGGCAGGCACAGGGGTAGCCTTACGCAGGCACTCCTGGATGCGCCTTTGTCATTTTGTGGAGCCCTTCAAGTCTTCTTTTACCTATGCCCCCTTTGATGGCTCGTCCCTGTTCAGGCCTCGGGTAAAAGAGACTATTACCAGGTGTGAATAGGATGGCAAAACTCTCTCTGCCATGGGAGTACATTTTTCTGTTCCATCTAGGTCCTATCCTAAAGGCCAGAAGAGCAGGAAAATGTGGTTCCAGAAATCCCAGGGAGCTTTGCCTGACACACGTGGAGAATTTTCCCCAGGGGCAGAGGGGGAAATAACAGAAGTTGCCGACCTTGTGGCAGGGGGAGTCCGCAGAATCAGGGTAACAAGAGATACCATCTCTGGTAGGCCCCTCCAGTGCTTCTGAAAGGAGGCCCGACTGTCTGACTCTGGAGACAGTTGGGAGAAGATTATCCTTGCATACAAAAGCCTGGCCGACAATCACAGAAGATACATGGGTACTATCCATAATATCCGGAGGTTACAATATCCCCTTCTCCCGACTTCCCCTGTCAAAAAGACAATACTCTATCCCAGATGTTCCACCCAGTCTTCGGGATCAAGCAAACCTAGAGTTTCAAAGGTTGCTAAGAAAAAGGGTCATCCAGGAAGTCCCCGCAGACCAAATTAGATCCGGAACTTACTCAAGGTTCTTTTTATTTCCAAAGAAAACTTTGGACTGGAGACCCATTTTGGATCTTAGCAGGCTGAACAAGTCAGTCAAGAAAACAAGCACTGCAGTCCATCCTTCCTTTTCTGGGACAGGACAATTGGATGTGCTCTTATCGATCTCCAGGATGCATACTACCACATAAAAATTGAGATAATCAAGGAGATATCTATGCTTCCAGCTGGGAGCCGGTCACTATCAGTTCAGAGCTCTGGCCTTTGGTCTCACCACAGCCCCCAGGATGTTCATCAAATGCATGGCAGTAGTTGCAGCTCACCTGAGGCATCAAGGATTCTGGGTGTTTCCATATCTAGGTGACTGACTCCTTACTGCCACTACTGAGCATTAACTAAGCAGGGTGAGGGAATACACAATCCACTCTTGTTTTCAACTTGGGATCACCATAAACTACAAAAAATCTGTCTTGTTGCCTTGTCAATATATTACCTTTATATGGGCAGATTTAGACAAAAGGGCCATGATAGCAAAACTGTCTCAAGAAAGAGTATTAACGATCCATCGCCAAGTTGTCATACTTTTCACACAAAAGAGGATTCAAACAAGATTTGTCCTGAAGGTCCTGTGTTCTATTGTGGCGGCAATCACTCTGGTCCCTATGGCTTGCTTTCACGTGAGAATTCTACAGTGGCTTCTGTTTGCACAATGCTCATTCCAGGATTTACCCATGTCACATCAGATTCTGATCACTGAATCCCGCAAAAGGGATCTGGAGTGGTGGCAGCTTCACTCCCCTATGGTGACAATGGGCAGGCCATTTCTACCCCCTCAACCTGTAGCCACAGTGATCACAGACACTTCCCAGATAAGGTGGGGGGGCATTATCTGGGACAAACTGTTCAAGGGACTTGGCAGGAACACGAGTACCACTTGAGATAAGAGTGGTGCTCCTGGTGTTGCAGGCATTTCAGGCCTCTCTACCTACAGGGACTATAGCAATTCAGATGGACAATATGTCAATACATCAACAAACAAGGTGGAACCAGATCTTACCCCTTGTGTCGAGAGGCTCCCACGAGTTTGGCAATAGGCAATGTCTTCCCAACGCTTTCTGGTTGCAAGACACATCCCGGGGATATCCAGCCTGATAGCAGACAAGCTCAGCTGGACTATCCTGATGCCCCTGAGTGGTCCCTGAAACAGAAAGTTGCGGCCTTGATTTATCACAAGTGGGGCCAGCCATGCAGTGATCTATTTGCCACCCCCCTCAAAAACAAATGCAGCAGCTACTTTGCCCTAGTCCCACGATCGGGACAGTCACCCAGGTATACACTTGTTCATGATTGGCCCACAGGACTGCTTTATGCTTTTCATCTTTTCCCCTGATCCCCAAGGTTCTTCAGAAAGCACAACCATTCCTTTGGCCTCACCTGCAAGGGGAGCCCTTGGATTCTGGACCCAGTGCCAGATCTTTTGAGGCATCAGTCGGGGGCTCTCCATTCTTCCATTCAATCTCTCAAGCTCACAGCTTGGTATCTCTACTTCTGGTCTTAGCCAGGCTTCCCGATGTTTCTCCAACAGTTAAACACATTTCGATTTTCTCCCATAAGCCCACTAGGAGACTTTATGCTAGTAAATGGAAGAGGTTCTGTTGTTGGGCAGGCAAAACTCAGGTTGATCCCTTTACTGATCCCATTTCAAAGATTATTGAATTTCTTGCTGAAACCTTTAACCAAGAAGCAGATGCAGCTACTATCCGAGTTCAGTTAGCTGCCATTTCAAATTTCCATATGGAAGAAATGGGTTCCAATATGTCCCATAGGTTATGCAAGGCATTCCTAAGCGGTACTACCCTATTAAGACCTCTGATAAGAGAACCTCTTCCCCCCTTGGAATCTAAATTTAGTCTTAGATGCTCTGATTCTTCCTCCCTTTAAACCATGTGCTTCTCGTCCACTCAAATTTCTGACTTGGAAGACCCTTTTCTTGGTTGCAATTAGCTCAGCTAGAAGGGTTTCAGAATTGCAGACCTTATCTGTTTGTCCCCCCCCCCCCGTTCTTGATTTTCCATAAAGATCTGGTTTCTCTCAGAACCAACCCTTCTTTCTTACCTAAGGTATGTTCTGACTACAATTTGAATCAATCCATATAGCTTCCTGTGTTCTTCCTTAATCATGGCAACAAGGCAGCGTATACACTTCATCAATTGGATGTTCATAGACAGTTATGTTTCTATTTACACAGGACCAAGGACTTTAGAAAATCTGACCAATTGTTCATATCCTTTGCGGACAATAAGAGGTTGTGCGGTCTAAAAGGTGACTATCAAAGTGGCTTTCAGACACTATAAAACATGTCTGAGTTGCGTAAATAAAAACTTACAGGGAAGATTAAAGGGCACTCAACAAGGGCCTTATTTACCTCTATTGCCTTTCAAGCTAGATTGCCTTTGGATTCGATCTGTGCAGCAGCTACATGGGCTAGTCCTCATACCTTTATCACTCATTACAAAGTAGATGTGGCATCCCAGAACAGAGCTTCCTTTGGTTTCACAGTCCTGAAGAGTTTTTTCCAGTGAGCCACCCAAGAATCAGGTGCTGGAGACACTGTCCCAAACAGCAAGAATAAAGGCGAGATAAGGACAACATGACCTAAAGAAGTTATTTACTCACCGTAACGTTCCATGTTTGTTGTCCTTGATCTCGCCTTCCTTCCTTGCGTCCCACCCTCCTTCCCCCTTCCTGGAGGTTTGAGAGGAATCCCTTGTTCTATTGGTTATACTGGCTGGGTTTCCTTTATACCATACCTTATGGTTAGTCTCAGTCTATTACTATTGTGGAAGGGTCACACCTTTATATGTAGGTGTCATCGGATATATAGAGTAGAGTATCTCTCTTGTCTATTCATATGGTCTATTATGGGTTATCACAAATGAGATCTGGGTAACTACCACTAGGTATGCTGGGATAGGGGCTAGCCTCGAGCCAGTAAAAGCTCTCAAGCTATAGTATATGGCCAAGTCGGAGCCGAGGATCGGCTCCAAACCCAAACAGCAAGAAGGAAGGCGAGATCAAGGACCGCAAATATGGAATGTTATGGTGAATACATAACTTCTTTTTTTTTTTCTTCAGCCCTAATATGCTGATATAGGACATTTGTAACTACTTGATTTATGTCTGATAGATGGCGTAAAATCCGTTCCTTAAAATCCCAATTTATTTTACCAACATAGTAGGAAGAGCATGCCTCGCAAATGGCTAAATATACAATGTTCTTACTGGTACATGTGGCATAACCTTAAAAGGAACAACTCTTCTTGGTGACTGGTTCAAATATATGACATGTCCGTATAAAAAGGCAGACTTTGCAGAAAGCATATTTCCATGTACCTTTAAGGTGGCTTCGTGTACTAAGTCTGCTAGTAGTAAGGCCATCATGTTGACACAATAAACGCTTCAAATTCTTCTTGTTCCAGAATGCAAAGCTAGGTTTATCCCCCACTATGTTTCATAATTTCTCATCCAAAGTTAGGACTGGCCAAAACTTCCTAATAGTGTTGCAGATAAAGCCATTATCCATACTATAACTCAGTGTGCAGCTCAAATTAGCTGAAGGCCTATTATCTTGTGGCTGTCTAGTCTCTGCACGCCTCCTATTAGAATATAGGGAATACCCTTCTGATTTCTGAGTTGCATAGCTTCTGTACACATACCGGTGTCTTCTTCCTTATATCCTCTTCTCTTTTGGGTATTCGCAAGAGTTTCTTTTTTATTTTCATTTAAGATGTCATCCCTAGAATATAATTTGGAGATGCGTGACCTGATTTCCCACTAAATTCCGAAAAACGTGCCTTGGGTGCATGCTGGTCTGATGTAACAAATGGTTTCACCATGTAGGTTTCCTGAAAATCATGGTTTCTATCCCTCTTCCCGTGGTCAGGTATAGCTTCACATCTAGGAACTCTATCTCCCTTTCTGAGAATTTTAAGTTAAATTTAAAAAAACTGGTTGTGTGAGAGAGGAATGTGACAAATTCCCATAGACTAGCGGCATCTCCTTTCCATAGGAGAAAGACATTGTCCACAAATCTCATGTAGAAAATTACCTGTTCTTTCCACAAGTTGCGTACGTCAATGTCACATTTTTTCTCCCATTGTCCCAAGACTATATTCGAATAATTATTGGCACATGGGGTGCCCATGGCACCCCCCCCATTTTTGCCAATAGTGATTGTCACCATATAGGAAGATGTTGTTCTCCAATACTAGTTACAACAGAGTACAGAGGAGCTTGATTTCCAAGACTTCACTGCCAGCAAATCTCCTAACGGCTTCAGTTGCATAATTATTTGGGATGACTGTAAAAAGACATTGCACATACAGTGTGACTAATAATAATCCTCCTTCCTGGGCTCTCATTTCCATTTTCTCAAACGAGACCTTAGAAGTGTGCTGTGTCCTTCAGAACCGTGGTGGCCTTTGATAGGACCTTCTTTAATTCAGTATCCAAGAACACTGATAGCGGCTCAGTCAGCCAGCCCCTTCCCGAAACAATGGGCCTCATAGGTGGACCGAAGTTCTTATGTAATTGTGGCAGTCCACTAATGATTGGTGTTGCAGGATGGACTATGTCGAAATAGTCAAAGTTCCTTCGTAATGTTCCTAGTCATAAGGAGATCATATAGTGCGTCACACATACCATTAATCAATCTCATCAGATCTATCTTGTTCAATTTTTGATAAGTCCCTCTATCACTTAGTAAGTCAACTTGGTGCTATAGAACTCAAAATCCATTACCACTATCGCACCTCCCTTGTCTGCTGGTTTGATAACAATGTCTTTTCTCCCCATCAATTCCTTGAGTGCTTGATATTTATTTTGGGTCAGGTTATGAAACTGATTACTCTTAGATTGTGACCTATGTCTTGCCACCTCTTCTTCACAAAGTTGAATAAAATCATATCCACCATAGGATGGTATAGCGGCACAAAAGTGTTTGGTCTTTTTTATAAAGATTTACTTGTTCCTTATTATTGCCAAAGATGTGTTTGACGGGTAATATTCCTCCCAAAACATTTCATGTCTGTCACAAATTCATTTAGTGGTGATCTGATGGAGGGGATGAAAGAGACCCCTCTCTAAGACTAAAATCTGAGCCTCTGTTAAAGCACTCTTAGAGATGTTAAAGACCAAAGAATCAGTTCCATTTTCTTTAATTATAGTGGTGGTTCTGCGGTAGCATTGTCACCTCACACTAAGACGCTGTCCGGTTCGAGTCTCAGCTAGAGCGTCTCTGCGTGGAAACATGCGTGAATGGGCGTACCTTTGTTGAAGGCTGTGCGTCAGAGCTGGCAACTCGGTACGTAAAAATCTACTGCCAATCATTAGCGGACCGGAGTTCCGCTGTGGCGACCCCTAACTGGGAAAAGCCGAAAGACACAACAACAACATAGTACTTTGTGTTCTTTCCTTTCCTTGCTATCTGATCTCAGTATGCGTATGTTGCTATGTAATAAAAAAAGGGAGATTTTGTAAAATAGGGAAGTGCTGAACTCCTTTGGGTTTAGTGGCTACTGAAGTAGTTTCCATATGAGAAATGTCTTCCTTAAATGTAGATGCTTCATTTCCCTTTTCTTTGCAAGAATCATGTTCTTCCTGACTTAGTCAGGAAGTTAATCTCCAGAGTTGTAACCCTATGGTCGTTGGTGTAATTGCAGCCATCTCATTAGTACTTTCCTTTAAATTCACTTCTAAGTTAGTCGTTTCAAGATGTCCAGTTTCAGACATTGTTACCTGTATATTATCAACTGTTCAATTCACCTTGACTTTATTAACTTTTTTATTAGTATCTAATGCAGTTTCCCTTCCATTAGTCTTCTGTTCTTTTGGCCAATTAAAGAGATTGCCGTTCTTGTAATCACTGAAGTCTCTAGTTAGTTTGTGGCTTTTAATACTTTTTAATTTATTGTCATAGGCATCTAGTCTGTTTTGTACATTCTCTAATTTAGAAAAGCAAGACTCAGACAAATTTATACACTCGTTCTTCCTGTTTTAGCTTAATTAACTCTGCCACTTCATCTTTCTGTGGTTTGAAGAACTCTATTAAAAGCTTCATGTATTTGAAGCTCGTTTCTATATTTATTGCCTGCCACTTAGCCAAAAGTGAAGGAAAAGTGTTACCATAGCTCGGCATGCATCTAATGCGTAGGCCCCATGGTATTACTTGATGGTGTAGGCAAGCTTCCATATGGAAGCATTGTCACTGAAGACGTTTTAATCTGTACGCTGCATTTTCAACTTCCTGGTAAACAACATCAGTCTTCATTTATAGGCATATTTAAAGGTTGGATGCTGCCTGTAGTATTTAAGTCAATTCCCAAGAGTGGATTTGTTAAACCTGTTATACAAGGTTTTACTGTTTTTGAAGCCATTAGTCTCAAAAGGAACACTTGCCTATTTCTAAAACTGCAGTGAACAGCAGTGGTACTATGTGTAGTATGTAAATCAACTTGGCACAAATGAGACAAAAAATACACACTGCTGAAGGTAGTCTTGCCAAAAAGGAACCAAAGTAAAAAAACAATGCAGATTTACTACCATAGACACGATAAAATCTGTAATTTAATAAAACTCTTAAAAGACAAAACAAACTAAGAGAACGTTGGAGAAGCGCTTTTGATAAAACTTACTTCAGATCCTTT
The DNA here is from genome assembly GCF_019279795.1 of Protopterus annectens. Classification (NCBI taxonomy): domain Eukaryota; kingdom Metazoa; phylum Chordata; order Ceratodontiformes; family Protopteridae; genus Protopterus; species Protopterus annectens. The sequence goes on from NC_056728.1 coordinate 1,265,784,861, forward strand.
GTTCACTCATCAAGGCAAAACTTTTTAAACCGTGTTCAACCAATCATGTTGTTCAGGGGTGGTTCCTCTTCCATGGTAGATGGAAACAGGTCCCTCTGGTGGTAGTCCTCTAATATTACAAGTAGCAGGAATAAATTCTGCTTATTCCCTCTTCCTGTTTCTACATGGAAATGTGGTTTCTGCAAAGCCTGCCCTTTTATACGGACACAATATATTTGAACTCTGTCACCAAGAAGAGTTATTCCTCTCAAGGTTATGCCACATGTATCAGTAAGAACATTGTATATTTAGCCATTTGTGAGGCATGGTCTTCCTACTATTTAGTTAAAGGGCTTTTAAGGAACGGATTTTACACTATCTATCAGACATCAGAAATCAAGTAGTTACAAATGTTCTCTATCAGCATATTAGGGCTGAAGAAAACCATAGTTTCAAATTCATGGCTGTAATGAAATTGAATGAAAGCCCAAGTGGAGGTGACATGAGAAACAGAACAGAGGTTGAAGAGACCAAGTGGAGTATGGAACTGAGAGCAGATAAACCACCGGGCCTTAATGGAATAGTACCTCTAAAACCCATTCTGAAAGAATGGAGCATAAATATAAAAAGTAGAAACAGTAAGAGGGAATAAGCAGAATTTATTCCTGCTACTTGTAATATTGGAGGACTACAATTAGAGGGACCTATTTCCATCTGCCATGGAAGAGGAACCACCCCTGAACAGCATGATTGGTTGAACACTGTTTAAAAAGTTTTGCCTTGATGAGCGTGAGCAAAGGATTTGAAGAAGGTTTTACCAAAAGCGCTTATCCTATGTTCTCTTCGTTTTGTCTTGTAAGAGTTTTATTAAATTACAGATTTTATCATGTCTATGGTGGTACATCTGCATTGTTTTTACTTTGGTTCCTTTTTGACAAGACTACCTTCAGCAGTATGTATTTACTTTTTGTCTAAAATATTAAGATGTTGACAGCTTGCAAAACTGATTTAACAGACATTGTGTTGTGAGAAGCTGAGTAAAGACCATGTAGAAAGTAGTAATGTTCCCTAGATACTGTCATCCTACTTCAGATCTGATGCAGAAACAATGCAGTACATGTCAGTCTTGGTTACAAGAGTAAAGTGGTTGAGATGGAAATGTATAAGCAATGTTATAGCCTTATGTGATTGTGTTGTAAGCCTTTTCACCATGTGGATACAAGTGACAACCTAAAAGAGTAAGGAGCAACAGCATGTTTTGCATCTTAGGCATATATACTTTGTAATATACTGTGTTTGTATCATGCATATACATAGGATCATAGGAAATTACTAGGCTATTGGCCATGAGGCCCTTATATGCCTAGCTAAGAGTTTAGCCCATGTTTAGACAAGTCAGAACCTGATGCCCCTGTCCAGCAGGGACACAGGTGGAATCCCAGGGGTGTTTCCCTTTTAGTTATACAGGTTGCACTTAAAATGGGATAATAAGGTACTCTGCTTGATGTGGAGTGGGAGTCTATTCCACAGAAGGGGAATCTCTGGGATACAAATCTGTTCCACCACGTTGAGGTCACATATGTGGGTTACTCGAGTGGTGTTTGACTTCTGGATAATAGCTGTCCCATCAAGGCTGGGTCTGAGATTGCGTTGTATGGCAGAAAGAGGTCACCTCTGAGGAGTCTGCATGAAACTGAGTAGAGGAACAGGGCTTTTAGCCTATCTATGTAGGGTAGATGTTTGAGGCCCTAGATTCTCAGGTGAGGAACCTTTGTAGTCTCTCCAGCTGCAGCATGTGCTTTGCGAGGTACATGCCAAAAGGGGCATTGTACTCCATAATGGGCCTTATAAGGGAAGAATGCAGGGATATTATCACCTCCTTTTCAATGGATGAGATACCCTTACTTATGAGGAGGGCCATGTAGAAAGCTTCCCATACAACGGAAGCAACATGGTGGTCAAAGTTCAGGTTGCTATCAACCTGGATGCCCAAATCCCTCACAGCTGTCAACCTAGATGCCAAAATCCCTCATGATTGATTGTGTGCTTAGGACATTATTAATGTGAAACTTTGTGGGGACGTCACTCTCCCCAAAGGGGATGATGCATTTTTTGGTATTCAGCTTGAGGCCATGTTTCTGGCACCAGTCATTTGTTTGGGTAAGACCTTCTTGGAGGATGTCCACATCAGTAGGGGAATTAATGCTAGCGCCCAGCTTGCAGTTATCTGCAAACTTGGTCAGCCATAGCCCACAGGTTTTGGCCTGGACCTCGGAAAAGTACATCCCAAATAACTGAGGCTTCAAGACCGATCCCTGGGGTACATCACTCATTATGGGTCTACTGCTTGAGGTGGCTTTCCTTATTTTGACTAGGTGGGTTCGATCAGTGAGCCAGTTTGCTACCCATCTGGTAACACAAGGGTTGATGCCTTGTTGAGAGAGTTTATCTATTATGCCTGAGTCGGAAGTAGTGTTGAAGGCTTTGGACAGGACAAGGTAGACTGAGTGCACCGGCTTCCACTCATCCATGGCTTTGGTGACTGTCTCATAGAAGCTGACAAATTAACAGACACAACCTCCCCTTGACAAAGCCAAACTGTGTGGGATCGAGTGTTTGGTGGTTGCCAATGTCCTTGTTAATGAGGTCCATGATAATAATTTCCATGGCCTTGCAGATCAGGCTAGTTAGGCTGATGGGTCTATAATTTTCCGGATTGGTGGACGGTCCACCTTTGTGCAAAGAGATGATGGTGGCAGCCATCCACTCAGCTGGGATGAAGCTGGTACTCAGGCTTTGGTTGAATAGGGTGCCTAATGGTGCTGCAGGTTCCTGCCTGAGTTCAGGTAGGATGCAGCCTGGGGTGTTATTGAGTCCAGTGGAGGCTGTATTTTTTTTACCTTTTGAGAGGGCAGTGATAACCTGTTCCCTAGAGATAACTGGATGGGGCAGGTATTGGGGATGTACTGATTTACTGATGGGAGGGACAGAGGGTTGATGTTTTTGCTGAATCTGTCAGCCAGCAGGTTCACTATATCTACAACATTTGTATATGTGGTGTCCTTGACTGCCAGTTTTAAGCAGATCTGGGTGCTTCCTTTGAGACTGATGACATATGTGAAGAAGGCCTTATGATTGTCTCGAGTAGATGTGGCCAATTTGGACTCTCTTTGCTTTGGAGGATTTCACTAGTGCTCTTATTTACTTGTTCAGGCTAAGGAGAGATTGCTTCCAATTGGGCTCCTGCACAGCAACTTTTTCCTTTTGTTGTATAGTTTATTTATTGCAGATGTCCACCAGACAGGTTTACTGTTTCTTGCAGAGGATGATTTCATCCTGTCTGGTATTCCTGATTCCATGCCTCTGTATAAATGCTTGTATAGTACTTTAGTCTAGATTTGGACATTGGTGCCAGTTCCTACAGAGGGGGGAGGGGGTTGTGACACTGTTTATACCATCCCTCAGGAGCCTATAATCAGCTTTGGAGAAGTTTTTTGTTTGAACCTAGCTAGAGGGGGGGGGGGGTCAAGGGAGGTGGTGACGTTGAAAGTGACCGCATTATGGTCTGATCTTACCACGAATGATGATACTATAGGAATGCTGCATTGGTTACTCATGTTAATACCAAGTCCAAGATATTGTCACCTCTTGTGGGGGTATCGACTAGCTGTTCCAAGACATTTGCATTGACAAAATCGAGGAATCTCTGGGCATTTGTGTTCTGGCATGAGTAATTCTTCCATTCTATGTTTGATAGTTAGTCATCCAGGATCAGGGTAAAGGATTGAATCTTGATAGATTCAAAGAGGTTTGGATAGGTTGAGTGGGCATTCTGAGTTAAATCTGGGGGCCTGTAGCTAGCTATGATTTGACTAGGGGTCTTGTCGATGATTAACTACACCTGGAGTGTCTCATGTGCATCATACTGTTTGACCAGCCTGGAGGTGTGCATGTCTTTAGTGTATATTGAAACTCCACCTCCTTTGGCTCACAGTTTGGGGTCTGAATGTATGATAGGATGAGTAACCAGGTAAGGCTAGGGTGCTCTCCGCAGCTTTGAACCAGGTTTCTGTGACTGTGCAAATGTCAGCATCTTCCAGAGTTAAGAATACTTGCAGTGAGTGCAGTTTCATGTTTAGACTCCTAGCGTTTAGCAGCATGGCCTTTAATTTCCATTTTGTTGAAATTTTTATGTTGGTAGTTTTGACCTCTTCACTTTTCCTAAAAAAAAAAAAAAAAGGCACTATGGGGGAGGCAAAAGCCTTTGCCAGAAGCCCAAGTGAGACTGATTCGGGTCATCTCTGGCAAAGCATCATGGTCTGTCGATCATATCCTCCTAGGCTGTCAGGTACTGGATCCCCCTAGAATAACACCAGAAACTAAGCCAATTATTAATCAATTATTTTCTGTTTGTATTGCGGCATCTTTCTGGTTGACGATAGAATGCTGCTTAATGCTAGGGACATACCTGCCTGGGACACAGATTCAGTGAGTTCAATCATGTCTCTCTTTATGTAGTTCAGGGAGGTATGCCTGAAGTCGTTCCTGCCAACATGGACTGTGACAGAGTCATAACAGCACCTGTTGTTGAGAGACTTGAGGTGTGTGATATGGCGGATTCTGGCACCTGACAAACAACTAACTATGACTTTCTTCTTATCCAGCCTGGTGAGTGCACATCTGTGTGTCTCACAATGGTGTCTCCTGTGACTAATATGTTGGGTTTATGGTTAAACCTTAGTGGCTGTGAGACACAGGTGTGTAAGACTGTGTGTGGTATGTGGTGTGGAGAGTTGTGGAGTTTGTGTGTGTTTTTACTCAGGAGGGGGGGGGTCTCCTTTGTTTGGGTATGTTTTTGTTGAGAACATCTGCATATGTGGGTGTGCATTGTGTAGGTGTGGATGGTGTTTGAGGTGTAGTAGTTGTATTGACAACCTTCTCAGTGCCAGATATACTGTCTTGTGTGGGAGAGAACATAGAATCTAGGGTCCTAATGCAATTGCATCTCTCAAAGTGTGTTTCTAGGTGGTAGTAGTAGATGGTTGTCTGTGTACATGAGGCAGTTACTACACTGTCTCCGGATGCCCATATCAATCAGACTGGCAGGAGAAACTGTAGGAAATTGTCCATCCATATTTGTCAGAATTTGAGGGCAAGAGGCCAGGGAGAGCTAAGGGGTATACCTAAAGCCCAAGTGCTTAAACCAAAACTAAGATGCTTAGAATAACACAATTGAAACAGGCTATAAACAAGCATTAATAAATGCAGCAGAAAAGATGCAATTGAACACTCTATTACTTCATCTTGCTTTTTCTGCTGCTTGTTCTCTTGAGTAGTAGGAGGAAACACAAATACAGTAAAAGCAGCTTGAATTAAGTATTTTTTTGTTTTTATAGTAAAGTGGACAGGGAAAGAGGAGGAACAGAAGATAATTCAAGGTTAAGAATCTAAGGGGATTGGCCTTCCCAAATTACCTCTCTGTATTCGATAGAATGAACTAATGAGATGGGACTAGGAGGGGTGTCCCACATTAAATTTATAGTAGGAATGAGCAACTGCAAAAGGGGCCAAGTTTAAGAACACAACAACAGTAGGGTGGGGCAGTGGAGGAAAAACAAAATTCAGACAGAGGTCAAGCAAATATATAAATGCAGACACAGAAGTAATAATTCAGTCAAGCAAATAAAAACAGAGCAGGAGTATTACGAATCAGTGAAACAGATCAAGTGCAAAAAATATACTTTTATCAGCTCTGTATTTTCATATTGTTTAAGAAGCAATTGCAGTCAGGTACAATGGAGCTTCTAGCAAGATAAGCATTTGTGTGTGTGTGTGTGTGTGTGTGTGTGTGTGTGTGTGTGTATATATGTATGTATATATGTATATATGTATGTATATATATATATGTATGTATATATATATATATATATATATATATATGTATATATATATATATATATATATATATATATAGATGTGTGTATATATATATATATATGTATATATATATATATAGTTTATATATATATATGCTGACGTATCTTGTGGCTATGAAGTATTCGAACAACAGATGTTCAATACTTCATAGTTCGGCAGGTGATGTGAGCACGCTACCATTGCGAATGGACTATGCATTCGCAATTCTAACGTCTCATGTGAGGGGATCGCGGTACAGTGCGGTTAGGGAAATACATCCCTTTCCTCACTGTAGTGCGATCTCAGAGTTGGAATATTAAGTTGGGGGGGTGCAGGGGGGCTTGCCCCCCTGCATAACTGTGTGCTTAGGCTAGTTAGGTAGGTAGTTACGGGATGGGTGGGAGTGCTGTGACAATACACAGCTGTTTTCGACATTAGGAAAATTCGGAAATGTTCATTTCGATATAAATTCAAAATGCAGACACGCTTTGTTCTGATTTTCTAATTTATGATAGTAAACCTATATATATATATATATATATATATATATATATATATATATATATATATATATATATCTAAAATATGGATTCACTTCAGAATATCGAAGTTTCAAAACTTTGAATTTCATATGGTTGAGACCATATGATCGAAGTTTTAAAACTTTGAAACTCTGAAATTAATCCAAAAAGAACACACAATCATGTTTATCACGTTTTTGCAGGGGTTGGAGTGCAAGCGCCTCTGCAACCTCCCACCTCCAGCTATTTAAATACACCAACTCCGAGATCGCAGTACAGGGAGGAAAAGGGAAAATTTCCCATTCCACGCTGTATGCAGATCTCTGTTTAGAGTTTCAAAGTTTTAAAACTTCAATCATATGGTCTCGACCATATGAAATTCGTAGTTTTGAAACTTCAACATTCTGAAGTGAACCCATACACACACACACACACACACACACACACATACACACACACACACACACACACACACACACGCATGCACACACACTATTAGTAGTAGATAACCCAGTTGTATTCACAACATCTATACATTCACAGTATCAACTGTATTAATAAATAATAATAACCAAGATATCAGGCTAGTAGAAGGAATTCGAAGTAAAACCATCAGAAAGATGTGGGATGCAGTGGAAGAAAGATTAGAACTCGACTTTTCATTTGAGACGAAGAGCTGAGGCAACATGATATTGATGCCAAGACTATGTCAAGGAGATGTGAAAGGGGTCATCCTGATAAAGGAGAGCAGGAAATGAAGGAGGGTATGCAGACAGCATATTTTAGGAAACCCTGGCTTACTAAAAGTACTTTGAGATCACTGAAGATCCTTGTAACTGTTTAGTAGAATATTTGGTGGAGAGGGAATTCATAGTGGCATTCAAGAAAACATGACAGGTGAAGAAGTGGTAAAGGGGAAGCTGGAGATGGAGGGGGAGGTAGAATATATATTGTACTTAAAGGACAGACTGGATAGGTTTGTCTCCCTGCTGTCAAGGAAATACAATGCTTTTGTATTGTTGAATATACAGCATAGTGAAGATAATGCAGTGGTTTAATGGGGAGGCAGCTGTAAGGCATGCTAAGGTTAAAAACTTTTATTTATTTATTTATTTTTATTTTATTTTATTTTACATTTGTTGACCGGGCTAGTCCAGCTGGATTATTTCCATTTTCAGTGGAGGCCCGGGGAGAAAAGCTCCACAGATTAAAAACAAGGTTATAAAAATTGAACATATACAATCAGTATTTGTGGCATAGACATTGAGCCACCATTCATACTTATTAGTCTAGAATCGAGTAGTAGAAAACATATGATACTATCTACATATTCAGAAAGTGATAAATTCTTTTAAAGATTACACTCCCTTTGGTTCATTTAAAAAAAAAGTTCAGTCAATAGGTCGTTTATGATCACATAAAAGATTGCAGTTTTGAAGTAAGGAAATGTGGTAGTAGACAGATTGATTAGTCTGGATTGGTACAAGAGCAGAGCCAAAAGTTGTTAAGATGTTGAAGAAGATGTTTTTTAAAAAGGATAAAGGAGCCTATAGAGGTAATGTGTGGAGGGAGATTGTTCCATATTTTGCCTACAGAGTTGGAAAAAAGGCCGTTACCTGCAGAATTAGTAACTCGTGTAGTGTTTACTTGAAGCTTTTCAGCGGAGCGGAGCTGTTTCAAGTTGTTATAGGGGATCAAGAGGTTACAAAGAGCTGGTGTTTTTGATGGTTGATATAGAATGTTATGTGTTATTAAGAGTTGTTGATATATAATCTTGTTGGGAAGTTCTAACCAGTGTAAGTGTTTTAAGTTTAGACAGTGGTGAGTTCTATACTGGGATGCTGTGGCAAAGCGAGCTATATTGTTGTAGGATGTAGTAAGTTTTTTTAGGTTGCTTTTAGAGAGATTAGTGTAAATAGAGGAGGCATACATTAGGGTAGAGATCAGGTGTGATTGTGCTAAAGTGGTCCTTGCTTCTGGTGTAAGGTAAGGTTTGATTCTGTACAGTGAACCAATTTTTTTATTAACTGTTTTTATAGTGTTGTTAATGTGGTGGTCATAGTTAAGATTATTATCAATAATAACACCAAGCAGTTTGGTTGTGGAGTCTGGGGAGATGAGGGAATTATCACTTGCAGTAAGAGAGAAGTGTAGCTGAGGAGATTTGTGGGTAGGTGAGAAAAGAAGTAGTTTTGTTTTCTTTGGATTGAGGAGGAGACATCTTTTTGAGAACCAGTGTTCAACGGTAGAAAAGGTAGATTGTGTCAGTGACTGAGTTCAGATGGAGTGGAGGCCGTGCAGATAATCGTAGAATCATCAGCATATTGTATACATGTAGTGTTTGAGATAGAACATTGGAGCTCATTAATAAATATAGAGAATAAGAGTGGGCCAAGTATAGATCCTTGTGGTAATCCTAAAGAAATAGGTAGTAAAGTAGATAGTGATGTTTTCCAGAGTACTGTTTGTTGTCGGTTTTCAAGATAGGAAGAAAACCAGGTTAAGGAAGAGGAATGCAAAGCAAGGATTTTAATATGTGTAGAAGAAGTGTATGGTTAACCATGTCGAAGGCTTTTATACAGGTCGAGGAAAAGAGGAGGTTAGTTTGTTATTGTTACGATTACAGTTGATGGTGTTGGTAAAGGAAAGTAGAGCAGTGGTAGTACTATGTGATGGTCTAAATCCATGTTGAGTGTTAGCTAGTAGGTTGTTGTGAAGGAGATGATTAAGTAGCTGTTTGTGTATACATTTTTCCATGATTTAGCTAGTGGAGTTCAATCATGTCTCTCTTTATGTAGTTCAGGGAGGTATGCCTGAAGTCGTTCCTGCCAACATGGACTGTGACAGAGTCATAACAGCACCTGTTGTTGAGAGACTTGAGGTGTGTGATATGGCGGATTCTGGCACCTGACAAACAACTAACTATGACTTTCTTCTTATCCAGCCTGGTGAGTGCACATCTGTGTGTCTCACAATGGTGTCTCCTGTGACTAATATGTTGGGTTTATGGTTAAACCTTAGTGGCTGTGAGACACAGGTGTGTAAGACTGTGTGTGGTATGTGGTGTGGAGAGTTGTGGAGTTCGTGTGTGTTTTTACTCAGGAGGGGGGGGGTCTCCTTTGTTTGGGTATGTTTTTGTTGAGAACATCTGCATATGTGGGTGTGCATTGTGTAGGTGTGGATGGTGTTTGAGGTGTAGTAGTTGTATTGACAACCTTCTCAGTGCCAGATATACTGTCTTGTGTGGGAGAGAACATAGAATCTAGGGTCCTAATGCAATTGCATCTCTCAAAGTGCGTTTCTAGGTGGTAGTAGTAGATGGTTGTCTGTGTACATTAGGCAGTTACTACACTGTCTCTGGATGCCCATATCAATCAGACTGGCAGGAGAAACTGTAGGAAATTGTCCATCCATATTTGTCAGAATTTGAGGGCAAGAGGCTAGGGAGAGCTAAGGGGTAGACATAAAGCCCAAGTGCTTAAACCAAAACTAAGAGGCTTAGAATAACACAATTGAAACAGGCTATAAACAAGCATTAATAAATGCAGCAGAAAAGATGCAATTGAACACTCTATTACTTCATCTTGCTTTTTCTGCTGCTTGTTCTCTTGAGTAGTAGGAGGAAACACAAATACAGTAAAAGCAGCTTGAATCAAGTATTTTTTTTGTTTTTATAGTAAAGTGGACAGGGAAAGAGGAGGAACAGAAGATAATTCAAGGTTAAGAATCTAAGGGGATTGGCCTTCCCAAATTACCTCTCTGTATTCGATAGAATGAACTAATGAGATGGGACTAGGAGGGGTGTCCCACATTAAATTTATAGTAGGAATGAGCAACTGCAAAAGGGACCAAGTTTAAGAACACAACAACAGTAGGGTGGGGCAGTGGAGGAAAAACAAAATTCAGACAGAGGTCAAGCAAATATATAAATGCAGACACAGAAGTAATAATTCAGTCAAGCAAATAAAAACAGAGCAGGAGTATTAAGAATCAGTGAAACAGATCAAGTGCAAAAAATATACTTTTATCAGCTCTGTATTTCCATATTGTTTAAGAAGCAATTGCAGTCAGGTACAATGGAGCTTCTAGCAAGATAAGCATTTGTGTGTGTGTGTGTGTGTGTGTGTGTGTGTGTGTGTGTGTGTGTGTGTGTATGTATATCTGTCTATTTACATGTGTATATATATATACATATATAATGTATATATATATAGATGTATATATATATATATATATATATATATATATATATGGTTTACTATCACAATGCCGACGTGCACTTGCGTGGCTATGAAGTATTCGAACAACAGATGTTCGAATACTTCATAGTTCGACAGGTGATGTGAGCAACGCTACCATTAGATGGACTATGCATTACGCAATTCTAACGCGTCACATGTGAGGGGATCATGTACAGTGCGGTTAGGGAAATACATCCCTTTCTCACTGTAGTGCGATCTCAGAGTTGGAATATTAAGTTGGGGGTGCAGGGGCTTGCCCCTGCATAACTGTGTGCTTAGGCTAGTTAGGTAGCTAGTTACGGGACGGGTGGGAGTGCTGTGACAATACACAGCTGTTTTTGACATTAGGAAAATTCGGAAATGTTCATTTCCGATATAAATTCAAAATGCAGACACGCTTTGTTCTGATTTTCAATTTATGATAGTAAACCTATATATATATATATATATATATATATATGTATATATATATATATATATATATATATATATAAAATATGGATTCACTTCAGAATATCGAGTTTCAAAACTGAATTTCATATGGTTGAGACCATATGATCGAAGTTTTAAAACTTTGAAACTCTGAAATTAATCCAAAAAGAACACACAATCATGTTTATCACGTTTTTGCAGGGGTTGGGAGTGCAAGCGCCCCTGCAACCTCCCACCTCCAGCTATTTAAATACACCAACTCCGAGATCGCAGTACAGGGAGGAAAAGGGAAAATTTCCCATTCCACACTGTATGCAGATCTCTGTTTATAGTTTCAAAGTTTTAAAACTTCAATCATATGGTCTCGACCATATGAAATTCGAAGTTTTGAAACTTCAACATTCTGAAGTGAACCCATACACACACACACACACACACACACACACACACACACACACACACACACACACACACACACACACACACACACACACACACACACTATTAGTAGTAGATAACCCAGTTGTATTCACAACATCTATACATTCACAGTATCAACTGTATTAATAAATAATAATAACCAAGATATCAGGCTAGTAGAAGGAATTCGAAGTAAAACCATCAGAAAGATGTGGGATGCAGTGGAAGAAAGATTAGAGCTCGACTTTTCATTTGAGACTAGAAGAGCTGAGGCAACATGATATTGATGCCAAGACTATGTCAAGGAGATGTGAAAGGGGTCATCCTGATAAAAGGAGAGCAGGAAATGAAGGAGGGTGTGCAGACAGCATATTTTAGGAAACCCTGGCTTACTAAAGTACTTTGAGATCACTGAAGATCCTTGTAACTGTTTAGTAGAATATTTGATGGAGAGGGAATTCATAGTGGCATTCAAGAAAACGTGACAGGTGAATAAGTGGTAAAGGGGAAGCTGGAGATGGAGGGGGGAGGTAGAATATATATTGTACTTAAAGGACAGACTGGATAGGTTTGTCTCCCTGCTGTCAAGGAAATACAATGCTTTTGTATTGTTGAATATACAGCATAGTGAAGATAATGCAGTGGTTTAATGGGGAGGCAGCTGTAAGGCATGCTAAGGTTAAAAACTTACTAATGAGAGAAGGATAGCAATAGTGCAATAGTGCAATACTGGTAGGCAGTGAGGAGTTCATGTGGTTAGAGAAGGGCTTAAAGTAATGTATAGACAGGCATCTGTTTAGATGGATCAGACTAACTCATTGCTTCCGTAAGGTTTGAGAGAGAAATCAATGCAGCAAATTGAAAAACTGTATTTTGGACCTAGAGCGAGGCAACTTGCTGATTCTGTGTGTGTGATTTGGATCATATTACCAACTCAAAGGTTATAGAAATATATAGGGATAGAGGTCTAAGTGTTGGTGGTGGGTCTTTGTGGCTTTGGTTGATTTTCAGGGTTGTGGTCCCCTTGAGTGGAATTTCCTTGAGTTCAGGAGGATTTATGCCCTTAACATGTACCTTCTGAGTGTTAGAAAGAGGGAGTCTACTCATAAAGCAAATAATACATTTGGTAGGATGTTGGGGAAGTAAGATCAGAAATCCAGAATCAAATACCTGAATAACATGAGTGTTCTAATCAGAATAAATTATATTAGGGGTGTTAGGAAAAAGGACATAAAATTACTATCACTTTTAGTTTATACTGCAGTGTCCCAGACCTTGTACTGCTTCAGTAAGCCCAGCATTTGTGTTCTCACCCTGTAATATAAAAGAATGTCAGCAAGAAAAACAGAAAACCTAAGCTTTTTCCCTTCTCATGTCTACCAACCTTCAGCCTTCCCTTCCAGTTCCTGACCTGAAAGGAGGGCCAGCTGATGAGTTATAGCCACACAGTCATGAAGAGTGTTTAGTCTCATTTTCCTCCAAATCTGTGCAAGACTACCCTCGTCCCAGCATTGTCAGGGTCTGGCTTCAGTCCTCCCATAGACTGGGGTCACCTGTTTTTAAGGGTAGACTCCAGTTGCCTACAAGTTGGGGATTGCCCGGCAGCCATGTTGCACTTAGTTGAGAGAGATGTTTTTTTTAATTAGCCTAACTCTTCCCTTTGCAGATATGGTGTATGCACCAAAAAGTAGTGTCACATGGTACACATCTTGTGCTGCTTCTGTTCGTGTGTTCACATCTGTTTGCAGTGTCATGCACTGCTTGATGGGTACTAAGCACACAATTGATCTTTCATGCAGCTGCATCAGATGCCAGCATCTGCTAGAGGCCACTGCAGTAGCAGGCCAATCTGCCTTCTTTCCTCAGAGATAGGTGATTTCAGCAGTAGCAGTGTCTATTCATTCTCACTTACCTTACTGGTTCTTCTAGCATCCTGAATGATATTGAAATCCAGGATATGTGGGTCATTATCTGAGCTTTATCCCTCTAGGCTGTGGAGCTGGTATAAATATAAAGATTTTGCCCATTCTGAAACATTTCTCTCTTCCGTTTTTAGCAAGATTTTTTCAAAATATTCTGTTAAACCAAGATTGCTAAAGGCAAGTGCCTTGTTTGAAGAATAATGAGTAATTATCTTATTTAATTGTTACCGGAGGCTTTTATTAAAGTGGCATACAACTCATAGGTGGTCTCTAAAGTCATGGTCAACTATCTGACTGAGGCCTCAAATAACAGTAAATGCTAGAAAGAATATGCATGACACATTGAGCCAAGGTAACAAAACATCACTGCTTATCTTTGTAAAAAAAGTGGGAAATGGCAAGTACAATAGCTATTATGCAGGAGGGGGAGGTAAAACTATGTTCTAACTATGGCACCACAATTTCTTAGGGAATTTCAAGTTATCCTCAAATACTGAGCCAAAAACACAGGGGCATTGTTTCCAAGCTTTTCATTTAATGGCTAAGTATACAGCAAAAATGGGGCTGCACTTTGTATTTATGCCTCTGCAAGTGCCATATCTGTGATAATCATAAAAAGTAAAAAAGAAAACGAGAGAAAAAAATTAAATTTCATGTGGTGAAAAATGCAAGCATGGTTACTTTTTAATTCCTTATTAAAGTTCTCTGATTAACATAACTCTATCTTTTTCACCACTTGGATGTTTGTTTGTGATTGGAAGTTGGCAGTGTACTCTCTTAATCTAATTTTTCTACACCCCCTTCCCATTTACAGTTTTTTAAGTTAAGATACTTAAAATTTTTAAAAAATTTGAGAAAAAAGGATGTTCTCAAGGTGTCCTGCAATTTTAGCTTGATACCTAGCGTGTGAGGTCTGTATTGACATGTACTGTCAGATGATGTGGCACTGTCCTGAGCTGTGCTATGTAATGCACAATCTGCTGTCTGTGGGGGCATTTGCAGTTCTTGGCTTAAAGAAAATTCAGGCCACTGTTCTTGGCATGTTTTCTGACAGTTGCTGTCCTAAACATGGCCATACCAGGAATGGGACAGCTGCTAGTTTTAATACCAAGGAGTAGCTAAATCTGAAGATGAGATAAAAGAACTGGAGGTGTGATCTTTAGAAAAGGGAATGATCAAATAATATAGAAGTAAATGGAACTTGTTGGGAGAAATACATGCAGAATAATGTTCAGGAGAAGGGAGGTTTAAGGGAATGTAAGTATTAAGCAAATTATGTAATGTCTGAGTGGAAATTGTTAAAATGGAATGTGTACTCTGCATGAAAAAATGTTACACCAGGTGTCCTTTCTTATCACTGTTGCAGTATTCATAATGTAAAGGATCTCCTGCCAAGCAGAGCCCAATATCCAGCCAGTATACCAAAGCCTTTATTACTTATACGCACCGTACATCACACGTATGCTCCCCATGCAATGTGTATGACAAAGCTGATGTACAGATGCATACACTCAGAACTTCTGTGCTGCCAGTACAAACACCACCAGAGAATGTAAGTCTGAATGTCCTTCTGCTGTGCTGGTTATCAAGCTGCATTTCAGTTAAGTGCCCTGTTGGGGTTGTTTCTTATCTTTTTACTGGTGTTGGGTTCAAGTCATCCAGAAAGGGGAAAATGTCAGTATGGGAGGCATATTCCCTTTAAAGACTGTCACAGCCAATGTCTTTTGTGTTTGGGTACTTCCTACAACCATACACAGTGTTCTGTCTGCCAGGCTTTTGTCCCTAAGGCCCTACATAGTCATCTCACCTCTTGAAAACCAGCATCTTAAGCTGTTGGCTCAAGGTGCTGTGACAGAATCTTCCCATCCTGAGAGTCAGCCGTCTGCCAAGGAAAAGGCCAGAAAACTTTGGTCTAATATGGCTGCTGTCCAGCCTCCCTGGACATCTCTCTCTAGTCTAGTGAAAGCCCAGATGATCATCCGGTGGTTGGTTCAGATTCCTCTGCCACAACCCTGTCAGAGGCCGGCATGGATCCAACTTCTCGTACATCCTCTGAGGCTTTACAAACGTCTGCTATTAAATTTGAGGTGGACCTTCTGCTGATTATAGCTGAAGGACTGATAGGTTTCTACAGATTTTAGTTAGGGAAGATATTCTTGCCAGGCTTATTGAATGTTGCCAGGGGTCTGACCTTTCGAGAATGTTTCACGTGGATGTCCTGCAGTAAAAGAAACAGAAAACTAGTCAAATTTCATCTGTAGTTAAGGATCCCCAACACAAATAGCAGGATTTTACTTGGGGGTTATTCAATGCTTTGGCTTTAAAGCCTCCTTAAGGGGTGTCTGTACATCCCCCTCCCTGGTCTTCCACTCCTCTTAAGACCCTGGAATCTGAATACTTTGGATGAGGATCTGGATTCAGGACATGAGTCCATGTCTTACTCTTAAGTCCCTTCCCCTTGTATTATGGTTAAAAGGAAGATGAATCTATTAGTCCATATACCCCCCTGAAGGATCTCTCTTTGGGGATACTATTGCCCACACAATGGAGTGGGATTGTTCTCAAGTCTCTGATGTTCAGAAAAGGTACTATGAGCTCCTCCATATGGAGTCTCCTAAGCAATCTGCTGTTTTCCTGCTCTGACTGTCCTTCTTGGATACCTTTTCAGCAGATTCTGTGGCCCCTGGTTCTCAACCCCCTGCACCCAAGAAACCTGATAGATTTTACAAAGTGCTTAAAGAGTAAATTTCTTCATAAATATCCTTCTGTAGTTTGTCTCTTCTGACAAGCCGTCCATGTTGTTGCCCTGTACAAAGCTGCTCCTGTCAGATGAGGGTAGTAGGGTTATGGAGAGACTGGTCAAAAAAGCTTTACAATGCTACCACTTTATCCTTTCATGTCATCAGTTACCAGTCTCATATGAGCTGGTGTGTTTTGGCCCTTCTATCCTTTCATGGCATCAGTTACCAGTCTCGTATGAGAAGGTATGTTTTGGCCCTTCTTTTTCAGGTTTCCAAAGTGATTAATAACCTTTCTGACTCTGAGGGGAAGGCTTCTGCCATTTCCCTGTTGGGGCCTACCTCCCAAGTTGCTTGCCACTCTATCAAATGCAGCTGATGCCTCCTTCAGGGTTGCTTCCTTTGGTTCGGTTATGAGGCATTACTCTTGGTTTCATCTTCAGGCTTTGCCTGATGACATTATAGCCAAACCATTGGATGCTCTTTTGGATAATAAAAAATCTTTTGTGGTGCTGCTGCTGAACTTTTCACATCTCCCCAGGTTAAGGGTAAAGCCTTGCAGGAGTTGAAATACATTTTTATTTCTCCTATTTCCATGTTCCAGAGGAATTATTTCCTCCAAATCTGCTTATGTCTGTAGGCATTCTCGCCCACCACCTAAGGAAATTAAGGGTTATAGACATGTACCTCCTGCTAAGTCTACTCAGACTCTTACCTCCCAGAAGCCTGCTTTTCAGAACAAGCTGGGTTCCATTTGACAGTTTGTTTCCCCTTTCCCTCAACCATGTTCCCTTGTCCCTCTGTCTTTCCCTACCTGTTTAAAATTGGTTATGGCTCACAACAGACACTTGGGTTCTGTCTGTTATCTGCCAGAGATATTTTATGGTTTGGAACCACAACCTCCTCAAGACCAACTTATTTTTTCCAGAGGTGCTGCATTCTGTTTTGATTCAGTGCACCTTTCAAGTTGTATCTCCTGCAAGGGGGGGGGGGGGGGGGCAGGATTTTATTGCAGAATGTTTTTGGTTCCTTGAAAGAAGGCACTTGGAGTCCAATTCTGGATCTCTCCTGGCTCAACACCTTCAAGATTTCCTTTCAGATGTTGCCTCTTCAGACTTTATTTCCCCTTCCTCTGCCCCAGGCCTTTCTGGTCTCTCTGGATCTCAAGGATGCCTATCTTCATATCCCCATCCCATTCCCTTTTCAGGAAATGTTTACATTTCTCTGTTTCTTCCATGCATTTTCAGTTCTCTGCCCTTTATCCTGTTTACTGCCTCAAGGGTATTCACCAAATGCCTTTCTCCTGTCATTACCTTTTGCAGGATGTGAGGAGTTCATACCTTTCCCTGTCTGGAAGATCTACTCTTTCATGTTTTTTCCCCCGATGCTCTGCTTCAGGATCTCAAGTTCACTAGTTCCCTGTTAGTCTGGGGTTCACCATAAACTTCCAGAAACTGACTGACACTTTTTCAGGATCATATTTCCTTCAGTTGCAGGCTTCAGACCATCCATGTGCTGGCATCACTGCCTGTCTGTAAAACCCTGTTTCTCTCTCTTTTTTTGTTCCCCTGGCTTCAGTCACAGCCATGGAATTTCTCAGGGTTCTAGGGTTTATGGCTTCCAGCATTCCCATGCTCCTCGTGGTCAGGCATCACATGAAAAAGTTTCAATGACACCCAAAGTCAGTGTAGCTCCAACATAGCCAACCTTGGGACTTCCCAGTTCCCTTCTTTCCCTGTTTCAGGCTCTAGCTTCAGTGATGGATTTGTCAACTTTCTGTCAACCCATGTCTTCCTTTCTAGACTCCAGTCCTGACTCAAGCTCTTTATAGAAGTCTCAGACATGAGATTTGGCCCCCTTAAGCTTCAGGGTCTCTGTCCTCTTAATCAGAGGTCAGACCATATTAATATAAAGGAGGTGAGGGCTCTGCTTCTGGCTCCTCAGGCTTTTCATTCCCTCTTTCATCAAGGGCCCCTAAACATTTTGACAATTAATTCCGCAGTGATGTGGTATGTCAGCAAGGAAGGGGGTACAAGGTCCTGTCTTCTTTGCAGACTCTCTCTTCAGGTCTGGGATCTTGCTGTCCAGTATCAAGTGCTCTTCAGGCAGTTGACATTCTCTTGGAACACGACCTAATGGCAGACTGAGCAGGTTCAGCACACAAGCTCACGAATAGATGCTTCACAGAGATGTTTTCCTGGACATTGCCCAATGGTGGGGTATTCCTCAAGTAGATCTTTGCCTCCACTCTGAATAGACAACTTCCTCTATTTGGTCCAGAGTCACAAGTCCTCTGGCTTGGAATGTGGATGCCCTGTCTTTTCTTGGAAGGGGATGTCTCTGTATGCCTTTCCTCTGTTATCACTAGTCTTGATTACCCCTTCTTTCTCACCCGCCAGGGGCAATCACCGCAAGTCACCTCACTGGTAGCTCTTCTCATACAAGACGAGGAATCTCTTGTCCATCTTCACTTGTCCACTCTTCAACTGACACTATGGGTAATACGGTTTTGATCCATTTCAGACACCTCTTTTTTTGAGGACATGCTTTGGGTTTTCTAGGAGACCAGGAAACCCACTACCAGGAAATCTTGTTTGTCCAAATGGAAAATATTTTCTGTCTGGTGCCTATGTCACAATCAGGATCACCTATCTGTGGAGGTTCCCCTGGTTCTCTCATTTGCATGATCTGCTTCATGCTGGGTTAGTATATTTTTCAGATAAAGCTCGCCTGTCAGCAATTTCTGTTTGTCGGTCCTTACATCCTCCTTTGGCTCGTAGATTTGAGGTCAAACAGTTTCTTAAAGGCATCCTTTGTATCAGGCCTCCCAGGAAGCCTATTTTGCCTTCGTGTGATCTCAACTTTGCTCTTAAAAAATTGACTCAAGCTCCTTTTCAGTCTGTTTCTCCAGCTTCCTTACAACATTGTACTTGGAAGACTATTCTTTTCGCTGTCACTTCAGCCAAGAGAGTGTCTGAACTTAAGGCTGAAGTAACGGCCAAAAAAGAATGGTCTTCCAAGTACAGTGTTGTAAGGAAGCTGAAGAAGCAGACTGAAAAGGAGCCTGAGTTCAGATCTTCCCCATCTGGAAGATCTACTCTTTCAAGCTTCTTCCCCCGATGCCCTGCTTCAGGATCTTAAGTTCACCCTGTTAGTCTGGGGTTCACCATAAACTTCCAGAAACTGACTCTGATACCTTCTCAGGATCATGGCCATTTCTCTTTTTCTAGTTTTCCATACAGACAGGGTGTCTCTCCATACTAAGCTTTCTTTTATGCCCAAGCCAGTTAATGAGATTTCCCTTAGTCTATTCACCTTCCCTCTTTTTTTCCCTTCTCAGCAGTTTGCTAGTGAGAAGGTACTTCACCTTGTGTTTGCCTAGACAGGTCAGATATTTGGACAAAATGAGTTATTCACAAATCTGAGTAGCTTTTTCTTTCCTTTCATCAAAGGTCTTTGGGTTTCACTGATGTTCATCGTGTTTCACTGTTGCAGTCATGACTGTAGGGTTCTCCCCTGCCGGCAGGCAGCCCTCGGTCGGCCAGAATCCCAAAGTCTGGGTCTGGCGTCGGCTGTTCAACCATGCTCCCTGACGTCAGAGCGCCAGGAGTACAAAGCTGACAGCCGACGCCATCTTCTCCAGTCTTTCTTGCCGTGCGGTGATAGTTTGCAAGTGCTGGTCTGCTGACTCCTGACGAATTTTTCTGATATACTTCGGTCCGAAGACTTTCTTCTCCACTCAAAGCTAAGTACCCCGTTGGGGAAACTTTTTTCTTGCTCCACTCCGATGTCAGAAAAAGTTAATAATTGTATTTCATGTGGGAAGCAAATACCTCATAAGGATTTTCATTCTTACTGTATTCCTTGCTTAGGCCCTGACCACGACGTAGCTAGTTGTCGGTTTTGTGCTAGATTCAATCAACGTACAATTAAGCGAAGGTACGATTTTGCTTTTCATTACTTCGGTAAGCGCTTTAACTACAAAATGTCGTTGGATACGGTCCCGGCTACCGGAGTTCACAAACGTCGCAAGGATAAAGACAGGCCTCCGAGGTCCAAATCTGATGATAGCGCACAAGCGGAGCCAGCTTCAGGTTCGGCCGTCAGTGAGGCGCTTTTGCAGCCCCTGTTGTCGGCCATTTCAGAACCGACAGCCGAAACGGACTCTCATGAGGAGCCAACCAGGCCTTTAAATATTTCTGTTGCAGGACCTTCGGACAATGCTCCTTCGGATGGGTCCGGAGCCGCAGTGCAGGTACCGTCTTCCGAAGGGGTTTTCAGGCCTACTCAGCTACTAATAAAGGCAAAGCCAAAGGCAAAGACTCCTTCTAAATCAAAGACTTCAACACAGGCCTCTTCTGAACTGGCTCCCAAGTCACAGAAACAGTTACTCAAGATGGCGGAGGATTTACTTACTATGATTAGGGGTTCACATCCCCCTCCAGACAAAAGGCCAAGGCAGGATGTTTATTATGATTCCTCTGATCAGGCTTCTGTTTCCTCAGTTTCTTTTTCTGATCAGGATTATTCTTTCCCTCCTTATGAGGATTCTGATGCTGAAGAATCCATTCCGTCAGCTTCTCCCCCTGAGGATTTCTCTTTTGGGGAACCTTTGCATGAAATGAGGGAACATTTCCACTGGGAAGGACAAGGAGTATTCGGAATCTAAGAAAAGACTGAGGGATTTTCTTTTTCCCCAGCATAGACCCCTGGCTATTCCTCCTGTTTTGGATATTGTGGATGATGCCTTTTCGGAGGCTAACTTAACCCCTGACTCTTTTCCTCCTGCTCCTGTTAAGCCTGATAGATATTACAGGGTTCCTGATTCCCATCAGTTTTTATACAAGAACCCTTCTGCTGACCCTGAAACCATTTCTCAGGGTCCTAAGGGAGTTAAGGCCGCATCTGCCAAAAATCCCATTCCTACTGAAAAGGATTCTCGATCCTTAGAAAGATGGGGCAAAAAGGTGTACATTTCTGCTACTTTGTCCATTAGGGCTTTAAACTGTCAGTTTCATATGTTTAAAGACCAGCAATTTCTCTTGTCTGTCTTAAAACAAAAGCTTACTTCCATTTCTGCCTGTGCAGATAAGGAATTACATGACTTATTGCATGCCACTGAACAGGTTGGGAAGCATGGTTTACACTGTGGTTTTGATGCCTTGGAGGCTTCTTGTAGGGCTGCGGCCTCTGGCACAGTCATTAGAAGGCATGCATGGCTAAAGGAACAAAATTTACCTGAACAAGTAAAGGCTAAATTATTGGATGCTCCTGTTCAGCATAATGTTTTGTTTGAATCAAAAGCTGAAGAGGTGATTAAAAAGATGGAGGATAATGCGAAATCCATGCAAACCGTTAAAGATTTCTTACAAGTACAGCCACCTAGATTTAGCAGGAATTGACCTTCAAAAAATTGGTCCTTTCCCACTTCAGACAGGCCTCAGAGGGGTAGATATAGACGCTCCAGAGGGAGGCCTCAAACACAAGCTGCTTATAGACCAAGACAGTGGACTGCTTCCACCCCTAGGGGAGGAGAGGACAGGTCACAATCTCAAAGGAAACAAACTCAATGACTCCCTCTGTTGGGCTACAGGAACTTCCTGCCTGGAAGCCCCTCTCGGAGGAAAACTCTCTTTTTTTATCAAAATTGGACTCAAATAACCCAAGACAAATGGGTTTTGTATGTGGTTTTAAGAAGTTACAAATTCCATTTTCATACCTTGCCAAGGCTAAGCGGATGGCCAGACCTTCCAAAACATCAATGGACGGAGGCCTTAAACCAGGTGGATGCTCTTTTGGCTATGAATGCCATAGAACTGGTTCCTCTTTCAGAGATGGGAAAAGGTTTTTACTCAAGGCTCTTTCTAGTCCCAAGGAAGCAAAACTCATGGAGACCCATTCTGGATCTGTCGGTCTTGAACACCTTTCTAGAGATTCCAAAATTCAAGAGGCTTACTCTACAGCAGCTACTTCCAATGCTGTCCAAAGGTGCATGGATGGTAACTTTGGATTTAAAGGAGGCATATTTACACATTCCCATCAGGCAGGATTGCAGAAAATACCTCCGGTTCAAGGCCGGATCGAGGCACTTTCAATTCTCTGCGCTGCCCTTTGGATTATCTACTGCACCCAGGGTCTTCACCAAATGCCTGGCTCCAGTAGTAGCTTACTGCAGACTCAAGGGAATTCAAATTTACCCTTATCTGGACGATTGTCTAATTCAGGCAGACAGCAAGGATGTCTTACTCCAGCATCTACAATTTGTACAGAGCCTCCTCAAGTTCCTGGGATTCTCTGTAAACATAAAAAAGTCAAATTTGACACCATCACAACAGATAACTTTTCTGGGTGCACTTCTAAACACCACAACCCAGATGGCATTTCTGACATCCGAAAAACAATTACAGCTGGCTTCAACTTTCAGAACCTTGGCAACTCTAACTCAACTATCTGCAAGGAAATTCCTGCAGGCTTTGGGTTACATGGCCTCCTGCATCCTTCTCGTACCATATGCAAGACTACACATGAGGAAAATACAGTGGTACCTAAAAAGTGTATGGCCTCAGCATTGCCACAGTTTAGACATACTGATCTCCGTCCTTCCTTGCCTTCAAAAGGAATTTCTTTGGTGGTCCAGGGCATGTGCTCTAAACAAAGGGAAACCCTTCCATCTGCCTCCTGCCAATCAGATTCTAACCACAGACGCCTCGGATTATGCTTGGGGAGCCCATTTTCAGGGCAATTGTTTGCAGGGCCTTTGGACAAAGGATCAGAAGCACCTGCATATCAATTTAAAGGAAATGTTAGCCATTCAGAAAGCTCTATTGGCCTTCAGGAATCTTTTACAACCAGGACAACTGCTAATACGGACAGACAACACCACAGTTATGTGGTACATAAACAAGCAAGGGGGATCTCATTCCTACCCCCTTTGCAGACTAGCCATGGATCTATGGAACACAGCTCTAGCTTGCAATCTGGATCTTCAAGCTCAGTTTCTACCAGGGAAACAAAACTTCCTGGCAGACAGTCTGAGCAGAAACCTTTCGGATACACACGATTGGATGCTGGACACCAAAATATTCAGGATGATAACAGCAGTCTGGGGATGTCCTCACATAGACCTCTTTGCATCCCATCTCAATCATCAACTACAGAATTTTTGCACCAGGACTTTCCACAGAGAAGCTTGGAAAGTGGACGCCCTGTCATTCAGTTGGAGGAACCTCTCTGGATATGCCTTTCCACCTCTTCCTCTTCTTCCACGGGTTTTACTGAAGATAAAACAGGACAAACCCAAGATGATAATCTTGCTGGCTCCAAATTGGCCTCGGCAGTTTTGGTATCCAACTCTAAAAAACCTATGCCTGGAGCCCCCTTGGGTTTTACCTCAGTCTCCGAACCTCTGAACCTTCTGTCCCAACATCAGGGTCAGGTTCTACACTCTCATGTCAGAACTCTCAGCCTGGCGGCCTGGTTAATCCAGGGCCTTTGATTTCTTCTTTACTGCCCAAGCAGGTTATGGATGTCATTTTAGAAGCCAGACGTCCTAGCACTAGAAAATCTTATGCAGGAAAATGGAAAAGATTTTGTTCCTGGTTGCAGGCTCAGGATTCTGATCCTCTTCTTCCTAACATTACTTTAATTTTACTTTACTTGACAGATCTCTTACATAAGGGTCTCTCTTTCTCTTCCATTAAGATACATGCTTCTGCTATTTCTGCTCATTATAATACAGACCCTCCCATCTTTTCCCACCAGCTCATGAGACAGTTTCTCAGAGGAGCTAAGAACTTAAGACCTCCTAGATCTCCTCCCATTCCTGCTTGGGATCTCAACTATGTTTTGGAAAAACTAACCTTGCCTCCTTTTGAGCCTGCTGCCTCTTCTGACATCAAGTTTTTATCTTGGAAGACAGCTATCCTGTTAGCCCTAACCACTGCCAGGAGAGTTTCAGAGTTACAAGCTCTTATGGCTGTGGAACCTTATATTATTTTTCATCAAGACAGGGTATCTTTGAGGACTAATCCTACCTTCATGCCTAAGGTGGTTTCCAAAGTGGCTTTAAATCAAACTATCCACTTGCCGTCCTTTTTCCCCACTCCTCAAAATAAAGGAGAAAGGATCTTACATTCCTTGGATGTACACAGACAACTACGTTTTTACCTGAACAGAACCAA
This sequence comes from Protopterus annectens, assembly GCF_019279795.1. Taxonomy (NCBI): domain Eukaryota; kingdom Metazoa; phylum Chordata; order Ceratodontiformes; family Protopteridae; genus Protopterus; species Protopterus annectens. The sequence continues at coordinate 1,265,809,210 of NC_056728.1, forward strand.
GGACATCAGAAAATCAGAACAATTGTTTTTCTTATGCTTCAAGTTCCCAAGGTAAAGCCATTTCAAAACAGACCATTTCAAATTGGATTGCTCATGTATTCAGATTTTGTTATTCTCACCATGGAAAACAAATCCCTGGGAGTATACAGACTCATTCCACCAGAGCTGCTGCCACTTCTGCGGCCTTCCTCAGGGGAGTTCCTACCAAGGACATTTTGGAAGCTGCAACTTGGAGTTCAGTGCATACTTTTTCTAAGCACTACAATCTACCTCTCTACTCTAAGTCTAGGGCAGGCTTTGCCTCTGCAGTCTTGCAGGGCCTTTTAGCTGCCCCTTCCTCTTTATGACCACCTCCCTTTCTTTCAGCTTTGGGATTCTACCCTACAGTCATGACTGCAACAGTGAAACACGATGAACATAGTACAGTTGTGTACACCTACCATAAATGTAGATGTTAGAGTGTCTTCACTGTTGCAGTCTGGGTTTCCCTCCCTCCTGTCCCCTCTTATTTTTACTTTTGTGTATTTCCTTTTTTCACCATTCTTCTGAGGTGTATTTGCAAAGGTTATGGGACCTTTTTCATTTTGGGACTCCTGACATCTGGGGCAAGAAAAACTGGAGAAGATGGCGTCGGCTGTCAGCTTTGTACTCCTGGCGCTCTGACGTCAGGGAGCGTGGTTGAACAGCCGACGCCGGACCCAGACTATGGGATTCTGGCCGACCGAGGGCTGCCTGCCAGCAGGGGAGAACCCTACAGTCATGACTGCAACAGTGAAGACACTCGAACATCTGTGTTTATGGTAGGTGTACACAACTGTACTTTCCTAAGCAAACAATCTCTTCCTGGATTTCTAAGGCCATTTCTTTTTGTTCTTTTCATGGAAAAGTCTTTCTCATTACTAAAGTCTCATTCTACCAGGGCTGTTGCCTCCTCAGGGGGGTGGATACCAATTCCATCCTTGAGGCTGCTACTTGGTCCTCTGTTCATACTTTAAGCATTACAAGTTGGATGTTATTTTCAGAACCAGAGCTGGTGTTACCAGGGCTATCCCACATGAGTTACTGGAGGGCTATTCTGTGCCATCCTCCTCCCAGACGTCCTTTTGATCTTTTGTACTCTCCCTTACATTATAAATACTGTAACAGTGATATGCAAGGACATGGTACAGTTGTGTAAAATCTTATCATAACAGTAGATGTCCTCCTCTTCACTGTTGCAGTATACATTCCCTCCCTCCTGTCCCCTCTTCTCTAGCCATGTTATTTCTTGTCCTCCCGGGCTAGGAACTCATCTCCATTCTTCTCCTTCTAGATGTACATGTTTTTCCTTGTCCCTTGGGTCTTTTGGTTCCTTCTTGGGATTTTACAGTTCTGATTGTGCACGTTTTTGTCAACTTTATGCCCTGTATCTTTTGCAGGGAGCATATATGGGATGTATGACATCTATAATTAATAAATGCTTTGGTATACTAGCCAGAAGTTGGGCTATGCTTGGCAGGAGATCCCTTAATTATGAGTACTGCAGCAGTGAAGAGAAGGACATTTACTTTTATAGTAGGATTTTGTATAAGTGTATTTTTTTTTCTTTTCTCTTAATGTATGTGTACCTGTATCACTGTCCAAGCTATGATTAATAAAGATGCTTTTATACATATGTATATAAAAAGATGTAGCTAACTCAGGTCTCACTTGTAACTGTAACATTCTGTATGGTCATGCAGATTCCTACTTGTTACTACTCATTTACCTACAACCAGGTGATGGTGGAAAATTTCTGTAGGAATTTATTGATGTGCACAGTTCTAATTTCTCAGACAGCTAATCTGATTGCAGTATATGGGTGTATGACCAATTAGTGTCATAAATGAATGCCTCCAGAGTATACAGTAGAGTACGTAGTAAATTGTTTGGGTTCATATGGATGGAAGAGAGCTATACGGATGAATGGCAGATGTAGATATTGTCCGCATTTTTTTTTTTTTTGCTGCTGCTTGGAGATGGAATCTTGTCTTGGATCATATTTGTGAGGATATTCATTATGCTTGTGATGCCCATTTCCTGGCCCAGCGATCAAGGAACCTCAATCCTCACCACTAACACCAGAGAGGGTGAATCATATGAGGAAACGATAACAAATACAGACAATAAAGTGTAATTTCCCTTAAGGGCCCACAAAGATCACAGTCAGTCCGGGGCTGGTCGCTCCCTAGGTCCCCAATAAGACTCCCCACTGGCACAGCTATAGGTTCCAGATCTCAGCCTAGCTGGGCAAGCTAAAATCTCCAGCACCCTCTTTCCAACCAGTGCTTCGTGTCCCTGCCCCAAGTAGCTGACACACACGCACACTGAGATAAGTTTATACAACCACAAAGACACTCTTGGGGAAGGCTGGCACAGGTTCTCCAGCTGTGCCCCTTTTACCCAGACTGTATGGTAGTAATTACTGCCATCACCCAGCTAATATCAGCTACCCAAAGGCCCTTAAAAGGGTGTCCAATTATTACTGTGCAATATTATTATCCAATCGGTAAGTGTGACTAAACAGTCTTAAGGCTTATTGGAGTGACCTGGTGCAGGATCCTTGTATACATGCAATGTACTCTTAACTTATCTCTACACAAAACAACCACAGTTAAAAGGTTTTAAAATATTTAATAATAAATAATTAAAACTACCAGACAATACTTTTTATTACACAGTGCTAGTCAAGAGTTCAGAGATCACACAGAAATACTTAAAATAAATCAGTAGTACAGTTCTTACATCACAGAAAAACAGTCTAATCTTTATAGTCCTAGCTATTTCTACAAGAAAACACACTTCTAAGATAACTTGAGAGCATAAGGCAGTGCTGAGTTTGATATCAAGACAAAAATGCTTAATAATCTCTGGTTTTCACTGTTTAAATTGAAACTGCAGTTCTGCTAAAACATTACATAATCTTTTACACTTTCCTGGTGTTCCCAGGCTAACAGAAACTGCATTTACATTCCTTTACACTTGGAGCAATAAAGGACATTCCACATGTAAATTCTGGTAATTATCTTTAGCCTTAAAACAATAGGCAGGAAGCCTTCATCTAGCCGGACTGGAGCCGACTTGTAAACATCAAAGGCACTCATGAAATTTTAATTTCAAAAGACCAACAAGAAATGCTTGACTTAATTTTCTTTACAGCAGAGGGCAATGTTGCCACATTGTTTTAAGTTCAGCATTTCACAGTATTTACAAATGATAGTTATCAATAAAATTCTGTCTGGCTAGGCTGGCAGCCTTCACCCATCTCTACCAGTCTTCACAACGCTGTTATGATTTCTATCAAAAGTTAAATACAAGTTTGCATAAATACAAAGCAGGCTGGGGTCCTATTAGTGCAAGTTAATATAAGTGGATCATTTGCCCCTATTGTACACCCAGCAGTTATGCTGGGAAGGGCAGAGCCAGGCCCAATGGTGTTTGTTCAAAACCTAGAGCATTTTTTTTCTAAACTGCAGTTTGACACGTAAAGAACACATATTCTCCATTACATGGATTTCATTTTATCATGTGAAAAAAATATTACAAGGATTACGTGCTTGATAAACTGGAAATGACGTGATGAGAGTAATGTATGCCCTTATTTTATCTTTATTAGAATACAATTGAAAGTCTAACTTAGGACTTTCTTAGGGTAACTTTGGTTATGCTATCTAGTACAAAATAGTGCTGCCAAACTACTAAAGGGACTGCTAAGTGTTGTATTTTATTCATTTTTGCTCCCGTTCTTCTCTTGACCATTATACCCCTATCCCCTACTGGCCCATTTGTTCCTCGTTATCCCCAGTATTCTAGCATTCCAGGAAAGAAATGTTTAAGCTAAGGATCATGGATTTCACCCAGTGGAGGTTATTTGTTTCTAACACACAGTCCTGAGGTTACTGATTTGAATATGGGGCTGTCTGCATCATTGAGGCTCATGAGCTGCACATGGAATCTCTAGTAATATTCAGAGCTTGACCTGTGCTTCTCTACAGTCTCCCTTGCTTGATAGTTTCTGGGACATTGTCACCTAGGCTGAGCTGTCTACTTTTCCACTGAGGAGTTGCTGGAGGTTCCCAGAAATCTACCTAATATCAAATGGATTCTGAGCCTTTTCCCATATGGTAGCTTGGGTAGGAGATTCTGAACCTTGGATGACTTGGTATTGTCCCACCTCTTGAACATTGATTCCCATCTTAAGGCATGTTTGTTTCTCTGGACTTTCAGAGTAATTATGTTTTCCCCGATTGAATTTGTGCTGCTTAAATATTTCATGTGCTGTTTTTGAACAAATGCCACTTAGCTGCAGAGTTTTGCTGCAGACCTATTTTTTTCTTCATAGAAGTGACATTTAAATATAAGGAATGCTACTAATCCTTTTCTAATTAGACACATTTTGCTGTAACAAGGTACATTTTTGTTGGTTCTTCATAAATTTGATTAGTTGTTAACATTAATGTTTTGAGTTAATCTGCTTCACCCCTTAAAACTGTTAGTAAGGGGCATTTTGAGTGTTATAGAAAGATCCTGTTTTATTTAATAGAAGTAGAAAGACAACTTTTCTAGGAAAGATTTGTCGGTAATCTGCATGCTAAATCTAGTGCATTCTTGTGTATCTTACTGTGGAAAATGAAGTAATTACTTTTTTTGTGGTTTGTTTTAGCAAGTACAAACAAGCAGACAGATTCTAGTTCCTGCCAGAGGACGTGCACCACAGCTTACTTGTCCAAATCGAATGGTTCAAGTCCAGCAGCAGGCTGCTCACTTGACAGCTGCTGTTAAAAGTGGTCAAGCATTTGTTGCCACTACTGGCCAGAAGAAGGTAGTGGCTGGGTTAGCCTCTCCTCAGATATATACTCTAGGACAGCAAGCTGGTAATTATATATTTTTCTATTCTTAGTTGTTTGAGCATTTATTACTCTGGGTAAGGGGTAAGTTATAGAGTTATAGTCTGATGCATGTCTTAAATGTTCTTACCAAGCTAAAGAGGCAGATCATAGGACATTACTAGGTTATCAACCCTGAGGTTATTTGAATCCTGTTTCAACCCAGTGTAATACAGTAGAGGTACTAGCCAATACCCAAGATTACATTTAGTGATGACTGTCCTTGTCCAGGAGGGTTTTGAGTGATATCCCTGGTAAGAATTTACAGTGCCCCATCCACTCATCCAGGTTCCTCGTGAACAGTGTCATAGAGCTGCTCTGTATCACGTGAACTGGTAGCCTGTTCCAAAGACATGGCAGTCGCTGGGAGAGAATTCTGTCCCTCCAGTATGTCCTATTTAAATTGCAGGCCATATTCCAAGTCCTTGTAATGGGTAGCCCTAGACCCATTTGATTTAGAGATGTGCAGCAAGTTCTTTGATTTTGGCTGCTGGGTTGCTCTGTAGGCTAGGCATAAGTCTTCTGTAGGTGCTTAGTAAGGTACATACCAAATGGGGCGTTATACTCAATTATGGGCCAAATAAGTGCCGAGTATAGGGGGTATATAACTTCTTTTTCTCTCGTGGCGATGCCTTTACTAATCAAGTGAGCTATGTGGAAGGCTTTCCTTACAATGGTAGACACATGGTGGTTGAAGTTAAGGTTGCCATCAAACTGTGATCCCAAGTCCCTTACCACTTCACGGGTACTTAGGGTGTTATTGATTTGGTAGTGTGAAGTGACATTGTTTGTGCCGAAGGGAATGATGATGCATTTCTTTGCATTCATTTTGATGCCGTGACTAATACACCAGTCATTGGTGTTTGTGAGACCATCCTGGAGTATACTGACATCATTTGGGGATTCAATGATTGCACCTAGTTTGCATTTGTCTGCAAACTTGGTCAGCCACAACCCCTTTAGTTTTGACCTGAACTTCTGAGAAGTATATACCAAATAGTAGGGGGCCAAGCACTGACCCCTGTGGCACCCCACTGGTAACAGGTCTGCTGGTTGATGTGGAATCAACCACTTTGATAGTGTGTGTCCGGTTTGTGAGCCAGTTGGCAACCCATCTTACATTGAAGGGGTTTGCATTCAGTTTACTAAGTTTATCGGAAATGCCTGAATGTGGGATTGTGAAAGCCTTTGCCAAGTACAGGTATGCTGGGTGAACAGATTTGCCCTCATCAATGGCCTTGGTCACACTTTCAAAGAAATTCCCCAGATTTAACAGGCAGGATCCTACCCTTCACGAAGCTGAATTGGGTAGGATCTAGAGTTTGGAGGTCACCTATCTCTTTATTTAGGAGGCCCATAATGATGTGTTTCATGGCCTTACAGATGAGGCTGGGCAGACTTACTGGTCTGTAATTCCCCTGGTCTGTTGCTAGGCCACCTTTGTGGAGGAGAATAACTGTAGATGTTCACTATTCCACGGGAACAAAGCCTGTGGTTAGGCTTTGATTGAAAAGGGTACTTAGTGGTGATGCTAGTTCATATTTTAGCCTGTTTAGAAGACAGCCTGAGATGTCATCTGGTTTCATAGAGGCTGTGTTCTTTGCCTTGGGCAGGGGTATAAAGACCTGCTCTTCAGATATGTAAGGTTGATGGGGGAGTTTGGTGGGGGGGTTGTTGTAAGTTAGGAGGGGATAAGGGAGTGAAATTCTTGTCAGACCTACCCACTAGCAGGTTCCCTATCTCTGTCGGGTCATTGTGTGTGATACTGTTGGACATCAGTTCGGCATATGCTTGGGTCCCACCCTTTAGGTTACGTACATAGTTGTTAAAGGTCTTACGGTTATCCTTGGCAGTACTTGCTAGGTTTCAGTCAAAGAAGCTTTTAGAGGATTTGATAAGTTGTCTTATTTGCCTGCTAAGGCTGAGGAGGGTGCTTTTCCATTGTTGGGTCCTTGTCTTTGTTTTCTTGGACAGCAACTTTTTGCATTTAATGTAGAGTTTGTTGATGCTGGCAGTTTGCTATGGCAGCTTAATTTTACTTGGGGCTCTGGCTTTTATTCTGTCTGGTACAGACGAGTTTATACGCTTATGCAAGTGTGATTATACAGTGCTTTAGTGTAAGCTTCAGCGTAGTTACCACTTTCAGCTTGGGGTGGGGCTTGAAGTACATTTATACTTTCATCTAGGAGGGTATGTTTGCCTTGGTGAAGTTTTTTAGTCTGAACTCACCCTTTGTGAGTTATGGTGTTAGTTTAAAGGTGACTAATTTGTGGTCAGTTTTAACTAATGAACGTCCTACAGTTGCAGCAATGCACCTGTTTGACATGGTGGTGAGGACCAGATCTAGAATGTTTGTTCATCTTGTCAGGGTATGGACAATTTGCTCCAGGGCATTTGAATTCACAAAGTCGGAGAACTTTTGTGCTAGTAAGTGTCGGCTAGAATAGGTTTCCCAGTTGATATTGGGATAATTGAAATCACCATAATGTTTTACTTTAATGTAATGTAATGTTAAACACTTTGTTTAATGTGCAGGAACATAGGGTAAGCAGATATGTCTGCTTTGGTGTTATCTGTGATAAATGGTAAATTCATATGTCATTCAACTTCTTTGCTCAAGAATTCTGGACAAGGACAAAATAATGGGGGGACCAAGATCACATATCAGGGACAGTTAAATATTACTCAAATTCACTTAAGTTAATATCACAGGTTTTGCATCAACATACATTTTCTGAGCAATAAATATGAAACCGTAATGACTGTAATTCTCTTTAATTTACCAGAAATCAAGCATTCTGTGAATCACAAGTTAAAAAATATGAGGCCAAATCAGACACAGTTGAGAAGCACAGTGGAATGCTGTGAGCCAGTGACGGTTTATGCTTAGGATACCTGTCCAAGAGGTGACCTATGTCTGGCATACAAGGCATCTTAAGACCCAATACTGATGTAGCTACTGCACATTGGCAACTCAAATGGTATCAAAAATGCTCACTTTGGCGATCTACGGTTCTATAACATTAACAGAATGGATCGGAGGGGCAGGTATATCTGTCGGAGGATACCACTGTTGTGGGACAGACTCCCCATCCACATAAAACAATGCTCATTCCTGTTGATATTCAAGTAAATTTTGGATCTATGGATGGGTAATAGAAAATTTACCCCAGGGCTATCCCCTGTACTAATAAAGGGCAGAAGCAGATTCTAAACACTTTTTCCTACCCATGGGTCCCCTCAAATTATCTGTGGTATGATTCCAGTTATTCTCACTAGGGATAATACATAATCATCAACCATGAGATTGGCAAGACCAAACTAACACCAAATGGTACAGGTTAATTACGGCACCAAAACAGAAATTGCCTATGCTTAATATAATATGCAAGTTTAGATAGCGTCAAACTTGCTTATGATTACCTTTGGCCAGTAAGTATTCAGGCAATAACTGCTAATCCTACAGTGATTTTGCAAGCTGTGATAATCTTGTTTGTTTAGTGCTGAACTTAAAAGGGTTACAGTAAATCTGCTCAAAGTCTTGAAAAACAAGTTTTCGTGTGAAATGTTTGCTTGCAAAATGTTTTCTAGTACGTTTTGCCTGAAAAAATATTTTCTTGTAAAATATTTCTTTTACATTTTCTTAAACTGCATTACCCTGTATAATGATTTATTATACATTTTTTTCTTAATTTTTGTGTAATATTTTGTATTGACTAATCTCATTCAGTAACTTTTGTTTGTACTCTCTAGTTTTGAATTTTGTTCTCAATTATTTTGTTCACTCAGAATTTTTTTTCCTGTGTATGCACTTCCTTGTATTTGTATCGTTAAAGTATAACACTTTGTATCAACCTATGAAAAGTGTTGACTGACTAGCTTCCCAATTCAGTTAAGAAATAACAAGTATAAGATTTTGAGATGCTGGACCTTGACCAAGTTAGATTCTTGCCCAGTACAGGGTAGGTACATGAAGAGCTGAGGAAATCCTCAGGCAAATCTGTACTGGACTCAGTGGTTGAGTCTGCTGATATCTGGATTATGGATGGTGATTTGACTAGGAGCTGGAAGCTGGTTGGATTTAATTAAAATATAGCAGAGGATTTTAGATTCACTTCATCTGAAAGCAAAACCAGTGAAGTCATTGTAAACAGCTCTGTATGTTATAACAGTAAAGTATGATAAGGTGTGGATAATTAATGTGTAGGCAACCAAACTAGTGCCTCTTTTCTGATATAATTCAGTGAGGTGCACATGCATATTGAAATGCCCTTGGTTCTACTGCAGTGAAGAAAACAGCTTTATTTTCACGGGCATGGCTTTTAATAAAGGAAAAAAAGCTTCCAATATTTGTTGACTGAGCAAATTTCAGCGCTTCAGTTTTCTGGTTGGTAGCTGCACTGATCTCAGTTCAGTAATATTCTGAACTCACTGGAATGCATTAAATGTAATCCCTTCTAAGGGAGTGTGGTGCATTTCATTTGGAGGGAGAATTTTGCGTATTAGAAAACCAGAATGTGTCTCAGGAGCAAAGATTGATGCCACAGAAGCCAAGTGTAATATGCTGAGCAAGGCAGTCCATTCTCTCATATTTTTCACCCAAAAGGTACATAAGATACTTCCTAATGTTTAATGTAGGTTTCTGTCATTACGAGTTCTTCTTTTCTACTTTTCTAACCAAGGCTTCAGCTGAGTACCTGTTCAGCTTTATCTCAGCTGTTGATGCTATCCCAGGAAATTCTACAGCTGGCTGTGCAGTAAACGTTACAATAGTTTCAGTTTTTGTTTCTCTGAATTAACAGAAATTAGAATTCACTATTGTATTCCTTTCTGTGAGAAACAGCATATTAATGCAATTCTAGATGCAAAGTCTTGCTATATTGACCACCTGATAATGGAGTTATTTGTTCATCCTTTCTATCCAAACAGCTGATTTTAAGTGGGGGATGAGTGCTGTAATCCAATTTATGGTATTCACTGTCGGACTTCACAAGAAAATAATACAGTGATACCTGTACAGTCTTTGGAGTCAGACATCTTAATCCCAGGGAACGTTCTCACGTTGCTTCTAACTTTAGTGAAGAGTTGCAGTTGCTGCACATATTGACATCAGCAAGGGTTTACTTTTTTTTTTTTTATCCTGACACTAAATCAGACATCTGGAAACAGATGTTTCAGATTATGCTAGGAAAGCTCAGAGGAGCTAACTTGGTTTTAGGGCCATTGATACCCATTTCAAAGGAAGCAACTTATCTCTTTAGTCAGCTGTTGGACATGAAGTTCTGCTTGATCATACAGTAATGTGGTGCATCATCAAATGGGGTGGCAGGCTGCTCTTAACTACTTTGCAAAATTCACATGATTATTTGGGATCACTCTAGTCACATGACTTAACTCACTAGGGACTGTATACTTGAAGTTAAAGGAGTATTCTGTCCGATAGTTTAAACTGTCAGGCTTCAGAAACTGAATGGCAGCAGGGGAAAATGAGATGCAGGGTCATCCCATATGAACCATCTTGGCTTCAGAAACTGAATGGCAGCAGGGGAAAATGAGATGCAGGGTCATCCCATATGAACCATCTTGCCTTTTATTTGACTGAGCAGATTCCTGTGTTCTGTTGCATGCTTCCATGAGCAGATGCAGAGGTGGCTAGTGCTGCTGCTGCGATTGTTTGGAGTTAGGAACTACTTTTTTAACAAGCTATTCTGGTTGTAACAAATACTGTGGCACGCATTAAAAAAAAAAAAAAAAAGAAACTCAAACCTTTATAGTACCAAATAAGCTCCGAGTATCTTGGCACAGGTGAGGGTGACTGTTTTTAATCCTGCTTCTTCAGGTTAACAAGACAGCAAGTCATATTTCTACATTTGAAATGGAAGCCCCTTGTACTAGCAACTTGGATAATACTGGATTCATTCAAATAAAAAAATAATAATTTCCAGGCTATTCATTATGTTGAAAGAAGCTAAAAGACCACATACCATGGAATCATACCTATCTTTGTGGACTAATTTATAACTGATATGAAAATTGACTTGAAGCCCTGCTACTTATACATTATTTCAGGTCATAGAATACCCATGCTCCTTATTTGGTGCTGGTCTTGACTTGTTTTTTCATGATTGCATTTGCTGTTTCAGCCTGTTTACTTGTTTCTGAGGTTGAGCAGCTGACCCTTTAGTGTAGTTGGAATAATCTGGAACTGAACACTTTTAAAACTGTGGACTTTAGGAGTATTACTACAATATTATCTCCCCTCTCTATATTTAATACTGCTGTGTCAGTTGGGGAATCCTTCAAGTTTCTGGGATCTGTAGTCTCCCGGGACTTGAAGTGGGAGACCAATGTAGGATCCATCATAAAAAAGGCACAACAGTGAATGTACTTTCTGATGAAGTTCAACCTCCCACTGGGACTGTTGATTCAGTTCTATACAGCAGCCAATTGAGTCTGTTCTCAGCTCAACCAGAACAGTGTGGTTTGGATCTCTGTCTAATCATGATAAAAACAGGTTACATCGAACAGTCGGGTCTGCAGAAAATATCATTGGTGCTAGTTTGCCCTCTTTACAGGACCTGTACTATTCCAGAGTCATGAAAAGGGCAGGGAAAATTATCACCAACCCTTCACATCCAGACCACCATCTTTGAACTATTACCATCAGCCAGGCGTTGTAGATTCATACACACCAAAACGAGTAGATATATGAACAGTTCTTTTCCACAGACCATCAAATTCATAAACGGTTAACTCATCTTATTAGGCTGGGGTTTTCTCCTTCCCACGCCTCTGAGGATTCTGCAGTATTGTTTACTTATTGTTAATATTTGTTTCTATCAGAGTTTATTTCAGTATTTCATGCACTGAGTTGCACTTTGCACCTTGCATGTGTATGTATATTTACGTTTTTGTCTTGTTCTTAATTGTTGCATGTATGTCGTTTGTCTTATTAATAATGACATGCATACCATTAATATGTAATTTATTCTTGGAGAGTCACTGAAACCGGAGTCAAATTCCTTGTATGCATGCATACTTGGCCAATAAATCGGATTCTGATTCCTGTAGTTAGAGCTTCTCTGCTCACATAATATTGGTAATAGAATTGGGAATTTTTCAGCTAAGGCATCCAAGACATCAAACAGCATTTACATGAGAATTAAACTTTGTGGCTAAAGAAGAAACTTTTATTTGGAGCTTATCAGTAGTTTGGACCTTGGACATCTTTTGTGGGAATCCTCTTTTTATCAGTTACGTTTGATGAATATTTTTGAGCTGGAATTCCTGATGAGTAGCAGGTCCTAATCAGTTTTCTGTAGGGGCAGACTCTCATCAAGAACAGATTGATCCACCTCTATGCTTTAGGGTGCTTTCTGTGTCATTACTGTGTCTGTGTGAACCATTTTTTGAAGTGCATGATGTCTTTTTTAAGCAAGGAGACAAGGGAAAACATTGTATTTCATTGACGTATGTGTCACTCAAATGCTAAGTTATGAACACTCAATTTTTAAGCTAATTGATCAGCTGGCCATTTTACAAAAATAAACCTAGGCTTCCAGGACTGTGATTACATTACCTGGCACCTTTGGCAGTTTCCCATACTAGCACCTCCTCAACTAAAAGTTGAAGAGCCAAAAAAAGCTTTATTTCTCAAAGTTGGCAGGGGTGATGCTCTGCTGTATATAAGTATAATTTCAACCATAGCCACAAGTGGAGTATTAGCATTCATTAATGAATGCTGCTACTGTACTCACACACAGGCAGCTTAACTGTGATATATTCGCACATTTGCTAAAAAATACAGATTATTCAGTGTAAAGTAGAAAGGATTTGCTTTAGCCATTCTGAAGGGCATACTTTAGACCCATTTCACTTGTAACTTAAAGCTGAGGGTACACTGCTTGGTATTTTTTCCATACATCTTATGAATTCTTGTCAAAATAATCCTTATGATTGCCATAAGCATTCGTTACAGTTCCCTGTCAGAATGAAGGTTTAAGAATAGTGTAGTATATTTGTTTAAGTACACTTGCCCATGAAAGCTGATGTTGAAGTAAAGATCAATTCTTGCAGTATAGATTATATGCTTCAATCTCCAAGGACTTGTATATGCTATAAGGCTGATGGCTATTCATATGTAGTTATTCTGTACCAGGAGCTAACATGTTTTGGACTTTTTTTTCCCCCTTTTTAATTATATTAAGGTCCCATTTGTTTCCCCACCTACAGACTCAGCTTGCTGTAAAACAGTACTCAAAAGGGATCATTCTCCTCTGGTCTCCATGGCACCCTGCAGCAAGTACCTGCTTAGGACTTCATTTTTCTAAAATCTCTACCTCTTTTTTTGTGCTTTTCATTGCATCGGGTCTCCGACAGTTTTGCTGGAAAATTCTGTTCTTAGTGACAATCGTATCCATGCAGAAAAATTCCTGAACTACAATCACCGATAAGTCAGACTAAACAGTATATGGCTTTTACATAACAGTAGTTCCTGAAATCTCCTGAAACCAGTCTATTCAGCTACCTGCAATCTTTCATAACCTAGAACACAAGGAGAAAATGTTGTTGAATTCAGTGGATGTCCATTTGTCATTCCCATATTACATTGAAATAAAACTCATTAGATAAACTGATGAGCTGTTTGCTTTTAATATATAAGACTACAGGGATGACTAGACTAGACCAGCAGATATCCATGCAGCCTTCTTCAAAAACAAGTATGCTTACGGCCATGGGAGCACAAATGCTTGTATGCTCCTCAGGACATGCTAAAGCACATAAATGTAAAAGAGATGTTTGCATTGATTCATGCCTTTAAAGCTCCTCACCACTTATGAACTCCAGTTCATCATTTAGTGGTCACAGACAACACTATTGTGATGTGGTACTTGAAAAAGCAAGGGAGTTACAAGGTCATACTCTCTTTGCTGGTTGGCAGTGATAGCCCGAGAGTTGGCTGTACAGCATTCCCTGACTTTTCAGGCCTCATACATTCTGTTAGAGCAAAACACAGTGGCAGACAGAATAAGCAGATCCTGGACAAACCCCTCATGAGTGGAAGCTCAGTGTCAGTATCTCCCAGGACTTGATCCAAATGTGGGGACCGCCATGTTCATCCGTTTGCCTCCTTTCAAAATGGACAGCTGAAAAAATTCTGTTCAAGGCATTTTTGCAGCCATGCTTGGAAGACAGATGCTCTTATCATTCCCATGGTCTTGAATGTCCCTTTATACATTGCCACCCTTTCCAGCGTTTCCAAGGTACTTATAAAGATTCAGGCAGAATTACCAAAGATCATTGTGAATTCTCCCACTTGGCCCTGGCAAAGCTGGTTCTCCCTTTTAATGGAATTGGCCAGTGGTGATTGCAATAAGCTCTTCACAGACTGGATCTGCTTGCACGGCATCAGTTGTTTTCCTGACTTTACCTTGAATCAAGCCATCAGTCTGTCTTTTATCCTAATCTAGAAAACAAGGGAGAAAAGATTCTACAAACCTTGGATGCACACAGGCAGTTAGTGTACTACCTTAACAGAATAAAGCCCTTTAGGAATGCAGAACAGCTGTTTGCCCACTATATGGGGACTGTCATTTGTGTGTCTAGGACACGAATAACCGAGTCTTCATGGGTTCTTTTCAAGCAGCTTTATTTCATACAAACACATTACTACTGTTGATTATTGACTCTAACTTAAATAACTTGTATACAACTAATGACTAACATCTTGCATGCTCACTCCCTAGCTGCTCCTTTAAAATGGCACTAAGTATTTGCACGTGTGGAATATATATACGTGCATGTACAGCCTCGTGTGCTTCTTAAAGACATAGCACACATTTTATACTATGCTCTACAGGGACTAAGAAAGATCAGCCTGTCTCTAAAACCTTTATATATCTTGCAATCACACTGGCACTTACCTGTCAGGTTGTGATGATGAAGGCCATAACAAATTTGGTGATGCTTTGTTCTCTATACTTTTTGATAAAATCTGAAATCATGAAAGCAGTACTGGTAACCTGGAAGCCCTGACTATGACCAAGGTGAGTAAGTGACATTACAGCTGGGAAGGAAGGAGATGCCCATCCTGGGTGGGACAAGGTAGGATCCCATTCATCTTGTGTAGTTGCTCCTAACCCATCCATTGCCAGAGGGCACAGACAGTTTTGAAGGTGGGAAGGAGCAATGCATGGATCATGTAAGGTCTCTGAAACTGATGATTAATGGGTCTTGTTGGCTGTGTGATGGAGCCCTTGTAGACAGAACAACATAGGTGGTTCCTGTGATGATTTATGCTCATGTCACCACCCAAGGGGAGGGGTTAGCTTCTCACACAAAAGTATCTCTCATTGTCAGAATGCTAATGAGTCCCAGACTTCCTGATGTTTACCTGGTTGATAGCCTCTCCAGATGGACCTCACCCTAGAATATCTGCAATGAGGACCTCTTGCATGTCTAAGGAACAAATGGGCCCAATTTTGATTGGATGTGGCTTGACAGTTGGTAGGCAGACTGGGGAAAAGGACTTGGACAAAGAAAATGACACATCTGTCCTGAATCAGCAGATCTGATGTCAGTCTTCACTTGATCCTTGACAGTGGGTTAGTTTCTGAATATCTGAACCGACTCTGCCATTATTCCAGCTTCCGCTGTCCAGAACTCTTGAACTAAGCTTTTACCCATAATGCTCCTTGCAGGATTACCTTAGATCTCATTTGCTCCTCAGATCTCATTTGCTGCTTTCAGTGCCAGATGCGTCTATCAAAATAGCTCTCGAGGAAGCTAATTATTCTTTGTTGTAAGTTAAGATTTCTCTTTAAATCTCTTTTGTAGTGACTTCTCTTCCCTTTTCTTATACCCAGCCCCTCGTTTTCTGCTTTCTTTCTTAACACAAGTTGTGTTTCCTTTTTACATACTATTGTTGGAGCAGACATCTTCAGGACCAAAGGAATTTCTCTTTAACGATAGATCACATAACTAGGTATTTCCCCTCACTAGACCTTTTTGCAGACTGACTTCCAAGCCCTTTCTTTGAAGAACCCAGATATCCAGTCTCTTCAATACATTCCACCAAGAACCTCGTGGAGTCTGATATTTTGAGGCTGATGGTACACAGCTCTTGGTGGTGAGGGGATTGTCCACTTCTACAGCTCTTAGCCTATCTGGCTTTAAAACCCTACCTATCACAACCCCAGTGAATGCTCCTCCTCTGAGTCCGACTGAGCCTTCAGAGTTACTGGTGCCAGTAGTCCCAGTTTTGACCATCTCTGTGCCAGTCAAAGCTGCTTCTCTGGTGCCAAAAATAGCCTTGAGCTCTTCAGTTCTGTTTGAACTGGAGATCTCTTGGGGTCACAGCTTTGTTGCTGGTTCCAGGGGGCAGGGTTCCACTCTGGTGGTGTTGGAGTTGTCCATGCTCTTTGGAGTGTTGGCACATGTTAGCTCGATACTGGCTTTGGAGGTGGCCTCCTCGGTCCAGGATGGGACCACGTTTCTGAAGGAGTCTATTTTTGTTCCAGACTCCCATTCCTCTACAGGGTGGCCTGCCTTCCAGGCCATGGAGAGGGCCTTGTCCACTGCAGGCATACAGTCGACACCAGTTTTGTTGGACTAACAGTCCTGCCCTCCCCATCGCCTGGAGCTTCGTCCAGCCTCTACTCTGGGACAGCACAGAAGCCTCAGGATCCAACCATAATGTCCTCTTCAGATAACCTCTCTAGCCCATCCCACCGAAGAGGTACCCCTGAAGAGGAAATGCAAGAGGAAGCACTTAGACTCCCCTGAAGAGTCTTTTACTGAAGATACCAATTTTGTTGAAGGGGAAGGCTTCTAAAAGACATCCCCGGAAGATGTCTCATTTGGAGACATTCTAGAGATCCTGAAATAGAGGGGTGGCTGGACTTCACTTCAGTCTTCCTCAGAGCAATCAGTATACCTAGAGGCTTTACATGCCTGACCCTCTACTTCCTAGATTTCTCCGCCCGCTGATGATCTGATTAAATTGATTGATTGTACAGTGGGCTTGGAAGATACCCAATTCTATCAAGCCAATCCTAAAGAGAACAGACCATATTTTATCACCTCCTCAGGATCATCAGCATTGGGTGAAAGTTTACCAGTAGATGCCATGGTGGTGCAGCAGCCACAAAAAAAGGAACTAGCTGATGAAAGTCCTACTATCCATCCTCCTAATAGTGTCTAGCATGATGGATACATTCGGGAAGTGCATATATGTTTCATCGACCTTCGCACCAACATCCTTGAACTACATTGTACATTTCATGAGACTTCAAAAAGATCTGATAAAAGAACCATCAGATACTCTGACAAGACCAGTAGCTGAAGAGGTTAAAGAAAAAGTAATTTCTCAGCTGGCAGCCTTAGATTCTGTTTGCAACTCATCCATGAGGCTTATTGCTCGCACAGCTGAAGGGACGACAAGGGCAGCAGGTTCAGATGTAGCCATTAGGAGATGCGCTTATATGAATTCAGAGCTATTTAAGTCTTCTTTCTTCAGTGCTGCGTTTGACGGAACATCCCTTTTTGGCCCCAAAGTCAGACGCCCTTGCCCATTGTGAAAAAGATGGCAAAACCCTTTTTGCTGTGGGCATATGCTTTTCCACTCAACGGTCCTACTCCAGGAAGCAGAGAAGTGGGAAGCTATGGTACAAGAAGTCTCAAGGACATTTCCACGACTCATGAGGCAACAACTTCCCAGGGGCGGGGGGGGGGGGGTAATAATGGAAGATGCCATCCACGAGGCAGAGGTGGCCTGCAAAATCAGAGCTCCAGGGATTCTTTCCCCTGGTAACTCTTATCAGCATTGTCATTCTCTGGAGGCAGTCAGGGGACGATTACCCTTGCACCTACTTGCTTGGCTAAGGATAACAGTAGGCAGTTGGGTGCAGGGGATCATAACCAGAGGTTACAACATCCCTTTCTCAGAAAAACCCAGAAAATTGATGAAAATCCCAGGCATTCCACCCAGTCACAGGGATGCGGCAGTCTTAGAAATTTGAAAACTGCTCAACAGAAGAGTCATCCACGCTGTCCCACCAGACCAGATGGGATCCGGAGTTTACTCAAGATTCTTTTTAGTGCCAAAGAAAACGGAACTGGAGACTAATTTTGGAGCCTCTGGCTGGGAGCCAGTAATTATTAATTCCAAGCCCTGCCCTTTGGTCTCACCACAGCCCCCAGGGTGGTCACCAAATGCATGGTAACAGCCCACTTCAGATTGCATAGATTCCGGATGTTCCCTTACCTAGATGACTGGCTCCTCACTGCTCCCACCAGGTATGTACTCTTATAGGCAAGAGACTGTTTTTCAAACTTGTTTCTCATTGGGAATCACTATAAACTATGAAAAGTCCCCATCTAGAGCCAACATAACGGGAATTCATAGGAGCGATGCTAGACACAAACACCAGCATCGCATCTCTTCCCCCAGAAAAACTTAAGAATAAGATCACAAGTCAGATTATTTGCAGCAAAAAGGTGACTGCAAGACTGTTGCTACAGGCTCTAGGATCAGCCTCCATCACTTTAGTTCCCCTTGCAAGATATCGTATGCAGATTCTTCAGTGGCTCTTGGCTTCCCAATGGTCGTTACGGAGTCAACCAATATCCCATCTGGTATTAAACAACTTATGCAAGAGAGACCTGAG
This sequence comes from Protopterus annectens, assembly GCF_019279795.1. NCBI lineage: Eukaryota > Metazoa > Chordata > Ceratodontiformes > Protopteridae > Protopterus > Protopterus annectens. The sequence goes on from NC_056728.1 coordinate 1,265,827,781, forward strand.
TTGGTGGCTTTACCCCAATAAATTTTTGTTGGGCAGACACTTTGTCCCACCTTAACCCCAAGCCATAGTGAGCATGGATGCATCCTGGAAAGACCATCCATGGCACTTGGTCCCTGCTATAGGCCAATTTTCACATCACTGTTCTAGAGATGAAAGCAGTGCTCTTTGCATTGCAGGCATTTCAAGAAGCCCTCCTCTCGGGAATGATTGCAATTCAGATAACATGTTAGTAGTCTGATACATCAACAAGCAAGGGGGACCAGATCTTACCCTCTCTGAGAAGTGTTCTGAGTATGGTAGTGAGCAATTTCTTCTGGCCACTTTCTAACTACAAAGCATTACAAAGGCTAAATAACCTAGGAATATAGTAATAGTACAATACATAGTATACAAACTGAAATAGAATGAAATCAGAATAAGTAAATGCATATATAGTTAAAGAATATAACTATGTCTACAAGTATGGGAGGTTGGTGTAGTGGTTAAGATATTCACATTATAGGCACAAGGTGCAGAGTTTAAAATCTCACATGATGTAATTGGCCAGCTTGGAATTACTTACAAGGACAGTTAACCTGGTAGTAATTTATGAATTTATAATCCTACGAGCAACTTTACACACAGTAAATAAAATAGAAAAAAATACAAAATTTTCTGACCTATAAACTAATAAATTCGAAAATAACTGATTTCCTCCCTATAGTAGGCCAGGGAAATAATGTGCGGTACGGGGAAAGATGTTTGCAGCAATATTAGGTTGGTCAACTTATAATACAGAATTTGAACACCTGTTTAACATTTCTTATTCATAATAACTCACTGATAGGCTTTTTAAAGATGATGTATACTAAAAATATGAGACACGTTAATATGAATCAGAAGCATGAGTTAACCATTGTTAGAGAGTTTGAGACGTAGTTTGTTTGCCTTTTTCAACAAACTAGGAATACATTATTCCATGGTAGAATGTTTTAGGGTTAAATCATTGGGTAGTGTTTCAAAGGTTTTGTTCATAGCTGAAGATTTCATATGGTTATATATAAAGTGTATACGTTCTGTACATAAATGTGTTTTTTTTCTCTCTGTCTTGTATAAATGTCTGATTTGAAATGCGTATCTGATCCGCGGTGATGGTGCTGCGGTAGCGTTGCCGCCTCTCAGTAAGACGCTGTCCGGTTCAATTCTCAGCTAGAGTGTCTTCTGCGTGGAGACATGTGAATGGGCATACCTTCGTTGAAGGTTGTGCGTCAGGGCTGGTAACTCGGCACGTAAAAATCAACTACCAATCATTAGCGGACCGGAGTTCTGCTGTAGCAACCCCTAAGCCGAAAGACACAAACAAATCTATTGATACTAATGGATTTAGTCTAGTAAACAGAGAGTCTGTTCAAGTACTTGCAATTATATAAAGCTCAAATAGTATTTCTACAGGAAACACATTTACTTAATAAAGATGTAAATAAACTTTCATTAAAGAATTATTTGTTTTTAGCAGGTTCTGGCTTTAAAGTTAAAAGAAGAGGCACCCTCATTTTATGGAAGAACTCACCAGTAATGCCTAAAGTAAAAGATACATATGTTGATAAAAATGGTATGTTAAGCATCGTTATAACTGAGTGGAACAGAAAACTATGTACATTTGGTGAACTCTTATTGGATTCCAGAGGTTGGAGCTAAAGATGCAAAACAATTACTTCGACTCTATAGCCTATTACATAAAGGGTAAGGTCATAATGACTGGTGATTTTAATTGTATTTCATCAAACAAAGATTCCACTGCAGATAGAAAGTTGAGAATCACATCTTCAGCCAAACACTTGACACATTTTGTAAAGCTGATGAATTTAAAGAATATGTATGAGTTAAGGAAAACAAACTCAGTTCAATTTATCCATTTTTCACATAGATATGGAACACAAACATTGATAAAAAATTTGTCTCAAACAATCTGTTATCACATTTCAGAGAAGTTTCAATAGTTTTATGTTCACTGTCAGCTATAATCTTTAATATTTAAAAAAACTGACAATTTAATGCATCACAGGATTGGTATATTAGAGATTAAAAACTTTCTAGAAATAAACATAAATGAAGTATCTGACATTGTCCTGTGGGATTCACTAAAGGCTTACTTAAATGGAAGGGCTACAAGCTGGTATATTAGTAAAACAAGAGAATGGGACAAAGAATTGAATATACTGCAGACCAAAATACACACACTAAAATTAAATCTAAAACCAAATGACATTATCAATCAGCCTGAACTTAAAAACTTAAATACAAAATATGTTGAAATTCTAAATCATAAAGTTTCAATAAACCTGGAAAAAATTAAAAAACTTTATGCATATTCACTAAACCCTATAAGCTTGCATGAACCTGCTCTTAGCTCAAAGAAAATGAATAAAGTATATCATATCAAAGAAATTATCGTGCATACAAATAATAGAAAAGAAAGACAAACAGATATTAAAGGTATTCTTGATGACTTTCAAATATTTTATGAAAATATAAGTAATAGACATAACCTAGATAATGATGGTATAGCTGAAACTTTTCTAAGGGAAAACATAAATAATAAAATAACTGAACAAATAAAAAATGATAGATCATTAACTTTAACAGAAATAAAAGATCAAATTAAAAAGTTAAGCAATAAGGTGCCAGTCTTAGATGGTCTTATACCAGAACTATATAAAATACTACTGGATGAGGCAGTTAAAATATTAGATAAGGTCTATCGAGCAATAAAAACAACTGCTGAAGTCCCCCCCATCATGGAAATATTTATATCACCTATATCAAAACAAGATAATGAATCCTACAAAGTGTTCATTATACAGGCCCGTTTCACTTTTAAATGTGGACTATAAGATGTTTATGTTCAGTTTAGCTAACAGAATTAATATACCTAAACTAATTAACAATGATCAAACTGGGTTTATTTTAAGTAGACAAGTACAGGATAATATAATAAGAATACAAGTACAGGGTAATATAATAAGAATACATACATTAATAGACTACGCAAATAAAAAATAGCTTTCTATCCTTAGTCTCGATTTAGATGAGGCCTTTGACTCAGTTAATTGGTTATACCTGTTTAAACCACTTAGTGTATAATTTCTCACCTGAGCTAATTGCTTTAATTTCTAAGTTGTACAATACCTGTGTTTATGTTAAAATAGGTTCTTTTCTTTCTAATTCCTTTAAATGACAAAAAGGCACAAAGCGAGCCTGTCCATTATCAACTTTACATTTTGCATTACCTATAGAACCCTTTGCTAATATTAGAAGATCCAATAATAACACTAATGATATCAAAATAAAAGATTTTAAAATAAAAATTCAGCTCCTTGCTGAAACTATTTAATTCATTAGAACATATAATTAGTTCTGTGAGTCAGTTTAAATGTTAAGTTTTAGATTTCTTCAATCAAAATAAAACAAGTACATTGTTAATAAAAAATAAAAAAATACAAAAAGTATTCTGACATCAATTAGAAGAACAATTAGTTCTTATTAAGTTGATAATTCTCCCTAAAATACTGTTTGTTTTACAATCTTTAGTACTATCTCGACCAAAAGACATTGATGAAGATAAATAATATTCTACTTAAATATTTTTGACATCCTAATAGACCAAGAGTTTCCTTTTATTGGCACAGAAAAGGTGGAATAGGATTCCCTCATATTCAGTTGTATGCTACTTCAACAATTGTAAAAGTTATAGTGCTGTAAAACAATTTATATTACGATTCAAAATGGAAACAAATACATCAAGAAATATTATTAGTAAATAAATGTATCACAACCAGTCATAAACAAATAGTCCCGAATAGTTTTATCTGATTATTAAGATTTTTGCCTAAATGGAATTACACCTTCTTCTCAAATTCCCTATTTAAATAACATAATTTCCTCTTTCCAAAAGTTCACCTATTCTAACCATTCTATTAAAGAGTTAATATTTTCTGCTTCCAATTGCATATCCAGCGATTGCTTAGAAACTCATAACTTCAACAAAATGCTGGTAATAAAACAACAAAGTAACTTAATTTATTGGCATCAGTTCTTAAATGCTACTTATATATACTGTTGAAAATTTAAGTTCCAAACAGGCTTCACTAGAAAGGCTCACCCAGACTCTGCTACACTTTGCTGTGAGGGACAGGTTAGTTTGCTTTTTATTTGTTGTATTACTTTATTGCCTTTTTCTATTTTGAATACTGTGATTTGTTTTATTTACCTTGTGTGTTACTTGTGTGTTACTTGTGTGTTACTTGTGTGTTACTTGTGTGTTACTTGTGTGTTACTTGTGTTTTGCTTTCTGCTTTCAACTGCATATTAAAATTTGAAAAGAGACCACAGCTCTGTCTCTTGTGAGTCAGGCAGAAATGTTTTTTTTCCACCCACCCGGTTACTGTAGTGTTCTTCAACACCACTGTCTTTCTAGTTGCCTTCCCCTTATGTTAATTTGACCATATATCTCATTTCCTCTCTGTTTTTACTGGCTTGTGTGAGTAAGCACAAAATTATTATTTTGTGAAATCTCTCCCCGTCAACTATTTAAATGTATTGGCCATTCTACTGTATTCCATAGTACCTGAATACAAAAGTGACCACCCCCTTTTAATCTATTTTGCTGTTTTAAAAATAGTGACTCTCCACTAAAACTTTTAGACTGGTAAAACTTCAGTTACCTACTTTCACATCTAACTCCTCTAGTGCACACTGCAGTGTTTAGGATAAACCATTTTTTCATCTTACCTTTAAGCATCTCTGTGACTAGCACTTCCTTTAAAACCTGCTGGAAAGTACTAGGAAGTCTTAAACTGATACAAGCACTCAACTGTCCTTGTTAATAAGGAGAAATTAATCGTAGGCACTAAACAGCCTGTAATTGCAAAGTACCTTGCTAAGGTAAGGGAAAACGGCTCTTGTACTTTACAAAAAAAAAAAAAAGCACCAAACGGGCATGTCCAAGGGTCGGCTTCCCGTGATTTCTCCTGTCCACTTGGTGAATCTGGGCATACTGGGGCAATGTAGCAATTGCCTTGTACACAGACAGCCCTCTCCTATCACCCAACACTACAACCTGCGAGAGATGCACTTATATAGCCAAACTGGAAGCAAAGCTCTCTCCACCCAAGATTGTGCTACACAGTCTAGAGGAGAAGGTTAACACCCACACTACACCTCAAGCAACACATAGCCCTTCTAAACCCACACCACCAACACCCACACATAGCACCACTAAACCCCCATAAGTGGAGGCCCTTAACATTAACCTGCCCAAGCAATAAGGACCTCCAAAGCTGAAATGCAAACAAACTCCAATCACAACCAAAGTGTCACATAGCTCACAATACCAGTGTGCCACCCAACAACAGCCCCTAAGGCAAGACAACGTGCCCAATACTTTAGTCATAGGTGATTCTATAGTCAGGCATACTGATGTCCCACTCACCAGGCTGAGCAAGGAGAAAATTACAGTCCACTGCCTGTCTAGTGCCAGGATCCGCCACATAATGCATGCACTCAAGTCACTCCACAACAAGTACAAATATGACTCTGTCATTGTCCATGTTGGAGTGAATGACTTGAGCTGTACCTCCCTGGACTACATGAAAAGAGACATGGAAGAGCTCTCGGATCATGTGGCCCAGACAGGTATGACCCTAGCCCTGAGTAGCATCCTGCCTTCACCCAGAATTATACCACAGTATAAGGACAAAATGATTGACTTCAGCAATTGGCTAAGCTTCTGGTGTCATTCAAAGGGGATCCAGTATCTGTCTGCCTGGGATGACATGATCGACAGACTACGATGCTTTGCCAGAGATGGTCTGCACCTGTCGCCCCTGGGATTCAGGTTACTGGCTAAGCTTTTGCCACCCCTGTAGTGCCTTTTTTTAGGCAAAGTTCAAAAGACAAAACCACCACCGTAACTGGTACAAGCATGCAAAATCTGATGGTAATGCTACTCAATGCTAGAAGTCTAAACCTCAAAATGCAGTCTCTCGAGGCTCTCCTAAAAATGGAGAACATCGATATCTCTGCAGTAACTGAGACCTGGTTCAAAGCTCCAGAGAGCACCCCTACAATATCAGGCTACAGCTCTTACCACACTTTTTGGCCACCAGACCAGGACCGAAACACTAAAGGTGGAGGAGTGTCCATATTCACCAAGGATATTCACAAAACCAGGCTAGTTGCCCATCACAATGCATCTGAAATTCTCCAGGTACAACTAACACTAGGTAAGACTGCAATCCAAATTGTAGCTTGCTACAGATCTCCCACCATGCCCAAAGATTCTCGCTACACCTTTATAAACATACTGGAAAATATTAAGATACAACCAAACCCCCTAATACTGGGTGATTTCAACTACCCTGCCATTAACTGGGAAAACTACTCATGTAGCAACACCTTTGCCCAACGGTTCTTGGAATTCATAAATTCCAATGCCCTTGATCAACTAATCCGTAGTCCCATAGTCCCACCAGGGGCTCCATATCCCAGACCTGGTCATTACCAACATGGGAAATCAATGCTTGACACCTATGGTCACCCCCTCGTTGGTCAGGTCTGACCATAAGCTAATCACCCCTGACATCCACATCCCACCCACCCCCTAGTAAGGAAACATCCATAAAAACTTCTCCAAAGCCAACTTCATGCTACTCAAGTCAGAAGTGACAAACTTCATGACACCCATGCAGATGGGAACTGAAAGTTTGACTGCTGAATCCTACACTAAGGCAATGTACGAGCACATCCACTAGTGCATGAATCTTGCCATCCCCAATAGAACCAGGATGCTGTCCTCCAAAAAAAGGAAGCCAATCCAGTGGTCCCCTGCCATAAACAAACTTTGCAACAAAAGGAAGAAACTGTTGCAGAAAAGAGAAAAATCCCGGGATGCAAAAAACTCCCTTACCAGCCTTAGTAAGAAGCTGAGATCCCTCATAAAATCCTCCAAAGCTAGTTATGAAAATAACATTGCCAAAGCTTCCAAAGACAGCCACAAGGTATTCTATAGCTAAGTCAATAATCTAAATGGCAATGCTCAGATCTGCTCTGAGCTACAACAGAATGGCATTAAATATATTGATCCCAAAGCTATAAATATCCTGGCAGACTGATTCAGTGCAGACTTCACCCCCCTCTCACCCCTTAAAGGGCCCATCTCAATACTGAAAGATTGTCAAATTCCAGTGATAACGCCTACATAGGTAAAGAACGCACTGTCCAAAGCTAAGAATACAGCATCCATGGGACCAGATGACATCCCAGGCTGTGTACTACATGAACTATAAAATGAACTGGCAACTCACCTAAGTGTCATGTTTAATCATAGCCTCATTTCAAGCTTTGTGCCCACTGAGTGGCGCACAGCTACATTTATCCCTCTCCACAAGGGTAGGATCCACCTTGGATCCCAGGAACTACTGCCCCATTAGTCTGATGAGCCTGCTCTACAAGGCCATGGAACGTATTATCATGGAACATATAAGCAAAGACATTGGCAACCTTCAAACACTGGACCCCATGCAGTTTGGGTTCATGAAGGGCCGATCTTGTCTCCTGAACCTGATTGACTTCTTAGGATCAGTCTCCAGAGCTGTGGACAAGGGTAAGGTGGTCCACACAGCCTATCTGGACCACGCCAAGGCCTTTGACACTATCCTCCACTCTGGAATCATAGATAAACTTACAGAGCTGGGCATTAATCCCTACATCACTCGATGGGTTGCCAACTGGCTTACTGACGGAACCCACACTGTAAAAGTAGCCAACTCCAAATCCAGCTCCAGACAAGTAGAGTACCTCAGGGTTCAGTCCTGGGACTGCTGCTGTTTGGCATCTACTTCTCTGAAGTACAGGGCAACACTAAGGGACTCTGGCTAACAACGTTTGCAGATGACTGCAAACTGGGAGCCATTACTGAATCCCCAAATGATGTGGATATTCTACAAAAGGACCTTACAGAAGCAGATGTTTGGTGCCAGAGCCATGGGCTCAAGCTCAGTGCTAAGAAATGTATAGTTATCCCCTTTAGGAAAAAACATATACCCGTGAATTACCACTTAGGTGGCAGTACACTAAACACCGAAAGTGTGATAAGAGACTTGGGGACACAGGTAGACAGTGGTCTCTCCTTCACTAACCACATCGCCACAACAGGAAAACCTATGTGGTACACATCATCACTAAGGGCTTTTCATACAGAAAAAAGGAGGTCATTGCCCCACTGGTACACATCCCTCATTAGACACATTATAGAATACAGTGCCCCATTTGGTATGTCCCTCTTCAAGACATCTGCAACAACTGGAAAGGCCTCAGAAATACCTCACTAAAGGAATCACAGGCCTAAAGCAGATGGCCTATGCTGACCATCTAAAAGAGCTCCACTTATACTCTGTTGCATATCGTCTACTCAGAGGCAATCTTTGCTTAACATACAAGGCTATGTCAACCCCAGAGTTGTTGGACATGCTACACTTAAAGAAATCCCAATCCCTCAAAGACATATGCTCCAGGGACCTAAACCTTGTCATCACAATGAACAAAACATGCTGGAGGGATAGGTTCCTGACCCAGAGACTCACTAGACACTGGAATAGACTGCCCATACATGTCAAGCAGAGCACCTCTTTGGCCCTCTTTAAAAGGAACCTTGATGATTGGATGGGAGATAGGAAATTCACCCTGGGGATCATGTCAGTCGCCCTGCTAGACAGGGGTCCAGGGAAGTAAATACTGTGGGAAGAAATAGCCAGGGAATTGTTATGGCTAGGCTTGTATAGGCCCTAGGGCCGATAGCCTAGTACCAACCTACGAACCTATAATATAACATACGCACAAATGCTCATCTTGCCACAGTATTTTACAGTACCTTTGTGCAAGGTTTAAAGTTTATGTGGTTACCACCACCACTGAGGGTTCCAGACAGCCCTTCCAACAACAGGCTGTAAAATGTAGAGCACATCTTTAGGCACTGGAAAGCATTTTCTTAAGTTATCACTGATTTGTTCTTCACCTGAATTTACTTTGGGTCTTTTCCAGACTGGGTCACAATTGGGCCGTACACCTCTACAAATCGTTAGTCAGAACTTCTGCAGTGACTTACAGTTTCTAACTGAGGAACCAGTGTCCAGATTTGCTTTTGACTAGCAACCTCCTATTTATACATCAGTTAATTGGTAATTGACTTGTTAACTAGCTAATACATTCTGTTACCTGTCTTTTGAGCCAGAATGGGGGGGCCTCAGAAAACCAGTATGCTTTAACTGACTTGCCATTATCTAAGGTATACATCAAATTTACCTCTACCTTAGTCTGCAAAGTTTGACATAAAGCACAGTTACAGACAGTCGTCATACTCGAACACAAGATGTCACAATTAAAGGTATATTCCCTATATTCATCCACATGATGACATGAGGGAGATTACTAGAAACAGCAGTCCTGGATAGTACGTTATAACAAAGGAGAGAATGCTGAAGAACTAGAAGCAAGTTTGAGATTTTCTATTGAGTTCAGCTAGAAAGAGGTTGTGTGAATGTATAAATTAGTGTATTTTTTTTTGCCGTGCGTTGTTATAGAAAACTGAGGATAATTATTTCATTTCTGTGTAATAAACCGAGACAGTTTTATGAGACTAATTTCCTCTGTTTCTTTATTTTATATCACAATATATGTAAGTTGTACTTTTATGATTCCCCTGTAGTTTGTCAAGAGTATGTTTGATAATTGCAAGAGATGGTACAAATTAGCCAGCGTTGAATTCTATTTGTTTTACAGAAAAAGGTAAATGGGGTTTGGGTAGGACTGGGATTGACTGTACTTGTGTTTGGGGATTAAGGTTAAGGTAGCTTTAGTGTGCTTTTGTGCGTGAGTGTATGTAGGGTAGCGTTGTGTGTGCATGTATATACAGAAGTATTCTTGGATTAGGTAAGGGCATTGATTTAGCATGTGTATTCAATTGTATGTGGATTAGAATTGGGTTTGGGGCTAGATCTAGTGTTTTTAGTGAGTGTTGTGTTTGTATGTCTGAGTCTGTCTGTGGTAGTGTTAAGGAAAGTTTTTTTCAAGGGTTAAGGTTGTGGACGGGGCATGATTAGGGTTAATTAACACGTGTTACTAAGGTGGTGCAGGGGGCTTTCTTTTCTATTTTATATTCATGATCTTTTCTACAGAAACACTGTAGTTATAGTATACTTCTGATAAATGAAGTGTAACCCAGCAGTTAAATTGCACCTATCAGTTATATGTATCATATTAGCAGCAGTCCCCTCCGAGAAATATTCAGCAATGTTAAGTCTCTACATTGACGTATATCAGACTCTTAAATAAAAAAAGTTACTGTAGTAATCTTCATTGCAACATATGTTACTTGAACTGAAAGCGACTGCCATGATTTCAAAAGTCCACTGGAAATGCGTGGGTGTTGACAAAATACAGAATGTTTGTTTTTCACATGTTGTACCTTATCACTTCTATTTTAGATGCATTGCAACAATGTTATGCATTTCTTTAACTGAATTTTTAATATATACTGCTTATATAAAGTTCTTGTATCTGTAAATCAGTCTTGCGCCAAGACCGGCATCAAGCAAACCAAAGTAAATGGCATTCCTCCTTCACAGTGATCAACTCAGGAACAAATAGATGGTAGAAAAAGGAAACTGCTCGTACACCAGGACAGTATACTCCAAACGTTTAATGAAAAAACACAAATAATTCCAGGTTAAGCGCTTTCGACTGTATCCCAGTCTTCATCAGAACAATGCAATAAAAAAACTTGTGATATATATACACAAATTGATGGATTAATTAATGAAAAAAATGCCAAAATGTTTAAAGAGACATGATCATTCTCCATAAGAATCTGTCCTATTCAAATATTTATGAGACAAAACACTAATGTTGAAATACATTATATACATACAATTATATGTATAGATGAATGCCAATAATGTAGAAAATACTAACTGTTCTATTATTAATAATGCACAATACTGTTGTAATTACATCTAAATATACTGCTTGAAACATGGTGAAATATTGAATAATAAAATAATTTAATGAATTGTATTAATAAAACATTCTAGGTCCATGTCATGTGCCACCTATCTATTATTTGATAAAAAAGTGTATTTAAAAACTATAAAAAATATATATATATATGAACTATTAAAACAACTCTGAGCTGTAAAGAGGGTTGCCCTGTTTGCTATTCTAAAGCTAGAAAGGGTTTGATGCTGATAAAATCATTGAGACCGGGTGGTCTTGTGGAATCTGTAAGGATCTGCCATTTACTCTCACACAAAGACAATTTCATTTTCCAATCACCTCCAAAAGGAACAATCGCCACCTGTTCAATAATAGAGAATAGGAAGCAATGATCATTTCCCTTCTCCAGTATATGCCTGTATAATGCATTTTTGGAATCTTGTTTTCCTATTTTATAGAGGTGTTCATAAATGCGTCGATTTAACTGTCTCTCTGTTTTGCCTATATAGTGTGCGTTGCATTTGGTACAGACCGCCAGGTATACAACCTGCTTTGTTTTGCAGTTACCTTTCCTACAAGTAATAGTGGTGTGGCATATGTCATCCAATTTGATGGTACTATTCAAATTGATGTATTTGCATTGTTTACAGTTGCCACATCTCACTGTGCCTTTACCAGTCTCATGTGTTGACTTGTTATTGTCACCTCTTTCCAAAAGCCTTTTCATATTTGGAGCGGTCCTATAAACAAACCTAGGTTTCGCACCCAGTATATCTTCCATACCCATGACCATAAGTGTCCTCCAATATCTTTCTAAGATGTCCTTTATGATGTACGTGTTTGGCGTGTACATAAGTATGCATACCCTACCTCGTGGTTCAATATGTACCTCTTCCTGCTTGTCAAGTTTGTACGAACCTAATAGGGGTTTGTATATATTACCCCATCCATTCTGTACATAACTGATTGTCTCCTTAACCATTTGTTCTGGATATGCTCTACTCATAAACATTTCCTTAATAGTGTTTAGTTCCTTATCCAAAATCTGTTTATTCGATGACATTCTAGCTGCGCGGATAGTTTGTCCTTTGATCACATTTTTAAAAATATAAGGGGGATGGTTGCTACTATAATGAACGTAGTCATTAGAAAAAGTGGGTTTTCTATATATACTAGAAGTAAACCCCCGAGTGTCATGACTTAACAGAACATCCAGAAAGGCAATCTCTTTGTAACTGTATTGATGAGTAAATTTTAAAAAATCAACAGTGTTATATAAATATGTCATGAATTCATGTAATCTGTCCACAGACGACTTCCACAAAATAAAAATGTCGTCAAGGTACCTGACATATAAACCAATGTCTTGGAAAAATACACTCTTAAACACATGTTGGGATTCCCACTCTGCCATGACCAAGTTCGCGAATATGGGAGCACAAGCTGCTCCCATCGCCACTCCCTTGGTCTGCCTAAAAAATTCCCCTTGAAAGGAAATAAAGTTGTAATCCAACACAAGTGACATCATGTCACATATTAAACTGACTTTCTCCCATGAGAACTCTGTATAATGTATTAAACTTCTTTCGAAGTATTCCAATCCCTCTACCTTAGGGATACTGGAAAAAAGGTCGATGACCTCCACTGTCAAAAAGATCAGGTTGGTGTTCCAAATGTCATTGGTAAGTATACCTAAAAACCTCCAAGAATCCTTGATAATATGGGGTATGTTGTCATATACGTTCTTAAGCCATCTGTCGATCAATTTCCCTATGTTAAAGGTTTTTGACCTGGATCCTGACACAATTGGTCGAAAAGGGGGCTGTTCAATAGATTTATGTATCTTGGGGATACCCACCATCTTTGCTAACACCGGATGGTCAACTTTCACAAATGAATAGGTATCATTAGATATCCTATTGTCTATGAGATATTCTTCAATAATAAGGTCAATCCGTTTGTGACCAATGTTGACTTGATTTAATGAGATACTCTCATAATTCCCTGAATTGTGTAGAATGTTGTAGATCTCTTGATTATATGAATCAATAGGGTATATCACGACTCCCCCTCCTTTATCTGGTTTCATTACCCTAATATCCCTGTTCTTCATGATGTCTAATAAACTTTTTCTTTCCATACATGTTAAATTATCTGGTACGTGGTCCCCTGGATTACGCATCCTATTATATGTCCAATAAATGTCATTACACACTAGTTGTTCAAAATTTTGTACATGAGGGTTGGAATTCGGTATATATGTGCTTTTTTTAATAAGGTCAGTGCCTGCTATCCCTTTGATCCCAGTACTGGGATCCTTATTTTTGTCAAATTGTAAAGCCAAATTAAGCTTCCTACAATATTTTTTAACCTCCTTGATACTGTCAAGTATACTCCAACCTCTCATGGGTATAAATTTCATACCTTTCCCTAACAATTTAGAACAGGTGTGATCTATCTCAATATTGGTGTAGTTATAAACCTTAAAACCATCATAAGTTGTAATTGTTGGTTTGTAGTGCTGACTTTTTCATTGGTCAAATTCAAATCATCTGTAACCATCCCTAAAAAATTATTTGCCTCAGTCATTGCAGATATATTCCCAGTCGTCCAGCAGGGATTGCCATTTTGGATGGTGTCGGTCTGTCCTAGGTCCTGTGCCATTGTTTTTGGACCTTCCAAGCAGGGAAAAATCTTCCCCCCTGAAAATTTTCTTCCCTAAAAGAATGCTTAGGTTCCTTTCTTCTGGGGGAGTATTTAATGTGAGCTTCTGTCCCTCTATTACTAGGCCATACATAAGCCGTGTTGTTTTTATATGCCTCCAAATCCCGCTGCATTTTCCTATTTTTTTCTATCTACAATATTGTGCACATTATTATCTGCAAATGTGTACTGCCTCAAGTACAAATCTTTGTAACACTCATATTCATTATGGTGGGTAATGATATGATTCATGTGTTCTAATTCTTCTGATAATATACTTAACTTTACATCCTGATGTTTAATGAGAAGCTTCATAAACTCAACTCCAAATCCATCAAATAACACATTAAAGTCATTCATAACCCCAGATGTGTAACTTACCCCTAAAGGTAGTTTAAAAAACCTAAGGCCTTTCGGCACTATATTCGACTTAAGACACTTAGATAGGTAACTACTATCAATTTTAGTGTTCTTAAAAATAGTTAGTTTTTTACCATAATCCAATATATACTCCTTCAGAGATACATGACTACATTCAAAATTAGAAGTTTTGCCATTAATGTGTCTCATATCAGATTCGAAATAATCTGTATTGTCTCTTAAAAATTGCTCAAATAACATATCACCATTACTTGTATTGTCCTTAAGATGATTTCTATTGACATTATGTACAAAAACAGTTTTATCACTACTAGCGTTATGCAAAAAAACAGTTTTTTTCACTACATAGCACTCTAGTGGGGCTCGTGGTGGTTTGTTCCAAATTTGGAATGAAAGTACCTGTTTTATCTGGAGCATACTTGCTTCTACTGTTTGGATCCCTTGTGGCTTTTGGGCGAGCCCCACCATAATGCTTATCCATACGCTTTTTACAAAGGCTGTAATCAAAGGTGAAATCATGTTCAAAGCCTTCTTGCCATTCGCTCAACAAATTGTCGTCCTCAGTATGTGCCAAATCCAAGGCCCTCGTATTGTCCGCTCTGTATCCCTCCGATACAGTTTCGTTATTGTGCTGACAGAGTAGATGACCAAAGACACCATCCGTGTCTTGTAGGGCTTTGGGAAAGCCACAGTCCGGTGTACTTACATTACCACATCCCTGTGGTTTAGTTCTAAAGTTGAGCGCCTGCGCATTGGTTCCCTTATGTACGTAGTTGACGTCAACCTCCTCATCAGAGTGTACGGAAAACAAATGTGCTCTAACGATCTCCGTTGATGCTCGTGAATTAATTTCTTCCTTGTTGGCAGTATTGTTGTTCAAAACCAGTTCACTAATGAGAGTCAATAATTTATGTACCTCCCCTTGCAGAGCAGTGAGATCAGCTCTCAGTTCTATAATACCGTCCTTCGACAATGAAGCAGGTGTTTCCATGTTTTCAGCCATCCTTAATAGACCCACTACGAATACAGGCAGCAACAACTCAGGAACAAATAGATGGTAGAAAAAGGAAACTGCTCGTACACCAGGACAGTATACTCCAAACGTTTAATGAAAAAACACAAATAATTCCAGGTTAAGCGCTTTCGACTGTATCCCAGTCTTCATCAGAACAATGCAATAAAAAAACTTGTGATATATATACACAAATTGATGGATTAATTAATGAAAAAAATGCCAAAATGTTTAAAGAGACATGATCATTCTCCATAAGAATCTGTCCTATTCAAATATTTATGAGACAAAACACTAATGTTGAAATACATTATATACATACAATTATATGTATAGATGAATGCCAATAATGTAGAAAATACTAACTGTTCTATTATTAATAATGCACAATACTGTTGTAATTACATCTAAATATACTGCTTGAAACATGGTGAAATATTGAATAATAAAATAATTTAATGAATTGTATTAATAAAACATTCTAGGTCCATGTCATGTGCCACCTATCTATTATTTGATAAAAAAGTGTATTTAAAAACATATATATGAACTATTAAAACAACTCTGAGCTGTAAAGAGGGTTGCCCTGTTTGTTATTCTAAAGCTAGAAAGGGTTTGATGCTGATAAAATCATTGAGACCGGGTGGTCTTGTGGAATCTGTAAGGATCTGCCATTTACTCTCACACAAAGACAATTTCATTTTCCAATCACCTCCAAAAGGAACAATCGCCACCTGTTCAATAATAGAGAATAGGAAGCAATGATCATTTCCCTTCTCCAGTATATGCCTGTATAATGCATTTTTGGAATCTTGTTTTCCTATTTTATAGAGGTGTTCATAAATGGGGGTTTACTTCTAGTATATATAGAAAACCCACTTTTTCTAATGACTACGTTCATTATAGTAGCAACCATCCCCCTTATATTTTTAAAAATGTGATCAAAGGACAAACTATCCGCGCAGCTAGAATGTCATCGAATAAACAGATTTTGGATAAGGAACTAAACACTATTAAGGAAATGTTTATAAGTAGAGCATATCCAGAACAAATGGTTAAGGAGACAATCAGTTATGTACAGAATGGATGGGGTAATATATACAAACCCCTATTAGGTTCGTACAAACTTGACAAGCAGGAAGAGGTACATATTGAACCACGAGGTAGGGTATGCATACTTATGTACACGCCAAACATGTACATCATAAAGGACATCTTAGAAAGATATTGGAGGACACTTATGGTCATGGGTATGGAAGATATACTGGGTGCGAAACCTAGGTTTGTTTATAGGACCGCTCCAAATATGAAAAGGCTTTTGGAAAGAGGTGACAATAACAAGTCAACACATGAGACTGGTAAAGGCACAGTGAGATGTGGCAACTGTAAACAATGCAAATACATCAATTTGAATAGTACCATCAAATTGGATGAC
This sequence comes from Protopterus annectens, assembly GCF_019279795.1. NCBI lineage: Eukaryota > Metazoa > Chordata > Ceratodontiformes > Protopteridae > Protopterus > Protopterus annectens. Next base: position 1,265,844,340 of record NC_056728.1, read on the forward strand.
ATATGCCACACCACTATTACTTGTAGGAAAGGTAACTGCAAAACAAAGCAGGTTGTATACCTGGCGGTCTGTACCAAATGCAACGCACACTATATAGGCAAAACAGAGAGACAGTTAAATCGACGCATTTATGAACACCTCTATAAAATAGGAAAACAAGATTCCAAAAATGCATTATACAGGCATGTACTGGAGAAGGGAAATGATCATTGCTTCCTATTCTCTATTATTGAACAGGTGGAGATTGTTCCTTTTGGAGGTGATTGGAAAATGAAATTGTCTTTGTGTGAGAGTAAATGGCAGATCCTTACAGATTCCACAAGACCACCCGGTCTCAATGATTTTATCAGCATCAAACCCTTTCTAGCTTTAGAATAATAAACAGGGCAATCCTCTTTACAGCTCAGAGATGTTTTAATAGTTCATATATATGTTTTTAAATACACTTTTTAATCAAATAATAGATAGGTGGCACATGACATGGACCTATAATGTTTTATTAATACAATTTATTAAATTATTTTATTATTCAACTTCACTATGTTTCAAGCAGTATATTTAGATGTAATTACAACAGTATCGTGCATTATTGATAATAGAATAGTTAGTATTTTCTACATTATTGGCATTCATCTATACATATTATTGTATGTATGTAATGTATTTCAACATTAGTGTTTTGTCTCACAAACAATTGAATAGGACAGATTTTATATGGAGAATGATCATGTCTCTTTAAATATTTTGGCGTTTTTTTCATTAATTAATCCATCATTTTATTAACAATTTGTGTATATATATCACAAGTTTTTTTATTATTGTATTGCTCTGATGAAGACTGGGATACAGTCGAAAGCGCTTAACCTGGAATCATTTGTGTTTTTTCATTAAACGTTTGGAGTATACTGTCCTGGTGTACGAGCAGTTTCCTTTTTCTACCATCTATTTGTTCCTGAGTTGTTGCTGCCTGTATTCGTAGTGGGTCTATTAAGGATGGCTGAAAACATGGAAACACCTGCTTCATTGTCGAAGGACGGTATTATAGAACTGAGAGCTGATCTCACTGCTCTGCAAGGAGAGGTACATAAATTATTTACTCTCATTAGTGAACTGGTTTCGAACAACAATAATACTGCCAACAAGGAAGAAATTAATTCACGAGCATCAATGGAGATCGTTAGAGCACATTTGGTTTCCGTACACTCTGATGAGGAGGTTGACGTCAACTACGTACATAAGGGAACCAATGCGCAGGCGCGCAACTTTAGAACTAAACCACAGGGATGTGGTAATGTAAGTACACCGGACTGTGGCTTTCCCAAAGCCCTACAAGACACGGATGGTGTCTTTGGTCATCTACTCGGTCAGCACAATAACGAAACTGTATCGGAGGGATACAGAGCGGACAATACGAGGGCCTTGGATTTGGCACATACTGAGGACGACAATTTGTTGAGCGAACGGCAAGAAGGATTTGAACATGATTTCACCTTTGATTACAGCCTTTGTAAAAAGCGTATGGATAAGCATTATGGTGGGGCTCGCCCTAAAGCTATAAGGGATCCAAATAGTAGAAGCAAGTACGCTCCGGATAAAACAGGTACTTTTATACCAAATTTGGAGGAAACCACCACGAGCCCCACTAGAGTGCTATGTAGTGAAAAAACTGTTTTTGTGCATAACGCTAGTAGTGACAAAACTGTTTTTGTACATAATGTTAATAGAAACCACCTTAAGGACAATACAAGTAATGGTGATATGTTATTTGAGCAATTTTTAAGAGACAATACAGATTATTTCGAATCTGATATGAGACACATTAATGGCAAAACTTCTAATTTTGAATGTAGTCATGTATCTCTGAAGGAGTATATATTGGATTATGGTAAAAAACTAACTATTTTTAAGAACACTAAAATTGATAGTAGTTACCTATCTAAGTGTCTTAAGTCGAATATAGTGCCGAAAGGCCTTAGGTTTTTTAAACTACCTTTAGGGGTAAGTTACACATCTGGGGTTATGAATGACTTTAATGAGTTATTTGATGGATTTGGAGTTGAGTTTATGAAGCTTCTCATTAAACATCAGGATGTAAAGTTAAGTATATTATCAGAAGAATTAGAACACATGAATCATATCATTACCCACCATAATGAATATGAGTGTTACAAAGATTTGTACTTGAGGCAGTACACATTTGCAGATAATAATGTGCACAATATTGTAGATAGAAAAAATAGGAAAATGCAGCGGGATTTGGAGGCATATAAAAACAACACGGCTTATGTATGGCCTAGTAATAGAGAGACAGAAGCTCACATTAAATACCCCCCCAGAAGAAAGGAACCTAAGCATTCTTTTAGGGAAGAAAATTTTCAGGGGGGAAGATTTTTCCCTGCTTGGAAGGTCCAAAAACAATGGCACAGGACCTAGGACAGACCGACATCATCCAAAATGGCAACCCCTGCTGGACGACTAGGAATATATCTGCAATGACTGAGGCAAATAATTTTTTAGGGATGGTTACAGATGATTTGAATTTGACCAATGAAAAAGTCAGCACTACAAAACCAACGATTACAACTTATGATGGTTTTAAGGTTTATAACTACACCAATATTGAGATAGATCACACCTGTTCTAAATTGTTAGGGAAAGGTATGAAATTTATACCCATGAGAGGTTGGAGTATACTTGACAGTATCAAGGAGGTTAAAAAATATTGTAGGAAGCTTAATTTGGCTTTACAATTTGACAAAAATAAGGATCCCAGTACTGGGATCAAAGGGATAGCAGGCACTGACCTTATTAAAAAAAGCACATATATACCGAATTCCAACCCTCATGTACAAAATTTTGAACAACTAGTGTGTAATGACATTTATTGGACATATAATAGGATGCATAATCCAGGGGACCACGTACCAGATAATTTAACATGTATGGAAAGAAAAGTTTATTAGACATCATGAAGAACAGGGATATTAGGGTAATGAAACCAGATAAAGGAGGGGGAGTCGTGATATACCCTATTGATTCATATAATCAAGAGATCTACAACATTCTACACAATTCAGGGAATTATGAGAGTATCTCATTAAATCAAGTCAACATTGGTCACAAACGGATTGACCTTATTATTGAAGAATATCTCATAGACAATAGGATATCTAATGATACCTATTCATTTGTGAAAGTTGACCATCCGGTGTTAGCAAAGATGGTGGGTATCCCCAAGATACATAAATCTATTGAACAGCCCCCTTTTCGACCAATTGTGTCAGGATCCAGGTCAAAAACCTTTAACATAGGGAAATTGATCGACAGATGGCTTAAGAACGTATATGACAACATACCCCATATTATCAAGGATTCTTGGAGGTTTTTAGGTATACTTACCAATGACATTTGGAACACCAACCTGATCTTTTTGACAGTGGATGTAATCGACCTTTTTTCCAGTATCCCTAAGGTAGAGGGATTAGAATACTTCGAAAGAAGTTTAATACATTATACAGAGTTCTCATGGGAGAAAGTCAGTTTAATATGTGACATGATGTCACTTGTGTTGGATTACAACTTTATTTCCTTTCAAGGAGAATTTTTCAGGCAGACCAAGGGAGTGGCGATGGGAGCAGCTTGTACCCCCATATTCGCGAACTTGGTCATGGCTGAGTGGGAATCCCAACATGTGTTTAAGAGTGTATTTTTCCAAGACATTGGTTTATATGTTAGGTACCTTGACGACATTTTTATTTTGTGGAAGTCGTCTGTGGACAGATTACATGAATTTATGACATATTTAAATAACACTGTTGATTTTTTAAAATTTACGCATCAATACAGTTACAAAGAGATTGCCTTTTTGGATGTTTTGTTAAGTCATGACACTCGGGGGTTTACTTCTAGAATATACAGAAAACCCACTTTTTCTAATGACTACGTTCATTATAGTAGCAACCATCCCCCTTATATATTTAAAAATGTGATCAAAGGACAAACTATCCGCGCAGCAAGAATGTCATCGAATAAACAGATTTTGGATAAGGAACTAAACACTATTAAGGAAATGTTTATGAGTAGAGCATATCCAGAAAAAATGGTTAAGGAGGCAATCAGTTATGTACAGAAAGGATGGGGTAATATATACAAACAAATTAGGTTCGTACAAATTTGATAAGCAGGAAGAGGTACATATTGAACCACGAGGTAGGGTATGCATACTTATGTACACGCCAAACACCTACATCATAAAGGACATCTTAGAAAGATATTGGAGGACACTTATGGTCATGGGTATGGAAGATATACTGGGTGCGAAACCTAGGTTTGTTTATAGGACTGCTCCAAATATGAAAAGGCTTTTGGAAAGAGGTGACAATAACAAGTCAACACATGAGACTGGTAAAGGCACAGTGAGATGTGGCAACTGTAAACAATGCAAATACATCAATTTGAATAGCACCATCAAATTGGATGACATATGCCACGCCACTATTACTTGTAGGAAAGGTAACTGCAAAACAAAGCAGGTTGTATACCTGGCGGTCTGTACCAAATGCAACGCACACTATACAGGTAAAACAGAGAGACAGTTAAATCGACACATTTATGAACACCTCTATAAAATAGGAAAACAAGATTCCAAAAATGCATTATACAGGCATATATTGGAGAAGGGAAATGATCATTGCTTCCTATTCTCTATTATTGAACAGGTGGAGATTGTTCCTTTTGGAGGTGATTGGAAAATGAAATTGTCTTTGTGTGAGAGTAAATGGCAGATCCTTACAGATTCCACAAGACCACCCGGTCTCAATGATTTTATCAGCATCAAACCCTTTCTAGCTTTAGAATAACAAACAGGGCAACCCTCTTTACAGCTCAGAGTTGTTTTAATAGTTCATATATATATATTTTTTATAGTTTTTAAATACACTTTTTTATCAAATAGATAGGTGGCACATGACATGGACCTAGAATGTTTTATTAATACAATTCATTAAATTATTTTATTATTCAATATTTCACCATGTTTCAAGCAGTATATTTAGATGTAATTACAACAGTATTGTGCATTATTAATAATAGAACAGTTAGTATTTTCTACATTATTGGCATTCATCTATACATATAATTGTATGTATATAATGTATTTCAACATTAGTGTTTTGTCTCATAAATATTTGAATAGGACAGATTCTTATGGAGAATGATCATGTCTCTTTAAACATTTTGGCGTTTTTTTCATTAATTAATCCATCAATTTGTGTATATATATCACAAGTTTTTTTATTGCATTGTTCTGATGAAGACTGGGATACAGTTGAAAGCGCTTAACCTGGAATTATTTGTGTTTTTTCATTAAACGTTTGGAGTATACTGTCCTGGTGTACGAGCAGTTTCCTTTTTCTACCATCTATTTGTTCCTTCACAGTGATGTTTTAACAGCCATGGTCTTCAACTGTCTGTCATTTTGTCTCATATTTTTGGCCTTTTGCTTGCAAGATTTGTGATTTTCTGGTAAATTGTTGAGGACTTGTTGTCTTTTGGCTTTTCCCGGTTAGGGGTCGCCACAGCGGAACTCCTGTCCGCTAACAATTGGCAGTAGATTTTCGCGAACGCCGAGGTGCCAGCTCGACGTCCAAACTTCAACTAAGGCACGTCCATTTACGCATGTCTTTCGAACACCACCCAACTGCGGGGAGGACATGCAGACTCCACACAGAAGGCACTTCCTGCACTCCAGCCGATAATCGAACGGGCGAACCTCTTGCTATGAGGCAACAATGCTACCGCTGCACCACCGTGGCATATTAAACCGTCGAGGACTAAAATCACAAAATAATGATAAAACTTCATGTCCTTCAGAGAATGCATGCTAATCCAAAACCTATTACAGCAATTTTCTAGGTATATAACAGCAATATTTAAAAATCTGTCATTGATTTTGGGTGCATTCCTCTAATTATTTTTGGCATTTTTCTCCCGATTCTTACACTAAGACGTATGCAGAGAGGTATGGTCCTAGCCCAGAAGTAATGAAGTAGCCAGTGACAGGTACACAACATTTTCTTTATTAAAAATGCCCCACAGAATTGCAGTATTGATTATGCTAATACTCCTTAAAAAAGGTAAAAAAAATGCTCATTAGTTACTAGCCATAAGTACTGTCCGAGTAGACTTCTTTTATGAGGCTTAGCCTTAGTTTGATGCCAGTAAGTAATTTATTAAGCGTTTATATTGTTGTTGAGGGCATAAAGTCAAAAATGTTCTCATTTAAGCCATTTAAATATACACATACAAACACAAACATTTAAATGATTTGAATGAATGTAAGCCAGCATTGCAACAGTGCCGAACTGAGTCTTTGAACCTTGTAAAATAATGAGCTGTTGGGAAACACTGGGAAAGAACTTACAAAGATGATTTTTCATGCGTTTACCCCCACAACAATTACATTTTTCAAATACCAGTGCAGGAGAGGAATGATCATTGTTTAATACTAAAATGTTGAATCCATAGCTTATCTAAACAGTCCTATTTTGGTTTGTGATTTACTGTGGAGTTGCCTGGTAAGAGAAGTTTTACTTGAATTTGTATTTTATTTCTTACCACTGTTTTGCACTGTTTATAGGAAAGAAGGGATAGATTGTAGACAATAAGATTTACTTTGATTTTTATTGTGTTATTTTACCTTTAATTTTCACTTTTGTCATTAGAAAGCGATGGGTCTTAGACGGGCAAAACTCTAGGCATCCTAAGGGATCTAGTCAGCTGTAAAGTCACACAGATTACAGAGAGGACAATCCAGAGCTTATCTAAGCAGTTGTGTCTAGGTTTGTGATTTGATTTTTACTGTTAAAAACAGAGCTTGTACGGCTGGAGCAACAACTTTACTGTCCTGACTTTAGTATTTAGTTGTACATTGTTTACTTGATTTTTCTCATAACAGTTGATTTAAGTTCTCTCTGAATTCTTTGGTAACTGATTTTGATTATTCTTTTCCTTTATAAATTTGTATTCATTTGAAACTGAATATGGACTCCTTAAATTAATATGCTGTTAATGATTTGATAGAGCAGAAATATCTTGTACAGTATAATAAATGCTTTGCATATTTAAAGGTAATACCAGATAACACGAGTGATCTGTGTTCCTCGTGTAAAATGGATGATTTGCTTACTATTATTATTAGTAAATCTAAACTTACTGATGATGATTGCACTTGTGCAGTTGGCACGGCTTGGAACTGTTACATATATTAATGACTGGACTAGTGAGATGAATAATGTTAGACAAAGAGCAAGTAGACCGCATTTAGAAAAGGTGTGTCTGTAAAGATCACTCAACTCCTATAAAGCAAGATGATGCCCCTGACAACTTCAGAATTCAGGATACAAGTATTCAGCAATCTGAGGATAAAAAAGGAAGAAAAGAGGCAGTTCACATCAAATAAATAGAAAATAAATTGATAAATGTCTGTAAAATAAAGAGAATACATACTAAAAAAGGACACTGCTTTGTTATGTAACACACAGGTTACAGAGAATGGCAGCTTTTTTCTATTAGAAAACCTTCAGTCTACAGAAAAAGACAGCATGACACAATGCCCCATATACTACTCCTAAGCTGTTACAATTGTACTTCCCTTTAATATTCAGCTGGTAGCCATTAATATCGAAGAGATCCCTAGTATTCATATAGAGGCAAAAATTACAACACCCACATTTGGACATCTGCCAAAGCTTCTTGTCTTTAAAATTGTGTGGGCAAAGTGGCCACTCCATAAAGTTCTTCATGTTATTACCCTCTTATATACAACCACTGGCTTAGAACCTGTTTTGTTCCTTACCACATGGTCGTCCATAAGCACATACCAATTTTTAAAAATAACACCCCTCACCTGTTTTGAAGTCCACAGTAAATCTTGTAATAAAGGCCAACCTAAAATTAACGTCAGCATTTTGTTGTACAGACAAATTACTTTCATGGACCACATTAGTATGCTCAGTAAAATTGTGAAAATCAGCTTCCAAGCTCATTAAAATAGGAACACAGACCTCCCTCCACCGCTTATCACTTCCATTTTAATCTTCCTCACAATTTCTTTAGGATAGTCTCTTAAGAAACATCGATTTCAGTAAGGCACATTCATTAATAAAATTATCAAATAATGTTACCATCCCGGCCCAGCCCTGACGAATTGTCCTTTGACAACTGTTTTATTCTGGGACAAAGGGTGTGAACTATCAAAATGCAAGGATGATTTAGAATATGTGGGCTTCCTGTAAATGGTAGAAACATATCTACCATTACCCACATCTTTTACCAAATTTACATCCAAATAACTAATACATTCCTCATTTAACACATGTAAATTTCAAAAAACTATGTAGTATTATTAATGTATTCCAGCAATAATTCAACATCCCTCTTCCCACCCTTCCAAATGATGAAGAAATCATCCAGGTAATCTCAAATACAATACCCAATTTTGGGAAAGAGCATGTTCAAACAAAAACCTACATTCCCATTCACACATAACAATATTAGCATATAGGGGGCCACATGCCTTTAGAAACACCAGAACAGTCACTGGAACTTCCTGGCTTGTCAACAACACTGGTTTCCACCTTAGAACAGGTGGAGTCAGAATTTTCAACAGAGGCCGTGAGTACTGTAAATACACATACATTTTTTAACATGCCAAATATTATAGTGAATAATACTGGGGATTTTAATTACAGTTCTCATGCCTTTAACTCATATGTGGCTAACTTGTTTGCAAAGGGGTTTACGTTTGTACCAGGAGCAAGAATGGACATTGCTAATGTTCTGTTAGACTTAAAATCATGTTGAATAACAATTGTGAACATGGCAGAAATGAATTTTGGGTGCCTAGTGTTTGTAATCCTCCATTACATCCCACCCTTTTGCCGTTTGAAAAATATGTGAAGTTGATTTAAGGTATGTGACAACAGATAGAACAAATGTAGTTAGCAATTTAAGTTATGAAGAAGGGGAATTGCTTAGGGACCTGCGGCAAATGAAAATACGGATTATGTAGCCTGATAAGGGTGGAGGGTTGTAATTATGGACTTGCAACAGTATGTTAATAGGATGTATTCTATTCCTTTTAGTGATGCTTATAACCAACTTTCCTTAAATGAACTTAATATTGCATATGTTAGGATCTCAACACAATTAAGTGATATGCTTTTGGAATCCCGTATTTCTTTATCTGATTTTAAATGCTTCAAAGTGAACTCTCCAGTTATACTGACCTATGTTTGGTTTGCCCAAACTACATGACCTAATTCACCCCCCCCCCCCATGTGTTCCATAGTAGACTCTCGCAATTCTATTACTTCTACCTTTGCGAAATTCTTAGATATAAAATTAAAGGACCTCTTGAAAAATTAACACCATTTATACATCGACTCATGGGAATTTCTTGGCAAATGTAACTCAGTAGAGTTTGATTTCAACATGTTTCTTTTTAACAATTGATGGCAAGGATCTGTTTTCATCTATACCCCATGATGTGGGTTTGAATTGGTTTGAAGAATATTTGTTTAGGAAGGGCTTATTATAAAATAACATCAGTTTATATGTAAAAGTGATGGAATTAGTATTGACTAACAATTGCATCTTTTTTGATGAACAAATATTTCTACAACAAAGAGGTACAGCAATGGAGGCAGCATGTGGGCCCCTATACTCTAATATTGTGTGTGAATGGGAACGTAGGTTTTTGCTGGTCCTGCTCTTTTCCAGAATTGTGTATTGTATTTGAGATACCCGGATCATCATTTGGAAGGGTGGGATAGTATTGTGTTACATTTGGTATTGCTAGTCTACAGATTCTCACCTAGATTTTTTTCCTCATACAGGTTTATCTTGTCTTTCTTTCTTCTAAAGTTTCAAAATTTATACTTAGTTTAGCAGTTACAAGTCCAAATTAAAATTCAAATACAAACTCAAATGAAATGGTCCACTAGTATCTGTGGTTATTTTGCAGTTACTGGTGGTGGAGTGTGTTTATTATCATTTACTATGTTACCTTGGCCCACCATTGCCAAGCTTTAAAACACAAAACCTTTAACATTCTACATATACAACAAACATAAGACAAAAATCAGTAACCATAAAATGTAGTACTCAGTGTTTATGACAAATGCTTTCGCCTATTAGCTTCTTCAGGGAGGAAGGTGATTAAGGAGGTTGAAAATTAAAATTACTGATTTATAAGCTTTTAGTATTAATTTCAGCAACTCTTTTAAGACGTAATTGTGTTAGGTATGGGTACCCTGGTCCTAATTAGCGTTTCTAATGTTGTAAAATTAAGAATTTGTGAGTTGAAACTGTTTAAAATGCTAAAGTAAGACTGCCCAGCTGGAGACAACCCAACCTCCCACCTGACAGGTACTGCACTAAAATCCTTGTTAGGGCTACAAAGGTCCTCCTCAGGACCAAACATACCACAAAGGTTCTTCTCAGAACCAAACAGTCCTCCTTAGGACTACAAAGGTCCTTCACAAGACTAACCCACCACCATAAAGGTTGTTCTCAGAACCACAACAGTCCTCCTCAGGACCACATCTCCACACCACAAAGGCCCTTATAAGAGCCAAAACAGTCTTCCTCAAGACTACAAAGGCCCTTTTAAGAGCCACAATAGCTTTATTTTAATGAGTTTGGAAGCTGATGATATTCACAGTTTTACTGAGCATATTAATGTGGTCTATGAAAGTAATTTGACTGTACAACAAAATGCTAATGTTAATTTTAGGTTGGCCTTTATTACAGGATTTACTGTGCACTTCAAACAGGTGAGGGATGTTATTTTTAAAAATTGGTCTGTGCTTATGGACCGACCGTGTGGTAAGAACAAAATAGGTTCTAAGCCAGTGGTTTATATGAGGGGGATAACCTGAAGAATCTTAATGAGAGGCCACTTTGCCCACACAATTTTAAAGACCAGAAGCTTTGGCAGATGTCCAAATGTGGGTGTTGTCATTTTTGGCCCAATATCAGTACTGGGGAACTCTTTGTTATTAATAGCTACCAGTTGAATATTAAAGTGAAGTGCAATTGTAACAGCTTAGGAGTAGTATATGGGGCATTGTGTCAGTGCTGCCCAGTATTTTATGTTGGAAAGACTGAGCGCAAATTAAAAAATCGTATTTATGAACACATTTATGAGAAGAAAAAAAACAACCAGTGCCCTGTTTCAGCACTTACTGGATTTCCCAGAGCGTCAATTTAAGTTTGTGGTAATTGAACAAGTTAAACCTAACAATAGGGGTGGACCATGGCAACTTTTTCTTGAGCAAAGGGAGTTGTACTGGATTTTACATTTGAGAGCAGTAGGTTGACCTGGGTTGAATGAGATGGCATCCATTGGATGTATTTTAAAATTGAAAGCAGAACGTACATAAATTCAACAGTTATTGTTATTTACTTTCTTTTTTCTATTTGAGTTGTTTATAATAAGGTTTTTATGTATGTTACTATATGTATTTTAGAGTAATTGTGTGTGTATCTTTAAATGTGCAATGAGATGCTGATGTCATCTGGCATCATGGGTATTTAAAGTTCATTTGAGTTTATACTTTTATCTGATGAAGTCTTGTCATTGTCTGAGATGAAAGCGCTAAGAATAAATTTGGGGGAACGAGTCCTTGCTACTGTGTGACTTTTTTTCTGTTACACAAGGTACCATGCCGTGATAAAACAGTTTCTGAACCTTGAATGTTACACGAATGTTACATGAGCCAAATTTCAGACAGTGCTATATTGTTGGAAGGTAAAGTGTGATCCATCTTTTGGCAAGAAGAATCTTTTGGAACAGCTTGCATCATATAATTTTAAGGCTCTGAAAGCTTGGCAAGTGTTAGTTAACAAAAAACAAAAAAGGTGTTGGTGCATGATCCTAGGTTAGAATACCTGGATTTATTTCCGGCAGGTGCTATAGGTGGATTATGAAAAGTAGATAGTCTGCTGTTGCATACTTTGGCATTCAGACATTGTCAGTATGTGCTACATTGCATGAGTGCTGGTGATTGCAGTGTATGCATGCATTAAAAGGGTTAATACATATGTTAGATTTGTAGCATGGCATTTTTATGACCATTTTGCAGTAGTTTCTTATTTATTATTCAAGTAATAGGAGTGGCCTGAGAGATTAATTAGCGTGGCTCATCTGTATACCTAGTTGGTCTAGAGGCCTTACAATTTTCAGTTCATATTAGGGGTCACAGGACATGTCTGAATCCCAAAACGCCAGGCCATTGGCAAGCAGTGTTATGATGATTTACCTTGAGGGATAAATAGGTCGCAATGAGACAGATGGTTTGTAAGTCAGTGATGAGACGAGGAGGAGGTGTTTTTCAGCACTTCATCCTCACCTGCATGGGGAAATAGCTTGGGTTGACTAGGTATAGTTCTTGCCCAGTGGTACTGTTACTGTACTCTAGTAATTCTTGAAGGGAGGATCAATGTTTTTCAGGGATGTTGGGTAGTATGCCTTGCTCTGTTTTGAGTACCCTTTCTACTTTACTCAGCAGTGCAGTACTACTAATGGTATTGTTCTGCTCAAGTAATTCTGAGACTACTGATAACTTTCCTGGATGTTGTGTACTGTACTTTGCTCACCTATTCCCTGGGTACAATGTGCTTGGGTTATATCCTTGTTGCTTTAGTCACCAGTGCAGTTGTACAGAAGCACACTTGCTGCGTAAGTAATTCTAGAAATAATGTGTCGGCAGTTCATTTAATTTCCCTCATCACTTCCTGTGCAACTTAATATGAGGACTTGTAATCTCATAGCAGTAATGCCAGCATGCAATTCCTATAGTACACATAAGTTTAGACATAACGTTGCAGAGTCTGGTTGTATTTTAGCTTAAAGTTGGTATGTTCACTCTGAAATGTCCATTTTCCCATGATGCTGTGATTTCAGAATTAGAATACTCATTTTGGTAGGTGCACTCCCCAACACACTGCATATGGGGATGAGCAGTATTTTTGATGTTTCTCCATCATGGTGCTGTTTCTATTGACTGACTGTGAAAGAACAGTATTACCTAAAGCTGGCTTAAGTACTTAATACTGGAAAAATATATAATGACGTGCCATCTGTAACTACAGAAAATACTGGACTTGTTTTGTTTATCAGCTTGGGGGTCGGTACAGCATTTCTGAAATCATAACAAGTACAGTCCTTTCCAAGGCCCAAAAACCACAGATTCCTGGTGTCTAGCCACTAGACTTTGTTGTAGAGAGTAATTGACAGACTTGGAAAACATATATTTGCATCTATCAACCTGACATTTTGAGTGTCAGACTACCTGTAGTACATTTCCAGAGACATGGCAGATGAAATCTAGCATATGTTAGAGGAGCTGTCAGTGCACCTTTTTTATGATAAGCATCCAATCTACTGTTACCTTTCCCAATATTAGCAGTCTTGTGACCCAAGTTATAGTACTGTAGAAAGTGCTTTCAAAGCAAAACTATGTTACTGCTGTATAATGGTATTCTTGGCTAGAGATGAGTTTGCTAAGGACACCAAGTTTGCTTTCTTAGAGTCCGCTTTCTCAGAATTTCTCTTGTTTGGACAAGAAGTCTTTTAATCTCTGCGATGTCCCCCACTTTGGGCCAGTAATTAAGGAGCCTCTGTCCTCACCACTGACACTGGAGAGGGACATCATTTAGAATCCAAATGGATACGCTTAGTATTTCCAGATGCAGACGTCTCTCCATCAAGCACAATTTCCCTTAAGAGCACACAGGGAACACAGTCAGTCTTGGGTCTGGATGTGTCTATATCTGTCTCTCCCAAGGTCCCTAGTGAAGCTCCACTGGTACAAGCAGTGTTCGGCACCTTCTCTGTGAAACCGATGCTTTGTGCGTTGCTACCTATAGCCGACACACACATACTTTTGTGATTTAATTTTCACACACACACACACACACACACACACACACACACACACACACACACACACACACACACACACCTGGGAAAGGCTGGCACAGATTACCTGCTCTACCAACTTTGCCCAGACTATTAGGTAGATTCACTGCCATGAATCAATTACTATAAGGCTTACAAAAGGGTATACAGTTATGCTGAGTGAAGTTAGGCCCTCTACTATTTCATATTTTTATTAATAATCTAAATTTGGCTGTCCCACAGGACTCCCTTATCCAATATGCAGACAACTGTCATTGTCTGCTCCGCACCTAATGCAAACATACTTTAGCTAAACACCCAAGCAGCCTTTTCTTCCATGGAGAGATGGCTTCACTCTAATCATCTCTCTCTTAACCCCAAAAACTAAACTCATGATTTTCACACCCAAGAGACAATCCTCTATAAATAAGCCTGACCCTAACATCTACTCACTCAACACTACAAAAATTAGGTTAGTGACCCACACCAAATTGCTAGGTGTAATAAATTGATGCCAACCTTAAATTCGATTTGCATATTCAAAACAGTGTTTCTAAGACGCATAAGAAGTTAGGGATGCTGTACAGACACAGCAATTTCCTCTCCCTCCCATCTAAACTAACTGTATCACAAGCATAACTTCTCTAACCTATGGTGCACCATTGTTTACCAACCTGCAGTCTTCTCAGCAATCAAAATTAGAAATATGCTACAATAAAATTGCTAAATTCGCTACAAACTCTCGCCACTCAACTCACAACTGTATTTCCCTAAAAAAGTTGCAATGGCTTGAACTCCCCCACTACTTGTCATTCCTTCAGCTCTTGATTACTCATAAACTAATTTATAAGCCACAAGACTGCCCCACACTTAACTCACTACTCACCCCCTATTCCCCCACTAGACCATTGCAATCTGAACAGCAGCAGTTTCTTCAAGTCCATAAACCCAAATTAACTGCAGGACAGTTACTATACTCTCGGACCATATTAAAAAAAATGGAATAACCTGCCAACATCCATCTGCTTTCATCATAAACCTACCAACTTTAAAACAGCTCTTCATAACCACTTCCTTACCAATTGGATATGTAACTGCTCAATCTCCCCCTGTGCCATCACCTGATGTGAACATTAAGCAAGCAACAACGCATGACACACTCCTGGAAGGGCATTAATTACACATTAACACACACCCTGGAGCGCATTATTGCGCTTAGACAATGGGCTCGCTGTAAAATTGTTGTGTTTTACTTTCTTATTTATTTTTTCAAGGACTGTATTTTTTTATATATATTTTTAATGTAAAATAGTTCCGCCTCCTGTTTCAAACTTGCTGTAGTATGTTAATGGTGCTGGAGGAAGCATTTTACATCAAATAGTTAAAAAAATAAATAAACAATACGGTCCTTAAAATAAGTGAAACACAGCAATTTTACATACAGCTCATTTTCCCTCCCATTCACACATACACAGTCTCTTCTGCTTACGCACACACATGCGCACACACACACACACACTCCTCTGCTTTCATTCATACACACATTCACTCACACAAGATCTGTCTCACCCTCTTTCTTAATCTCTCAGTTTCCAACTGCTTTCATACACACATTCAGTCTCACTCTCTCTCTCACAGGCAATCTCCTCTGCTTACATGCACACACTCACTGACATCACACATCACTCTAGCTTTCTCACTCTCTCCATCCTTCTCTCTCTCTCTCTCCCATACATACACACACGCTCTCTCTGCTTTCATGCACCCATTCAAACACACAATTGCTCTCTTTCTCTCTCTTACTTACATTCATGCATACACACACACACACTGCATTTTCTTTTTTTTTTCTATTTTACACTCACTAAACAGCAAAAGCACTGCTTAGCGAGTGCAAAATAATGGCTCACTCACTGACATGCACGCATACACTCACACACAGACATAAACACACACACACAGGCGCACACCTTTTTCTCTTCTTTTTAATATTTTACACTCGCTAAACAGCAAAACCACTGCTTAGCGAGCATGAAATAATGGCGGCCGTCCTGTTTCTTCAGTCTGAGCTCCACAGCAGCTTGATAAGCAGCTGTGAAGTGGTGGACTTGTTCTCAGTGGGCATTACTTGTACATTAATACCCTGCTGGAGAATGCTTGTTCTCCAAACAGGGTATTGATGTACAGTTTGCCAATTGTCTAAACTTTAGTCCATCTTTCATCCTTTCTGATTTTTCTTCTCCTATGCACTAATACATTTTCTTCTCCTATGCACTAATACTTCTAATCTAGTGCCTAATTTCTACTAGTAAAATTACACTCACCTGTCCTACTACCACCCATGTCCAGTTCCTTAGCCTTCTTCTCTGTAACTTACATTCCACTCTAATTCTTCATAGTTTCTCCTTTAAAATATAACTCTTCAGTAAAGTTCAGCTTATATTAACTTCATAGTCCATGAGGTCCTCTATCTATTCCTTGTACTTCATTAATGCCTGATGGATATTCCCTAACTAATTACCTCTTTGTCATAAATGCATGTTCTTTACTCATCTTTTGATTTAACCTTTTGTATAATTGTTATAGAAACTATTCATGTATACCTTGTTAAATGTGATTAAACCATTTTGTTATACTTGTTCTTTTGTATGTTCAACTTGAAGCTTTTCTCCCTGGGCCTCCACCAAAAATGAGCTTTCATTGACCCAGTAGACTTTCCCGGTAATCAAATGCCAATAAATAAATAATAATAGTACAAATGTTAATGTTGCCCAAAAAACAGGTTTTTAGGAGTGGCCACAGTTATTACCAAATAAATATATGCAAATACTCCCAAAACTTAAATATTTTCCTGAAAGGACCAGCCATAATGAGAAGTTTAAATATATTTAATAATAAATAAAAGAACATGAACATACTAAATATCTATTTACAGTAAACACCAGAGTTTCATGTCACAGAAAATATTAAAAAATAAGACAGCTGGAAAGATTCACACCGGTACAGAGAAAAACAATACTTTAAATATTTCAGGGAGATATAGTGAGAATAGTAGATTTCTAGTCCCTGGTTGCTTACTAGCACAGGGCGAGATAAAGTAGGTGAGTGGTCTTCCTTCTTGGTCAGGTTTCAAAAACAGAGTGCTCCTGAGACTTCAGTCTCCTCTAATGTTAGAACATTATTTCTGTACAGAATGACATCACATAATCTGGTAATCTGACTTCTGGTTCACATGCAACCACCATTGCTAAAAGCTGTCCGGATTTAGCCCATGTGTGTTATCATAGATACCGACGGAGCTTTGCTGAGATCTGTTGCTGCTTCTGGAAGTCATAAAACCATTTTAACACTTCTACTCCTCCTACAGAGCTACTGAGCCAGGCTTCTCAAATGCTTAGTCGCTGGCTGCAGTCAGAACTGTAAGATGAAATCTTTGTGGCCTAATTTAATTTCAGCTATTTTTTCAAAGTTTGACATGCTGTAGGTGAATTGGACACTCTAAATTGGCTCTAGGTGTGTGTGTGTGTGTGTGTGTGTGTGTGTGTGAGAGTGTGCCTTCTGTGGAAGGTTGGGAGCTGGGCTGACAACTCGACACTGTAAAACTCCACTGCCAATCATGAGCGGACAGGTGATCCGCTGTGGCAACCCCTAACTGGGAAAAACCGAAAGAAGAAGAAGCTGCAGCTGGATTGTGATTAACCACTTCTCTTCCAGTATCCTCTGTTGGAACATATACATTTAATTCAGTTGCAATAATACATGTACATTTCTTTTCTTTTCAGCAGGGCATACTTTTAAACACAAACATTTGTAAAAATTAGTTTGATACACAAATGGCATATAATTCTTTACAAATCTCCAACTAGTTTATGCTGGCATATGCTACACATTCCCTATCCTACTTTTCCTGGCATAGCTGGCAATACCTCCTATCGTCACAAGCTCCATAATAAGATTGGGAACAGCCAGACCCCACACTACTGTGTGTGAGAAACTGAACCTTCCACAGTGCACTTTTAACATGTTGCAGTATTGTAGACACCTAATGTGATGTTGTTACTAAAGCAAGCAGCAGTATCTGATTGCTAAATAAAGATGGTCCCCTTACTTGGCTTTCCATCAAGATCATGGAACCAAGAGGTTGGTGTTCTTAGTCCTCATCAAGAGGTCATAGTTGGCCCAGGGTTGAAAGCAACCTTTTTAAGGCATTGGCCAACTGTCTTCCACTCTGGAGACTGTTGGAAGTGGACTCTCTTTACATAAGCTTTTGGAAGTGAATGTCTAATGACAAGTGGACAGTAGATATCTGGAGATTATAGTAGCTTTACTACCAGTGATTGATGACATTTGATTTAGTTCAAACTGTCTAGTCACGTCTGGTTGAATTTACAACTATTGTAGGTCATATTGTTGCAAAGTGTAGGCACTGTGGGATTGCTGTTTTTTGGTAGACTGCTGTAAACTGAATTTAGGAATTTCTCATTTCCTTGTTAATACACAAATAATTTGGGATGGAAGAGTATGGGGTGGGGCTTGCCTGGCATTCAAAAACACTGTTTTCCTTAAATGTGTGTGATGGTTAGTTAAGTTATGCTGTCTATAATTTGTGATTGAGGAAGTGGTGAACAAAAAGTTGTATTGATGATTTATAGAGAAGATGGTTATAATATGCCATTTCTTTCTTCTCTGCTGAAGCTATTTGTTCTGTAGCCTATTGTCTCAACCCATAAAAAAACAAACAACAAATATAGAGGTCCTAATGCTTATTACAATAGAGTACCAATTAGACCAATTTATTTTGTTGCCAAAGAAAACAAAGAATCTAAATATCTCCATGACCTAAATGATTATGTTCCAAAAGAAGCCTTATGGATACGCATGATGTTGTCAACCCTTCAAAGCCTATTGGAAGGCAACTGGCTGGACTTATAAGACTTCAACCTTCACATCAAGCTTGCTAAGGAGTCAGAGGGTTTTGCTAGTTTGGGTTGGAGTAAATTATCAGTTCAAGAGCTTAATCTTCTGCCCCAAATGCAAATTAATAGTAACAGCTCACCAAAGAGTACAGGGAGCTGAGATTTTCCTGTAACTAGACACCTGGCTCCTCCCTGCCCCATCTCTGTATGGGAGTGTCTGATCAAAATGTTTGATTTTCTTGGAGTAATAGTGCACATCACAAACTCGCAACTACTTGTTTAGGCTCTTAACCTTCATAAAATGCACTTTAGACATCACAGTATGTGAAGCTTTTTTTTTGCTCCAGGACAGGATAATAACTTTTAGCAAGTTGTTGCCTCAGGTCTTTCATTGCAGTTTGTTCCAGTAAAGACTTGTGTAAAAGTCTAAGGCTATGATGACAGTTTTATGTTTAAGCTGCTTTATGCTAGAGTTTATATGAGAGTTTTGTAATGGGAAGGTCGTCACCATTAATCTCAATATCTTGAGCCTTTGCCATTTCCAGTTGAAATTGCCACAGCCTTTTGATAACTCCTGCAGTGATAGCTGGATCTCCTCCAACCTACAGCCAAGGGGGGGGGGCCCTCCTCAACATTCTTCAAGCTGAAGTTAGATCAGATGTTTATCTCTTGTATGGTGCAAGTGGGGAAGCCTACAACACACGCACACTCATATATATCTTGGTTCCCGCTTGTTTCAAGAGTTTCTCCTGCATATCAGTGTCTTATAAATGACAGCACTTCTGCTGAATTGTTGACCTTTGAGAACTTACTGCCAAGAGGAGTTATTCTCATTCAGACTGATAAAATGACTGCTCTCTGTTGCATTAGCAGAGAAGGAGTAACTTATTTTATACCCTGTTTTAAGGGCCTATGAGAATGCCATAGTGGGTCATCAACTGTCATGGTTTTCTTGTAGTGACCACATCCCAAGAGAAGCCATTTTTCTGGTGGACTATTAGCCGGATGCTTCACATCATTCAGTGACTTTTTTTTTTTTTTTTACATCTTAGACACACCATTGTATGATTTCTTTACCTGTCTGGCAGACAAAAGGTGCCTAGCTTTTCCCTGATATGGGGAGCGTCTGATCAAGCCTGTCCTAGTAACACTGATAGACTCATTTCCACAGAGATTAATCCAGGAAGCTGAACTCCATGTTAAAGTCATTAGGGTAGCTCTGTTCTGACCTAGAAAAAATTTCCTTTTCTAAAATCAGTTTGTAATAAACAAGTCCCAACATTCCATCTTTTCAAGACACTTCTGTATTACTCTTCTGGCAGATCTTTCTTGGACTTTGCACTGACAGCCTGCCTTTTTAAGTTAGAGGGTAATGTCCATTTCTTCTTCTGTGTCCTGTCCAAAACAAGTGCTAAGACAGACTTGCATTTCACTCTGGATGACCAACAAAGGTATAATCCCCTTTCTACCACTTTATTTCTACTCCTGACTTGGGTCTGAAATCTTTGGCTTTGGCTTCAGTTAGTCCATTTGGTAGCCATCTCCTATTTTTATTCTGATGTTGGCTCCACTTAAAATATGCAGAACCTTATATGGTGCCATTTATTGCAGTAGGACCCCATTCAAGATCCTCTCCCTCCATGGGGCATTTACTATATGGTTGAGAAGTTTATTCTTCCTTCTTTTGAACTTGTTTCTTTTGCAGTTGTAAAGTTCCCGTCATGGAAAACTCATCATTTCTGCCAAAGAGAATCTGAATTGCAAGCTATTTCTGTTAAGTCGCCTTACCTAATTTTTTATATGGTAAGGGTCATGCTTAGAAATTGGCCTAACCTATACTTCATTTCAAAAGTCATAACAGAGTCACTTTGAACAAGTCGGGAAATCCTTTTTTCTTGAATTATGGTGAATACCTACTTCATTAAAGTTATGTCCACAAACAGCTTGTGGACAGGACCATTTTTTATTACACAAAGACAGCCATATGTTTCTGTCCTTTGTCAAGTCATTCTTGTTAAAAGACTCTAAGCTAAGTATTTTAAATTGTCACAAGCTTGGAAAGCCACTTCCTTGTAACAGCAGAACTCCTTCTACTAGAGCAATAGGCTGTTCTGCTTCCTTTTTCAATAATACGACCATTGATATTTGGACAGCTGCAGCTCATCATTCCTGAACCCATTTGCGAAGCAGTCTCTCTGAATCATTTTTAAGTCCAGCTCTTTCAGGTTTATTGTTATTCCCATTATAGTGAGGACCCAAGATGATTCCAAAGTTACAAATGTATCAAAGTAATAGCTTTGCCAAAACATTCATCTTTATCCAGTATCCTAACCTCCTACTGTCTCCCCACCTTCAGTGTTGTCTTTTTCTACTGCTTTGCCTTCTCTCCTTGTTCTTTCTTTCCTTTGCTCAGTGCTGTAACTGAAGAACTGGAGTGAAATGAGTAAAACATGATGAGAAAGAGGCGAGCCCCAGGCAGCCTTGTAAAGTTGTATCTGAGAGCAGTCCTAATGCCTACAGAATAGGTCCTAAAAGTTACTAAACTGTGGACCTTCTTAAAGCTTTCTCTCTCCCTCTTCTTGTCTTCATCATTCTATTTTATTTTGTTCCACTTGTATACATTTTTTCTCTCTGCTTCTCCTGTCCCCTTTTATTTATTGATATTAGATAACCTGGTAGGTGGGCTGGTTACCAGACCCATTTCTGCCATAGCCCAGGCCCATAACAGCAACAGTTTTGTACATCAAATATTCAGGCATCTCATTAGTTAGAAAAGCAATCTGTTTTCAATGCAGATTGAAAGACACAAATGCTTACATATACTACATCTATAGATGCACAACTTTAGGGAAAGGATAAATACTTTGCAAGAATGAATACAATCCTCTGATGAACTCTGCTCTTGCACTTTATCTACCACAGTAGGAGATGTGTTTAGGGAAAGGTAGCATTAAGAAAAACACTAATTTACATTCCAAACACTTGTGGGGGAACTCCTGAGCTTTGACCCTTTTTTCTTTTCTCCGTGTTTGCTCTCAGGAGAGATGTTTTGATACTGCTTGGTATTCTTCCCAGTAATATAAAAGAAGACTCCTGATGTCAGTTTAAAATGATATAATTTGATGTGCGATAGGTTCATAGGTTCATACTAGGCTATCTGCCCGAGGGCATTTACAAGCCTAGCCCATAGTTTTGTGGCTTACGCCACTCCTTTAGTATGGGGAACTATACCCATTATTTTGCTGTGCCTCTGTTGAGCAGTGACACTGAGGTAATCCCTGGGGTATATCTGCGATCTCCCATCCATTGGTCAAGATTTCTCTTGAACAAGGCCAGCGAGGTGCTCTGCCTCACATATACCGGGATTTTATTCCACAGCATAGGGAGTCTTTGGGTGATGAATCTATCCCTCCAGCACGTCCTATTAATAGCCGTGTCGAGGTTTAAGTCTCCGCCCTTGTGGCTCTGACGGATCTAGATTTTTGAGGTGAAGCATATTCATCAAATCTGGGTTTGACATGGCCTTGTATGTTAGGCAAAGGTCACCTCTGAGCAAGCTGCAAGCGACTCAATAGAGCTGGAGTACTTCCAGTAGAGCAGCATAGGACAGATGTTTGAGACCCTTTATCCTTTTGGTGAGGAACTTTTGTGGCCTCTCCAGCTGCTGCAAGTGTCGGGTCAGATACATTCCGAATGGGGCATTGTACTCAATCATTGGTCTGATGAGTGATGAGTATAGGGAGACTATGACCTCCCTTGATCTAGATGAGAATCCCTTCATGATAAGGTGGGCAATGTAGAAGGTCTTCCTAACTACTTTAGCTACATGGGTGTCGAATGACAGACTACTATCAACCTGGGTCCCCAGGTCCCTGATAACTTCTTCTGTGCTCAGTGGATTGCCACCTATTTGGTAGCTAGGTAACCTTGTTTTTCCCGAAGGGTATGACTATGCATTTTTGGCATTTAACTTTAGGCCATGGCTCTGGCACCAGTTATCCGTTTCTGTGAGACCCTTCTGAAGGATATCTGTGTCAGATGTGTTTTCTACTATGGCCAGTTTGCAGTCATCTGCAAACTTTGTCAGCCATAACCCTCCTGTGTTTGCTTGTACTTGGAAAAGTAGATGCCAAACAAGAGTGGGCCCAGGACTGAGCCCTGTGGTACACCACTTGTGACAGGCTTTGAGTCTGGCATGGCGCCAGCAACTCTGACCCTGTGGGTTCTGTCACTCAGCCAGTTTGCAACCCATCTTGTGATGTATGGGTTAACATTTAAGCTGATGAGTTTTTCAATGATACCCCAGTGGGGTATTGTATCAAGGCCTTCGCCAGATCGAGGTAGGCTGTATGGACTGCCTTTCCTCATCAATGGCTTTGGTGACTGTTTCAAAAGTCAACCAAGTTTAGAAGGCATGATCTGCCTTTGACAAAGCCAAACTGGGATGGATCCAAAGTCTGCAAATTCCCTATGTCTTTATTTATGAGGTCCATTATGATCCTCTCCATGGCTTTGCAGATAAGGCTTGTCAAGCTAATGGGCGGTAATTTCCAGGGTCGGTGGAGGCACCGCCTTTGTGAAGTGGGACCACAGTTGCAGTGCGCCACTCACTGGGTACGTATCCAGAGGTAAGACTATGATTAAACAGCTGTCCTAGCTGTGGGTTTAATTCCTCGTTGAGTTCGTGGAGCACACAGCCAGGGACACCATCAGGTCCCATGGATGCTGTGTTTTTTGCTTTGGAGAGAGCAGTTCTCACTTGGGCGTTGGAGATGTTAGGGGGGCTGCAATCGCTTGGTATAGATATCTCTCCTTTGGGGAGGGAGAAGTTTGCACTGAACCTGTCAGCCAGTATGTTGGCAATGTCTGTAGGATCAGTAATCTTCACATCATTTTGAACTAGTTCTGAGCATATCTGGGAGTTTCCTCCCAGGTTTCTAACATAGATAAAGAAGGCCTTATGATTGTCTTTTGAGTCTTTAGCTATTTTTCTCTCAAAATTTGCTTTGGATGATTTTATGAGAGCTCTTAGTTTTTACTTATAGTGATCAAGGGTGTCTTACCTTTTAAGGATTTTGCTCTATCTTGTAGTAGCTTCCTCCTTTTGTTGTAGAGTTTGTTTATGGCTGGGGTCCACCAGACTGGACGCTTGCCTTTGGTACAAAGAGTCTTTGTTTTGCTTGGGATTGCCTTATCCATGCAGTCCTGCAGGTGCTGGTAGAAGGCATTTGTAAGTGATTCAGCGGCTTGAGTACTGTTTTCCGCCAGCTCGGGGCCTTAAAGGAGACCACACTAGTCTTTAGAAGTGTGAAGTGAAGTTCTTTACTGTGGTCTTTTTATTTCAGGTGGGGTGGGATGAGGACCTCCAGCGAGATTAGTTTGTGATCTGATCTCACCAGTGAGGGGTATACTTCGGTGTTGAACATTGTGCTCCCATGTTCGTGATGATGAGATCAAGTATGTTTTCTCCTCTTGTGGGATGGTGACTAGTTGTTCCATGGCATTTGAGTTTATGAATTCCAGGAACTTTTGGGCTAGGGTGTTTGGGCTTGAGTAGTGTTCCCAGTCTATATTAGGGTAATTGAAGTCACCTAGTATGATGGTGTTTGGTGATACATTTATCCCCTCTAGTGTTTTCAGGAAGGCCATCTGAGGTTCCTGAGTTTGTGAGGGTGGCCTGTAACATGCTACAATTTGCAGAGCAGTCTTGCCTATGGTTAATTGCACCTGGATGGTCTCCGATGCATCGTGCGTTGCCACCAGTCTTGAGGTGTGGGTGTCTTTGATGAATATGGATACCCCTCCTTTCTTGGTATTGTCCGGATTTTGGGGCGGACGCATGATAAGAGGTAAAACCTGATAGTGCTGGGGTGCTCTCAGGAGCCTTGAACCAGGTTTCTGTCACTGCACAGACATCGATGTTCTCCATACTGAGAAGGGCCTCGAGTGTGCATTTTGAGATTTAGACTTCTGGCATTGAGCAGCATTACCCTTAGTTTTTTCCTTTTTGTGTTCTAGGGTGGTAGGTTTAGAATTTGAGCCTTGCCTAAAAAGGCACTATGGGGTGGCAAGAGCCTTTGCCAATATCCGGAATCCCAGGGTGACAGGTGCAAGCCGTCCTTGAAGCAGCGTGGCTTGTCCAGCATGTCATCCCAGGCAGACAGACATTGGATCCCCTTTGAATGACACCAGAGTTTAAGCCAATTGTTAAAGCTGATCATCTTATCTCTGTATTGTGGCATCATTCTTGGTGAAGGTAGGATACTGCTCAAGGTCAGGGTCATACCTGCCTGGGCTACATAATCAGAGAGCTCCTCAATGTCTCTTTTCATGTAGTCCAAGGACAGGTCGTTTACACCAGCGTGGACAATGACTGAGTCGTATTTGTACCTGCTGTTGAGAGACCTGAGTGCTTGCGTTATGTGGCGGATTGTAGCGCCCGACAGGCAGCTTACTGTGACCTTCTCCTTACTCAGTCTGGTGAGCGGGACGTCAGTGTGTCTGACTATGGAGTCACCAATGACTAGTGTGTCTGGCATTGTGTTTGGCCTTAAGGGCTGTGACTGTTTGACACTCTGACTGTGAGGTCTATGTGTTGCAGGTGTTGTGTTCTGAGGTGGTGGTTGTTTGGGTGTCTGCTTTGGTGGCCTCTGCTGTTTTGGTAGATTTTTGATCAGAGCCGAGTATGTCTTTGTGTGTTTATGTGTATGATTTGAGGTTGTGATGGTACTATGTGAGACTGGGTCTATAGTGTGTGTGGTAACCTTCTCCTCCTGACTGGTCTTGCCAGTCCTATGTTGAGAGAGCTCAGCCTCCAGTTTGATAGTTGCATCTCTCGCATGTATTTGTGTTTTGTGGGAGGAGGAGAGGGTTGTCTGTGTACATGAGGCAATTGTAACATTGCCTCAATATTCCCAGGTTCACCAGCTGAGCAGGAGAGGACACTAGCAACTGATCCCTCGACATGCTAGAAGGACTAGACAAAAACTTTAAAAGAGATTCCGGGGATGTGGGTGACTGAGAAATGGGGGTTGCCTTTTGGGGTGCTATCTATAAGAGTGATCAAGGTAATAAGTACTGTAGGAGCAAGTGCTAGGTTTAACAGATAGAGAAAAGTCTACTTGGAGTCAAGTAGAGATGATCTTTTTAGGTATTAGAGAAAGTGCTAGTAACAGGGATGCTTAAAGGTAAGATTGAAAAGAATGCACTCTGCAGTGTGCACTAGAGAAGTTAGATATGAAAGTAGGTAACTTGAGTTTTACCTGTTTAAAAAGTTAAGGTTTAGTGGAGAGTTACTATTTTTAAAACAGCAAGATGGACTGAAAGGGGTGGTTACTTTTGTATTTTGGTACTATGTTGATTTTTTTATTGCCTTTCTATTATGCTTTGTTGTCAGCCTGTTAATCCAGTAGCTGCTTTGGGAGTTGACTATATTATATTATTGTGTTAAACACATCTGCACATTTGTCTGTGTCTGCACATGCACACACATAGATTTATGGTAATTCATTGATGTATACTTATTTCAAATTCGATTGCCCATAGTAAACATATTGACAAAGTTATCATACTAAGGCACTTCACAGAAGACAGGTGCCTTTTGCAAAGGGACAACATACCTCCACCTAACAGATAGGGGACTGTATTCCTCCCACAGTTCCAATAG